>NC_143563.1:2795000-3420000 GCF_054136105.1 Typopeltis vanoorti
GAAATGCAGGTTTGAACATTACACAAAGAAAATTTGGCTCACAATTTTTCTTAAACAAAACATACTGTAGTAGAATTATATTAGCTCAAAAGGTAATATTCTGAGTATAAAGTTGTGTTCAAAAATATTTTTGAGTACAACAGAACAGACCATAAAAATTGCCTTCTACTTCCTCAAGACCGCTAATTTCTTGAAACCTTCAAAACCTGCTCATCCACCACTTAAAAAGTCTGCTACCTATAAGATCATTTGTACCTGTAAGCTATGCTACACTGAATAGACTGGAAGGCTGGGAGAGATTATTGTTATTATTATTACGGGCATCTCCATGGAGTCAGTAGACTCATCGTGGGAGACCCAAACTATCAAAACAATATCTATCATATCTCTTCTTGAATTCATTTACAGAGGAAGAGCTCACAACTGAGTCAGGCAATGCATTCCACTCATTCACCACCCTCTAGGAGAAAAACTTCGTTCTCACACCCTTGTTAACCACACCTTTCCTTAATTTCCAGGGATGACCTCTTGTTCTTCCATCACTATCACACAGTTGAAACATTTCCCCTCCATCAATCTTATAAAAACCTTTTAGTAATTTAAATGTTTCTATCATATCCCCTCTTCTCTGTCTATCAACCAACCTCTGCAATCCACAAACTCTCAATCTACCAATGTAATGAGCATTTTTTAAATGTCACCAACTTAGTCACTCTCCTCTGAACCCTCTCCACAACTTCCTCATCTCCAAGGAATCGAGGTGAACAGACCTGAGCACAGTAATCCTAATGTGGAAGTATCAAAGCTTTATAAAGGGGAATAATAACCTCTTTATCTCTGGATGTTAGTGTATTCCTCAATAACCACGTAATCCTATGTGCAATCGTGGACACCTTAGCAATGTGTCCCCTGAACTTCATCTCCCTATCCACCAACACCCCTAAGTCCCTAATCTCATCAATCTCTTGGGGTACTGTTCAATCAATGTAGTACACAGCTGGTAATCTTTTAATCCCACAATGCATAACTTTACACTTTTCCACATTGAACTGACATCCATTACCTTTTGCCCATTCTACCAGCTTATTTAAATCATCCTGCAAACTTTCAAGATCAGCTTGATTTTTTATTGTGCTACCCAACTTTGCATCATCAGCAAACAAATGAATATCTCCCTTTAAGCCATTTCCTATATCATTTATGTACAAATTAAACAACAATGGTCCAAGCACAGAGCCCTCAGGCACACCACTGGTCACTTGCCTCATCCTGGACTCGGCTCCTCTACACACCACCTTCTGGTATCTCTCCCTGAGCCATTCTCCTATCCATATCACCAGTTTAGTATCCATCTGCTCCAATTTGCAGTATTCCATGGGTATCCTGTCAAAAGCCTTAGGAAAATCCGGAAGTGCCACTGTGTAGCCATTTCCTTTGCCCAACTCGATGTCATTCTATTATAAAAAGATAATAAATTGTTGACGCAGGATCGACCTTTAACAAAACCATGTTTGCCCCTATAGAGTATCACATCCTGATCCACCCATTCTTGAATTTTGCAACTTTTCCAATACTTTACCACCACTCCCGAGATGGTGATTGGCTTGTAATTAACTACCGCAGTCTTAGAGCCACCTTTATGCAAAGGATCTACTTTGCCTTCCTTCCACTCCCTAGGGACCATACCAGAGTTCAAACGTATGTTAAATAACCAAGTAAGAGGCGTTGACAATTCCTTTGCACATTCACACAACACCCAAGCTGATATTCCATCTAAACCTACAGCAGTGTTTTCGTTTAAATTTTGCAATATACTAAGTACCTCTGATTTCTTAACTTCAATTCTCACATTAGTTTTTGCTGATACAAATCTGAACATAACAACATAGAGAATGAAAGAAAATACAAATCAAGAATGGCAACACATACAATTGAAACTAATGTCAAGTACTATGGCAACAAATGGAAATGCTCAACATAGATTACAGATTTTTCTCAAGGGCATTCAAAGAGTCAGTTGAAATGATAAACACCCTCAAGAGTGTATCCAGAAACAAGGGATGATATTACATCAATTCTAGCCTTCTGTCTTTAAGCATGATGCATATATGGTTGCCAGTAGTTCACAGAAAACCACGAACCAGCAAATACTTTCATAGGAGTTTTATAAAATGTTTGGAGTTGAGCAGAAGAGAAGTGGTATTTTGAACAACAACAAAAAAATAATAGCAAGTTTTATAGAGGCTGAGGAAACCATGGATGTAATATATTTATGATAGGATAAGCTGGATATTGAAACATAATCAAAAGTAAGAAGGGTCGAAGTAGGATCTTTCTTGCCAGTAATAAGACAGGACTGTGTTTTAATATCATTAAAATTCACTGAGATGTTTCTCTCCACTTGAGAATGCTGAGCATATTGATGTTTAAGACACTGATATCCTCACCATGGAAGATCTTGAAGATTCAATATTTAAGTACTACAGACCTTCTCAAATGAGGAACACTAATGGAGAGTACAGTCATCAGCAGAACCATGAACAGGATTTGAAGTTAGAAAGAGAAAGTCATGGATATATAGGAGAAAAAGTGTGGGTAAAAGTGCAGAACTGTAGGCTACTTGCACATTGATAAAGAAATCTGATGTAAGGTAGCCATCCACCACAACACATAAGGAACAACCACAGAGAAAGTTGGGTATTTAACACAAAGGATAGAAGGAAGACTATTAGATGGTAACTTGGTAAGAAGATCTCTGTGCTAGCAGCACTGAAGCATGTAAATTGGTACCCAGGAGAGAGATCAGAACTAGTGTCCCTAATAAAAAAAAAAATTGCTTCATGACTCCAAATGGTGTCCTTTTGGACACAGTGGTGGAAAAGGGTGTCACACCCTGACAGATTACAGTCTGTAATCTGTGGATTACGCAGGCACAATCAAATGCCATGGAAATCCCAAGCGCGATCACATGAGTTTCTCCGAATCTTCCTGTGGTTTGTGACAAAAGGTAGACAAGGTAAGTGAGGAGATCTACTGTAGACATAGCCCATATCTCTGTTGGTGATCACAAGCTAATGCAAGTAGTAAAGAAGAAGGTCGTTGACGATCTTCTCTATTGCTTTTGAGAGTACTGAGTAAAAGCAATCGGATGGCAGTTTGATAGTTGACTTTTATCTCCCCTTTTAGGGATAGTCTGAATAAAAGCTTGCTTCTTCTGTTGGGTAGATTCCAGATGACTATTCAATTTATTATAGAGAATAGAGGAGATTGTTCTTTCTGGAGCACAAGTTTTGAGCACAGCTGGATGAATATTATCTGATCAAGAGACTTATTAGAGTTAATACTAAAGATTTTTCTAATGACCTTCTGACAAAAGATAAGAGGAGGCATGGGGTGAAAAGTTTGTGGACTGCAGGGAGTGATGTGACTTAGTCATCTAGATAAGAGGTGGAAGAAAGACTGATGCTAAGAGGGGATCTGCCTTATCTTTGGGTGATGCTTACAATGGTAAGGTAATCAGGATATGAGTGAAGTGAAATCAAGGCAAGGACAGAAGCTATGCTCAACTGTCTTAGAAAATTTCTATGATAGGATACCACACAAAAGGCTGCTGCATAAACTGGAGAATCTGGGACTGGAATATAAACTCTTGACTTGGATCAGAGGATGGTTTAGAGACAGATATCAAAGAGTGGTATAGAGTGAGTGTGAATCTGCCAGATTTAAGGTGACCAGTGGTATACCTCAGGATTGAGCCCTTGGGCCATTATTGTTCAATCTATACATTAATGACATCAGACAGACCTAACATCAAATGTGCAATTATTTGACAATGATACAAAGTTAGCAAGGCAATCAGAGATGCTACTGATATTAACCACTTACATAGAAATGTGTAAAGTTATGCACCTTGGAATGATGAAAATTCCAGCAGCATATTATATTAGCTGAGGAGGCAAGGGATCATAGTGTATTGGTGGATAGGAATATGAAGTTCAAAGGTCGCATAGCAAAAGTTGCAAATACAACTCGGAGGATAATTGTGATGTTGAAGCAAACCTTGGTATCTAAGGATAAGGACGTCATTTTGCCTCTTTATAAGGATTTCATAAGACCACACATGGATTATTGGGTGCAGATTTGATCTCCTGGATTCCAAGGAGATAAAGAAGCTGCAGAAAGGGGCAAAGAAGAGTTACAGAGATTACATCCAGATTATAGGATTTAGATTATGAGGACAGATTGCGAGCATGTGAATTACAGACTTTGGTTAACAGACAAAGTTCTATAAACTTTTGAATGGGTGTTATAGAATATCGTCTGATGAAATTTTTCATTATATGGAAGGTGGGGAGAGACCATGGGAGCATCCATGGAAGTTAAATTTGTTCACAGTCAAGAAAGGAATAGGAGCAAGGCTTTTCTCTTACGGAGCAGTGAGTGAGTGGAATAGTTTGCCTTTAGGGGTAATGAGTGCATCTAGTGTGAATGAATTTAAGGGAAGGTATGACAGCTGGTTTGGGTGGTTTATAGCTTCCTTCGATGAGTCCTTGACTCCTTGGATGTCTCATATAATAATAAAAATGACCAGAAAGCTCAAGTGCCAATGAGCAAGTTGAGCAGGAGGCAGGAATATTGTATTTGGACTTTTCTAAGCCTACTTTGAATTTGTTGTTGATTTTCTTACACTTATTTTTAACTATAATGCCAGCTTCCTCTATAGTTTTCTGTAAGCACTGTACATAATTCTTTAACTATGTCCTTAGGAAATTTGTAACTTTTGCCAAAAACATATTGCAATTCAATTTGTATGAAATGTATGACACATTTTTTGTGTAATATGATTTATTAGTATGCTGGTAATAAATTTATGTCCACATTTTCATAGTCATGAAAATTTTTTTATATACAGGTAAAAATACAGTTGCTCCATAGCTTTTGGATACCAATGTATATTTGCTTATGCATTATAACAAGATGATGAATGTACTGGACAAGAGAGATGCATATACAGCAGTATACTTAGGTTTTGCAAAGGCTTTTGATTGATTGCCCCACCACAAGTTGGTCTATTGCAGTTTAATGACAAACTAGTGTGCTGCATAGGTGACTGGCTATCAGATAGGTATCAGAAGTTGTGTATGGGGATACACTTTCTCAAAAGAGCAAAGTCAGTACTGGTGTGCCAGAGGGACATGTTTAGAGACCATATTGTTTAATTTGTATATTATTGATATTTGGATAGATTTAACTGGTGATACATTCATTTGCAGGTGATGCAAAACTTGGAGAGTGATAGGGAATGAAGCAGATGTTGTGACCTTACAGGAGAACTTGAATAGAGTGTATAAGAGTTCCTTTTTTCTAGCAATTGTAGCTTGGTGCATCCGTGAAGCATAATGTCTCCCCATACCATGACCCCGGCACCACTGTATCTATTCCTTTCAAGAACATTCTTGGGATGGTAAGCATTTCCACTTTCATGCCAGATCAAGTGTCATCTAGAATCAGAGGAAAGACTAAAATTAATCTCATCTGTAAAGAGCACATTAGTCAATTGGTCTTTTGTCCAATTTTTATGTCGATTCAATATTGCAAAGTGTAAGGTTCTGAAATTTGGTAGGCAACAATCAGATGCAAAGTATACAATTGGTGGGAAAATTTTGGAGGAAGTTGAGGAGATAAAAGACTTTGGAGTAGTGGTGGACAAGGATCTAATGTTCAGAGGTCACATTGTGCACAAGTGGTGAAGGCATCCCATCAGATTATGGCAATGATGTGCCAAACCTTAACTTGTAGAAATAAAAAGGCTTTGCTTCCATTGTATAAATAATTATTTGAAACCTCCAGGGAGTCCAAGACTCATCGAGGGAGGGAACCTAATCCACAACTCTGCGTCTCAACCACTCAACTTCATCCACCAACCGCATCATCTAAACCAACGCCATCTATTGTCCACCACCACTACTATTTTCAAAGACAATCACAAACATCCATGCCCATGGTGGGATTCAAACCTGCAGCCTTTTGGCTGGAGAGCTGTGGATACACTAACCACTCAGGGCTAAACTTATCTTTCAAATGACAATGCCCTAACCACAGAACTAAACCACATTCTCAACACTTTCTTAGCCAATGGCTATCCTCCCTAAAAAATCCAAA
The DNA here is from genome assembly GCF_054136105.1 of Typopeltis vanoorti. NCBI lineage: Eukaryota > Metazoa > Arthropoda > Arachnida > Uropygi > Thelyphonidae > Typopeltis > Typopeltis vanoorti. The sequence goes on from NC_143563.1 coordinate 2,801,163, forward strand.
AAATATTGAAACCAATAAACCACAACCCCTCCCCCCTTCACAACAAGGTTTACTCTAAATCCATCACCATTCCCTATATCCGAGGCACCTCAAAAAAATTACAAAAATCCTAAAAAAACATGACTTAACTTCTTGTTACAGACCTTATAAAAAATTGGCATCCCTTATCCGCTCCACGAAAGACCCCCCCCCCCTCCAGACCTACCTGGTGTATACCAAGTCCCTTGCAGCTGAAAGCTGTCCTACTTTGGCCAAACAGGCAGGACAGCTAATATCAGAATTTCAGAACACAAGGACTACATCCAGTTTCACCAATACAGCCACTCTGGTCTTGCAGACCATGCAGTGGATTCCTGCCATAGAATACGGTGGAAGAAAGCCACGATAATACACTGTAGTAAATTCAAATACGAAAGGCTATTCATGGAATCAGCCTCAGCCTTAAGAAACAATCCAAACCTAAACAAATTTGGTTGCATATGACTGCCCCAAATTTGGGAAATCTACATCAGAAGACCTTCAGCCCCAATCAGCCAAGAATACCAACATTGCCGGCTAGGGGGCACCATCAGGACTTTTAGGAGAAAGAATAGCTTCCTGCTTCATTCCTCATTTACTGTGTGTTGTGCTTGAGTGTATGTGTCTTGTATTTAAGTTCCTGTGATAATGGCAACATGATGTTGCCGAAATCTTGGAAGTGTATTAAAATTTATTTTAATTTCTATTCTATTCTATCCTATGTTGTAATTTTCTTAAGGTATTTATTAAGAATGTATAACCAATGTCTAAGCCTTTCCATGAGAATTATCTATTTGTTGTTGATATTTTGTTGGTTTTATACCCAGCATCTTCGAGAGTACAAATGGTTTGTTATAGCATGCAAACAACAATTATTAATTAATAGTGAGAACACTTTAAAATTATAAAGAACAACACAAAGAACTGAAGTCCTAATTGGCATTACCTGCTGTTGGATAAAGAGAGAGGTTAAGAGATATTACTTTAATCTTATTATTATTATTATTACTATTATTATTAAATAACACCTCCAAGGAGTCCAAAGATTCATCGTGGGAGGGCACCTGCTCTATAACTGTCTCCACCAACTACAAAGAACTGCAACTACCATCATCTACACCATGGTTTCTGAAACGTTTTCTACAACGGAACACTTCACAAATCCTGAAATTTTCACGGAACACCTTGGTTATTTTGTAATGTATTAATCATTAATTAATTGGTAATTTAGCTGATTTTTTATTATTAATTAATAATTGATAATTAATTAAACATCAATTAAACCATCATTAAATTAATTTGTGCTGATTTTCATTGACATATCCCCTTCTGATCTCCACATATATTTATAATATTATAGTGAATCACAGATAGTGAATCATCCACCTCAATTCACTCATCTGTGCTTGAGGTGGATGATTCACTATCTGTTCCGTCACAAACACCTTCAATAAGAGATTTCTTAATACCAAAATTAAACAAAGTTCCTTGTCTCTTATTCATATTAGAATTTAAATCAGCATTTCTATTACTTTTAAAAAAATCACGGCACTCCGGTTTCAGAACAAGCACTTACACACTGCAATACGAACTTGCGAAGAAAGTATTCAGTATTAATTAATAGATATTTACCATTGTTGTAATCGGCTTGCAGGCAATTTTTACGATCGGTCATAAATGGCGGTATTCTGTTTCCCAATTGTTGAAAGATTTCGATGTGTGAAAATTAACGATAATTCATGAATATTTCCATGTTTAAAAATATGCTGCTTGGTCAATGACATTTGCTACACAGATGTCATTTCTTTCAGTTTTGAGAACTGAGGATATGCCACCCATTGTTATAATTTGCTTGCAGGTAATTTTTATGACCCATCATAAACAGAGGTATTCCCTTTCCCAAATGTTGAAAGGTTTCGATGTGTGAAAATAAACGACACACAGATGTTCTTTGGCATTCTGGGTGTGAGCTTTTCGACATATTCACGAATATTATTCTCCTCAGAATATTTCTACTATAAAATATTTATTCATGAAAAATATTTAGTAAACTAAAATGACAAATTCCAGAACTTCTCGCAGAACACCAATTCACCTTCCCCGAACACTAGTGTTCCGCGGAACACTGTGTTCCGCAGAATCCCTGATCTACACCAATGCCATCTACAGCCGATCATCACCACTAGTATTTTCACAGACAGACAATCACAAACATTCATTCACAAATGTGAATGAATCTCACCATGTCCATGGCGAGAATGCCATGTCAGAATGCCCATGGTGTTTGAATCTCACCATGCCCATGGCGAGATTAGAACCAGCAACTGGAGAGCAGATACGCTGACCACTCGGCCAACCAGGCCAGCAAAAAAAAAAAAAAAAGCTTAGAAAAAGTTCCTCTAGTCGACGACTAGAATCGAACTGATGACGCTCTTTCTTCAGGCGGTTTAGGGCTGAGGAGTGCAAACACCACTTTTGAAATCTCCTTCTCCTGGAGTTTTGTTAAATTATTATTTTTATTGGACGGGCACTTCCACGGAATCCCAAGACTCACTGTGGGAGATTCAAACCATCAACAAAATAACTATCATACCTCTCCTTGAAACTATTAACAGACAAAGTGCTCACACCTGACTCAGGCAACCCATTCCATTCATTCACCACTCTCAAAGTGATAAATCTAGTCCTCACACCCTTGCTAACCACACTTTTACCCAACTTCTTGGGATGACATCTTGTTCTGCCCCCCTCTGGCCAAGTGCTGAAACATTTCCTCTACATTAATCCTATAAAAGCCTTTAACAAACTTAAATTATCTAACATATCATCCCTTTTTACCTATCAATTAACTCCTTAACCCACAAACTCTCAATCTATCCTCAAAGGAAGCATTCCACAGACCACTCACCATCTTGGTCACTTGCTTATATATCCTCTCTACCACTTCCTGATCCCTATGAATCCCACATGATCTGACCGGAGCACAGTAATCTGGATCGGTCATATCAAGGCTTTTCCCTTAACCTGATCAGCTAATTTCTTCTCATAATCTGAATTTGTTTACGTTATCATGCTGGTAACATTTCTCGTCTGATCCTTGTAATGTTCATAAGTCAGCTGGTAGCCTTTCTCCCTATATATCACAACATCTCTTTTTTTCAGCTGATGCTTAATGATATTTCTCATCCATTTAACTTCTATCTGATTTACTCTCCTGATCTTGGATAAATGGTGTGATATTGCTTCCTCCAGATATTCCTTTACTATTCTCCATGCACTGTGAATCCCTTCCTTTGCAGATCTTTTTTTCACTGTACTGCTTCAAGCTGACTCCTAATTTTATCATAATCACTTGCCATAGGTAACAAAACATATGGAATTTCCATATGTTTTGCTACCTCCCAAGTGAACAAGTGAACATCACATGATACCTTTCTCCAATTGAAGGCAATGTAGCCATCTTAGATGTGGTAAGGTCTTCTGATCCTATAACCAGATCCAACACCTGTTGTACTCAGAGTCTCCTGTGTCACATTCTGCTTCAAGCATTTGTTTCTCAGTAAGTGAATACATTCCATTTCCTTCATGCCGTGTGATCCTTTCTCCATTCAATCTATGTCTGCAAAATTGAAATTCCCCATAATAATTACTTGACCTGTCATCATACTACTAATTTGCTGATGTATGTCTTCCATATCCCTGACACCCCTGGCATATAATAACAGCAACCAATTTTATATTTTGTCCTATTAGCCTCAATCTCACAGAAGATTGACTCACAAAGATCTGCCATCTGCCTGACTGCTACTCTTGTTGGCTTTAATTCATTTTATCATCAGCAGTACTCTCCCCTTCCCCCCACTCGTCTATTCTATTCTCCCCAAAAATACTAACTCCATCACATTCTATCCCTGTAATTGTGTCATTTGATATTAGCCAAGTCTAACTTATGCCTATAACTTTTGGCAAGGTTGCACTAACCAATGTGTACACTCCTTCCTCTTATTCCAGATGCTTCTAGCATTAGTACATAGAAACAGTAGCATCCTCTTAGGCTTCGAACCATGTTCACATTCTGAAATGACCATTTTCCACATTTTTGTTCATTGCTGCATAGGTACCTTCACACACTTGTATGCATCTGCCTAATTTCTCTCTTTAGTTTTCCTGACTTTGTGCTTCCACACTCTCAGTGAACAAAGTGCTCTAGACACCTAACTCTGAATACATTTAAGTGCAGTTTATCAACAATGTAAAAATATTTCCATCCATCAAACTCAGACCACTGGTCCAGAACTTTACATCATTCCTTCTGCACAGATTGCATATTGATTCATTAGCTACCATCGCCCTCCTTCTGAGTTCACCTCTATCATAGCTTAGCAGCATACTTACAACCTTCACTCTCTTGATCTTCTTTTTTGCCTTTCACAATAATTATTTCACATCCTGCCACGTATAATACTTCTCACCTTTCAGGTAACTGGTTCTGGACAAAACAATCAATTCTTTCACTTTCCCTTTCTACAATCTGACAGCATTACTAATATTATTAATTTTTGCACCAATTTGTCCCAAGATGCATTGCCTGAGATAGTAGTTGGAGTGGGGGAAGGTTAATGAGTTCAAGGAGTGGTATGATAGACTTTGTATTTCCTAAAAATGACCTCCCATGATGAGTTTTTTGACTCCATGGAGGCCTGGATAATAATAATAAGATACAGCCATATTTGTCAAGGTTTTGTGAATGTTTTAAAGGTGCTATTGATTCCAAAATCAGTCTCTCTCTTTCTCTGACTTTAATGACTTCAGCATCGCACTTCTGTTTTTTCCCATCTAATCTAATTTGGTCTCCCACAATGAGTCGCTAGACACCATGGAGATACTGCATAATAATAATAATAATAATAATAATAATAATAATAATAATAATAACAGTGGTGCTTAAGGGTCAAAGCTGTATAACTGAGAGGAGATCTCCACATAGCCTTTAAAGGAATGCGGAGAACCGACCAGGGCTTCTGACCTAATGTCCAATCCTCACCTTCTCGTGGTGCACCCTGTTGGGTATCTACTTGGATACTGAACGAATGAGGATGGGCTGGCAATTTGGGATTTAGCCGACCAAATTGTATTCTTATTGGTTAAACCAAAATAAAAAATGATGGTACAACATGACAAAATTTCATGCCGGCTGGGGCGTCGCACGGTTAAACAAGGCCCCCGTTGTTTTCGCCAGGGAACCAGGGCGAACAGCGAAAAGTCAGTTACTGGAACAAATCTGAAAACAAACCTCAACTCAACATCACCAGAGTTAAAGATCGGTACTATCAACATAAGCCTGAATGGCAAAGAAATGGAGCTAGCTGAGGAATTAGATAAGTACCAGATCGACATAATAGAGGTGACTGAAACAAAAAAGACCAAAACTGGTGAGATCTTTCTGAGCAATAAATACAAAATGTTATATTCAGGCAATGACAATCAAGGAAAAGAAGGAGTAGCCATAGTATTCAACACAAAATACGAGGCTAATCTTCTTGAATGGCAGTCAGTCTCAAGTAGAGTAATGTGGGCAAATATGAGAATGGGGAACTGGACAATGAGACTTATTTGTGCCTATGGTCCCACAGAAGGTTCTACTAAGGTAGAAGTGGAGGAATTTTTTGAGGCTTTAGAAAAAGCAACTGACACAATGAAAAAGGAAAAGTTGGTCCTTGTTGGGGATCTAAATAGCAGAGTAGGAAATGATTGTGAGACATACAAAAATATTTTGGGAAAATTTGGAGAAAAGAGCAAAGCTAATAATAATGGCAAATATCTGTTGGATTTCTGCTCAGGACATGGACTGGTTATTACTAACACCATGTTCCAACATAAAAATAAGCACAAATTCACATGGAGAGAAGAGGCTAGGAATAAGAAAAGTCTCATTGACTATGTTATTGTTGATAGTGATGTTTTCTCCCTGGTGCAGGACACCAGAGTGTACAGAGGATTTGAAATTGGAAGTGATCACTATTTAGTCTTGAGCAGGATAAAATTGAATTTCATATTAAAAAGAATAACATGTAAGAAAGTTTTAAAGCGAATAAAAGTTGAGCAGCTCTCAGACGTGAACTGTATACTAAAATACAGATAGATTATTGAAAAGAAAATGAAAGAGTTTGAGAACAGGAATCAAACTTTGGAGATTCAGTGGCAAACTCTGAAGAAAACATTGATTGATTCTGCCAGAGAGGCATGTGGTGAAGTTTTCTGCAAGTATAAAAAAATCAGAACTCCCTGGTGGACACAGGAAGTTAAAGAGGCAGTGAATGAAAAGAAGAAAGCATATCAAAAGTTCCTGGCAAATAAGTCAGCTTTTACTCTTACAGAATACAGAGACAAATGTAAGAAAACTAAACAGTGTGTAAAACTAGCTAAACAAAAGTCATGGGAGGACTTCGGCAAGAATATAGAAAATAAATATCAAGAAGGTGGCAAAATATTCTGGAGGTTGTTGAAGAAGCTTAGGAATGGAGGAAAGAGTGCTGTAAAAGGAGTTAGAGATGATAAAGGTGACATGAAAACAGGAGAAAAAGATATCCTTGAAGTATGGAGTAATTACTTTGAAAAACTGCTAAATGAAACAAGCAGTGATGACAGCACAATTGATAAAAAACACTGACCAGGCATGCAGTCAGGAATACATATCCATACTTGAAGCAGAAAAAGCCATCAAAGGCTTGAAATGTGGAAAGGCAGCAGGAGTAGATGATATTCGACCAGAAATGCTAAAGTATGGTGGTATAAAAGTCTTACAGTGGCTGCACTGCATAGTTCAGAAAGCCTGGACAGAAGGACGAATTCCCGATGATTGGAGTAGAGCTCTCATAGTACCCATATATAAAAAGGGAAATAAAACTGAATGTGAGAATTACAGAGGTATTTCCGTAATGAGTGTTCCTGGCATGATCTATGCAAGTATACTTGAGAAACGGTTGAGAAGAATTGTGGAAGAAAAGCTTGGTGAAGAACAAGCTGGATTCAGGCCAAATAGAGGCTGTCAGGATCAGATCTTCACTTTACGACAAATAGTCGAGAAAGCATGGGAATATAACAAAGATCTGTATTTAAGTTTTGTCGATTTGGAAAAGGCATATGACAAAGTGCCAAGAGAGAAGCTATTCAATACGCTGCAGTTATATGGGGTCAATGGGGCATTATATCAAGCAATACTTAGTCTTTATTTGAGTTGTAAGTCAGCAGTTAGAATTGAAGGAAGTACAGGAAGTCGGTTTAATGTTAAATCTGGTGTGAGACAAGGATGTACATTATCCCCTCTGTTATTCATTATCTATATGGATCACATTATGAAGGAATGTGGTATTAAACCTGATATCAAAATTGGAGATGTTAATGTCAGCTCTTTGCTTTATGAGGATGATGTTATACTTCTAAATAAATCCGCTACAAGTCTGCAAGATTCTCTGACTAAATTGAATAGCTATTGTAATAGATATGGTATGAAGGTCAGCAATAAAAAGACAAAGACAATGAAAATAGGCAGAATCATTGAAAATGTCTACTGTGTTGTGAATGGAGAACCTGCCTGTGGAACAAGTAAAACATTTCAGCTACTTAGGCACGATTTTTACTGAAGATGGTAAATTAAATATAGAAATAGACAACAGAATCAGCAAAGCTGGTATGGTGGGAAGTCAATTGAATAAATTCATATCGAATAAGAAAGAAATTATTCGGAACACTAAATTAGCTGTATACAAGACAGTGTTCAAACCAGTTTTAACTTATGGATCTGAGAGCTGGGTCAGAAGTAAAACACTTGACCAAAGACTAGAGACCGCAGATATGAGAGTCCTGAGAAATATTACAGGCGTGAACAGATGGCATCAATGGCATATCATATTAAAAATGAGGATATTAGGAAAGAACTTGACATTGTCAGCATCCAGGAATGTGTTAGCAGAGCTAATCTCAGATGGTATGGTCACTTAAATAGAATGGGAGAGGAAAGATTAGCAAAACAAGTGTTCTCTGCCAGGTTGGCAGGAAAACGACCCAGAGGAAGACCAAGATATAGGTGGATTGATACGGTACAAAGTGCCTTAGACAATAGAAATATAAGATCTGATAATGTTGGAGTCTTGACAAGTAACAGACTGATTTGGAGGAAAATTGTAGATAGGAAGTTAGTAATGATGTAATTTTTTCATGTAGTACTGTCATATCCTGTACACCCCTTGAGGGTACATGGCAGGAATTTGATGATGATGATGATGATGATGATGATAACAATAATAATAATAGTAATCCTCTGTGAAGGAGTGGCCTACGCCTGGTCTGCTTGTCCTGACTTCCCATAAAATTGGCGTTTAATACGTTTTTCCAAGACAAATGAAAGTGATCTTGTAGTAAACCAGGTAACAAGTACAGGACATTCCTTATATCCCTGAATGTGTCACTATTTAAAAGACAAGGTCTTTGATCACAGGTCTCTGATGAGAACCAACAGTTTGAAATAGCTATTTATAGCTATTAAATTAAATTAATATAGTAAATTAAAGATACCAAGAAATTATATTCTTGGTTTAATCCTTTATCCAAGTGTAAGCAAACAAAGTTTGCACCTGAAGTATTTTCAGGACTGGGAAGTCATTAGTTTCTATATATAAGTTACCAAGACCTGAAAATACTTCAGGTCTGGGTAGTGACCTTTCCCATAATGCGTAGCATTATACATGTCCGTAAATATATGTGCTTTGCCTTACGGGATATTAAGACAAGTGATGTGAAGTCATTAGTGTCTATATAGGCGTTGCCCAGTCCTGAAAATATTTCAGGTGCAAACTTTATTTGCTTACACTCGGATAAAGAATTAGATCAAGAATATAATATCTTGGTATCTTTAATTTATAGGATAACCAAGTGGAAAAATTTCCAATAAGAGTTTGAAAAAGCTGTCAAGCCAGTGACTCTTAAAAGCACTTGTGTTGTAAGATGTCATCTCCTTCCAGGAGGTTGACTACCATGTGCTTCCACCATGTACGTTTTTGTGCTTCTCTTTTGCATTCTTCATAGGACAAAAAGGTCCAGGCCTTAATATTTCCCATCCAATCTGTTCTTTGTCTTCCTCTTCTTCTTTTTCCTTGTATCATTCCTTCTAGAAGTGTTTTTTGTAGGGATTCATGCCTGTGACCAAGGTAGGTGGTTTTCATTTTCTTAATGGTTTTTAACAGATTAATATCTTCTCCAATCATCTCTAATACTTCTAAATCAGTTTTTTTGCAAGTCCATGGGAGTCTAAGAATTCTTCTGAGAATCCACATCTCAAAGGCTTTTAGTTTATTTTCAGAATATTTTGATATTGTCCAGGTTTCTGCTTGATATAGCAGTGTTGACCATAAGTAGCATTTGGACAGCCTAATTCTTGTTTTTGTGTGAATTTTCCTTGAAGTCAGAATGTTTTTTATACTAATGAAGATTGATCTAGCAATTTCTATTCTTCTTAATATTTCCTTATCACACTTTCCATTCTCTGTAATTAGTTGACCCAAATATATATAACTCTCTACTTGATCTAAAGTATTTCCTCTGATCTTAATATTTATACTGGGTATTTTCCCTTTTCTCTTGTTACCAGCATGGTTTTGGTTTTTTTGAAGTTGAAATTAAGTCCATATTTTTCACTTAGCTTCAGCTTCTCTTCTAGTAGGTTTCGAAGATCTTTTTTTATTTTCAACTAGCAGTACTAATGGCATTTGTTACTTCCCAGGTAAGAATAGTAGGCCACTCCAAATCTTCTTGCATTGGCTTATCTATTCAATCATGATTGTACAGTTCCTTTGAATAGTCTACCATCTATCCCTTATTTTGTCTATTAGGATGTTTCCACTCTTCAATGCAATGAGAGCCTACCCTTTTGCAAGATTTTCTAGTTAGCTCCCTAACTTTTTCATGAAGTTCTCTGGTTTTGTGCTTTTTGTCCAGAAGTTCAATTTCCTTGCATTTGTTGTTGAGCCATAGTTCTTTTGCAATCCTATATTCTTTCCTGATCTCCTTGTTTAAGTTTTGTATTCAGGATGATTTTTGTGTTTCTTTCTTTCCTCCATCATTTTCAGTATCTTGTCATTCATCCAGGGTTTATCATCTTCTTCTCAAATTTGGGAATTTGAGAAGAATTATTCAATGACTCAGTTTAACTATTAAGAACAATCACAAAGCACAAGTAATAAGACATTCATTATTATTATTATTACGGTCAGCTCCAGGGAGTCCTTAGACTCATCGAGGGAGGCCCTAAACATCATGTCCACACAACTATACGACATTCTCACAATATCTATCATGCCTCGCCTTAAACTCACTCACTGTCATAGCACCCACAACAGACTCTGGCAGCTTATTCCACTCATTTACAACTCTAAAAGTAAAGACCCCAGCTCTAACACCCTTGCTAACCACACTCTTGCCCAGCTTCCATAGATGTCCCCTAGTCCTCCCACCACCAGTATTGATCTCAAAAATATCATCTGAATTAATCCTATAGAAATCCTTTAGCAATTTGAATGTCTCAATCATATCTCCAGTCCTATCAACCAATTCCTGCAACCCACAAATCTTCAACCTGTTCTCATGAAGTTCATTCCATAGACCTGCTATCATCTTGGTCACTCGCCTCTGGATCCTCTCCACCTCCTCCGCATCAAGAAGAAACCTAGGTGACCAAATCTGGGCACAGTAGTCGAGATGAGGTCTTATCAAGGCTCAGTACAGAAGTACAATAACTTGCTTGTCTCTGCTTGTCAAAGTATTTTTCAACAACCAAGTTAGTTGATGAGCTGATTTAGCGACTTTTGCAATGTGCCCCCTAAACTTCATCTCCCTATTCACCAACGCTCCCAAGTCCCTGGCCTCATCAATCTCCAGGAGTACAGTTCCACCAATGTGGTATACTGCTGCTAATCTTTTCACCCCAAAATGCATAACCTTACATTTTGTCACATTAAATTGACATCCATTCTCCTTAGCCCAGAACTCCAATCTATCCAAGTCGTTGTGCAAGATTTTGACATCTTCTGCATTCACTATTGCACTACCCAACTTTGCATCATCAGTGAACAAATGAACTGTTCTTCTTAGATCCTTCTCTATATTATTAATGAACAAATTAAACAGCAGTGGTCCAAGAACAGATCCCTGTGGCATACCACTAGTCACAGGCCGTCTTTTGGACTCTACTCCTGAATAAACTACTCTCTGATATCTCTCTATCAACCACCCACCTATCCATTGCACCAACCCTATATCCATTCCTATATGTTGTAGTTTATGGATTAGAATTCCATGTGGTATCCTGTCAAACGCCTTAGCCAGGTCCAGCAGTATAACTGTAAACCCATTACCCTTATCAGGTTCAGCCGTCACTGTGTTATAAAATTTGAGCCAGTTACTGAGGCATGATCTACCCTTCACAAAGTCATGCTGTCCCCATACAGTATCTCATTTTCATCAATCCATTCCTGTATTTTTCCCTTGACTACTTTCTCCAAGACCTTGACAACGACTCCTGATATGCTGATCGGTCGGTAATTTGCAACAGTAGTCTTGGATCCTCCTTTATGCAGTAGAACTATTTTCCCCTCTTTCCACACCTTCGGGATTAAACCAGATCCAAGACTCAGATTAAACAACATCGTTAAGGGCACTGATAATTCTTTAGCCGCTTCACGTAAGACCCGTGCCGGTATACCATCCAATCCCTTAGATGTATTCACATTAAGGTTCTGTAATAGACTATTCACCTCCACTTCATTCATCACAAGTCCTGTATAAACTAATGGTTCCTTCATTTTTTGAATGTCACCACCTGGATGATATACTCTTGCAAAGTGCTCGCTCAGTAATTCCACTATATCGACTGATTCAGTGACCTTCTTACCCCCGGAATTCCTTAAAATCATTCTGCCATATACAGTTTTTTTTTTGCTTGCAGCATATTGAAAGAACTGTTTGGGATTCTGTTTAGATTCTGTTTAGTCATAGCTAGTTTCCTTTCATAATCCACACTCTTACCCATCTTTTTTTACTACACTCTTACCCATCTTTTTTTACTACACTCTTACCCATCTGGCCTGTGCTTTATACCGTTCGTGTGCCTGCAGGTCACCTTTCTCTTTAAATTTCCTCCACAGTTGTTTCTTTTTTTGCAGCTCAAGCTTAATGGTGTTATTCATCCATTTAACCCCTATTTGTTTTACTATTCGGACCCTAGGTATACAATCAGCCATAACCACTTCCCATGCTCTATCGACATCCAGACCTTGCAGTTTTACATGCCATGGCACTGATCAAAGCAATCTCCTAAGCTTGTCATACTTGCCATCACGGTAATTCCACACATACCCTGTCTTAATCGAAAATTCCACACCTCCCAGGTCACTCTCACCTTATGATCACTCTCACCAATAGGTGGCAACATGGTCATATTCATTACAATAAAATTCTCAGATGCTATTACCAGGTCAAACACTCTCAAACCCCTAGTATTTTCAATTACGTGCTGTCTCAGATAGTTATCCCTTAATAATTGAATAAAATCCATTTCCCTCCTCACATGTGTCCTCTCCTCCTTCCAATCAATGTTACCATAATCTGCCAATAGTTGAAATCCCCATAATAATTTTCCTCCTTCCAATCAATGTTACCATAATCTGCCAATAGTTGAAATCCCCATAATAATTTTCCTCCTTCCAATCAATGTTACCATAATCTGCCAATAGTTGAAATCCCCATAATAATTTTCCTCCTTCCAATCAATGTTACCATAATCTGCCAATAGTTGAAATCCCCATAATAATTTTCCTCCTTCCACTCATTTCATCAATTTGTGATTGATGAAATTGATGTGAGATTGAGACTGGAAGAACAAAATATACAGTTGGGTGCTACTATATCCACCATCTATTCCATCACCTGGTCAATAGCAGCACCCAACTGTATATTTTGTTCTTCCAGTCTCAATCTCACACCAAATAGCTTCAAATGATCTCCTTTCACTATCCTGCAATACAACTTCAATTCTCCTTGTCTGCAGTTCATCAGCTATTATCAGTAACACTCCTCTCCCCCCATTTTATTCTCTCTGTCCCCCCTAAACACACTATAACCTACACCTTCTATCCCACTAACTATATCATCTTCCGTCAGCCATGTTTCACTAATGCCAATAACCTGTGGCCAGGAAGAGCCAATCAAGGCCAAAAATTCTTCCTTCTTGTTCCTAATACTCCTGGCATTAGTATATATGAAATGCAGAGGTCCCTTTGTCCCACCCCAATCTTGATGAGTTATTCTAACTATCCCATTCCCATTTTTTGTCCTTAGTGCTGGCTCGGGTACATTATATACATTCTTACACTCAACTGTCTCACAGATGTATGCATATCCACCCCCCCCCCCCCTTGGTAGTTCTAGTTTCCCTGGTTCTGCACATCCATTTTCACTTCATTCAGCAACACTTTTTCCAGTCTCTGCACACCAAATCCATTCAAATGCAGACCATCCATCTTGTATAAATCCTTTCGCCTATCAAACTCATTCCACACGTCTATGAATTCCACACCACACCGTCTGCATAACCTGCGCATAAAGTCATTTGTGATTATGGCCCTCCTTCTAAACTCCTCTCTGTTGTACCGCGGCAACAGACTCACCATCCTAACTCTGTCACTCTTTTCTTTTGTTACTTTTAACAATACTTTCAAGTCCTCTCTCATTTTTTTATCCTTTCAATTCATTCGTACCCGCCACAACTATCAATTCTTTCATCCTCTGTTTTTGCGCTCTAATACTCTCACTTACATCCTTGAATTTTGCACCCGGTAAGTACGATTCATTCAGCAACTTTAAAGTTTATCAATCTAACACAATAGTTCTCAAAAGGTTCAGTCTCAATTTTACATTGCATTCTCACGTAACAGGCTTGAGTATGTCACACATTCAAATATGGACTATTAATCCAGAGATTCTTCATATATTACGTTTACAAGAAAATGTTTCACTACATCACACATTCAAATATGAACTGTTAATTTCAGCAATATGAACTATATCGTGTTCTCCAGAAAAAACTTCGATACTTCACATGAGGCATAGAAAAGATATCCTTACCAGTATAAACAGCATAGCTTCCTCATTATAGAGAATCCTAGTAACATTCCTTGGTTCTTGAATACTTTCACTTTGAGAGCACACGAATATTATAGAATCCTGGGTTTCAGTAACCGATTAGTTAACTCGGGAGAATTTATCTTCTTGCTCCCAATTGTCTAACTTTCAATATTTCTTAGTCATTCTTATTATCCTTTTGTCCTATGCTATCCTTCTGCGAGGCGATAGGAATTTATAAAAGAATAAGAGCTCGAAGAAAGATAAGTCAAAATACAGAGCGGTTCCCAGTCCTTCCCACTCTGTTCAACCCCAGGTTATATCTCACCCTGCTTATTACTGTGTCACTTCTTTTTCATGTACTACTCATGATATCCTACTCTCCCTTCCTGCCAAAATCTGGTTCTAACTGGTTTTGTTGATACTGAACTAGCTTCTTGTATAATGTACAGTCACTTGCGCTAAAGCACGCACTGGCTAAAAATAACATAATTTCTCACAACGAATCAAGTCTTATTTTGAGGAATTACTTGGATACATTACATTTTACTAATAACATAATAAGATTGCATATTTTACAGTTTTTTTATCGCTGTTTTAGTAATATTAATCTTATAATAATAAGCAACATTAGTACATAGTTTTTACAATTGTACTTCATATCAAAATAATAAATGAACAATTAAATATTAATAAACATAACTTGAAAGAAATCACATGAATAGCATATTATTAATAAGAGATTATTAGTTTGATGATCAAATTTGGCTCAGGGAATGACAGGTTATGTTGGACTCTGAATGAAGTATTAATAATTTCCAATTATTTTCATTCAGAATCCAACAACACGCAATTTACAGACAAAAAATACTAGTTGACGCAGTGGATGGCATTAATGGAGATGACTGGTAGTAGAGGTTCGGTGTAGTGGTGGAGGTGGTTGTATAGTAGGTGTCCTCCCATGATAAGTCTTCGGACTCCTTGGAAGTGTCACGAATAATAATAATAATAATAATAATAATAATAATAATAATAATAATAATAATAATAATTGTGCCAGTTCCTTTAAAAATTAATCTTGTATTTCTTGATTTTTAAGGGAGCCAAGATCATATTTTTCTATGTTTATAGGTTTCATTGTTTTCTTTAATTTTATTGCTGATTTAACACGTTTGCTGCCACGCTACTTCGGCATGGTATGTTCCCGTACGCCGAGCAATTTCACTTCTTCAAGGTCAGTAAGGTACTCTCGTTGCCAGCAGTCAGCGTCATACGAGTATACTCGTAGTTGGCTTGTGCAGAGCATATACCATCTATGAGAATACACGGTTTTGATGCTAGCTCCACAAGTCAAGCATTTTCACTTCTTCAAGGTCAGTATGGTAATCTTGTTGCCAGCGGTAAGCGTCATATGAGTATATTAGTAGCTGGCCTGTGTAGCTGGTTTACCAACTACGAGTATACTCGTAGTTGGCAGCGAACGTGTTAATGACCACAGGGTTGTGGTCTGATCCAATATCAGCCAATGGGTATGTTTTGGCTTGTAAGATGTTATTCTGGAATCTTTTTTTAATCATTATAGAGTCAATCTGGTTCCTACAGCTGTCTCTGAGACTTTTCCATGTGTAAAGTCTTCTAGGAGGGTGGCTAAATAAAGTATTTTCTATTACCAGACTGTTTTATTCAGAGAATTGTATTAATCTTTCTCCTCTTGGATTTCTATGTCCCAGGCCCTGGTTTCCCATGCAGAAAGAGATATTTTCTGAGCCTACTTGAGCATTTAGATCTTCCATAATGATAGCTATGTCATCTGATTTAATGTTATTAAGTGCATTTTGAATGCCTTCATAGAAACATTCTACATCTTCATCTGGGTAATCAGAAGTAGGTGCATATATTTGGACAATAAAAATATTAAAAGGTTGAGCTGCAATTTTTAATGCAATTATCCTGTCACTTATGGGCCAAAATCCAAGTAAGGATTGTGCAATCTTATTTTTTAGTACAAATGCTACTCCATTCCTATGACTGTCTCCACAAGAGTATACAATTGAATGGCTCTTTCTGTTTATTTTTCCACTATTAGTCCATTTGACTTAACTGATACCAGCAATGTCAATTTTCATTGCTTCAAGTTCTGGTATAAGGTTATCTAACTTCCCAGCTTCATATAAGGTTCTTACATTCCAAGTTGCAAGCCTTAAGAGAAGATTCTTGGTTTTCAGATGTGAAGCCCTGCCTGGAGGGTTTAAGGAGGGTAAAAGCACTAATAAAATGCAAATATATGGGCTCCGTAACAAAGCTTATTATGCTTCTTAACTATTGCAAGCTAAGGCAACTCCAATATTGAAGGTTGCATTGTCATAAGTTCTCTAGTCTTTTTTCAAAACTTTCTAGGTTTCTATCTAGGTTGCTATTAAATAAGGATGGATTTATAATATCTCATATTTGTATTAATAATGAAAGCATTTATTTTTAATTACCTAAACACATTTGTAAACTAATATCAAAAGAGAAAACTTACCAGTGAGCCTGGTTGTCCGGGAGCACCAGAAGAGCCAGGAGGACCAACATCACCCTATGAAAAGTAAAAAAAAAACAAAGTTTCATATTAATTGAGGTTGAAGAGTGATATTGAAGATAATAAGAAAAAACCGGTCAAATATTAGTTAAAATGGATTCCAATCAGCTGTACTACTAATAATAGCACAAAATATGTCACTAATTTGTCATATAATGTTATTATCACTTATTTTGAAAGTTTTACTCCTTATCTTTCCCCTCTCACCATGCCCCCTCTTGCTTCCCCCCCCCCCCCCCATAACATCTTCCTGGCACTCCTAGTGATTATATCACATTCTTCTACCATCTGCTATTCATAAAATACTGCTACATTTTTTTTTTATTTCCAAGGGTGACTAAAGTAGCATATCAGTGATTACTGATAAGCTATTTTAGCTTATTCTCCCTGCTTGTCAGTGTAGTAATTACTGACAATCAGAGAGAGAATATTATTCCTCTTTAAAAGGCTTCAATAAAGACACAGTAGGGCTGCAGTGCACACAGATATGGTTGCCAAAATTCCTTGGGAAATAAGGAAGTGGTTTAGAAATACATGGAATGCTCCAAATGAGGAGAGAATGAAGGGTCTATGGTAACAGTGGCTAGTTTATAGGTGGAAAAGAGGGGTATGACATGAGTGCTTTATCAGTTTAATGAGTTCAAGGAGAAGTAAACGTGTTAGGTATTTATTGTGTGAATAATGTTTAATAGTTGTCTCCAATGATGAGTATTTGATTACATGTAGGTGCCGAAGAAAAAAAAAATAATAATAATAACGATCAAAAGATATATTTCGGTGATTACACCACATTTTTTTTATTACTCAGTTATATAAAATACTGAAATAATAGTTCCTGACAAGTTTCGTAAATCGTAGGATTTACATCTTCAGGGGGTAAATAGTATAACTTAAAGTTTAAACAAGATAATTAATCATAACAAATCATAACCATCTGGCTATTCATAAAACTCAAATAACAGAATGCAGATATATAACGTTATTGATATTGAACAATACTGGACGATGTCACGTGTTCTTGTTCTCGTTCATACAGTCCAAGCTCAGATTGAGGTAGATTTTTTATTAGAGCTGACCACACTTGATAGAGAATTAAACCTTGATTTTTATTGCATTGGGTTGGGTTTTTTTAGCATATTAGCAGCTTCTTTAAATTTTCTTATATAACTGTTGTTTTCTATGTATGACATCGTCGTTTTTTGCCAGAGTACGTGTATAGAGGCGTAAGTGCTGTGAAGACATACTGTTGGAGGTTTAATGGATTTTTTACAACACTCAGAAAGGATTAAAAAGAATTTAATACTTCCTATATTTCGTCCTAGTCACTAGGACATCTATGGGGATTACAAAAATAACTAATGTAACATAACACAAATATCATACAATATTAAGCCCAAACATGTGGGTGACACTAAAGTCCTATCTAGGTGGAGCACCCTCTAAGGGCGGTTGTAGGTGGCCTGGAATATAAAGTAGGATCTCTGGTGATGAGTGTTTCCCAAATTTTCGGAAGCTTAATGCAACCGTATTTATTAAGATTTGTTTGATTTCTAAGAGCTGCTGCTGCTGCTTCTAAGAATAGTCTCTCTTTCTGGAATTTGCTGTGATGGAGCATGGTGGTATTCTTCCATGATACTCTGTGGGTGGCGTCCAAGACATGGTCAGCCAAGCCTGAATGACCATAGTTGTGTTTACAGATGTAAGACTTGTGTTCCTCTAAGCGGATGGATGCTGACCTGCCTGTCTGTCCAAAGTACACCAGCTTACAGGAACTGGGTACTTCGTAAACTCCAGGCAGAGAGAGAGAGGAGGGAGCTGATCTTTTGTAGAACGGATAAGGGTAGCAAGTTTGCGGTGGGGTTTATATGCTGTGTGTAGGTTGTACTTTTTTAGATAGCCAAGATTCTAAAAAAGTACAACCTACACACAGGCTATCTATTTTTTAGATAGCCAAGATTCTAAAAAAGTACAACCTACACACAGGCTATCTATTTTTTAGATAGCCAAGATTCTAAAAAAGTACAACCTACACACAGCATATAAACCCCACTGCAAACTTGCTACCCTTATCTGTTCTACAAAAGATCAGCTCCCTCCTCTCTCTCTCTGCCTGGAGTTTACAAAGTACCCCTGTTCCTGTAAGCTGGCGTACTTTGGACAGACAGGCAGATCAGCATCCATTCGCTTAGAGGAACACAAGTCTTACATCTGTAAACACAACTATGGTCATTCAGGCTTGGCTGACCATGTCTTGGACACCACCCACAGATTATCATGGAAGAAAACTACCATGCTCCATTACAGCAAATTCAAGAAAGAGAGACTATTTTTAGAAGCAGCAGCAGCAGCTCTTAGAAATCAACCAAATCTTAATAAATACGGTTGATTAAGTTTCCGAAAATTTGGGAAACACTCATCACCAGAGATCCTACTTTATATTCCAGGCCACCTACAACCGCCCTTAGAGGGCGCTCCACCTAGATAGGACTTTAGTGTCACCCACGTGGTTGGGCTTAGTATTGTATGATATTTGTGTTATGTTACATTAGTTATTTTTGTAATCCCCGTCGATGTCCTACTGACTAGGACAAAATATAGGAAGTATTAAATTCTTTTTAATCCTTTCTGAGTGTTATAAAAAATCCATTAAACCTCCAACATTTTGCCAGAGTACATCGTGTCAAGTGGAAGTGGTATGGAAAGCAAGACCCGTTTTTTGTTCTCTTTTGTATTGTACATCTTTTTGGTGTTCAGCCATGTGTATTTCTCCAGATCTTCCTGTCTGTCCTACGTAGCAAATCCCGCAAGAGCAACGGATTTTGTAGAGTCCTGGTTTTTTAAGAGGATGATGAGGTGGTTTTGGTGGATGTAGGAATCTTGAGATTTTTTCCATAGGAAGGAAGGCTACTTTTATGTTGTGTTTGTTCATTAATTTGGCTAGCTTGTCTGTAACATTTTTGATATAAGCTAGCCAAATTAATTTTCTTGTTTAAACTTTAAGTTATACTATTTACCCCTTGAAGATGTAAATCCTACGATTTACAAAACTTATGGGGAACTATTATTTCAGTGTTTTATATAACTGAATAATAAAAAAATGTGGTGTAATCACCGAAATATATCTTATGAACCAATTAGTCACAGAAGTCTATGCCTGCAATTACAAACTTATGGTGAGTGCTTTTGGCATAAAGTTATACAACTAGAGAAACTACGCATTAAACATCTCAACTTCATTAATCGTCTAATTTTCCTCATCCAATGATAACACAGAGATAACGAAGTCATCCTGAAATTCATCAAAATCAAACGCATATTCCACACAAACGAGGCCTCCAGAATTTATCATAAAATGGAACTAGCTTTTCTAAGAGAAAAAATTACAGTCACTAGAACTGAATTAGCATTAATTAGTAATAACACTTTTTTCTTCATAATGAAATGGCCGCATCTCTTCCATCCTACCTATGGAACAACATCGATAGTGTTACATTTAACAAAGCAATAGCGATCTCAGAACAGAAGAAACATACATTAATTAATAAGTTCAACGTACTCCTTCAGAAGAAGGAAATACATAAAAAACAACTAGATCATTCAAAAGTAGTTATTAATCTTTCTTTGAGAGTCCTAACAAAAGAGGAGAATAATCTTTTATTTAAGAGTTTTAACTTCACCTTAACCCCACGTTTCCTTCCAAAAATTGATATCATAGCACAAATAGAAAAAGGAATTAGAAATCTACCGGACAACATGGCAGATCTTATCCGTAAAGAAAGTACAGCTTTACTATTAAAAAGCAGATTACCTTGTAGGAATCTACCTTACAATAAATACGTTTGCCTTAAAAAGTTAAAGGATGACAAAAATATTATCATAATAAAAGCGGATAAAGGCAATGCAACTGTCGTTTTAAATGCTACAGAACATGATAACAAAATGAAAAGTCTCCTGGAAGATACCAAACACCTACAAACCCATAGACAGAGACCCGACTTGGCCTACAAACAAAAAAACAAATGATTTAATAAAAAAAGTGCCTCTCTGGATGGAAGAACTTAAAAAATACTTACAATCAAAACATCCTTTGATACCAAGAATATATGGTGTTCCAAAGATCCATAAGACAGATATACTTTTAAGACCAATAGTAGATGGAAGAGATTCACCAACTTCCAACTTGGTGAAATACCTCTCCAACATGATCTCACAACATATAGGAAAAAACATCTTCCTTCATAAAAAATAGTAAACATTTCATAGAAAAAGTGAAAGATATACATATTGGTCCAACAGACATCTTAGCAAGTCTCGACATTATCAGCTTGTTTACAAAGGTCTCGAGACAAGAATTTTTGAATCTCCTAGAAGACTTCTTCCCTCCGGACATCTTGAATCTTTTTAAACATTGTATAAACAATACTTTTTTCACCTATAAAGACAGAATCTGGGAACAAAAAGAAGGACTGGCCATGGGTTCATCATTATCACCGGTATTAGCAAACCAATTTATGGAAAAATTTGAAAACAATGCTCTTAAGAATTACTATAAAAAACCAAAAATATGGCTCACTATGTGGATGATATTTTCATCATATTCAGTGGAACAACAGATGAACTTATCAATTTCAAAGATTATCTCAACAATTTGCACAATACCATAAAATTCACTTTAGAACAAGAAAAAAATAAAAAACTTCCTTTTCTGGATATTCTATTAGAAGTTAATGAAGAAAGTAACCTCTCCTTCTCAGTATATAGGAAGCCGCCAAACACTGGAAGATTTCTAAATGCCACCTCACACCACCATCCTTCACAAAAAATAAGTTTAATTAAAACTCTTCGAGACAGAACATACAATATTTCCAGCACACAAGAAAGATGTAATGAAGAACTAAAATACTTAACACAAATCCTCCAATAGAATGGATATGAAACAAAAATCATCAAGAGAATCCTTAAAATGCCTCCAGCTAACAACACAATAAAACAGGATTACAAAAACGCAATCTCACTTCCTTATATCAAAAATGTTACAGACAAGCTAGCCAAATTAATGAACAAACACGACATAAAAGTAGCCTTCCTTCCTATGGAAAAAAATCTCAAGATTCCTACATCCACCAAAACCACCTCATCATCCTCTTAAAAAAATGGGAGTCTACAAAATCCATTGCTCTTGCGGGATTTGCTACGTAGGACAGACAGGAAGATCAGGAGAAATACGCATGGCTGAACACCAAAAAGATGTACAATACAAAAGAGAACAAAAATCGGGTCTTGCTTTCCATACCACTTCCACTGGACACGATGTACTCTGTCAAAAAACGACGATGTCATACATAGAAAACAACAGTTATATTTAAATTTAAAGAAGCTGCTAATATGCTAAAAAACCCAACCCAATGCAATAAAAATTAAGGTTTAATTCTCCATCAAGTGTGGTCAGCTCTAATAAAAAACTACCTCAATCTGAGCTCGGACTGTATGAACGAGAACAAGAACACGTGACATCGTCCAGTATTGTTCAATGTCAATAACGTTCTATATCTGCATTCTGTTATTTGAGTTTTATGAATAGCCAGATGGTTATGATTTGTATTTATTAATTATCTTGTTTAAACTTTAAGTTATACTATTTACCCCCTGAAGATGTAAATCCTACGATTTACAAAACTTGTCGGAAACTATTATTTCAGTATTTTATATAACTGAATAATAAAAAAAATGTGGTTTAATCACCGAAATATATCTTTTGAACCAATTAGCCACAGAAGTCTACGCGTGCAATAATAACAATTTTTTTCTTTTTATGTGTTATTATTATTATTATTATTATTATTATTGATATTATTAGACCTACAGGGAGTCAAGTTATTCTTTATGTATATCTGACAAAGGTTCAAGAAATGGGAGATAAGTAATTGAGAATTCAAAATCTACTCAGTGTACCTTCATATAAAGCCATCTTTCTAGTTTAAAATCTTAAAAATACAGAGACTTGGACTATTTCCAGTTTCTTCACCCCCGTTCCTGGTCACCAAATCAATGCAAAGTAATCCAGAAGCAACTGATCATATTCTATCCTTATTTCTGATGTGTATCCCCAAGTGGTGGAAAGAATACAGGATATAAAGATAGTATTCAACAATTAAGATTACATTATTACTAATTCCTCATCAACTTATATATTCTAGTTGTCATTTATATTAATTTTCTTATATATTAATCTAGTTGTCAGGTATCCAATATATTATATTTTGGGCTTCTAATGGACTATTAATTATCCCCTCCATTCAGATCTTCGTTTCTATCTTGGTGTTATCTGCCATCCTGTCATCAAACACATGTTCTGCTGACTTTTCCTTGCTAATGCTCATTGTGAAGTACAGGTAACCCTCGTATAACATGGTATTTATACAACATGGTTTCGATATAACACGGTCTACAAATTGTAGTAATCCTTGTTGAACGTGGTACTTATATAACACAGTTTCGATATAAGATGGTCTACAAACTGTAGTAACCCTTTATCATTTCATATATTTTTCATTGCGCAACTTAAAAATCAAAGTTTATCTTCATTAAATTTGAGTCCCGCATGTAGTTATAACTAGCGAATTTATATTAGGGGGAATACCTCTTAGCATCCATGTACGCCAATTGTTTACCGTATAGTGCCAGTGGTTTTGAGGCAGTATGGTGTGAGATAGAGGTAAATGGAATCAAATACTTGGTAGAATATTGATATAGACCAGGTAATGTGGATGGTGGTGATAGTGAAATGTATAGTCAAATTAGTCAAGCAAATAAGAAAAGGGTGATCATTATGAAGAGATAGCAACTGGAAGTAAAGAAAATGAGTTTCTTGAGTTTTTGAGGGATAACTACCTCAGACAGTATGTAACAGAGGGCACATGAGGATTAAGGGTCTTGGATTTGGTCATCTCACCAGGGGATGTAATTATAAATGAGGTGTCAAATCATCCACCAATTGGTGAGAGTTACCATGAGGTGAATACCTGTGTGGTTGCCAGCAGTGCGAGCACCCCTGTGAGAAAAGAGTATATGTGAAACTACGGGGGGGTGACTATGAAGAGCTCAGGAGACAGCTTGTGGGAGTAGCATGGAATGAGGAGTTAGCTGGAAAAGATATCAATGCAGCTTGGGGGATTTTCAAAAATTATCTAGCAGATGCAATGTCTGTTGAAAATGACGCAAATCCTTTCGGTCTTCCTTCTATCTGCTAACTCATCAGTAGAAACAGATTATGGAAATATCACGTACTTATGCCTCCAAATATCCCCTGATTAAACTAAATTTATTAGATGCAATGTCTAAATGTATTCCAAGGGTGAGAAGGTAAAATAAGGTAGGTGTGAGATGGATGAATAAAGAGATTAAGCATGCGATACAGAGAAGAAGGGCATTGTGGAGGCAGCATAAGAGAAGTGAAAATAACCAATTTCACGAGGTTTAAAAAGACCAGGCAAGGAGGGTGACTTGGTTGGTGAGAGTAGCTAAAGAGAGGTATGAATAGCAGTTAGCTAATGAAGCCAAAGAGAATCCTAAGGAGTTCTTTCGATATGTAGCCAGCAAAAGAAAGAATAATTATGGAAGGATGACATTGATTGGAGGAAATGGTATAAAGACAGCTGATGCAGAATGTGTGGTGGAGATACTTAATGAGCAGTTCATAAAGATCTTTCAATCATGTGAATGTGACTTCATGGAGAGATTGAGAGCAGTTGATGATGGGGAAGAGAGACTAACTGTAAGTGAGAAAGAGGTGTTTGGGGAGTTGAGTAAACTAGATATAAATAAGGCTGTGGGACTTGATAATATATTACTGTGTATTCTGAAGGAATGTGCCAGGGAGTTGACACCTGCCTTGACATATTTTTTTAATACAAGTCTTGCACTTGGTCAAGTTCCTAAGGAGTGGAAGGAGGGCAAGATTGTGCCACTTCATAAAGGAGGTGATCAAACTCAAGCATCAAACTATAGGCCTATCTGTGTGTCAGGTGTTGTGGTTACGTTTTTGGAGAAGCTTGTGAGAACTAGGATTCAGAGTTGGGTTGACAACAACGGTATTATCTTTGATGGACAGCATGGATTTGCTAAAGGCAGGTCATGTTTTAGTAATCTACTTGCTTATTAGAATAAAGTGACTGCTTCCTTGGACAGCAGAGAAGGATACATAGTAATATACTTGGATTTCGTAAAGTCTTTTGATAGAGTACCGTATGATAGGTTGACAGTCAAACTAGAGCAGATGGGGTTGGATATTAGATTAGTGCATTGGATTGCTTGTTGATATTTATGCACAACCCCCATGCACAATTTGTTGATACCTATCTGATAGGTATCAACAAGTTGTGCATGGAGGGGTACGATATCCAGGAAAAGGAAAGTCACTAGTGGAGTGCCTCAGGGTCTGTTTTAGGGCCATTACTATTTAACTTGTATATTAATGATATTGGCGAAGATTTGGATGGAGATATTCAATTGTTTGCAGATGATGCAAAGTTGGGACGAATAAATTGAGTGATTGAGCATGGAAATTGGGATGTGAGTTCAATGTTGCAAAATGTAAGGTTTTAAAATTTGGAAAACAAAGATGGGATGCAGAATTTATACTTGGTGAGAATATATTGTTGGAGGTAGAGGAAATAAGAGATCTGGGGGTGATAGTGGATAAGGATCTAAAATTTAGGGGACACATAGCCAAAATTGTGAAGACAACACAAAGGCTTCTAGGAATGATGCAGAGGACACTGACGTGTGGAAGTAGGGAGATTTTTGTTCCGTTGTATAAGGCTTTGATTAGGCCACACATGGACTATTGTGCCCAGATTTGGTCAATGGGTTTTCAGAAGGATGAAGAGATGTTGGAAAATGTCCAAAGGCAACTGATTAAGGTAGTTTCTGACTTCTGGAATGTTGAGTATGAGGAAAGATTGAGAAGATGTAATTTGCAGAGTCTGGTGGAGAGGAGGAAGAGGGAAGATATGATAGAGACCTACAAGTTGGTAAGAGGTTGTTATAAGATTGATGGTGGAGAAGTTCTACAGAGAATAGTAGGAGATCAGGGGAGAACCAGTGGTTATCCCTGGAAACTGTATAAAGAGGGTGTGTGTAGGGAAGTGAGAGGCAGGTTTTTTTCGTGCAGAGTTGTGAATGATTGGAATGCTTTGCCTGAGAATGTGGTGTCTGCAAGGAGTTTGAGTGTATTTAAGACAGTATTATGAGATGTGTGTGTGATAAAGGGACCTCCCAGATGAGTCTTTGACTCCACGAGGTCATGGGGTAATAATAATAATAAAGTATTTATTGGTGAAAATTGTCTTCGTTTTCTGCCAGGAAAGTGCATTAAAAATCATGTGTGTTAATCTCAAGCTGAGCACTTTATTTTTTGGTGAGTTACATACAATATGTAATGCTTTTTTTATATAAAAAATATTTTCATAGTAATGGCCATTTAGAGCACTTTTGTGATATGGTTGAAAACGAATTAGTGAATTAATTGATGGAGAAATAGATTTAAATTTTTTAAATCTATTTTTCCATCAATTTAAATAGATTTAAAGAGGAACTGGTACAATTAATAGATGACGTCGAACCAAATGTCAGGGAAAGTTCTGCCGAAGATTCTGATTGTGATGAATCATTTAAAGAATTCAGTTTAAAAAAATTAGCAGAAGGATTGGACTTAGCAAGAAAGTTATTTAATGGATAATGATCTCCCAATGGAGCATTCCGGAAAATTCATGAGACAATTGGATATTTGTTTAGTTTCGTATTATGAACTTAATAAAAAATTGCAGCATAGTGGTAAGCAAGATCTTATTACTGACTTCTTGATAACTAAACCAACCAAAGTATGCAATGAGAATTATACAAATCATGTCCAAGAGATTTCAAGTGATGACAACGTCCCACTACTCGTAAATAAAGAACATCTACGAAATGTTAGTTTTGAAGAGAGTGATGACGATTAAAAATATACACTTGATTTTATTTTGCCTAAAACATTTATGTATTATGTGCAATGAAGTTTACATACAATTTATAATTTTTTATACTATTTATTTGTTTCATAGTTTGGTTTTCTTAACTTACATGAATTACCTGAATTAAATAAAAATATTTTTTTGTTGGATATGTCATTGTTTATATAATCTCAAAAAAAAAGAAATAACGATTTAGGAACCTAACCCTACTTTTTTCTATGTGATCTGAGTCTCGCATAACGTGGAATTTTTGTGGAACCTAACACCGCGCTATACGAGGGTTACCTGTATTAGAATTTAAGAATATCTTCAATTCTAATACGATTCTGACATTGATACATTGGTGTTTTGCCTTATTATTATTGTTATTATGATTATTATAAATAACCTCTATAAAATCATAAGAATCATTGGAGAGTCGACAACACAAACTCTATTGCACCAACTTAAACTCATATACCATTTTCACTTTCACCACTCTCTTGAATATTCTGTGCTCTGTATTTGGAATACATCCTCTTCATTCACTTCTAATAATTTTTTGCTCCTTATCTCTCTAGGAGTAAGACCTGCTGTATCAGTACATAACACACTAATAAAGGAATCATTAAACAGTTCAACTATATCATCTGCTTTGGTCACCCAACTACCATCTCCATCCAGTATGGTCCACAATCCTGTTTCTTCCTACCGACCACATAGCAAAAAATGTCTTGGGATTCTTCTTATATTTCAGTGTTAGATGCTTGTCATATACTAATTTTTCTCTTTTTACCATACTGGCGACATTCCTAGAATGAGCCATACATTCTTCGTGCAACTTCTCTACCTCTATTTAAATGCCTTTTCATTTTGAACTGCAAATCCTGATTAATTTCTGTAGTCATCTCTTTGACTCCAAAGTGCTTATCTTCTTCACTCAAGGTATACTAAAAATTCTTAACGATCTCCCATTCACTACTGACTTCACATAGCAAAAAATGTCTTGGGATTCTTCTTGTATTTCAGTGTTAGATGCTTGTCATATACTAATTTTTCTCTTTTTACCATACTGGCGACATTCCTAGAATGAGCCATACATTCTTCGTGCAACTTCTCTACCTCTATTTAAATGCCTTTTCATTTTCAACTGCAAATCCTGATTAATTTCTGTAGTCATCTCTTTGACTCCAAAGTGCTTATCTTCTTCATTCAAGGTATACTAAAAATTCTTAACGATCTCCCATTCACTACTGACTTCTCTTCCTTAATATTCTTTCATGGAGCCCCCTTAGCTCAATCAGTATAAAACAAAGCCCGTTGGTCGGAAAGGCCTGGGTTCAGTTCCCATCGGTGACGTGAAGAACCTTTTTCTGATCACTTTCGACTAAAGGTGAGTTAGCCAGTTTCATAAGGAGGTAGGGAGTTTTTTCTCCCAGAAACTGAAGTTTTTACATCCCCCAGAACAGGCAAACAGTGAACCCATACAGATTACAGTCAGAAATACCCCGTAGGGGATGCAGAAAGGAGGGAGATCTGGCTGCATTAATTAGCTGTAATCCCCCCTCCCCTTGGTGGAAGGGGGACTCAATCCATCCTAGGGTGGATGGATGACGGGATATGATGATGATGATTCATTCATTCATTTCATATGGTGATTCAATGACTGTGAACCCCTTTTACGGGGAGATACGGTACCACCTCAATCCTCCCTATTTTTATCCGGGCTCGGGACTAGCATAGCTGACAATTCAGATCTATGGCTGGAGGGATTGTCTTAAGTATTACTGACTGTTTCCACGTGTGTTCATGGGGCCGGTTTGCCTGCTTGGGGATGAAAAAACCCTGCTGCCCACGTCCAAGACTGGCTAACTTCGCTATGGCTGAGGAAGATCCTTAAGCTCCTCACGTCGTCAATGGGAATTGAACCTAGGACACTCCTTCCCCAGGAGTGTCCTAGGTTCAATTTTCCAACCAAGCTGGTCTGTTATAGTTGCCTACCTTATACTTCTGCATTACTATTCATCTCCCAATTCAGGACTACATGGTGACTCTCACCAACTGGGGCAACTATAACATCTCAGTCACAGTCAGGTCAAATGCAAAGACCAATTTACAATCAAATCTGATGACTATGACCAAGTTAGTATAATCCTATCAATATCACCTAACAATATGAGGAAAGATTGAGAAGATGCAATTTACAGAGTCTGGTGGAAAGGAGGAAGAAGAGAGATATGATAGAGACCTAAAGTTAGTAAGAGGTTGTTATAGGATCAATGCTGGAGAGGTTCTACAGAAAATAGTGGAAGACCAGGGGGGAAAAAGTGTTCATCCCTGGAAGCTGTATAAGGAGGGTGTGAGAAGGGGAGTAAGAAGCAGGTTTTTTGCATGCAGAGTTATGAATGATTGGAATGCCTTGCCTGAGAGTGTGGTGTCTGCAGAGAATTTGAGTGTGTTTAAAGCATGGTATGATGAGCTGTATGTATGATAATAGGACCTTCTAGATGAGTCTTTGACTCCATGGGATCTTGGGTAATAATAATGATAATAATAATAGAGTTCACAGAGGATATGAAATAAGCAGTGACCACTTCCTTGTTAAAATAAAATTAAGATTACCACCTAAATGGCTACAAGTAACAAGAACAGAAAGAAAAATTGAAACATTTGTTTATAAAACTAGACTATTGAATGACACAAATGTACAATGGCTATATGAACAAAGAATTCACCAATATCTAGATAAAATAAAACAAAATGAAGAAATAGAATGGCTTAATATAAAAACGATACTAAATGCAGCAGCAAATGAAAGCTTAGGAAAGACCAAAAAATTCAATAAAAGAAAAAAACTGAAGATCTGGAATGATACAATCAAAGAAATAATCAAAAAGAAAAACGAAGCCTATCACAAATGGTTAAGCAGTAAAAGATTAGAAGATGAAATAGAATATAAAAGAATAAGAGCCATAGCTAAAAGAGAAGTCAGAAAAAGACATAGAGAATCACGGAATAAATTTGTTTCTAATTAAGAACATGCTTTATATAAAATAAGACCCAATGTATATAAGATTTTGAAACACTTAAATGCAGATACCAAAGAAAACATAAAATTAAACACTGAATTGAAATTAGAAGAATTTCTAAATTACTACACAGAACTGTGGACAGACAAATATTTTAAAAAAGAGAACTGGCAAACAATTAACGATAATGAAAAGGAAATAACTGAAGAAGAATTAGAAATCAGCCTGAAAGAAACAAGAAACAGAAAATCACCTGTCGAAGATAAGCCAGGTTGAGAACTATATAAATACGCAGGAACAAGATTCAAAGAAAGACTTATTATTTTTAAATAAAATTTACTCAACTGGTATTCCCCCAATAGAATGGAAAAAAGTAATTGTGATTCCTATCTTTAAGAAAGGTAATAGGGATGACCCTAAAAACTATACAGGTATCAGGCTGTATAGTTTTTAGGGTCATTGTAAACTAAATTCCTGTTACAAAATATATAGCAGAATCTTAAATAACAAACTAATGAAATATTACGAAAACTTTATTCTAGAGGTATCACAAGTATATATGAAAATAATCAAATACAAATAAGATTAAATCACGAGCTATCATATACGAGAGAGATAAACCAAGCGGTCCGACAGGGATGTCCCCTCTTAGCAACTCTTTTTAATATCTACTTAAATGAAATAATAATAAAATGGAGTAAAAATTTACATCAAGGAATTAAACTTTCACCTACAGTTAACTTAAACACTCTCCTCTTTGCAGACGACCAAATAATAATTACAAATTCTGAAGATAACTTACAGAAAGCTATTTTAAATCTAAATGAGATATCCAAAGATTATGGTATGAAAATATCAACGGAAAAATCAAAAACTATGGCCTTTAAAGGACAAGATCCAGCAAGAACTAAAATAGTAATAGATAACAAGATCTTAGAACAGGTAAATTCATTTAACTACCTAGGATGTATGATCACATATGAAAATGAAAAAGATATAAACATAAAAATTGCAAAATATTTAAAAATAACAGGTGTAATTAACTCTATATTTAAACCAAACCTAGTTCAAAAACAAACCAGGCTAAAAGTATACAATACATTAGCCTTACCGGTCTTAATGTATGGAAGCGAAATCTGGACAATAAAACAAAAAGACAAACAAAGATTAACACCAGCAGAAATGAAGTTTATGAGAAAAACTGCAAAGTATACCCTATTTGATCACAAAAGAAACGAAGATATTATGAAAGAATTAAACCAAGAACCAGTAATAGAAAAATTAAAAAATATAAACATAAATGGATGGAATACGTTCAAAGAATGAAAACAGAAAGATTACCAAAACAAGCCTTAAAGTACAAGCCATTAGGAAAAAGAAAACCAGGACGTCCTCTTAAACGATGACTTCTAAGGCCGGAACAGGCCATGCTAGGCGTAAATCCTTGATACGTATGATGATGATGATGATGATGATGATAATAATTATATTAATATTACTGGAAAATAGATCAATGCAGCTTGGGGGATTTTCAAAAACTATCTAGTAGATGCAATGTCTAAATGTATTCCAAGGGTGAGAAGGTTAAGGTAGTGATATGGATGAATAAAGAGGATAACCACCTTACTGGCCATTATGGATCAAATACGCATCCTCATACACTTCGTATCCATCATATATTTCAATGTAATATCAATGGTATTACAATTTTAATATGCACTTCGCATCCATGATAACTTGGACGTATATATATATGTCTTGGCCGGTAGTGTTGTTAAGCATGGAAGAGTATGATGTGTTTCGTGAGGATAGAAGGGATAAAAGGGAGGGGGAGTGCTATTGATGATAGAGAAAGAGTTATGTCCATAAAAAGTAGAGATGCAAGAGGGAAATAGTGCCAGTGGTTTTGAGGAAGTATGGTGTGAGATAGAGGTGAATGGAATGAAATAATTGGTTGGATGTTGTTATAGACCAGGTAATGTGGATGGTAGTGACTATGAAATGTATAATCAAATTAGCCAAGCAAATAAGAAAAGAGTGATCATTATGGGAGATTTTAATTATGGCAATATAGACTGGAATGATGAGATAGCAACTGGAAGTAAAGAAAATGAGTTTCTTGAGTTTTTGAGGGTCTTGGATTTGGTCATCTCATCAGATGATGTAATTATAAATGAAGTGTCAAATCGGTGAGAGTGACCATGAGGTGATTACCTGGGTGGTTGCCAGCAGTGTGATGACCTCTGTAAGAAAAGGGTACATGTGGAACTACAAGGGAGGGAGTGATTATGAAGAGCTCAGGAGACAGCTTGCAAGTGTAGCATGGAATGAGGAGTTAGCTGGAAAAGAGATCAATGCAGCTTGGGGGATTTTCACAAACTATCTAGTAGATGCAATGTCTAAATGTATCAATGCTTTTTTTCATAACGTGTCACTGTCAATTTGAATCCTTTTTCTTGCCATGTCTTTCACCCACAAATTCAAAGCTTTCTCTACCTTGAGTAATGGTAGAGAAAGCTTTGTCACTCACTCACTGTAACTTTTGCAGATTTTGGGAGCAATGGAAAGATTAGCACAAATTTTTTCTTTGTTCTTCAGCACTTCACGTATCAAAGATTCATTTTTATTATAGATCTTGGCAATGGTTGATTGACTTTTTTTCTACTTCAATCATATTGATAAACTTTGATTTTTCACTAATACTGAGCACTTCACATCTTCACTTTGGTTTTGAAGCCATTTTTAAATTTTCACAGTTTATTTGATTGAATTTAAATGCAATTTTTAATTCCAATGACAGACAATTGACTGCTTTCTTCAACAATTCAAGTAAAACTAAACATGAACAAACACCCATGTTTAAGTCCATGTGCTAGCAAATCAAGTGTGTTTCGACAAGTTTTCAGCCTGTGCGTATGCATGTTTCAACAGCCACACCACTCGACCGTTTTGCATGCTTTTTTCGAACTGTGGATAAGTGAAACTAGGGATCTACTGAATTTCATTCTATTGTTCTCTATCTCACACATACTTCCACTATTCCCCCTCCTCCTTATATGGACATAACTCTGTTTCTATCATCAATAGCCCTCCAACATTCCTTTTTACCCTTTCTATCTTCATGAATAACATCATACTTTTCCATCTCGTATTCTTTCAGGATGTCATACTCATCCAACCATGTCTCACTTACTCTGACAATTTTTGAGTAACCAAGCAAAAGAGATGGTAGAAGGGACAAATGACTTGACTGGAGAGTGTAAGACTGGATATCAGGATGAATCTGAATATTGGGTGAAAAAACTCAGTCAATGCGACTATTTCATTTCCCTTGAATATGATACTTCTAGCGTTCACATACAAACATAACAGCTCATTCCTGGGTCTATAACAATTTTCACTGATACCACTTATTAGATGTGATTTCTCCATGCCATTCTAGAGCCCTATCTTTCTTCTCCTTACTCATCCTAGAACCTTCTTCAAACCCATCTGTTTTTTGCACATCCCAGGTTATTCCCTTTCCTTTTGTCTCCTGGGGATGTTTCCCTGTCCACCCTGAGTCCCCCCATTTATCTGTTTGTCTTGGATACATTACTTCTTCATTCATAAGCACTGCTTCAATCTCTTCTTCCTCACTCTCACACTTTTGCATTGCTTCTTACTTGCTCAGATTCATTCTCTACACTCATTACTCTCCCTTTCAGAAGCAGTCTCTCCAAATGACTCACACCAAAATCATTCAAATGCTGTCCATCACTCTTATACAGTTCAATTTGTTCTTCAAACTCATTCTCCAATTAACAAACTGTACTCCTTTCTCTTCACATTCTTCTAACATATCATTTATAATCCTTGTTTTAAGCCTAATCTCCTCACAGTTATAGCTGATCAACCCAGTGATTACCTTTCCTATCACACTATTTTCTTTTTTCCTTCTCAGCAATCTCCTGATATCCAGTCTTATTCTCCTTGTTCCCAGTCAAGTCATTTGTTTCTTCTGCCATCTATTTTGCTCGTTCAGTACTCATTTTCAATGTCTCAATTACTCAATTTTTTTTACCTCCCAGAAAAATCCTTATGCATCTTCTCATTTACTACACCTCTAATAATGGAATTCCCCATACAATGCCACTTTCAAGTCTTTTGTTACCTCTTTGATACCGACATCATTTGTTTCCATCTTCTTCACTCTTTCATATGCATCTACAATTGTCTTCATTTCACTCTGCATCTGTCTCATCTTCATCAACTCAGCAACTCAACACTTTCAAATCTTTATTCATTTTTTTACTATCATTCACTCTCAATATTTTATTGTCAGTCACACAAATCTTTTTGTCATCAACTCTGCTCACAACCATGTCATTAATGCACTCTGTTTTACAATCATTATCGCCCACTTTATCGTCAGTTGAACTCTTTTTCCTCGCTGTCACTTTCACACACACTTTCTGAACATTTTCACAATCTTTTGCAACTATAATTTCAGTTATAACACCATGTTCCCTACTTATATATACTTCATTGTCAATCAGAATATCATACTTCCTACATACCCACACTTGCTCTTTCTCTTATTCAGCCTCTCTGCATAAACATCCACGACATCTCACACATACCACATTCACAGCATCCTACTATTTTTGAAAAATGGTAAGATGCCGTGAATGTAGTATGTATGTATGTGTCTTATCTCCATTCATAATGGAGATAAGCATATAGATTAGGTTGGGTTGGTTGGTTGGAATTACAGCCAAAACAATTAAGAGGTAAGTGTATTATGTCTGTGTGTGTTCTCTGGACAGTTTGCTTGCTATGCAGAGAACCCACATAGGATTTAGAAATGAAAAGCCTACTACTTCTAATCAAGTTAGCTGACTTGACTTCAGCATAGGTGCATTGGAATGCACTTTCTTAGAGGATGTGTGTGTACAGAGAAAGAGTAGTAAGGAATGGTAGGCTACAGTGTGGGATACAGAACAACAGATCTCCTGTAGATAGTTACGACTCTGTCGGTTTTCAGTCATAATAAGAATTGTGTGTGCATGCATGCATATGTGCACACATATTTCTTTTTATAATGAATCCAATCCACAAAAGGCATATGACTTATGTGAACCTACAGAATCCAGAAATCCAGCTTTAGAAAGTAAAACAAGGAACTTTTTTCAAGCCATTTCAGGCCTCTAGTGAGCAGGTGAGTGACACCAAGCAACAAAATTCAGCTATCAACGAGAATTAGTAATGTTGGTATTATGTTCCTAATATATAAAATGTTATTATCATCATTATTATTATTATGAACATCAGACCTCCAAGGAGTCAAAAGACTCATCACAGGGAGTCAGCACTCTTAAACAAAAGATCATCAAACAGTGCCTTAATCCATTCACAGTTTCCACTCACCACCTTCTCAGGCAATGCATTCCACTCATTACCCTCTCTCTCCATGCAAAACATCTGCTTCTCACTTCCTTGTGTAAGAAAGGGAGTGAGAAGCAGGTTCCAGAGATGGTCTCTTGTTCTACCCCCCGTTTTTCTCTGCTCTACTTTACTCTTGCCTACCAAATTTCAAGAACGTACACTTCACAACTATGAATTGGTTGCCACCCTTGTTCTCAGTCTATCACACAATCTATTCAGATTCTTCTTTAAACCATAACATCTGCTCTACTCCTCATGGTTCTTCCAATTTTATATCATCTTCAAGCAGCTGCATATCTCTGATTAAGCCAGCATTGTGGCAGTTACCAAGAGTGCCTGTGTCAGAACAGAAGGATGAGAGTGGAAGGATATTTTAGATTATTCAAATTATGAAAAAAAAGAAAAGTGACTACAAATTTGCCACGGGTAAATGTGCAAAATCTACAACACTCCCTCGGCCTATTATCATTAATATATTAGTTCAGCAATAATGGTCCTAAAACAAACCTCTTTGTCAAACACTGGTAATATTCCTATTTGTGTTGACTGATAGCCAATCAACTATCCAACTTCATCTGTTCCAATTTAGTTTTCAAGTAGCAATTTTTAAAATATTTGAAAACTATTTGATAAAACATTAGTTTTATCAAAGAATACTGAGGTTATCAACCCAGTTATGAATTCTATCCCACTCAACAATTTCTCCAAAACCTTAGCCACAACCACAGACACTTCAGATGCAAAAATACTTCAGGCACAAACTTTGTTTGTTTATACTTGCATAAAGGATTAAACCAAGTATATAATTTCTTGGTATCTTCAATTTAAACTACAGACACCCAAATTTCCCTATACTTTGTATCATCAGTTTTATCATCCTCTTTCATGAAGTGATATAATTTTATTCTACCACTCCTGTGGATAGAACATATCCTTATGCAGGAGTAATTATTATTATTATTATTATGCAACACCTCCAGGGAGTCAAAAGACTCATCAAGGGAGGGCATCTACTCTACAACTCTCTGTCTCCACTACTCAATGCACCACTACAATGAACCACAACTACACCAACACCATCTACCGCCCACCAACCACTTTCACAGACAATCACAAACATCCAAGCCCACGGCGGGATTCAAACTTGGAGCCTTTTGGCTGGAGAGCAGATCTGCTAACCCCTCGGCCAAACAGGCTAGCACTTAATGTTAAATAGCTATGTCAAGGGTGCTATTAACTCTTTGCATTATTCTTGTAAGACATGTTTTGATATGTTCTAAAGTCACACTGCTTTAACATCAAGTTTACTTAATTTCTAACAGACTTCCTGCTCACTCACCATCAATTCTTCCTCAAATATACCCTGAACACTCACCCTAATGGCATTGCACATATAAAGATGAAATAACTTGATAAATTGCTCACTAAATATCTTAAATATATCCTCTGAAACTGTTACCAATTTGGCATTTTCATCTAATATTATCTTGCAATAATTGCTCTTTCTTATTCTGCTTGCCATTTACTGAAAGAACTCTATAGTATTTTTTTTTAGCCTTGTTAGCAATTTCTGCTGATGTACTCCTGTAGTCTTTAGTAAGTAACAGTCCAGATATGCTTTTGAACTCCTCATACAACAGATTATAACTTCATCTTGCTATGCATCCATATCAAAATTAATTTAAAAAATATAAAAAATGGAAAACAAAAATAATTGTTATGGGAGATTTTAACTACAGTAGTATAAACTGGGGAGAGGAAGATGCATGTAGTGTGATTTCTGACGGCTTTGCTATTTCAACTGAATTCTGAATGGAAAACCTACAGAACAAGTAAAATATTTCAGCTACTTAGTCACAGTTTTAGTAAAGATTGTAAGTTAACTCTGGAAATAGACAAAAGAATAAGCGAAGCTGGTATGGCAAGTAGTCAGCTGAATTCGATTAAGAGTGACTGACCTGGAGAGGGAGATAGAGGAGCTGAAAGAGGAGGTGGAATGTCTTGGGAGAAGTATGAAAGATGAGATTAGGAGAATGGAAGAGATAAATGCAACAAATCAGAGTAGGAGAGAGAGAGAGAGTTTTGGGAATGATAGGAGAGGAGAGAATGGAACTGGATGTGGAAATGGAGAGAATGGAAACAGTAGGAGAGAGGGAATGAGAGAGAGGTATGGAATTACTAGAAGAGGAGAGAATGGAAACAGTAGGGGAGAGAGAGGTATGGGAGTGCTAGAAGAGGAGAGAATGGAAACAGTAGAAGAGAG
Organism: Typopeltis vanoorti; assembly: GCF_054136105.1. Taxonomy (NCBI): domain Eukaryota; kingdom Metazoa; phylum Arthropoda; class Arachnida; order Uropygi; family Thelyphonidae; genus Typopeltis; species Typopeltis vanoorti. Next base: position 2,838,645 of record NC_143563.1, read on the forward strand.
GGAATGAGAGAGAGAGAGGTATGGGAATGCTAGAAGAGGAGAGAATGGAAACAATAGGAGAGATGGAATGAGAGAGAGGCATGGGAGTGCTAGAAGAGGAGAGAATGGAAAGAGTAGAAGAGATGGAATGAGAGAGAGGCATAGGAGTGCTAGAAGAGGAGAGAATGGAAACAGTAGGGGAGAGAGGGGTATGGGAATGCTAGAAGAGGAGAGAATGGAAACAGTAGAAGAGATGGAATGAGAGAGAGAGGCATGGGAGTGCTAGAAGAGGAGAGACGAAATGAGAGAGAGGCATGGGAGTGCTAGAAGAGGAGAGAATGGAAACAATAGGAGAGACAGAATGAGAGAGGTATGGGGAGTGCTATAAGAGGAGAGAATGGAAACAGTAGGAGAGAGGAAATGAGAGAGAGGTCTGGGAATGAAAGAAGAGGTCTGGGAATGAAAGAAGAGGAGAAAACAGAAACAATAGGACAGAGGGAATGGTAAGAGGTATAATGTATGGGGACTCAATGTTCCATGGTGATCAAGATAGGATGTGTAAGGAGTGTTTACCAGACCTCTCTCTCATTTCCTCTCTCCTACTGTTTCCATTCTGTCCTCTTCTAGCACTCCACACAGTCAGTGTGTCCCAGGGAAGATAGTAGCAGGTATGGCCTCTTGTGGGAATGGGTACTTGGAAGAAGATGGACGACATCAGCTAACACTCAGCCCAATGGAGTCTAGAGGGGGGATAATGCTAGGTATAGAAACAACGGCATTTATATGCTTTATACTAATGCCAGGAGTATCCAGAATAAGAGTGAGGAATTGCTGGCACAGAGAGCATCAGCCTGACCAAAAATTATTGGGATCACTGAGACGTGGTTGACAGAAGAGGATATAATAACAGGAAGAGAAGTCGCTGGGTACAGCATTTTTCGGCAGGATAGGAAGGGAAAGCGTGGTGGTGGAGTACTGCTTATGATAAGTGATGACCTATGTCCTCTAAGAGTGGAGACTTTGTAAGGCAGTGGCACTAATGATTTTGAAAGCATATGATGTGAGGTATAGGTGGGCAAGACAGGATATTTAGTGGGGTGTTGCTACAGACCCAGGAGCACAGAGGGTGGGGACCAGGAAATGTTTAGACAGTTGAGTTTGGCAAGTGCAAGAAGAATGATTGTTATGGGAGATTTTAAGTACAGTAGTATAAACTGGAGACAGGAAGATGTATGTAGCAATATGGGAATGGAATTTCTAGAATTCTTCAGGGACAAATGTCTTAGGCAAAATGCAATAGAGAGAGAGAACAAGAGGTTAAAGGGTTTTGGATTTGGTTATAGCATCAGAGGAGTTGATAATAACTAAGATGACATCTCTTCCACCAGTTGGAGAGAGGGACCATATGGTTTTGACTAGGAGAATGAATAGACATGCAGGAGTATCAAAGAGACGGGAACTTATGTCGAATTATAAGGCAGGTGATTATAATAGTCTAAGATGCCAACTTGGGGAAGTTTCAAAGAGTGAGGAATTGGAAGGCCGAGATATCATTAGAGCATGGGAAATTATGAAAGAATATTTGTCAGCAGCAATGATAAGTTGTATACCACGAGTGAACAAGAGCACACAATGTGGAGTAAAGTGGATGACAAACAATATTAAACAGGAATTGCATGTGAAAAAGAGGCTGTGGAAGAGATATAAGGAGATAGGAGAAGAGAAGATGCATGAAGAGTATAAGACACAGGCCAGAAGAGTGACTAGTATGGTAAGGAAGACGAAACTGGAATATGAGAGGAGACTGGCCCTAAGATCCAAAGAAAATCCTAGGGAATTTTTGAGATATGTGGCCAGTAGGAGGAGAAATTGACTGTGGAAGAATGATATTGTTGGATAAAAATGGGAATAGAGTGACTGATGCAGAGGACATAGTGGAATTGTTCAATGAACACTTTATTTTAGTATTTCATCCTGGATGAGTCAGTTTTAATGTTGGAAGGAATGGGTAGGTTCAAGGTTTAGAGGTACAGGAAGAGAGTGTGTTTCAAATGCTGAGTACTCTGAATGTTAGTAAAGCTGCGGGACTGGATGGTATTTCACCAAGAGTTTTGAGAGAATGTGCCAGTGAACTGAGAGTGCCTTTAACCTGGCTTTTCAATGAAAGTCTGGCTGCGAGAAAGGTGCCCATGGAATGGAAGGAAGATAAGTTAGTGCCATTGCATAAGGGCGGTAGCATACTGAAAGTGTCTAATTATAGGCCCAGTTGTGTCATCAGTAGTTAGTAAGATCTTGGAGAAAGTAGTGAAGGACCATATACAGCAATGGGCAGATGAGGGTAATGTTGTCTGTTAGAGTCAACATGGATTTGTGAAGGGGCTCTCTTGTTTTAGCAATATGCTAGTCTTATGATAAAGTTACAAGAGCATTAGATGAGGGAAAGGCATATACTGCCATTTTCTTAGACTTAGCAAAGGCATTTGACAGGGTGCCACATGATAAGCTGATATTTAAGTTGCAGCAAATGGGTATGCATGTCAAATTGGTCAACTGGATTCAGGATTAGCTGTCCGATAGGTATCAGAGAGTTGTGTATGGTGTGGCAGTTTCAAAGAAGCAGAGGGTTACAAGTGGGGTCCCACAGGGCTCAGTACTGGGACCTATATTGTTTAACCTTTATATCAATGATATTGTCAGTGGATGGCAAGGGGATATTCAGTTGTTTGTGGAAGATGCAAAGCTCGGAAGGATTATTAGTAATAGTGCAGATGTGGTAGTCATGCAAGAGGATTTCAATAATCTAGCCAGATGGGAAAATGAATGGGGGCAATCAGTTTAATGCAGCAAAATGTAAGGTCTTGAGGTTTGGGAAACATCGATGGGGCACTGCATACTCTATGGGAGGAACTATACTTTAGGAAGTAGGGGAGACAAGACATCTAGGGTTGATGATCGATAGAAACCTGAAATTCAGGGACATATTGCAAAGGTGGTGAAAGTAACACAGACAATTGTTGCAATAATGAGAAGGACGCTGACCTGCAGAGATAAAACAGTTATCATTCCGTTGTATAAGACCCTGATCAGACCACACTTAGACTATTGTTCTCATATTTGGTCCCCAGGATTTGAAGGGGATAAATTAATTGTGGAAAAGGTACAAACCAGATAACAACAATGGTTTCAGGACTCTACAATGATAGTTATGAGGATTGGCTGAGGGAATGTGGACTGTAGAGTTTGGTGGATAGAAGGAGGAGAGATGATATGATTGAGACTTTTAAACTGTTGAGAGGTGGTTACAGGATTGACATTGGGGAGTTCTTTCGCTTGGTTGAACAGCAGGAAGGAGTGATGACAAGAGGCCATCACTGGAAGTTACGAAAGGAAACTGTGAGCAAGAGGGTGAGGAGTGGTTTCTTTGCATGGAGGGTGGTTGAACCATGGAATGCATTGCCTGATGGAGTGGTGAGAACGAAAATGGTCAATGAGTTTAAGGAGTGGTATGATAGACTTTGTGTTTCTTAGGGGGGGGGAAGACCTCCCCTCGATAAGTCTTGATCGACTTTGTGTTTCTTAGGAAGGACATCCCACGATGAGTCTTTTGACTCCATGGAGGCCTGAATAATAATAATAATAAATAATAATAATAATTATTATTATTTAAGTATAAAGAGCTAATAAGCTTCATTTCGGCAATGAAAACATTACTTAAATTAAGGGGATATTAAATCCCGCATAGTTTTAAAACCGAATAAGAAACTCAAAGATCGGAATCAGAGAGTTTCTTGCCGATTATAGTAAACTATAAAGTATCGGCGACACTAGCGTTAGCCAATGCAAGTGATTCTAGTACGTAGTACAATACCGGAGGAAGTTCAGATCGCTATTCTTAGGTATTTTCCATAATGTAAAAACACATTTCCTAGGAAATGTATGCTGTTATTACATTATGGAGGGAGGTCACTACCCAGACCGGTTTCAGCCTTTTTTGAGGCTTCATCAGTGAGTAGCTAGACCTAATACCAAAGTGTATAGCGAAAAGAACTTATATACTCTGCGAACGAGTTTTCCAAACAGGTGCAACCATTAAGTTACTTAAGTATAAAGAGCTAATAAGCTTCATTTCGGCAATGAAAACATTACTTAAATTAAGGGGATATTAAATCCTGCATAGTTTTAAAACCGAATAAGAAACTCAAAGATCGGAATCAGAGAGTTTCTTGCCGATTATAGTAAACTATAAAGTATCGGCGACACTAGCGTTAGCCAATGCAAGTGATTCTAGTACGTAGTACAATACCGGAGGAAGTTCAGATCGCTATTCTTAGGTATTTTCCATAATGTAAAAACACATTTCCTAGGAAATGTATGCTGTTATTACATTATGGAGGGAGGTCACTACCCAGACCGGTTTCAGCCTTTTTTGAGGCTTCATCAGTGAGTAGCTAGACCTAATACCAAAGTGTATAGCGAAAAGAACTTATATACTCTGCGAACGAGTTTTCCAAACAGGTGCAACCATTAAGTTACTTAAGTATAAAGAGCTAATAAGCTTCATTTCGGCAATGAAAACATTACTTAAATTAAGGGGATATTAAATCCTGCATAGTTTTAAAACCGAATAAGAAACTCAAAGATCGGAATCAGAGAGTTTCTTGCCGATTATAGTAAACTATAAAGTATCGGCGACACTAGCGTTAGCCAATGCAAGTGATCCTAGTACGTAGTACAATAGTACAATACCGGGCAACTCGTTGCAACGAGTTGCCCGGTATTGTACTACGTATTAGGATCACCGGGCAACTCGTTGCAATGAGTTGCCCGGTATTGTACTACGTACTGGGATCACTTGCATTGGCTAACGCTAGTGTCGCCGATACTTTATAGTTTACTATAATCGGCAAGAAACTCTCTGATTCCGATCTTTGAGTTTCTTATTCGGTTTTAAAACTATGCGGGATTTAATATCCCCTTAATTTAAGTAATGTTTTCATTGCCGAAATGAAGCTTATTAGCTCTTTATACTTAAGTAACTTAATGGTTGCACCTGTTTGGAAAACTCGTTCGCAGAGTACATAAGTTCTTTTCGCTATACACTTTGGTATTAGGTCTAGCTACTCACTGATGAAGCCTCAAAAAAGGCTGAAACCGGTCTGGGTAGTGACCTCCCTCCATAATGCAATAACAGCATACATTTCCAAGGAAATGTGTTTTTACATTATGGAAAATACCTAAGAATAGCGATCTGAACTTCCCCCACCTTTGCAATGAGTTGCCCGGTATTGTACTACGTACTAGGATCACTTGCTTTGGCTAACGCTAGTGTCGACGATACTTTATAGTTTACTATAATCGGCAAGAAACTCTCTGATTCCGATCTTTGAGTTTCTTATTCGGTTTTAAAACTATACGGGATTTAATATCCCCTTAATTTAAGTAATAATTATTATAATAATAATATGGAATAAGAGGGAAATTAGCCAACCTAGCAGTACAGAAGATATTGTTGAAACCGGTTTTAAGTTGTGGATCTGAAATCCATAACTTAAAACTAGGTTAAATTAAAGATGCCAAGAAATTATATTCTCGATTTCATCCTTTATCCAAGTGTAAGAAAACATAGCTTGCATGTGAAGTAACTTCATGACTGGGCTACTTATATATAGAGGCTAATGATTTCAAGGATGAAACCAAGAATATAATTTCTTGGCATTTTTAATTTATAGTATAACCAAGTGAAAAAACTTCAACATCTAGAGTATTTTTGTAATAAGGTGTCACACCTTTCGAATGCATTACTTCAATCTTGGTTCACTTCTGGTTTTGGCTACCACTGGTGAGACCTTAATAAAGGTCAAAACCAACAATATGACATCCAAATGCTTTATAATATTGTATTGTGGAAATTTCATTGTTCAATCAGGCAATTTTTGTATTTAGAAAGAAGCATTCTAGGAGATATCAAATCTTTGACTACATGTGTAGACCACCCATATTATGCAAAATTCATCGGGGGGGGGGGGATAAAATTCTGTCTATTCTTGCAATGAGAGGCTTTTTAAACAGTTCCATCCTCTAAATTAAATGTGATCTTATAGTCAATTGCAGGGATGACTGGAGAGCAATCCCAGGCAGAGAAGGCCAACTCAAGGCAGTTAACTCAGATAAGGCTAACCACCTGGGTATCAGCTTTTGCCATTTACCAGCTTTTATCATCTTTGGTTCTAAGTTATCAGCTGATAGCTTTTGGTTATATGATGATATAAAAAGTGCTGGCCTGGTTGTGCCGAGTGGATAGTGTATCTGCTCTCCAGCCAAAAGGCTGCGGGTTTGAATCCCACTGTGGGCATCGATATTTCTGATTGTCTGTGGAAATACGTGGTGTTCGGTGGTAGATGGTGTTACGGTCAGTTAGTGATTGAATAGTGGATACGGAGTTGTACAGCAGTGCCCTCCCTTGACAAGTCCTTGGACTCCTTGGAGGTGTCAAATAATAATAATAATAATAATAAAGAGTTGATGCCTTTTCTCTATCTCACATACTATCTATCTTTCTTTTCTTTCTCCTAATTTTTGTCACAAATTGTGCTACATTTTTTTCAGTTTGGATAAAAGTATCCTTCAGTGGAGTTGTTAAAATTTTTTGTTGTTTATATTGTGTTTTGCTACTTGTTTGTCGCATTGCTTCGACTTCTGAAAATGGCAACCATAAAGAAACGTACGTCAGAAGCACAGAAGGTTTCTGTATGAAAGTCTCTGGCTCTGCCTTGAATTTTTCATAGTGGATGCGTTGCAAAAACTGCTATATGTATGCAAAAGGTGAAAGATTTGTGGACTGTTTGGGTAAACAAGAAGAAGGAAGTGTCAGGATAGATTAGTATATCATACTCGTATAAATGATCCGGTGCAATATATAGAAGAGAGGTAAGTATCAGGAGAATTGGAAGTGAAAGAAACAGAAGTGTATCAGATGTTGGTTGGGTTAGATGTGAATAAGGCTGTGGGAATGGATGATATATCTCCATGTATTCTTAAGGAATGTGAACCACAGATGGTTATGCCCTTGACCTGGCTATTTAATGAAAGTCTTGCAGTGGATAGTGTTTCTAAGGATTGGAAAGAAGGCAAAACAGTACCACTCCATAAGCATGATTCTAAGACAGAAGTCTCCAACTATAGGCTCATCTGCATAACTGCAGTTGGGGTCAAGGTGTTCGAGAGATTGATAAGGAGTAGAATACAGAACTGGGTTCATGGATATAGCATTCTTTATGATGGTCGCATGGAATTGTAAAGGGTAGGTTGTTTTAGTAATTTACTTGTATTTTAAATGATTTCCTAAAATTTAAGCACCTCCGTAGCGCAATTGGAAGAACGACGGCACATCGCGCCCTTCGATTGGAATAGGCCTAAGTTTGATTCTTCGTGATGGGAGGAATCTTTAAATGGACTTTTTTCAATTGAAGGTGAGTTAGCCAATCTCATACGGAGGTAGCAGGGTTTTTTCTCCTGGAAACTTGGGTTTTTCATCCCGCATACAGACAAATCGGCCCTCAGAACACATGCAATTTACAGACAAAAAATACTAGTTGTGGTGGTGGGCAGTAGATGGCATTGATGGAGATGATTGGTAGTAGGTTCGGTGTAGGTGGAGGCAGTTGTATAGTGGGTGTCCTCCCGTGATGAGGCTTTGGACTCCTTAGAGGTGTCACGAATAATAATAATTAGGTGACAAGTGCATTAGATAAGGGAAAATCATATACAGTGATATTCTTAGACTTTTCAAAAGCGTTTGATAGATTACTACATGATAAGCTGGTGTACAAGCTGCAAAGGATGGAAATAGATAGCATATTGGTTAGCTGGATCAGAGTTTGGCTCTCTTAGTGATACCAGCAGGTTGTGTAGAGCAGTGTCCAAAAAAAGGAGGGTAACCAGTGGCATGCCCAAGGGTTCTGTTCTTGGATCTCTGCTGTTTAACTTGTTTGTAAACGATATATCATGTGAACTGACTGGGGATCATCAGTTGATTGCAGATGATGCAAAGTTTGTAAGAATTATAAGTAGCAGTGCTGATGTTCCCTTCAGAAAGAACTGAATAGACTTTTTACTTGGACAAATGAGTGAGGTTATAGCTTTAATATCAATAAGTGCAAGGTGTTGCATTTTGTAGTGCAGAAATATAAGGCTGTGTACTATATCGATGGTACCGTAATACAAGAAATGGATGTGATTTGAGATTTCAGAGTAATCGTTGACATTAAACTGAAGTTTAGAGGGCATATTGCTAGTTTGCACATCGTAGTGCAGCTACGATAAGAAGTACTCTAACATGTAAGGATAAGGAAGTGGGTGTGCTGCTGTATAAGGTACTGGTCAGACCACACTCGGACTATTGTGCTCAGATCTGGTCACCTGGTTTTCAATGTGATGGAGAGACATTGGAGAGAGACCACAGTTTGGTGAATAGGAGGAAGAGAGGTGATATGATAGAGACATTTAAGTTAGTGAGAGAATTTTATCAGATTAATCCAGAGGGGATTATAAAAAGAGTGGAAGGTAAGAGGGGAAGAACCAGAGATCATTCCTGGAAGTTATGTAAAAGTGTGGTGAAGAGGGGAGTGAGGAGTAGATTTTTTAAATGGAGAATTGGCAGTGAATGGAACATCTTACTAGAATGTGCTGTTAATGCAAGGAGTAATAGGGATTTTAAGATTCTATATGATAAATATGTTGTCAGTTGAATGAACCTCTTACGATGAGTCTGCTGACTCCATGGAGGATGTAATAATAATAATAATAATAATAATATCAGGCTCTTCATGTTGGAGGCTTAATGGAATATATACAGCACTCGGAAAGGATTAAAACTGATTTTAATGCTTCCATTAAAATCAGTTTAAGACATCTTCAGGGATTACAAAAAAAACTATTGTATCACACACTCAAATAAAACACAATACCAAGTGAAAGTCCTATCTAGGTGGTGCGTCTTATATGAAACAAAGATTGTGGGCTCTGTTTGTTAGAGTTTTAATAATGCCATATTGTTGCGAGGGGTGGTTGTGGGAGAGTTTGTGAATGTATCTGCCCGGGTGAGTAGGTTTTCTATATACAGTGAAGGAATGGTTACCATTAGGAAGGTGTGTTACTAAGGTGTCTAGGAAGGGTAAACTATTGTTATTTTCCTTTTCCAACTAGATTCTTGGATGTAGGCTGTTGAGGTAACTGAGGAAGGAGTCTAATGTGTTTGGGCCATGAAGTCAAATAGAGAACACATCATCTACATATCTTAGCCAGATAGAAGGTTTTGGGGGGGCTGAGTCTATGGCTCGTTTTTCAAAATTTTCCATGTGAAAATTGGCAAGAGGGATGAGAGGGAGGAACCCATAGTGGTTCCCTCTATCTGTTTGTAAATTTTGTTCTTCCAAGAAAAAACCAGAATTGATGGCAAAGGAAAAGAGATCTAAGATATCAGAAGGAAAAACGTTTTCTAAGAATGTTAAGGTGTCATTTAAGGGAATATTGGTAAACAGCGAGATGATATCAAAGCTTACCAATATGTCCGTATTATTTAAAGTTAGATTTTCAATCAGAACATCACCTCACTGGAGGCCAGTCTATCTATATGCTCACTTGGCATCTATGGATGCCGTATGGTCACTCCGATGCTCAGTGATCTGCCACACCAGGCCTCACCATGTAGTCCTGTTGTTTGCTTTTCTGGAAGCCTCAACTCTCTGAAGATCAGTCACTCCACACACACACACACACCATCCATCCATCTCATAGATGGTTTACCCCTTCCTCTTTTTCCAGGAACTTTACCTTCTATTATGTTCTGAGAAGTCCCCTTCCATCTTTTCTATGTGTCCAAAATATTTTAACTTTCTTCTATCAATATCCTTAAGGAGCCTTAAAGTTCTACTGATCTTTTCTAACACCTATTCATTTGTATGCCTTTCAGTATATGATATCCTCAACAGCTTTCTGTAACAGCACATCTCAAAAGCAGATATTTGTTTCTTATCTCACTTCTTTAGGTTCCAAGTCTCACATCCATAAGTCACTGTTGGAAAAACAACTGAATCCAAAATCCTCAACTTTGTTTTCATGGAGATAGATCCATCCTTCCAGATTTTAGACAGGTCTCTGACTGTTGCTTTAGCCATTCCTAACCTTCATCTGACGTTTTCTGAACAGCAATTCTTCACATTAATAATGGATCCCAGGTACTCAAACTTGCTGACTTCCTCAATTCTTTCTCCATTAAGGTATACTTGTTTCTCAAGAGCTTTCCTGTTTGCATTTCCTTTGAGAAACCATAATCTTTGTCTTGCTAGGATTGAGTTGAAGTCCTCTGTTATTACTGATTTTTTATTATTATTATTATTTCGGGCAACTCCAAGGAGTCGACAGACTCATCGAGGGAGGCCCTAACATCATGTCAAGAACAACTATTCAACATTCACACAGTATCTATCATACCTTGCCTTGAACTCGTTCATGGTCATACCACCCACAACAGATTGTGGCAGCTTATTCCACTCATTCACCACTCTCCAAGTAAAAAACCTAGCTCTAACACCCCCTGCTAACCACATCCTTGCCCAGCTATCATGTATGACCACTAGTCCTCCCACCACCAGTACTATTCTCAAAAATATCTTCTGGATTAATCTTATAGAAACCCTTCAGTAATTTGAAAGTCTCAATCATATCACCCCTTTTCTGCCAATCAACCAATTTTTGCAACCCACAAACCTTCAACCTGTTCTCATAAGGTTCATTCCACAGAGCTGCTATCATCTTGGTCACTCGTCTCTGGATCCTCTCCACCTCCTCCACATCAAGAAGAAACCCTGGCACCCATATCTGAGCACAGTAGTCTAGATGGGGTTTATCAAGGCTCGATACAGAGGAACAATAACTTGTTTGTCTCTGCTTGTTAAAATATTTTTCAGAAGCCAAGTGATTTGATGAGCTGATTTAGCCACTTTTGCGATGTGCCCCCAAAACTTCAACTCCCGATCTACCAACACTCCCCAATCCCTGGCGTCATCAATCTCCTGGAATACGGTTCCACCAATATGATATACAGCTGCTAATCTTTTCACCCCAAAATGCATAACCTTACACTTTGCAACATTAAATTGACATCCATTTTCCTTAGCCCAGTCCTCCAAACTATCCAAATCATCTTGCAAAATTTTGACATCCTGTGCACTCAAAATTGCTCAACCCAACTTTGCATCATCAGCAAACAATTGAACACTTCCTCTCAGATCCTTTCCTATATCGTTAATGAACAAATTGAAAAGTAGTGGTCCAAGAACAGAACCCTGTGGCACACCACTAGTCACAAGCCATCTTTTGGACTCAATTCCTGAATAAACCACTCTCTGGTTTATCTCCATCAACCACCCTCCTATCTATCTCACCAACCCTATATCCATCCCCATCTGCTCCAGTTTACTGATTAGAATTCCATGTGGTATCCTGTCAAAGGCCTTGGCAAGGTCCAGTTGAATCACTGTAAACCCATTATCCTTATTCAGTTCAGCCGTCACTGGGTTATAAAACGTGAGCAAGTTACCCTTCACAAAACCATGTCGTCCGCCATACAGTATCCCATTTTCATCTATCCAATCCTGTATTCTTCTCTTGACTAATTTCTCCAAGATCTTGACAATGATTCCTGATATGCTAATCGGTCAGTAATTTACAACAGCAGTCTTGGAACCACCTTTATGCAGTGGAACTATTTTCCCCTCTTTCTACCCCCTCCGGACTAATCCAGACCCGAGACTCAAATTGAACAAAATGGTCAAGGGTACCGGAAATTTTTTAGCTGCTTCTCGTACAACACGAGCTGGTATACCATCCAATCCCACAGATGTATTGATATTCAGGTTTTGCAATAGACTACTCACCTCCACTTCATTCACCACAATTCCCGTATAATCTACTGGTACATTCGTTTCTGCAATGTCACCACCTGGATGATATATTCTTGCAAAGTGCTCACTCAGTAACTCAACTATATTAACTGATTGAGTTACCTCCCTACCATCAGCATTCTTTAAAATCATTCTGCCATGTACATTTTTCCTTTTACTTGCTACATATCTAAAAAACTGTTTAGGATTCTCTTTAGCCTGCATGGACAATGTTCTTTTGTAATCCCTTTTTGCTTTTCTTACCACACTCGTTACCCTTTTGGCCTGCGCTTTATACCATTCATGTGCCTGCCGGTCACCTTTCTCCTTAAATTCCCTCCATAGTTGTTTCTTTTTTTTGCAGCTCAAGCTTAATGGTGTTATTCATCCATTTAACCCCTAGTTGATTTATTATTCAGACTCTAGGTATACAGTCAGCCATTGCTTCATGCAAACACTTCTTAACCGCCTCCCATGCACTATCAACTTCTATCCCTTGCAGTTGTACATGCCATGGCACTGAACCAATCAAACTCCTAAGCTTGTCATACTTACCAGCCCGATAATTCCACATGTACCCTGTCTTAATTGTAAATTCCACATCTTTAGCCACCTCCCAGGTCAAGACCCTATGATCACTCTCACCAATTGGTCATAGGTCACCAACGTGGTCATATTCGTTACAGGCAAATTCTCAGATGCAATTACTAGGTCAAGCACTCTCTGACCCCTGGTATTTTCCATTACATGTTGTAGCAGATAATTATCCCTTAATAACTGCATAAAATGCTGACCACTCAGACCAACCAGGCCATCTTACTCTTCTTCTATCCCTTTCTAATTCTATAAAAAATATCTTTCACATTAACAAGATAACAATCTTGTAACTTTGTCAAGAATTAGTCCTAGTTCTTCCATGTCATTACAAAAGAGTACTGTATATGTCATCAGCATACCTCAGATTACTGATCAATCTACCTCTTATCATAATTCTTGTCTTGTGCTCATCCATGCTTGAAAGCAAAGTATCATCCTGGTGGCCAGGAGGATACTTTTTAAGTAAGTTTTTTAATTTTTTTAACTTGCGTTTTTGTCTCACATCCCACTAGATCATGATCCTACAACAATGCAAGTTAAAAAAAAATAAAAAAATCTGACTTCAATAGTATCCTCCTGGCGGCCGGATATTACAAAAAAAACTCAAACCTTTCAGTTCTCGTCCCCCCCCCCAGAATATATGGTTTATCAAAAATCCACAAACATAATTCCCTCTAAGACACCTATAGTAGATGTCAATGATGTACCTTGCTACAAACTGTCAAAGTAGCTGGCTAACTCTCTGACCCCCTCCCCATCACTCGACTTACCACATTTTACATAAAAAAAACTCTACCCATGTTAAAATCCTGATTGAAAATTTAACAGAATTATTATTGTTATCATTATTAACATTAATGTCACAAGGCCTATGTGGGCTGGTTCAGTCAGAATACCTTAGAAGCATAAAATGTTACATATGACAATATTGGAGTGCTGACAAGTTGTATACTAATTTGAAGAAAAATTGTGGATAGGAGACTAATAATAATGTAATCTTAATCATGTAGCACTGTCATAGTAGGCTGCACACTCCTTGTGGATATATATATCAGGAAATTGACAATGATGATGATTATTATTAAAATTAGATCTCAATACAGACAAAAGACTCATCAACAAAGACACACACACACACACACACACACACACACACACACACACACACACACACACACACACACAATCATGTCCGCACATGCAAAAAAGGTGTGCTTTAAACAAATTTCAAATGTCAGCATGCACAGCACTCTCAAGCAATACATTCCACAACAACACGATATGCAAAGAGCCTGATTCTTACTTCTTTCTTTACACATTCTTATACAGTTTACAGAGATGGACTCTTGTTCTGATGATGATGATGATGAACAGCCTATTTTTCTATCCACTGCAGGGTGAAGACTCTCCTATTGCAGGAGGTTTGGATCTACTACTCCCATGGTGACTCAGTCCATATTGGGAGAGTGAATCTATACTTGGGTGAATGAATGTATGAAAGTGGAAGACAATCACAAACAACTATGCCTATGTGGGATTTGAATCCACAGTGGTTAGAGAACCCGAGTGGTTAGCGGATGCGCTAACCACTTGGACCAACCAGACCGTCTTACTCTTCTTCTACACATTTCTAATTCTATGAAAAATATGTTTCACATTAACATGATAATAATCTCTTACCAACTTGAATGTTTTAATGATATCCTTTCATTTTTTTCTATTCAAGAGGCTCTGCAAATTGTACTTCCTCAATATGTCTTCATATCCCAAATTCCAAAGTACAGATAGAGCAAAAAAAAACACTGTACCCCTACATTTATATTTGTGTCAGGATATTATCCTCATCCAACCATGTTTCACTTATTCCTACAAGTTCTGGGAAATAAATAATTTATTTAATTTATTACTCAATAATAATCTTGAGGGAAGAATGAAATCATACAGGCATGATGGGTTGCATTTGAATGGCTTTGGAATGAGTGCACTGGAGAAAGTGTTGCTGGATGGAAGCACAGTGTATGTGATGTGTGCAAAAGATGAAGTTAAAATTCAGGAGAGTGGTACTGAAGAGACAGAAATGTTTGGCAGTGAAAACAATAGTAGCGTGAGAGATGAAAGGAGAAAGGGAATGAAAGAGAAACAAGGAAATGGTAGAACCCGGGTGGATGGTGAAAGCGGCAGTGAATGGTGTATAAAGATGGGTATATTGCAATATGGGTGAGGAAGTTGAGACTGAACAGATATATGTGGTAAGTGGTGATAAAGGTGACTGGGCAGGTGGGGTGGAAAAATCACAACCAATAAGTGGCTTGGATAGGACTATTACAGATCTAAAAATGAATTACTGTTTACAAATTCCAGAAGTTTCAAAAATAAGTGAGAAGCAATGGTTTCACTAACTGAGTTTATTCATTCCAAAATCATTGGAATAAGTGAAACATGGTTGAATGAAGATGATATAAGAAATAGAAATGGAAGAATACAATATTTTTTGTAAGGAGAGAAAGGACAAGAAGGGAGGGGGGGGGGGAGTGCTGCTGACGATAGCAGGAGAATTATGTCCACACAAGGTAGACAAAAAAGGAAAAAAAAAGTTGCAATGGTTATGAGCCAGTATGGTTTAAATGTGGAGGTTGAGAGGTAGACATATTTAGTTGAATGTTGCTACAGGCCTGGAAATGTGGGGGGGGGGGTGATGAAGAAATGTATAAAGGAATGTATGAAAGAAATGTATAAAGGAATGTATGAAAGATATGTATAAAGCAACTGGAAGTAAAGAAAATGAGTTTCTTGAGTTTTTGAGGGAAAACTACCTCAGACAGTATGTAACAGAGGGCACGCAAGGTTTCAGGGTCTTGGATTTGGTCATCTCATCAGAGAATGTAATTATAAATGAGGTGTCAAATCATCCAATAATTGGTGAGAGCAACCATGAGGTGATTACCTGCATGGTTTCCAGCAGTGTGAGGACCTCTGTGAGAAAAGAGTATATGTGGAACTACAAGGAGGGTGATTATGAGGGGCTCAGGAGACAGCTTGCGGGTGTAGCATGGAATGAGGAGTTAGCTGGAAAAGAGATCAATACAGTTTGGGAGATTTTCAAAAACTATCTTGTAGAAGCAATGTCTAAATGTATTCCAAGGGTGAGAAGGTTAAATAAGGTAGGTGTGAGATGGATGAATAAAGAGATTAAGCATGTGAAACAGAGAAAAGGGGCATTATGAAGGCAGCATAAGAGAAGTGGAAATTAACCAATTCCATGAGGTCTACAAAGACCAGTCAAGGAGGGTGACTTGGTTGGTGAGGGTAGCTAAAGAGAAGTATGAACAGCAGTTAGCTAATGAAGCTAAAAAGAATCCTAAGGAGTTCTTTCGATATGTAGCCAGCAAAAGAAAGAATGATTATGGAAGGATGACACTGATTGAAGAAAATGGTATAAAGACAGCTGTTGCAGAATGTGTGGTGGAGATACTTAATGAGCACTTCATAAAGGTCTTTCAATCTTGTGAATGTGACTTCATGGAGAAATTGAAAGCAGTTGATTATGAGGAGGAGAGACTGACTTTAAGTAAGCAAGAGATGTATGGGGGAGTTGAGCAAGCTAGATGTTAATAAGGCTGTGGGACTAGATAATATATCACCACATATTCTGAAGGAACGCGCCAGGGAGTTGACACCTTCTTTAACATATTTTTTTTTAATACGAGTCTTGCACTCTGTCAAGTTCCTAAGGAGTAGGAGGGCAAGATTGTGCCACTTCATAATGGGAGGTGATTGATCGAACTCAAGCATCGAACTATAGGCCTATCTGTGTGTCAGGTGTTGTGGTCAAGTTGTTGGAGAAGCTTGTGAGAACTAGGATTCAGAATTGGGTTGACAACAATGGTATTATCTTTGATGGACAGCATGGATTTGCTAAAGGGAGGCCATGTTTTAGTAATCTACTTACTTATTACAATAAAGTGACTGCTTCTTCAGACAGAGGAGAAGGATACACAGTAATATACTTAGATTTCACAAAGGCTTTTGATAGAGTACCTCATGATAAGTTGACAGTCAAACTGGAACAGATGGGGGATATTAGATTGGATTGGAGACTGGCTATCTGATAGGTATCAACAAGTCGTGAATGGAGGAGCGATATCCAGGAAAAGGAACGTCACTAGTGGAGTGCCTCAAGGTTCTGTTTTAAGGCCATTACTGTTTAATTTATATATTTATGATACTGTTGAAGATTTTCATGGAGATATTCAGTTGCTCAGATGAAGCAAAGTTGTGATCAACCATGAAGAGTAGAGAAGATGTTTTGGACTTACAATAAGTATTGAATAAATTGAGTGATTGGCACAGAAATGGGGATGTGAGTTCAATGTTGCAAAATGTAAGGTTTTAAAATTTGGAAAACAAAGATGGGATGCAGAATTTATGCTTGGTGAATATATATTGTTGGAGGTGGAGGAAATAAGAGATCTGTGGGTGATAGTCAATAAGGATCTGAAATTTAGGGAACACATAGCCAAAATTGTGAAGACAACACAAAGGCTTCTGGGAATGATGCAGAGGACACTGATGTGTAGAAGTAGAGAGATTCTTGTTCCATTGTATAAGGCTTTGATTAGGCCACACATGGACTATTTTGGTCATCTGGTTTTTAGAAGGATGAAGAGATGTTGGAGAGGGTCCAGAGGCGATTGACTAAGGTAGTTTCTGTCCTCTGGAATGTCGAGTATGAGGAAAGATTGAGAAGATGTAATTTGCAAAGTCTGGTGGACATGAGGAAGAGGGGGAGATATGATAGATGGTAAGTTGGATACAAGTTGGTAAGGGGTTATTATTATTATTATTATTATTATTCGTGACACCTCCAAGGAGTCCGAAGAATCATAGCGGGAGGACACCTACAACTGTCTCAACTACTACACCGAACCTCTACTACGAATCATCTCCATCAATGCCATCTACCGCCCACCTCCACCACTACTACAACTAGTATATTTTGTCTGTAAATTGTGTGTATTCTGAAGGGCCGATTTGTCTGTATGCAGGATGAAAAACCCGAGTTTCCAGGAGAAAAAACCCTGCTACCTCCATATGAGATCGACTAACTCACCTTCGATTGAAATCGTCCAGATAAAGATTCCTCCCGTCACGACAAGAATCGAACTTAGGCCTGTTCCAATCGAAGGGCACAATGTACCGTCGTTCAATGCTGGAGAAGTTCTATAAAAAATAGTGGGAGATCAGGGGGAGAACCAGAGGTCATCCCTGGAAACTGTATAAAGAGGGTGAGTAGGGGAGATAGAGGAAGGTTTTTCTCGTGAAGAGTTGTAAATGATTGGAATGCTTTGCCTGAGAGTGTGGTGTCTGCAAGGAGTTTGAGTGTGTTTAAGACACTGTATGATGAGGTGTGTGTGTGTATGTGTGTGATAAAAGGACCTCTCAGATGAGTCTATGGCTCCATGAGGTCTTTGGTGATAATAATAATAATAATAATAATAATAATAATAATAATAATAAACAACTTGGATTACTGAACAAAGAAAAGTTAATTATTATGGTGGTACAGATTGGAATGAAGAGATAACATTAGGAGATATTAAAAATGAATTTCTTGAGTTCTTGAGAGAGATATGTCTTTCAGGTAATAAAGAAGTCCACATGAGAATTGAAAGTTTTAGATTTGATCATTTCATCAGAAGATGTAATTGTGAGTGAGTCAGGATGAGTTTCCCTAGTCATGAAAATAGTTCACGTGCAAACCTCTTTGCTTACATTTGTAAAAATGATTAAACCGATTATATAATTTCTTGGTATCTTTAATTTATAGTATAATCAATTGGAAAACCTCCTAACAACTGTCACTATTTCAGAGTGTTTCAATAATAAGGTGAGACACCTTTTGGCAACTTGTATATGAAAATATGACTTTTGCATTACTTCAACCTTGCATTCACCTGGTGATTTGTGAATACCTTCAGAGGGTAATGGATGGTAATGCTGTAGCCAATGAAGCTCTAATTAAGGCTCAGCTATTGCAGGTTGCGAATCCCATGCTCTATTTGGATCATGATTCCTTCAGCAGGTATCCTTTTAGGAGCTAGGGTGAAATTGTGACCACGTGAAAGTGCGGTGAGTGCTTCAGGCTTTAAAACTGCCGACGAGAGGTTGACTACAGTGTTGAGTGGTGGCTGTGGTAAGGAAGTAGAATTCTTCGTCAGGTTTTCGTATTTTTTTATTTTTTTATTTATTTATTTATTTTATTTTATTTTTTTTTCTGAACTAAACCACATCCTCAACACTTTCTTAGCCAATGGCTATAACCCCAAAAAAATCCAAAAAATACTAAAACCAGTAAACCACAACCCGCCTCCCCCCCTCCAAAATAAAGATTACATCAAGTCTATCACCATCCCCTACATCCAGGGCACCTCTGAGAAAATAACCAATATCCTCAAAAAATATGACCTTACTTCCTGTTACAGACCAAATAAAAAGTTGGCATCCCTTATCCGCTCTACCAAAGACCAACCACTTCCCCTAGACCTACCTGGTGTATACCAGGTCCCTTGCAGCTGCAAATTGTCCTACTTTGGCCAAACAGGCAGAACAACTAATATCAGGATTTCAGAACACAAAGACTACATCCGGTTTCACCAGTACAGCCGCTCTGGGCTGGCAGACCATGCCTTAGATACCCACCATAAAATTCATTGGAAGAAAACAAAAATAATTCATCGCAGCAAGTTTAAATACGAAAGATTATTGAAAGAATCTTCACCAGCTCTAAAAAACGTTCCTAACCTCAACAAATTTGGGTGCATGAAACTACCCCAAATCTGGGAGACTTACATTATGAGAACTTCAGCCCAACAGCCAAGACTACCAAATTAGCCCGCAAGAGGGCACCATTAGGACTTTAGGAACAATATTAGTTTCTTGCTTTCTTCCTCATTTGCTTTGTGTTAGTGCCTGCGTGCACATACCATATCTTTATGTTCCTGAAGATGGCAATGTGACGTTGCCGAAATATAGAAGTTATTCGTTAAAGTTACCTTTAATTAATATACTTCATTTGCATTGTTAATTCCGTAAACTAATTACCAGTTAGTCCTGAAAATAGTTCAGGTGCAAACTTGTTTGCTTACACTTGGACAACATCAGGTAACGCTGAGCCCAACGATGTCTAGAGGGGATAATGCTGGGGTTAGAAATAGATGCATTTTTATGCTTTATACTAATGCGAGGAGTATCTGGAATAAAGGAGAGGAATTCGTTGGTGTTGATAGCATCAGCCTTGCCAAAGATTATTGGGATCACTGAGATGTGGTTGACAGAAGAAGATGTAATAACAGGAATAGAAGTAGCAGGGTAAAGCATTTTTTAACAGGATAGAAAGGGAAAGTGTGGTGATGGAGTACTGCTTCTGATAAGTGACGACTTATGTCCTCTAAGAGTGGAGGCTTCAGAATGCAGCGACACTAATGATTTTAAAAGCATATGGTGTGAGGTAGAGATATGCAAGGTGGGATATTTAGTGAGGTGTTGCTACAAACCAAGGAGCACAGAGGGTGGGGACCAGGAGATGTTTAGACAGTTGAGCTTGGCAATTCCAAGAAGAATGATTGTTATGGGAGATTTTAACTACAGCAGTATAAATTGGGGAGAAGAAGATGCATGTAGCAATAATGGAATGGAATTTCTAGAATACTTGAGGGACAAATATCTTAGGAAACATGTAATACAGGGAACAAGAGGTTCAAGAGTTTTGGATTTGGGCATAGCACCAGAAGAGTTGATAATAACTGAGATGACATCTCAGTTATTATCAACTCTCCCACTAGTTGGAGAGAGTGATCATGTGGTTTTGACTTGGAAGATGAATAGACATGCAGGAGTATCAAAGAGACGGGAACATATGTGGAATTATAAGGCAGGTGATTATAATAGTCTTAGACATCAACTTGGGGAAGTTTCATGAGGGAGGCATTGGAAGGCTGGGATATCATTTGTGCTTGGGAAATTATGAAGGAATATTTGTTAGCAGGAATAGTAAGCTGTATTCCACAAGTGAAAAAGAATACACAATTTGGTGTAAAGTAGATGACAAACAATATTAAACAGGAGCTGCATGTGAAAAGAGGCTATGGAAAAGATATAAGGAGGTGAAGAGAAGATGCATGAAGAATATAAGACACAGTTCAGGAGAGTGACTAGTATGGTAAGGAAGGTAAAACTGTAAAATGAGAAGAGATTGGCCCTAAGATCCAAAGAAAATCCTAGGGAATGCTTTAGCTATGTGGCCAGTAGTTGGAGAAATGATTGTGGATGAATGCCATTGTGGGATAAAAATGGGAATAGAGTGACTGATACAGAAGACATAGTGGAATTGTTCAATGAACACTTTATTGGTGTTTTTCATCCCGGAGGAGTAAATTTTAATATTTCTCCTCCAATTTTAAAAATCAGGAGGGATAGGGCAGGTTCGAGGTTTAGAGATGCAGGAAGAGAACGTTGTAAACGGGGCCGGGAATCTCCTTTTATGCCTTGATTATGCAAATAACCCCTTTTCTACTTATTCTAACTGACTTCTGCACTTTCCTTCTTATTCCTCGAACACCAGAAAATTAATTTGATAAGCTGCGCCACTGATGTCCGTTTTCTAGTAATAAGAATTGGTAAATGCGTCCAGTAGTTTTCCCATTATATTCAAATTACCCCT
Source organism: Typopeltis vanoorti (assembly GCF_054136105.1). Classification (NCBI taxonomy): domain Eukaryota; kingdom Metazoa; phylum Arthropoda; class Arachnida; order Uropygi; family Thelyphonidae; genus Typopeltis; species Typopeltis vanoorti. Next base: position 2,859,882 of record NC_143563.1, read on the forward strand.
GATTAATTAATATCTGCAGTAATGGTATACTATTTATACTTTACTATCCTTTCTCCTGGGTTCCCGCTAATAGGCTCTAATAATTTTCAGAACAGTGCAGCGAAAAATTAAATATCAGGCGACACTCTATTAACATTTAAACAACACATTTATTTACCATAAAACAATTTACACTATTACTTCATCAAAGAAAAAAAATTGCTTAGTTTAACTCTAAATAGCACAATTATGTTAAGATTCCCTTTCAATTTATGATAATCATGTCACATAAATATCCACTCCTTTCCAATATCAAGTTTCTATTCTAAGCAATTGTACTATTAACAAACTGTTGCTCCTTAACTGTTATACACACTTTTATGTGTAAATATCATTACGCATAAAAGTTCGATCCTTCTGATACTAAGATAATACTCTAGGCAAATGCACCATTAACAAACTGTTACTCTCTGACTGTTACACACATAATCTTCTATTACTTATTAAACATTTTAAATCCAACCATTAATCTTTCCTATAAGGCCTTATCAGTCAACTCTTCTTATTTTATGACCCTTATGCTATTAGAGTACTCGAGGGCCATTAGGTCTTTTCATTTCTGGCCTTAGAACTATACCCTCTCTATAAATTTTACTATAATTTTTCTATAATCTACTCTTTCCCCCTTCAATATACCCTATTCCTCCTATGGGTTTAAATTTGGAAGAAGGCTAGTTCAGAAGCCTTAAGGTAGCAGCCCGACCACTGAACTACTCCATGTCAGGCTAGTTCCCTGACATGAAGAACATAATTAAGCTAACAGAAAAAGATAATCAGATTGAATCTATGAAAAACAACCCAATAATGGAAATGGTAAAACAAAAATGGAAACGACAAAATATAATACACATAGCAAACTGGAATGTTTGCTATGTGTATTATATTTACATAGAGGAATAGCATATAAAGAAATAGAATTAGACCAATTATTAAATGAAAGAAATTTTAAAATAGCAGTAATCACCGAAACAAAAAAGAAACGAAAAGGAACTATGAGAACCGAAAACTTTAATGTGATATTCAGTGGGGTCGACAGAGACGAAAGAGCACAAGCAGGAGTCATGATTTGGATTCATAACTCCCTTTCAAAACAGTTAAAACATTATAAATTATGGAATGAAAGAATAATGAAAGAAGCTAGAATAAAAATAGAAAGAGGCTATTTAACAATAATTGGTTTATATGCCCCAGAAGAAGGAAGAGAACAGGATAATATTGATTTTTATAATCAGCTACAAAACATATATAATAAAATAAATTAAAATGATTACGTACTTTTAGCAGGAGACTTAAATGCAAGAATTAGAAACACGAAAATTAATAATAATATAGGAATACATGGAGAACATACTCTAAACAGGAATGGTAAAAAATTGATTGACTTTGTAGTTTATAATAACCTAAAAATAATGAATTCCTACTATAAACATAATGACATACATAAATACACTTGGGCAGCAAGAGGATGGAAATCAATATTAGATTACTTTATATTAAACAAAAAGACATCAAAATTTTCACTAGATATTAGACTTCACAGAGGATATGAAATAAGCAGCAACCACTTCCTTGTTAAAATAAAATTAAGATTACCACCTAAATGGCTACAAGTAACAAGAACAGAAAGAAAAATTGAAACATTTGTTTATAAAACTAGACTATTGAATGACAATAGTCTAGTTTTATAAAAATGTACAATGGCTATATTATTATTATTATTATTATTAAACAAGACCTCATGGAGTCAAAGACTCATCTAGGAGGTCCTTTTATCTCACACACATCTCATCATACCGCATCTTAAACACATTCAAACTCCTTGCAGACACCACACTCTCAGGCAAGGCATTCCAATCACTCACAACTCTGCACAAAAAAAACCTGCCTCTCACTCCCCTACTCACACCCTCTTTATACAGTTTCCAGGGATGACCTCTGGTTCTCCCCTGATCTCCCACTATTCTCTGTAGAACTTCTCCATCATTGATCCTATAACAACCCCTTACCAACTTGTAGGTCTCTATCATATCTCCCCTCTTCCTTCTCTCCACTAGACTCTGCAAATTACATCTTTTCAATCTTTCCTCATACTTGACATTCCAGAGGTAAGAAACTACCTTAGTCAGTCGCCTTTGGACCCTTTCCAACATCTCTTCATCCTTCTGAAAACCAGGTGACCAAATCTGAGCACAATAATCCATGTGTGGCCTAATCAAAGCCTTATACAATGGAACAAGAATCTCCCTACTTCTACACGTCAGTGTCCTCCGCATCATTCCCAGAAGTCTTTGTGTTGTCTTCACGATTTTGGCGATGTGTCCCCTAAATTTTAGATCCTTATCCACTATCACCCCAAGATCTCTTATTTCCTCTACTTCCAACAATATATTCTCACCAAGCATAAATTCTGCATCCCATCTTTGTTTTCCAAATTATAAAACCTTACACATTGCAACATTGAACTCACATTCCCATTTGCTTGCCCAATCACTCAATTTATTCAAGTCCTCTTGCAAAGCCACAACATCTTCACTACTCTTTATGGTTCGTCCCAACTTTAACATCATCCACAAACAACTGAATATGAACAAAGAATTAACCAATATCTAGATAAAATAAAACAAAATGAAGAAATAGAAATAGAATGGCTTTATAAAAACGATACTAAATGCAGCAGCAAATGAAAGTTAGGAAAGACCAAAAAATTCAATAAAAGGAAAAAAACTGAAGATCTGGGATGATACAATCAAAGAAATAATCAAAAAAAAAAAAAAAAGAAGAAGCCTATCACAATTGGTTAAGCAGTAAAAGATTAGAAGATGAAATAGAATATAAAAGAATAAGAGCCATAGCTAAAAGAGAAGTCAGAAAAAGACATAGAGATTCATGGAACAAATTTGTTTCTAATTTAGAACATGATTTATATAAAATAAGAACCAATGTATATAAGATTTTGAAACACTTAAATGCAGATACCAAAGAAAACATAAAATTAAACACCGAATTGAAATTAGAAGAATTTCTAAATTACTACACAGAATTGTGGACAGACAAATATTTTAAAACGAAAACTGGCAAACATTTCATGAAAATGAAAAGGAAATAATTAAACAAGAATTAGAAATCAACCTGAAAGAAACAAGAAACGGAAAATCACCTGGAGAAGATATGCCAGGTACAGAACTGTATAAATAGACAGGAAAAAGATTCAAAGAAAGACTCTTATTATTATTATTATTATTATTAAACAAGACCTCATGGAGTCAAAGACTCATCTAGGAGGTCCTTTTATCTTACACACACATCTCATCATACCGTGTCTTAAACACATTCAAACTACTTGCAGACACCACGCTCTCAGGCAAGGCATTCCAATCACTCACAACTCTGCACGAAAAAAACCTGCCTCTCACTCCCTTACTCACACCCTCCTTATACAGTTTCCAGGGATGACCTCTGGTTCTCCCCTGATCTCCCACTATTCTCTGTAGAACTTCTCCACCATTGATCCTATAACAACCCCTTACCAACTTGTAGGTCTCTATCATATCTCCCCTCTTCCTTCTCTCCACGAGACTCTGCAAATTACATCTTTTCAATCTTTCCTCATACTCAACATTCCAGAGGTCAGAAACTACCTTAGTCAGTCGCCTTTGGACCCCTTCCAACATCTCTTCATCCTTCTGAAAACCCGGTGACCAAATCTGGGCACAATAGTCCAAGTGTGGCCTAATCAAAGCCTAATACATTGGAACAAGTATCTCCCTACTTCTACATGTCAGTGTCCTCCGCATCATTCCCAGAAGTCTTTGTGTTGTCTTCACAATTTTGGCGATGTGTCCCCTAAATTTTAGATCCTTATCCACTATCACCCCCAGATCTCTTATTTCCTCTACTTCCAACAATATATTCTCACCAAGCATAAATTCTGCATCCCATCTTTGTTTTCCAAATTTTAAAACTTTACATTTTGCAACATTGAACTCACATCCCCATTTGCTTGCCCAATCACTCAATTTATTCAAGTCTTCTTGCAAGGCCACAACATCTTCACTAATCTTTATGGTTCGTCCCAACTTTGCATCATCTGCAAACAACTGAATATCTCCATCCAAATCTTCACCAATATATCATTAATATATAAGTTAAATAGTAATGGCCCTAAAACAGACCCCTGAGGCACTCCACTAGTGACTTTCCTTTTCCTGGATATTGCACCCCCATACACAACTTGTTGATACCTATCAGATAGCCAGTCTCCAATCCAATGCACTAAACTAATATCCAACCCCATCTGCTCTAGTTTGACTGTCAACTTATCATGAGGTACTCTATCAAAAGCCTTTGCGAAATCCAAGTATATTACTGTGTATCGTTCTCCTCTGTCCAAGGAAGCAGTCACTTTATTGTAATAAGTAAGTAGATTACTAAAACATGACCTCCCTTTAGCAAATCCATGCTGTCCATCAAAGATAATACCATTGTTGTCAACCCAACTCTGGATCCTAGTTCTCACAAGCTTCTCCAACAACTTAACCACAACACCTGACACACAGATAGGCCTATAGTTTGATGCTTGAGTTCGATCACCTCCTTTATGAAGTGGCACAATCTTGCCCTCCTTCCACTCTTTAGGAACTTGACCAAGTGCAAGACTCGTATTAAAAAAATATGTCAAGGCAGGTGTCAACTCCCTGGCACATTCCTTCAGAATACGTGGTGATATATTATCAAGTCCCACAGCCTTATTTACATCTAGTTTACTCAACTCCCCAAACACCTCTTGCTCACTTACAGTCAGTCTCTCCTCCCCATCATCAACTGCTCTTAATCTCTCCATGAAGTCACATTCACAAGATTGAAAGATCTTTATGAATTGCTCATTAAGTATCTCCACAACACATTCTGCAACAGCTGTCTTTATACCATTTCCTCCAATCAATGTCATCCTTCCATAATAATTCTTTCTTTTGCTGGCTACATATCGAAAGAACTCCCTAGGATTCTTTTTGGCTTCAATAGCTAACTGCTGTTCATACCTCTCTTTAGCTACTCTCACCAACCAAGTCACCCTCCTTGCCTGGTCTTTGTAGACCTCATGAAGTTGGTTACTTCCACTTCTCTTATGTTGTCTCCACAATGCCTTTTTTTTCTGTATTGCATGCTTAATCTCTTTATTCATCCATCTCACACCTACCTTATTTAACCTTCTCACCCGTGGTATACATTTAGACATTGCATCTACTAAATAGTTTTTGAAAATCCCCCAAGCTGCACTGATCTCTTATCCAGCTAACTCCTCATTCCATGCTACATCTGCAAGCTGTCTCCTGAGCTCTTCATAATCACCCCCCTTGTAGTTCCACATATACCCTTTTTTCACAGGGGTCCTTGCACTGCTGGCAACCACCCAGGTAATCACCTCATGGTCACTTTCACCAATTGGTCGATGATTTGACACCTCATTTATAATTACATCCTCCGATGAGATGACCAAATCCAAGACCCTTAATCCTCGTGTGCCCTCTGTTACATACTGTCTGAGGTAGTTATCCCTCAAAAACTCAGGAAACTCATTTTCTTTACTTCCAGTCGCTATCTCTTCAATCCAGTCTATATTGCCATAATTATAATCACCCATAATGATCACCCTTTTCTTATTTGCTTGGCTTATTTGACTATACATTTCACTATCACCACCATCCACATTACCAGGTCTATAACAACATCCCACCAAGTATTTGATTCTATTCACCTCTATCTCACACCATACTGCCTCAATACCACTGGCCCTATTTCCCTCTTGCATCTCTACCTTGTATGGACATAACTCTTTCTCTATCATCAATAGCACTCCCCTTTCCTTTTTACCCCTTCTATCCTCACGAAACATATCATACCCATCCATCTCTATTCCTGTCAGGATGTGGTCCTCATCTAACCATGTCTCACTTATTCCAACAATCTCTGGGTACACAGACACAATTAGTGCAACCATTTCATCCGCCTTGTTTCTTATGCTTCTAGCATTGGTATACAAACACAACAACTCATTTCTGGATCTACAGCTAGTTCCACTGATACCATTCACTCGATGTGCTCTCTCCATGCTGGACTGGGGCCATTTCTCTTTCTGATTCTTCATTTTAGAACCCTTTGCAACAACATCTGTTTCCTCTTGATCCCTGGTCATCCCGTTACTTTCCTGCCTACACATGCTCTCACCTCCTCTTGGAGCATCCACCTTTCTCACGCTGTGTATCCCTGTCCACCCTGGGCCTCCCCAGGGTGGACAGGGATACTTATTTTATAATTTTATAAAATATATTTTTATTTTATTTTATTTTTAAATTTTATTTTTAAATAAACTAATTTTATTTTTAAATAAAATTTATTCAACTGGTATCCCCACAATAGAATGGAAAAAAAGCAATTGTGATTTCTATCTTTAAAAAAGGTAATAAAGATGACCTTAAAAACTATATCAGCATACTAAATTCCTGTTACAAAATCTACAGCAGAATCTTAAATAGCAAACTAATGAAATATTCCGAAAACTTTATTTTAGAAGTACATAATGGATTTAGAAAAGGACGATCATGTATAAACCCGGCCTTTTGCCTAAAATTAATAATAAAGAAAAGAAGAGAATACAATTTAGAAACACATATTGCATTTATTGACTTTGAAAAAACATTTGACAAAGTTAAAAGAAACATATTATTTAACATATTAAAAGAAAGACAAATACCAAATAATATTCTAAAATCTATCACAAGTATATATGAAAATAATCAAATACAAATAAGATTAAATCATGAGCTATCATATACGAGAGAGATAAACCAAGCGGTCCGACAGGGATGTCCCCTCTTAGCAACTCTTTTCATATCTACTTAAATGAAATAATAATAAAATGGAATAAAAATTTACATCAAGGAATTAAACTTTCTCCTACAGTAAACTTATACACTCTCCTTTTTGCAGACGACCAAATAATAATTACAAATTCTGAAGATAACTTACAGAAAGCTATTTTAGATCTAAATGAGATATCCAGAGATTATGGTATGATAATATCAACAGAAAAATCAAAAACTATGGCCTTTAAAGGACAAGATCCAGAACTAAAATAGTAATAGATAACAAGCTCTTAGAACAGGTGAATTCATTTAACTACCTAGGATGTATGATCACATATGAAAATGAAAAAGATATAAATGTAAAAATTGCAAAATATTTAAAAACAACAGGTGTAATTAACTATATATTTAAACCAAATCTAGTTCAAAAACAAACCAGACTAAAAGTATACAATACATTAGCCGTACCAGTCTTAATGTATGGAAGAGAAATCTGGACAATAAAACAAAAAGACACACAAAGATTAACAACAGCAGAAATGAAGTTTATGAGAAAAACTATAAAGTATACCCTATTTGATCACAAAAGAAATGAAGAAATTATGAAAGAATTAACCCAAGAACCAGTAATAGAAAAAATTTAAAAATATAAACATAAATTGATGGAACATGTTCAAAGAATGAAAACAGAAAGATTACCAAAGCAAGCCTTAATGTACAAGCTATTAGGAAAAAGAAAACTAGGACATCCTCTTAAATGATTCAACGATGACTTCTAAGGCCAGAACAGGCCATGCTAGGCATAAATCCTTGATATGCATGATGATGAAATCCAACAATTAACTTTGCTCAAATTCAGCAGTTTAATCTTAACAATCCTCTAATAAAGTTCTCCTATGATTCACAAAATCGAAGAAAAAATATCGAACTCATTTAGGGCTGCTATGCACTACGTATTCTCATTCACTGGCTTCGGATTGAAATCCTGACCTTTTCCTCCCGTATCAGGTTTTCTCTCCCTTTATACGCCAGCAATAGATTTACTGACGGCTTCTGCTGGGATGCTGCCCTCCAGGCACTCAGGCTAAGATTTTTGGCTCGAGTAGTACTTGTGTGCGCGTTAAACAAACGGAGCAATTCTTTTCCAGTCGAAGATTCCTCTGTTCGAACGATAGCTCCAGGCAAAGGTTTGTCATGAGATCAAATGCTTTGCCTGGCGGACCAGCTCCTGTCATCCTTCTTTCAGACCACTGGTATGACTTCTGCTGAAGTCACATCCTCGATGGCTTACATCCAACGGACAACCGAAGGGGTACCGGTGACGACCCACAGGTAACCGATGACGGCTTGTGAATAACCGATGATGACCTATGGATAACCGATACTCGATCTTCCGGCCAACGCCTTTTATTCACCATCTTTCGGATCCCTGAACGAAGACATGGAATCCCGAATATTTCAGTGCAATCCATTGTTCTTTCGTTGACACTGACTCTTTCTTTGATCTTCTTCTACATTCCTTTAATCCTATTTGTTCGGGAAGCGAAAGTGCGTCTGAAGTTTGTCAGTCCATTTGACACTGACCTTGAGTGTTTACAATGGAATTAAACAACAACTTTCACATATCCTTATAAGGAGCTAACATACAAAGTTTTCTGGTGGCAAGGTATTGCCTTTGTGTAATACAATCTTGAATTTTCCTTTTTAGGGCAGTAAGTACAGACAGTTTCTATGGGATTATTTACATTAACAAACTGTTTTCACTATATACAGATATACAGGTAATTTTTATAACATCCTTACAGGGCTTGACTTCTGCAAAAATTGATGTAAGACTTTCTGGCATTATAAAGCTACATCAAATTTTTACGTGTTCCAAATACTGAGTACTCTGGATATCAGCAAAGCTGTGGGAGTGGATGGTATTTCACCATGAGTTTTGAGAGAGTGTGCTAAGGAACTGACAGCTCCTTTGACCTGGCTTTTCAATGAAAGTCTGGCTACGGGCTAGGTGACCAGGGAATGGAAGGAAGGTAAGATAGTGCCATTGCATAAGGGCGGTAGCAGCCTGGAAGTGTCTAATTATAGGCCAGTTTGTGTGTCATTAGTAGGTATCAGAGAGTTGTGTATGGTGGGGCAGTTTCAAGGAGGCAGAGGGTTATAAGTGGGGTCCCGCAGGGCTCAGTACTGGGACCGATATTGTTTATCCTTTATATCAATGACATTGTCAGTGGATTGTACTAGGATATTCAGTTGTTTGCAGATGATGTGAATCTGGGAAGGGTTATTAGTAATAGTGCAGATGTGGTAGTCATGCAAGAGTATTTGAATAAGCTAGACATTCGGTTTAATGCAGAAAAATGTAAGGTCTTGAGGTTTGGGAAACATCGATGGGACGCTGCATACTCTATTGGAGGAGATACACTGGAGGAAGTAGGGGAGACAAGAGATCTGGAGTCGATGATTGATAGAAACCTGAAATTCAAGGGACATATTGCAAAGGTGGTGAAGGTAACAGAAAGGATTGCTGCTAAAATGAGAAGGATGCTGACCTGCATAGATTAAAGAGTTATCATTCCGTTGTATAAGAAAGATCCTGATCAGACCACACTTAGACTATTGTTCTCAGATTTGGTCCCCAGGATACGAAGGTGATAAATTAACTGTGGAAAGGGTACAGAGGCAGATAATAAAGACAGTTTCAGGACTGTACAATGTTAGTTATGAGGATCGGCTGAGGTAATGTGGACTGCAGTATTTGATGGATAGAAGAAGGAGAGGTGATATGATTGAGATTTTAAACTGTTGAAAGGTGGTTACAGGGTTGACACTGGGAAGTTCTTTTGTTTGGTTGAACAGCGGGAAGGAGTGATGACATGGGGCCATCCCTTGACGTTACAAAAGGAAACTGTGAGCAAGAGGGTGAGGAGTGGTTTCTTTTGCATGAAGGGTGGTTGAACTGTGGAATTGCCTGATAGAATGGTGAGAGCGAGAACAGCCAATGAGTTTAAGGAGTGGTATAATAGACTTTGTGTTTCTTAGGAAGGACCTCCAGCGATGAGTGTTTTGACTCCTTGAGGAATAAATAATAATAATAATAATAATAAAGGATTAAACCAAGTATATAATTTCTTAGTATCTTTAATTTATGGGTTGATAAAGTACTTTGGAGGAAGTACAAGATGAATAATCGTAACAATCAGTTACATGAAAAGTATAAAGAACAAGCCAGGAGAGTGACTCAGTTAATAAGGAAAACAAAAGAAAACATTAAATATGTGACAAGTAGAAGGAAGAATGATCATGGTAAGATGATGTTAATGGATGAAAGTGATAGAATGGTAAATGCTGCAGAAGACAGGGTCGAGTATTCAGTGATCATTTTATAGGGGTGTTTCATCTCGATTTGGGTGGTATCATGAGGAACTTAAGTGTAGAGGACATAGGAGAGGATACCTTAATTGTGAGTGAGCAGGAGGTATTTGAGGGAATAAATAAACTTGATGTCAAAAAAGGTGATAGGATTTGATGACACACCACGCATCTTAAGGGAATGTTCCAGGGAATCGGCAGTAGCATTATTATTATTATTATTATTATAACGGTGTCTCCATGGTGTCAAAAGACTCATCACGGGAGACCACACATTGACAGACTAACCATTATTTATACAATACCTATCATACTTCTCCTTAAATTCATTCACAGATGAAGCATTCACAACCACCTCTGGCAACACATTCCACCCCTTTACAACCCTCTAAGTAAAAAATCTAGTCCTAACACCCTTGTTAACCACACGCTTACATAATCTCCAGGGATGGCCCCTCATCCTCTCCCTTCCTGCACTGGTCTTAAAAATTTCACCACAGTCACATCACCACCATATAGTTGGTGATAAGACTGCAGCCGAAGAGAGTGGTGAGAAGAAAGATGCAGAAACATGTTGATATTAGCAGTATTCTCTGTAGTTAATAGCATGGGTTAAAGGGAGTTCGTGTTTCACTAACTTACTTATGTACTATAGCATATTTGCATCTGCCCCTTGGACAGATGCAAATAAAGTGGTGTACTTGGATTTTGCAAAAGGTTTTGATAGTCTGCCACATGGCAATCTGGTAAATAAATTAAAATAGATGGGATTGGATAACAGACTTCTGAGTTAGATCAGTAACTGGATCTCAGATGGGTATCAGAAAGTTGTATATGAGGGGTACAGTATCTTGAAAGAGAAAAGTCACTAGTGATGTACCACAGTGGTCAGTTTAGGGACCGTTGTTGTTCAATTTGTATGGTAGTGATATTGGGATGAATTAACTAGTGATATGCAGCTGTTTGCAGATGATGCAAAATTGGGGTGAGCAATGCAAAGTCAAATAGATGTTATGACCTTACAGGAGGACTTGAATAGATTGCACGAATGGACCGGTGAGTGGAACTATGACTTCAATATTGCAAAGTGTAAGGTTTCGAGATTTGGTAAGCAACAATGGGATGCAAAGCATGACATGTAGGAGTGATGGTGGACAAGGACCTGAAATTCAGGGACCACATTGCACAAGTTGTGAAAAGGTCACATTAGATAATGGCAATGATTTGGAACACCCTGACATGCAGAAATAGAGCGGTTATGATGCCATTTTATAAGGCCTTGATCAAGTCTCAGATGGATTATTGTGCATAAATTTGGTTGCTGGGTTTTCATGGTGACAAAGATATGTCGGAAAGAGCCAGAGAAGATTCACAAAGGTGGTCAGTGGTCTTTGGAATGTGGAGCACGAGGACAGATTGAGGAGATGTAAATTGCAAAGTCTCATGAATAGGAGGAGAAGAAGTGGAGGTGTGACTGAGATACATAAGCTAATTAAGCAGTTATTTATCAGGTTGACATGCAAGAGATTTTTCATAGAATGGGAGAGGAGGTAAAACAAGTGGCCATCACTGGAAACTGTTTAAGGATAGTGTGAGCAGAGGAGTGAGGAGTAGGTTCTTTGCATGGAAAGTGGTTGGTGAGTGGAATGCATTGCCTTAATATGTTGTTAATGTAGACATTGAATCACTTTAACACACAGCTGGATGAACATTGTTTACAATGGTGCGTGCCTCCCACGATGAGTCTCTGACTCCATGGAGGTCAGACGATAATAATAATAATAAACTTAAATCAGTGAAAAATATTTCATCTTCCTTATATCTGATGTTACTGGTATTCCTAAATAAAAGAAGCATTTCACTCTTAGATCTATAAAGAGTCATACTCCCTTTTCATTCCAGGTGTCATTCTTTGACCTTGACTCCTCCCCCTCCCCATTTCTCTGTCCATCTTGCATTTATGTTCTCTCAACATCATCTTTCACACTATTACTTTTTCCATTTTCAAGCATTTAAGTTTCACCTGTTCCACTTTCATTTTTTTTTATATCACCTCGTCTGATCTCTTGTTTAACTCACTCTTTCCACTTCTCTTTAGCAGTAGTCTCTCTAATTGACTTACACCAATGCATTTGATCACATTTGTTTAATTCTATCTTTCTCTCAAATATATGCCACGCATTGACAAATCAAATAACCTAAATAACCTCCTGATATCCATTTTTTGCATTATTCTTTTCTCCAAATAAATCAATTGCTCCCACAACCATCATTAGCTTTTTTTTTACTCTGCATCTCTCGAAAGAATCAATCACTGGGGGTTAATTCTTACTCCTTTCTGGAAAACAGACCTTATGGATCCCTCTCATTCACCACACCTCTAATAATAAAATCTCTCTTCACCACCATTTTCAAATCATTTGTCATGTCAGGTGTTTCTCTACTTTTCTTCATTCTGTCCTGTTGCAGTTTTTCATTCCTATTCACTAAAGTGTAATCTCACTATGCATATTCCTCATGGCATCTGATCTCATCTCAGTACTCATCTTGACTACTCATTCTTTGAATCTTTCATCATAGCAATTACACTCTCTTTCTTTTTCAGTCTCATTGTCAACGCCTGATTAACAACTACATTGTGCAAAGTTATCACCAAATCCAAAACATTAAAGCCTCTAGTTGCTTAAGATACTTATCTCTCAGAAATTCCACAAACTCACTCTCCTTGTTCCCATACACTATCCCCTTCTTCTTGGGGTAATAATAATAATTAAAGTCTCGTATCAGGATCACCTTCTTTTTACATGCCTAACTAATTTGTCTAAATATTTAACAATTGGTATTCTCTGCATTCCCTGACCTATAACAATATCCTATCCAACATACTAACCTGTTTATTTCAACTTCGCACCACACAGATTCGAAGTTCTATGTCTGCACTATCAGGAAGTTGATAGTGCAGACACAGAACTCCCACTCCCACTCCTCTTTTCACACTTCTATCCTTCCAGAAAAGTATATATCTTTCTATTATTGACATCACATCCTACTCAGACAACCAAGTTTCACCCAATTATCTCTTCGCATACTGACTCAATAAGTCAACAAACTTAGCTCTCTTATTTCAAACACTCCTGCATTTGTATACAAACAACAATCTCTCTGTCTTTGATGCTATTCTACCAGCAGCAACATTGTCTATTCTAGCTGCTATACACACCCCTCTCTCTCTCTTCAGTCTGACCACTCATGTTTCCCTGATCCTGACTCTCATTTTCATTCTTACCTGTCTCATCCTCTCATTTATGCATTCCATCACCTTATGCTGCTGCAACCACATCTTCAACCTCATATAATAATATTCATCTTCCTCCTGTTGTGCAATCCATTTAGTTGTGCTGTCTTGCTTGACAAGTGGACACTGATCATTTGCTATATAACTACTTGACTCTGGGCTTCTCAGAAAACAATAGCCATTCTAAATGCCCAATTCAAACACAATCCATCAACTTTAAACCATTCAAACTTTCCTTGAAATTCACTCCACAGATTTACAAATTATACCCCTTTGCCATACACAACTCAGACATTTTACTGTTCATTATCTCTGCTCTCCTTCTCAATTCACTGTTCTTATATCTGGGCAACACACCTACAACTTTTCCAACAATGCTATTCTTCTTCTTTCTTTCTCAAATCTCTCTCTCTCTCTCTCTCTCTCAACATTCTTTTTTAACTCAACTAAGTCATTTGTGCCCATGACTACCACTAATTTGATGCCGTGTTATTCCTTTTCTGTAGCACATCAGTTATTTGCTTCATTGTTCAAGCAGGAAAGTATGCTTTGTCACTTTATTTGTCATTACACCTCTAATGATTGAGTCCCCATATAGTGATATACAACTGTCCTTTGACTCTTTCTTCAAAATACTAACTTTCTCCTCATTGTCATCAGGCAATCTCTTCTTTAGATGCTTAATATCCTCTTCTAGATGTTTCATTTCTTTAACTCTTGCCTAAGCTCTTTTACTACAGTCCTGACACTTGCTCCCATTTCTAATCGCTCTAATCTATCAAGACACTTTTCACATATGTTAATACTTTCCTTCTTCTCGTTTATCCAAACAGTCCACAATTTTTTCACATTTTTTGGTGCAAAGATATAGCAATTTTCACAACACAAAAAATTGGCAAAGGAGAGATTCTAGCCTATGCCTCCGAAGAGACTGATGCCTTATACCACTCAGACACCCTTAAAACACAAATTAAAAATAAATTACACAGTATGGCATACTTACTGCAGGTCCAGGAGAACCACGCAAACCAACAGGTCCTGGAGGTCCAGCAAGACCCTAAAAAATATAGTTATAATATTTAAATAAACTGTATTTAAAGTGCACATTTTTTTATTTTTTTACATTGTGGCAATGTTTAAGAAAAATCATAAGATTCATCTATCTGAAAATAACTGAACATTTAAAAATATATGTGTGTGTGTGTGTGTAGATATATATATATATATATATATATATATCTACTTTTTTTTTGAAACATATTAAGCGACGAACTCATACGGTAAACTAACAAAAATTAGTCTATTCGGCAGTGTATAGATCATTTGGAATTATTGTTTCAACTCCTCTATAACGAATGCACCCAAGTTTGAAAATAAAATAAGCGCATACGCTATATTTACCCTTCTCCCTTCTAGTAGCCAATCAAATGTTTTATAAAAGATTATAAAAGATTTCATTCGTATTATATTAAGAAATGTGTTTCTTATGTAAGATAAATTAACACAGTTGATTGTTTGCAAATATTTCATGTTTAGATCATGAAATATTTGTTTAAAAATGATATCCTTTAGAGGTTCATTGTTCGTTGTTTTAAGGATACTTGCGACATAAGACTGAATGATATAATCACGTAATCACAAGAAAGATATTTATTTAACCAAATATTTCGGTCTGGAAATAGCAGACCATCGTCGGTGGTATTACAAGAACAGTTTAAAAAATATACAAGCTAGAATACTAACAATAGATCGTTGAAATTAGAACATGCCGCGTGATGTTATATCACTAAGTATGAAACGAAATATTTTGAAGTAGAAACATGATTGAATTTGCTATTAAAAAAAAAAAAAAAAAAAAAAAAAAAAAAAAAAAAAAATAATGAGTAATCTTGATTAGGCTTTCCCAGATTTTTGATATAGATATGCAGTCATTACGATTCAGGTTGGGATGATGGAGCAAGGCCTCCACGCTTTCCTTGAACAAACGTTCGAACCTGTAACGGGATCTATGTAAGAGGCGTGTCTTGGACCAAAGGATGCTGTGGTCAGTTTCAATCCCGTGTTGAGCCAAACCAGACTTTTCAGGTTTATTGTGAAGAATGGATGATTGATGTTCTTGGATTCTTTTTTCAAGAGAACGTCCAGTCTGTCCAAAGTAAGAGAGATCACAGTTGCAAGGAATTTGATAAACTCCAGGAAGAGATAAAGTTGAGCGTTTGTCTTTAGGAGAAGGAAAATGAGAAGACAATTTGTTAATAGGAGAATACGTAGCTGTTAAATCATATTTCTTCAAAATTCTTGCGATAGGTTCTGAAATACCGGAGATATAAGGAATAGGTACTCGACGTATTGAATCTTTGTTGTTTTGTGGAGGATTATAAGATGTAAGAAGACGTTGAATACTTTTTTCAGAAAAGCCATTGAGTTTCATGTGTTGCTGGATAGTAGAAAGTTCTTTCTGTAGATAATCAAAAGTAGAACAATTAGTTTTGGCTCTTTTGATGAGACATTTTATAATTCCTGTTTTATGACATGGATGATGGGCTGATTCTTTCAGAATATAACGACCTGTGAATGTTGGTTTCCTGTATACTGTAGTTGTAAGAATATTTGAAGATGATCGGATGAGGAGAACGTCTAAAAAAGATAACTGGTTGTTTTCTTCTAATTCCATAGTAAACTTTATGCGATGATGTAAGGAATTAATACTGTTTAAAAAGGAAGATAAAGTGTTTTTACTGTGAGGTATATAGATGACATATTTGCTATTTGGCCTCACAGTAAAAACACTTTATCTTCCTTTTTAAACAGTATTAATTCCTTACATCATCGCATAAAGTTTACTATGGAATTAGAAGAAAACAACCAGTTATCTTTTTTAGACGTTCTCCTCATCCGATCATCTTCAAATATTCTTACAACTACAGTATACAGGAAACCAACATTCACAGGTCGTTATATTCTGAAAGAATCAGCCCATCATCCATGTCATAAAACAGGAATTATAAAATGTCTCATCAAAAGAGCCAAAACTAATTGTTCTACTTTTGATTATCTACAGAAAGAACTTTCTACTATCCAGCAACACATGAAACTCAATGGCTTTTCTGAAAAAAGTATTCAACGTCTTCTTACATCTTATAATCCTCCACAAAACAACAAAGATTCAATACGTCGAGTACCTATTCCTTATATCTCCGGTATTTCAGAACCTATCGCAAGAATTTTGAAGAAATATGATTTAACAGCTACGTATTCTCCTATTAACAAATTGTCTTCTCATTTTCCTTCTCCTAAAGACAAACGCTCAACTTTATCTCTTCCTGGAGTTTATCAAATTCCTTGCAACTGTGATCTCTCTTACTTTGGACAGACTGGACGTTCTCTTGAAAAAAGAATCCAAGAACATCAATCATCCATTCTTCACAATAAACCTGAAAAGTCTGGTTTGGCTCAACACGGGATTGAAACTGACCACAGCATCCTTTGGTCCAAGACACGCCTCTTACATAGATCCCGTTACAGGTTCGAACGTTTGTTCAAGGAAAGCGTGGAGGCCTTGCTCCATCATCCCAACCTGAATCGTAATGACTGCATATCTATATCAAAAATCTGGGAAAGCCTAATCAAGATTACTCATTAATTTTTTTTTTATTATTTTTTTTTTTTATTTTTTTTTTTAATAGCAAATTCAATCATGTTTCTACTTCAAAATATTTCGTTTCATACTTAGTGATATAACATCACGCGGCATGTTCTAATTTCAACGATCTATTGTTAGTATTCTAGCTTGTATATTTTTTAAACTGTTCTTGTAATACCACCGACGATGGTCTGCTATTTCCAGACTGAAATATTTGGTTAAATAAATATCTTTCTTGTGATTACGTGATTATATCATTCAGGTTCATTGTTCTCTTATACATTTTGACTGGAATTTGTACACAAGCTGTATTAATAACAGTTTTTGTGTGAAATGCAGCTTTTTTTTTTTTTTTTCTCAACGATGCGATGCAAGCCCTTTGTTAAAATTTCCATAGCTCACCACTTTATATATATATAAAATGTATAAAATATAATGTATTCTAAATATATTTATATATATTTAGAATACATTATTATTATTTCTTATGTGATATCTCCAAGGGGTCTATGTAGTCATTGTGGGAAAGCATTTCATTCCACAGAATATCTCTATCCATTACCTATTTGCATATGA
This sequence comes from Typopeltis vanoorti, assembly GCF_054136105.1. Taxonomy (NCBI): domain Eukaryota; kingdom Metazoa; phylum Arthropoda; class Arachnida; order Uropygi; family Thelyphonidae; genus Typopeltis; species Typopeltis vanoorti. The sequence continues at coordinate 2,877,670 of NC_143563.1, forward strand.
TGCTATATATCACCCACTATTAGTATTTGTGTCTATAAGTTATTATTATACAGATAATTAGAGACATTATCAGGGAAACAAAATTAAAATTGCAAAAACACACACAAATTTGCACAAACACTAAGTAGAAAATATGGTCTCGATGTCAGATTGGTCAACTGGATTCAGGATTGGCTGTCTGATAGGTATCAGAGAGTTGTGAATGGTGGAGCAGTTTCAAGGAGACAGAAGGTTACAAGTGGGGTCCCACAGAGCTCAGTACTAGGACCTATATTGTTTAACCTTTATATCAATGACATTGCCAGTGGATTGCAAGGGGATATTCGGTTGCTTGCGGATGATGCGAAGCTGGGAAGGATTATTAGTAACAGTGCAGATGTGGTAGCCCTGCAAGAGGATTTGAATAAGCTAGATAGATGGGCAAATGAATGGGGGTTTCAGTTTAATGCAGAAAAATGTAAGGTCTTGAGGTTTGGGAAACATCGATGGGATGCTGCATACTCTATGGGAGGAGTTATACTGGAGGAAGTTGGGGAGACAAAAGATCTGGGGTTGATTATTGATAGAAACCTGAAGTTTAGGGGACATATTGCAAAGGTGGTGAAGGTAACACAGAGGATTGCTGCAATTATGAGAAGGACACTGACCTGCAGAGATAAGAGGGTTATCATTCCGTTGTATAAGTCTCTGATCAGACCACACTTGGACTATTGTTCTCAGATTTGGTCTCCAGGATTTGAAGGGGATAAATTAACTGTGGAAAAGATACAAAGACGGATGACAAAGATGGTCTCAGGACTGTACAAGGATAGTTATGAGAATTGGCTGAGGGAATGTGGACTGCAGAGTTTGGCGGATAGAAGAAGGAGAGGTGATATGATTGAGACTTTTAAACTGTTGAGAGGTGGTTACAGGGTTGACACTAGGGAGTTCTTTCACTTGGTTGAACAGCGGGAAGGAGTGATGACAAGAGGCCATCCCTGGAAGTTACGAAAGGAAACTGTGAGCAAGAGGGTGAGGAGTGGTTTCTTTGCATGGAGGGTGGTTGAGCCGTGGAATGCATTGCCTGATAGAGTGGTGAGGGCGAGAACGGTCAATGAGTTTAAGGAGTGGTATGATAGACTTTGTGTTTCTTAGGGGAAACCTCCCCTCGATGAGTCTTGACCGACTTTATATTCTTAGGAAGGACCTCCCACGATGAGTCTTTTGACTCCATGGAGGCCTGAATAATAATAATAATAATAATAATAATAATAATATTAGACTGAAAGCCTCAAGTCCTATGAGGCATACCTTATATGGGCACTGTTGACTAGTGATTAGAGTTTCCCAAATCTTGAGAAGTTTAATACAACCACATTTATTAAGATTAAATTAAATTAATCTGTATTTTTTTAAATTCTGCTCCTGATTCTAAAAAAGTCTTCCAAATTTATATTTTTTGTGGTGAAGTAAAGTCATTTTTTTTGTATTTGATTCCATGCAAAGTATCTAAGGTATGGTGAGCAAGTCCTGACCGACCATACTTATTATTATTATTATTATTAACATTTGTTCTCCATGGAGTCAGAGACTCATCGTGGGAGGTATACACTATTGCATAAAATGCTTATCCAACCATATCTTAAACTGATTCAATGTGTCTACATCCAAAACACACTCAGGCAATGCATTCCACTCACTAAACATCCTCCATGCAAAGAACCTGCTCCTGACTCCTCTGTTCAAACCCTCCTTATACAGTTTCCAGCAATGGCCTCTTGTTCTACTCCCCTCTCCCAATCTATGAAAAATCTCTTCCATGTCTACAAGATAAGAACCCCTGACCAGCTTATATGTCTCAACCATATCCCTCATTTTCCTCATATTCACGAGGCTCTGCAACTTACATTCTCTCAATCTGTCCTGGTACTCCAAATTCCAAGGATCACTGACTACCTTTGTGAATCTTCTCTGGACCCTTTGCAACATATCCTCATCACAGGTGTATTTTTTATTTTCTTCTAGGCAGATGTTAGCAGATCTCCCAGTTTGACCATAATAATGGCAGACTGGTTGACTGAGTGGTTAGCCTATCCGCTCTCCATTCAAAAGGCTGCAGGTTCTAATCCCATTGTCGCCATGTATGTTTGATTATCTGTAAAAATACTAGTGCTGGTGGTAGGCAATAGATGGAGTTGGTGTCAATGATGGTAGTTGTGGTTCGTTGTAGTTGGTGGATTGAATGATGGAGACAGAGTTGTAGAGTAGGTGCCCTCCCTCGATGAGTCTTTGGAATCCCTGGAGGTGTTACATAATAATAATAATAATAAGATAATTTGCAGTAACAAGGAACTTTGTAAGCACCTGGAACTGATAGAGGAGGTAGAGGATCCATGGGAGAGTAGATGAGGGTAGCCAGCTTTAGATAAGGGTTGAAAGTTGTGATAAACTTTATCACACTATCAATTATCACCTACAAATTGAAATTTCATCAAGCACTGTTCTATCATAGAGTACATGGCCTTATATCGCTACATTCCAAAGTGCAGCACACTGCATTTACTAATATTAAAACTATAACCCCACTATTTTTTTTATGTCGCTTCCACCCATGAAAGGTTATTTGCAAACTATAGTACATTTTGTACTGTGGGTGGGCTAATGTTCTTTTTTTCTCGTGTGGCTCACGAGCTGCATGCAGCTCGCATGAGTCACAGGGCTCTTCACGATCTGCTAAGAAAAAATAAACAAAAAGAGAAGAGAAGACAACAAAAAAGAGGAACAAAATAAAAAGAGAGAGAGAGAGAAAGAGAGAAACAGGATTAAAAAATTATTGCAATAAAAAATTTTAAAGTTGAAACACAAGAACATTAGTTACTTATTTACTAGTAGAGGCCTTCCTTGTATCCATTTTCTTAGTAAGCTCCTTAACATTAGGTGTGTAATTAGTCAAAGCAGTTCTTACAAGCTCGTTACAACCTTGCCACATGAACATACTCCCGTATCATCACATCAGTCATATGTTGTGGCTCTTTTAAGTCTCACTGGAATTATTTTGGCTCCAAAAGAATGCGTAGTTGGCCACTCCTGATATATATATATATACACACAGTCAGGTCTCTTTTTTTGTGGTAGATACGTTCCACAGAAAACCGCATATAAAAAATCACACAAAAAAGACCAAACTTATGTTGAAAAATTAGGGATGTATTCCATAATTTTCTAAAACACCATAAAACCGAAGCAATGAATTAAAATAAACCTAAAATTGCATAAAAAAAAGGTTATAAAATTCAGGAAAAATAAGAATGCCTAAGTTTCTTTTAAAGCTTTATTCATTTAATTTTATTGAAAAGTAACAATTTTTTTAATATTTTAATCTTTTTTTCATCAGAATTATCATCGCTATTAGACAATATTCGGCAATGTTTGCGAACTGGTGCGAAATCACTTTCATCACCAGAAGAGATAGTCAGCGCATGAGATCTGTATGGTAAAGGCAATGATTCTTCACAAACAGAATTAGCTTTACCCTTGTTCTCACTGATTTTTTTCTTCTGACAATGTAATCAGTGATCAAACTTTGCGATGATGATTTTACTAATTTTGCAAACAGCTCGCGATATCCAGACATACAGTTCTCCAGCTCACATTAGAATTTAAAGGCTCGTTCAAAATTTGTGTCATTGGCAAGAAAACGATTTTCCAATGTATTGCACAGCTCAAGACCTCGAATTACATTTGAAATGCGGGGGATAGGCTTTCTTCTGCTTCACTATCGTTTTCTGAATCTTCGATGATATCTAAAGTTAATCGATATCCAATAATATCATCATCACTTAAGGCATTATCCACATGCACTTCGTCTACATCATTCTGGCTAAAAGTAAAAAAACCTTCTGTACAAATTTCATGTGCCAAAGTAATGATTTCAGCTGATAATGTAGATGTTTGAATGTAATAATAATAATAATAATAAATTTATGTAATAGATTTCATGGTTTGATATGAACACAGATGATTAAGAAAATAACTATTTATTAACTTAAAAGCTAATATTTCACTGGTATTATATCCAGCATCTTCAGAGCACACAACACAAAGTTTGTTACAAATGCAAAATAACTACAATCCGGCGTAACAGTGGAGCTAGTAAAAGTAATTGCAGCATGCAACACAAGACTAAGGTCCTAATATGGTGCCATCTAGGTTTTAAAAAAAATTATAATAAATAAATAAAAATTTTAAAAAAAAATAAAAAAATAAAAAATTCAAAGTTTTGAAATAGTAGTCCAAATGATAGTCTTAGAAAGTTTGAAGAAAGGAAATAAAATAAAAGTAATAAATATTAATTTGGTCTTAAGATGACTGTCTCCCAAATCTTTGGTAGATTTATACAGCCATACTTGTTAAAGTTTGGAGTATGTTTTAAGGCTTCTGTTGATTCGAGGAACAACCTCTCTGACTTGTAGAAGCTTCTGTGCATTAGTTTTGTTTCTTTCCAATTGATCCTGTGTGCAGGGGTATCCAAAGCATGGTCTGCCAGACCCGACTTGCTATAGCGAAAGTGTCAGATATATTTTTTGTGTTCACTGAGGCAGATGTCCACAGTTCTTCCTGTCTGTCCATAGTAGGCTTGATGGCAAGAACAGGGCACTTCATAGACTCCTGGATGTGAAAAAGGAGTGCATTTGTCCTTAGGTGAACGGATGAGAGTTGCTAATTTTACATAAGGTTTAAATACTGTGCATAGTTGGTGTTTGTTAAGCACCCTAGATATCTTTTCAGATGTGCCTTTAATGTATGGGATAGTAATAGTTTTATTGTAGTCTTCTGTGGTAGATAGAGGGGATTCCTGGGTAGCATTTAGTATGCTATCTATTTTATGGGGATTATAACCGTTGGTTAAGAAGGTGAGAAAGTTCAGCAGTAGGTGAGAAAGCGTAGGTGAGAAAGTTCAGCAGTGAGAACAATGTCATTGAAACGGATTGCTCTAGCTCTATGGGTTAGTGTTTTTAAGATACCATATTGTTGAGAAGGGTGATGGTGTGATTGTTTGTTGATAGTACATCATTGATAGTACAACACATATAGTGTTGTACTATCTTACCTGAGTAAGTAGTACAACACCAGGCAACTCGTAGCAAAGGTGGAGCAAGCTACCAACACTCCTATCCCAGTATCTCCCATAATGCAAAACACATCTCCTTGTGGATATGTATACTGTTATGCATTTAGTGATTGGCCACTACCCAGACTAGTTTCGACCTTTATTGAGGTTTCTTCAGTGGGAGCCAGGCCAAGCATTGGAGATACCAGGCAGAAGCAGTAGCAAGGTCATCTTTACCTATAGGAGTTGCCAAAAGGTAACTTTTGGTTGCCAAAAAAGGTTTAATGCATAACAGTATACATATCCACAAGGAGATGTGTTTTGCATTATGGGAGATACTGGGATAGGAATGTTATCTTGCTCCACCTTTGCTACGAGTTACCTGGTGTTGTACTACTTACCCAGGTAAGATAGTACAACACTATATTCAGTCCTGAAGATATTTTCAGGTGCAAACTTTGTTTGCTCTCACTGGGATAAAGGATTAAACTAAATTTATTATAGTCTAACCTAATGAAAAATAAACTTTCAACATCTTTCTCTAAATCCAGAGTAATTTAATAAAAAAAAGGTGGCAAACCTTTTGGCAACTCCTATAGGTAAAGATGACCTTGCTACTGCTTCTGCCTGGTATCTCCAACTCTGGGCCTGGCTCCCACTGAAGAGACCTCAATAAAGGTCAAAACTAGTCTGGGTAGTGGCTAATCCCTTAATGCATAACAGTATACATATCCACAAGGAGATGTGTTTTGCATTATGGGAGATACTGGGATATGAGTGTTGGTAGCTTGCTCCACCTTTGCTACGAGTTGCCCTGGTGTCGTACTACTCCTTGTTGTACTATCTTACTCCCAGGTAAGATAGTACAACACTATATTCAATCCTGAAGATATTTTCAGGCGCAATCTTTGTTTGCTCTCACTGGGATAAAGGATTAAACTAAATTTATTATAGTCTAACCTAGTGAAAAATAAACTTTCAAGATGTTTGAATGGTTGCACTGTTTGCAACAACTCAAGGCCAAGCTGCTTTCCAGCAGGCATTTAAAGTTTGTGGTCTTATTTCAGCGGCAGATGCAACATGATCTAAACAGTCCAAAATAGAAATTGTTTTCTAAACGTCAGTTACTGTTAATGATTCATTTTCTAGTTTATCCAATATAAACTGAAAAGTGTGCTTAACGTAATATTTTGAAAGTAGCAATTATGCCTTGATCTAGTGGCTGAATAATGCTGGTTGTATTGGTTGGAAAAAAACACTACTGCACATTTGAATGCTCTAAATGCGAATGACTAGGTGCATTGTCAACAATTATTAAAAATTTAAAATGGAGAGGTTTTTGCTTCATACATGTTTCCACTTCTGGTACAAAGTAATTATTACCATTCAATAAATACAACAGTTGTTACCCAGGCCTTTGTATTAGCCATCCAGTGTAATGGCAGCTGTTTTAGATCTTTGCCTTTTAGAGCATGTGGTCTTAGAGATGGATTTACTAGGAGGGGTTTCAACATTCGATCCCCTGATGCATTGCTACAAAGTAACAATGTTACTCGATCTTTGCTTGCTTTAAACCCACTTGTTTTTTTTTCTCAGACTTTGCAATGTAAGTTCGACTAGACATTTTCTTCCAAAACAATCCTGTTTTGTCAGTGTTAAACACTTGATCGGGACAATATCCACCATCTTCAATAATTTTGGCTAACTTCTCTTGAAAATTTTTGGCTGCTTCTTCATCTACTGCTGCACCCTCACCTGTAATCTTTATGTTATGAAGTGCATTCCTTTTTAAAAACCTGGTTAGCCATCCTTTGCTAGCCGAAAATTCTTGATCAGCCTGGGAAGCAGAAGTAGATGGTTCCAATTGCTTCATCTGTTTTCATAAAACCGAAGAGCTTTTTGTTTAATTAAATAACCACTTATAGGAATTCTCCTTTGAGTTAATTCTTTAATCTAAATTATGAGCGCTCGTTTCGTTTTTTCTAATAAAGCATCTCTTGAGTACGATGATTTTGGCACTTAGTTTGCACCAGAAATGACAGATTTTCTTATTACGACTTCATTCTTTTTAATTGCTCTTATAGTATATTCGCCTAAATTAAAATGTTTACCAATTGCTATAGATCCCTCTCCTTTTGCTAAGCAATCTAAAATTGCAATTTTCATTTCCAAAGAAACTGTTTTCTTTCATTCCTTTTTTTCTCTATTGGGCCAAATTAAATCTTTAAAATAAAAATTAGAAATTTAGATTTACGATAATGAAAAGACAAACACTCACTGCTTACATGTTACTCAAGTTATGTCAGAATGTGCTGCAACATGCTGTTCATTATGTACAATGGGGAAACCCCGAATTTGCATGAAATATGCACCACATAACTTCAAAACCGCATAAAAAAGATACGCATAAAAAGAGACCCGAGTGTGTATATATATATATACACACACTCGGGTCTCTTTTTATATATAAATAGATATATATATATATATATAAAAATATCTATATATATCTATATATAGATATATATATATATATTTTTTTATATAGCCTGGAAACCCTGCTCTGGAGACGAAATATGGAACTTTCTCAAGCTGTTTCAGGCCTCCAATTAGCAGAGCAGTGGTCTCACACCTGGTTGGTTGAGTGGTTAGCATATCTACTCTCCAGCCAAAAGGCTACAGGTTTGAATCACACGTGGGCATGGATGTTTGTGATTGTAAAAATACTAGTGGTGATGGTGGGTAGTAAATGGCATTGCTGTGGATGATGCAGTTAGCTGTAGTTAGTGGATTGAGATGGAGAGTTGTAGAGTGGGGGGGTCCTCCCTCGATGAGTCTTTGGACTCCTTGGAAGTGTCACATAATAATAATAATAATGATAATAATAATAATAATAATAATAATAATAATATCAGCAACACTACTTATAATTCTTTTCAAGATTGTATAACAAGCAAGCAATTGAAGATCCTAGGTGAATCCACATGAAATATCATTAAGAAATGAATTAAGCAGCAAGGGGCCCTCAAGAACAGAACTTTTAGGCACAAAATTGATAACCTTCTTTTTCTAATATACTGCTCCATGCAAAATTTACTGGTACTGCTCCATTTTGCATTTATTCCACTGCTTAGAAACCTTTCCCACTATAAACATTCATCAAACAACCAGGTCAAGGACAGAGCTAACTCTTCTATGCATTTCTTAATATGAATGATGATCCATTCCCACAGACTAATTACTATTTTGCACAATAATACTTCTCGATTATTTTGCCTCTTATTATTCTATTATAGTGTGCTGTAAAAGGAATTAGAGATGATAAAGGTGACATGAAAACTTGAATGGGGTGAAAAAAGAATTGGTGTGTAGCTAGTTCAGTGGTAGAGCATTCACTTTGTAGTGTGTGAAAGGCCCCAGGTTTGATCCCTGGCATCAGTTTTTGCCAGCCTGGTTGGCCAAGTGGTTAGCATATCCACTCTCCAGACAAAAGACTGTGGGTTCGAATCCTGCTGTGAGCATGGATGTTTGTGATTGTCTGTGAAAATACTAGTGGTGATGGTGGTGGGCAGTAGATGGCATTGGTGTAGATGATGCGGTTTGCTGTAGTTGGGGGATTGAGTGTTGGAGATGGACAGTTGTAGAGTAGATGCCTTCCCTTGATGAGTCTTTGGACTCCTTGGAGGTGTCAAGTAATAATAATAATATCCTTGATGTATGGAGTAATTACTTTAAAAAATTTGATCACATGAGCAGGGTGAGCTTCATCAAGCATACTACGGTCAAACAGGAAGAACTGTGGACATCTGCACATCAGTGAACATAAAAGATACATCCGACACTATAACTATGGCAAGTCGGGCCTGGCAGGCCATGCTTTGGATACCCCTGCACACAGGATCAACTGGAAGAAAACAAAAGTACTGCACAGAAGCTTTCACAAGTCAGAGAGATTGTTCTTAGAAGCAACAGAAGCCTTGAAACATACTCCGAATCTCAACGAATATGGCTGTATAAATTTACCTAAGATTTGCTAAATAAGAAAGATTAAGGGATATAAGAAAGGATAAATAAGGGGTAAATAAGAAAGATTAGGGGCATGAACAGATGGCATCAATGGCAATATCATACTAAAAATGAGGACAGTCATCTTAGACATAACTAGGTACCTGCTTTCTTTCTGCTTTTTTTTTTAAGATAGAGAGTGCCTAATTAGGACTTTAGTCTTTGTGTTGTTGCTATAATTTTTTAAACTAGTCCCTTTGCTACACCATTTTGTTGTAGTCTCATGTACTGTGACAAACTGTGTTTTTGTGCTCTGAAGATGCTGGTTATAACACCAGCAAAATATCAGCAATAAGCCAATAAATAATTATTTACTTATAATTCTGTGTTCTGATACATATATATATATACCATCAAAATTAAAATGTACGACGAACACACAAGCCTTTCTATATATTTACTCAGGCACAATTTTTAGTGAAGATGGTAAATTAAATATGGAAATAGACAACAGAATCAACAAACTGGTATGATATTAAGTCAACTAAATAAATGTATATGGAATAAGAGAGAAATTAATCAAATCACTAAATTAGCCGTATAAGACAGTGTTCAAACCAATTTTAACTATGAATCTGAGAGCTAGTTAGAAATAAAACATTTGACCAGAGACTAGAGACCACAGATATGAAAGTCCTAAGAAAGATTAGGGGCATGAACAGATGGCATCAATGGTAATATCATATTAAAAACGAGGACATTAGGAAAGAACTTGACATAGTTATCATCTAAGAATATGTTAGTAGAGCTAATCTCAGGTGATATGGTCACTTAAACAGAATGGGAGAGGAAAAATTAGCAAAACAAGTGTTCTCTGCCAGATTGGCAGAAAAAAGACCAGAGGAAGACCAAGATACAGTAAACAGTGCCATAGAAGAAAGAAATATAAGATCTGAGAATGTCAGAGTCATGACAGATAACAGATTGATTTGGAGAAAAATTGTTGATGGGAAGTTAATAATCCTGTAAATTCTTCATGTGGTACTATCATAATATCCCTGAGGGTGCATCTCAGGAATTATGATACTCTATTATCTATTTGATGACACTTCATGAAATAGATAATAGGGAGAGCTATGATTCAAAGTTGGGTTATTGTTATTATTACTATTATTATTCACGACCTCTATGGAGTCAGAAGACTTGGTCCATGTTACACAACACATATCATACCATTTCTAAAACTCAATCACCATTTGTGGTCTCACCACATGACCTGAAAATGCATTCCATGATCTAACTACTCTCTACTCTCCAAGCAAAACATCTACTTCTCACCCTCTTGCTCATATCTTCCATTTCCAACTTCCTGGGATGGCCCTTGTCCTTGCTCTTCCCGTTTTCTGCAATACAAAGGATCTTCCCAGTCTCAATCATGTAACTACCTCTCAACAGTTTAAATGTCTCAATTATATCACCTCTTTGTTTTCTATCAATCAAGCTCTGCAGTTTGCATGCCTTCAGTCTATCCTTATAACTAACATTGTATAGTCCTAATATCATTTTTATTTGATCCAAGGTTAATTTATCCTCTTTAAATCCAGATGACCAGATCTGAGTACAACAATCCAGATATGGCTTGATCAGTGCTTTATAGAATGGAATCACTACTCTTTTATATCTGCTGTTCAATGTCCTTCTCAGTACAGTAATCCTCTAGATTGATAAGAGAAATGTTCCTTTTGATGGTAAGCATGGATTTATTAAAAGTAGATAATCTTTTAGCAATCTGCTTATGTATTAAAACAAATACAGGTAAGGTAATATGTGATATGCAAGATAAACGGTATAGTATGTTGACATATACATTAAATAGTACATGTTAACATACTGTAAAAGTTAACATGCAGTACATGATTCTCTCCAATTTTGTATTATATGCAAACAACTATTTCCAATTGTTTGTAGATGATGCCAAATTGGGGAGAACTATGAGTAGAAGAGTAGATGTTGTGGCTCTATGAGTGGAGTTTGATATTGTGCAGCAGAAGGTTTTAAAATCTGGAAAGCTGTCATTGGATGCTGCCTCCAAACACTTCTCTCTATAGCACAATTGGAAAATTGGGACACTGTTTTTTTTCAATTGGAAAAGACCTGAGTTTTGATTCTTGTCATAATAAGAGGAATCTTCACATGTGCTTTTTACTGAAGGTGAGTTATCCAAGAGTTTTTCTCCTGAAGATCCAGGTTTTCATGTCACATACAGGCAAACTGACCAGCATACATATGCAATACATAGATGAAAAATACTTAGTGAGCAGTGGATGGCACTCTGTGTGTAGACAATGGATAGCAACATAATGTACATTTATGTACAGATTCATAATGTACAGATGAATGTTTAAGTAATATATAAATGGCATGCTGTGTGGAGCAGAGGGCCTCTCATATGAGCCCTTGAACTCCATAAAAGTGCTATATAATAAAATAGCAAAAATTCAATGAGACTTTAGAATACAAAGTGATTGGCCTTTCGAACATGATAAACCTCTCATGACAATCATTGAACATTGGCAAGTTTGTATCATTGATATCGCAGTACCCCATGATAACAACATCAACAGCAAAGAACTGGAAAAAGTTGCTAAATATTGAGATCTTGCAAATGAAGTTGGCTAGCTGTGGCTTAAATAGACCAAAGTCATCCCAATCGTTATTAGTACACTTGGGACAATTTCAAAGTAGCTATCCAGTTATTTACAAGAATTAAACATCAACAAGTTAACTATGTATGATCTACAAAAAAAAATAGCATTACTTGGAACAGTCCATATTTTACAATGCTACCTGGTAGGTAGCATTGTAAAATATCTTAGATTCTTGAGTAAAATCTAAATTGCGCAGTTTCACCTGCCAAATTGTTGTTTGACTAATACCTTGTTTTGGCTGTGTTTCAATTGTGTAATTAAAGTCACAATAACATTAATAATGCACAGTATATGAATGATGATGGCAGAGAGAGAGAGAAGAGAAGAATATTCTGCAAGATGTGGAGAAAACATGGGATATGATGATAATGGTGGATAGGAACCTAAAATTTAGGAGACACAATGCTAAAACTGTGAGAATATCAGAATGAAATTTTTCAAAAATGTTGTGAATATTAACATAGAAGTGAGGTGGTTATGATTCCCTTGTATGAGGAAGTAATTATTGCCAGCATGGTTGGTCGAGTGGTTAGCGTATCTGCTCTCCAGTCAAAAGGCTGTGGGTTCGAATCCCGCCGTGGGCATGGATGTTTGTGATTGTCTGTAGAAATGCTAGTGGTGGCAGTAGATGGCATTAGTATAGTTGGTGGAGACAGAGTTGTAGAGTAGGTGCCCTCCCTCAATGAGTCTTTGGACTCCCTGGAGGTGTCATGTAATAATAATAATAAATATTATTATTATTATTATTCTATATATGGATTACTGTGCACAGATTTTTTTGCTTTTTTTGTAGGGGTGAGAAGTAGTAAGAATGTACTTGAAAGAGTGTGGTAACAGATTAATGTAGTGTCTGTTTTCTTCAATTTTGGGCATAAAGACAGACTGAGAAAATGCAGTTTGTAGAGTCTTATGGATAGGAAGGAGGAGGGGTGATATGACCAAGACATAAACTGGTAAAGAGTTGTTAGTTGTTTAATGTGGAAGACGTTTTTTCATAGTATAAGAAGATGGAAATAGAACAACAAGCCATTCAGAGAAGCTGCATAATGAGGGTGTCAGACAGGAAGTGGGAGTTAGTTTTTTTATGTTAAAAGTGACAGTGATCTGATCTGATTGACAGTTTGGTGAGTGGAATACGTTGCTTTAAAGTGTAGTGCATGCAGAAACAGTGAATGAGTTCAAGACATGGCTTTATGAGCTGTGTGTGTGTGACAATGGAACACTCCAAATATGAGTTGCTTAACCATGGATGTCTGATGGTGATAATAACAGTAATAATACATAGAACACCACAGGAATTTATTAGTCATTGCTAAATAAAAAAATTATGATGAATTTCAATACCAAAAGAAAACTGGTGGCTTCTTTTAGGTGGAAAAGACAGTCGGCATAATTTATTTATTTACGTGATGACTAATAAATACTTGTGTTCTATGTATTGTTTTTGTCATAAAACTGCTTTCATCAAAAACAACAACAACAACAATAATAATAAATACAAACTGATCTATAGCTTTACACATCCATTCTAACAGCACCACTGAATAGTGGTGCTTACTTTCCTTCCATTCCCTAGTGATTTTTCCAGTGCAAAACTTTGCTTAAAAAGCCAGGTTGCTGGCACAGTCAGTTCACTAGCATATTCTCTTAAAACTTCTAGCAAAATCCCACCAAATCTCACTATCTTATTCACGTGTATTCTTAGTCTAAACCTTCAATCCTCCCTGCACCACTAGGAATAATACCTACCATGCAAGGAAGCCAATAAAGTGCTCATTAAACAGTTTCACTTTATCACTTGCACAGGTAAAATGACTAACCATCTGTACCTAACAAGATCATCTAGACACAGTTATTTCTCCCCTTCTTACTGGCTGCATAATGAATGAATTTCTTGCGTTTTCCAATGATATCACTAAATTTAACACCCTAAACCTTGTGTTATTCCATCAGATGCTGCTCAAGACAGTTATCCCTCACAAATTCACTCTCCTTATTTCCGTACACAATCTCCTCCTTTCAATCATTTACTATTATCATCATCAACATCATACTTTCTATGGAGTCAACAGACTCATCATGGAGATCCATTCAACTGACAACATATTTATCATACTAAACCTTAAAATCCCTAACACTTCTGAATTCACAAGATGTTCTGGTAATGTGTTCCATTCAATCACAATTCTCCTTGTAAAAAATCTACTCCTCTCGCCCCCTCCTTTTCCACCCTCTTACACAACTTCCAAGGATGGCCTTTGGTTCTTTCCATCTCATCTTCAACTCTTTTTATAATTCCCCTCTGTATTAATCCAGCCTATTAATGGCCAGCCTGGTTGGCTAAATGGTTAGCATATCCACTCTCCAGCCAAAAGGCTGCTGGTTCGAATCTCACCGTGGGCATGGATGTTTGTCATTGTCTGTGAAAATAACAGTGGTGGTGGTGGTGGGCAGTAGACGGCACTGGTGTAGATGATGATGATGGTAGTTGTAGTTCATTGTAGTTGGTGGATTAAGTGGTGGAGACAGAGAGCTGTGGAGTAGGTGATCTCCCTCGATGAGTCTTTGGACTTCCTGGAGGTATTGCATAATAATAATAATAATAATAATTTTGGTCTGGTTGGCCAAGTGGTTAGCGTATATGTGCTTCAGCCGAAGGGCTGCAGGTTCGAGTCCTGCCATGGACATGGATGTTTGTGATTGGCTATGAGGGTACCAGTGTAGGTGGGCAGTGGATGGCATTGGTGTAGATGATGATGGTAGTTGCGGTTTGTTGTAGTTGGTGGATTGAGTGGTGGAGATGGACAGTTGTAGAGTAGGTGCCCTCCCTTTCCGAGTCTTTGGACTCCCTGGAGTATCAGGTAATAATAATAATAATAATAATAATAATAATCTCCTCATTAAATCAAACATCATCTTCTCTGGAACTCTCACCTTGATGTGGTGAAGACACTTGCAATTTTTCAAGGGTGTATTCTACCAGCAGGGCCTCCCAAACTGGAAAGGCTGATACTGAGGAACCACTAAGAGAGATTTTGACTGGGTGCAATGGTACTCCAGAGGAGCAGCTCCCCAACAGCATGTGCTACTCCTTGGGGTGGAGACAGCTGCCTATACAGCTTACTTGGTCACTCAGACATATTCTGAGGCAGAGCAGTGTAGGCTGGGTTATCAATCTTTAAAATGGCATGAGCGATAACATCAGTTATGGCATTCCACAGCTCTAGTTAGATGGGCTACCCAATCCTCTCCAAAGCCAATTCATTATCATGGGAGAAACACTAACCCCTTCAATTAAAACCATGAATATGCAACATAGAAGAATGATCCATAATATCTGGCATCACTGGATCTTACAGTCCCTGGAGAACATAGTCCAGCTACTGGACTGGACATGCTATTCCAAAGCAAAATAACAGATGCAAGTGCAAGAAACCAAATTACATTATTGCTACATACAATGTAAAAACATCAGCAGATGATGAAAAGGTAGAGGAATTGGAATATGAAATAAAAAGAATGAAATGGCATATAACAGAAGTAAGTGAAGTGAAGAGAAAATCATTGGAAGATTGCATAACACTAAAGCAAGAAATGTGCTTCATCGGAAAGGACCAGATGATGTCAACAGAGAGGCATAGGTTTCTTAATAATAATAATCATCATTATTATTATTTTACAACATTTCCATGGAGTCCAGAGACTCATTGTGGGAGATACAAATTAACCATTATACACACAAATCCTATCATACCTCTCCTTGCATCCATTCACCATCAGGGAACTCAAAACCAATTCTGGCCATCCATTCTGCTCTCCAAAAAATCTGGTCTGCACACCCCTACTAACCACATTCTTACACAACTTCCATGGATGGCCTCTAGTTCTTTGACCAGTTGCCATATACTGAAAAATTTCACTTGTATCAATTTTATAAAATCACTTTATTATCTTAAAAGTTTCTATCATGTTCCCTCTTTTCTGCCTATCAACTAAACTTTGTAACCCACAAACCTTCAACCACCAATCCTTGTAAAGAGTATTCCACAAAGCTGTCACCATCGTAGTCACTTATCTATGATTCAACTACTACTGCACACAGATTTGGTCACCTGAGTTTCTTAGGGAACAGGAGGTGGTAAAGAGGGATAAAGAGGGATAATAACTTCCTTATCTTTACTTGTTAGTGGGTTTTTCAAGTAATCCTTTGAGTTATTTTACCAACTTTGGCAATATGCCCTCTGAACTTCAACTCTTTGTCCACCATTATCCCCAAGTCCTTAGCCTGATAAATTTACTACAGTCCAGTACCATCAATATTATGCACCATAAGCAACCTTTTCAACCCCTTACATTTTGCAACATCAAATTGACAATCATCATCCTTTGTCCACAATGGCAATTTATTTTTTAAATCATCCAGCAGATATCTACATCATCTTTATTAACTATTGCTCACCCCAGTTTTGCATTATTAGCAAACAACTAAATATTCACTCTTAAATCTTTCCTTATGTCATAGGTTGTTGACAAACACACACAGAGAGAAGTGATATAACTCATTGTATGAGGAGTTATTAGATCACATCTCTTTCACTGTTATCTGGATTTAAGAGAGAGACAAAAATCTATTGAGAGGTCAAGGAGATTAACAAAAGTTATATTACAGCTATGAAATGTCAGTTATCAGAAAAGGTCAAGAATATAATCTGAAGAGTTATTATTATTATTATTTCCCAAGACCTCATGGAGTCAAAGACTCATCTGGGCGGTCCTTTTATCACACACACAACTCATCATACCGTGTCTTAAACACACTCAAACTCTTTGCAGACACCACACTCTCAGGCAAGGCATTCCAATCATTCACAACTCTGCACGAAAAAAACCTGTCTCTCACTCCCCTACTCACACCCTCTTTATATAGTTTCCAGGGATGACCTCTGGTTCTCTCCTATTCTCTGTGTGCTAAATCTTTAGCAACACACCTCTTGCTCACTTACAGTCAGTCTCTCCTCCCCATCATCAACTGCTCTCAATCTCTCCATGAAATCACATTCACAAGATTGAAAGATCTTTGTGAACTGCTCATTAAGTATCTCCACCACACATTCTGCAACAGCTGTCTTTATACCATTTCCTCCAATCAATGTCATCCTTCCATAATCATTCTTTCTTTTGCTGGCTATATATCGAAAGAACTCATTAGGATTCTTATTGGCTTCATTAGCTAATTGCTATTCATACCTCTCTTTAGCTACTCTCACCAACCAAGTCACCCTCCTTGCCTGGTCTTTGTAGACCTCATGAAATTGGTTACTTCCACTTCTCTTATGCTGCCTCCACAATGCCCTTTTTCTCTGTATCGCATGCTCAATCTCTTTATTCATCCATCTCACACCTACCTTATTTAACCTTCTCACCCTTGGAATACATTTAGACATTGCTTCTACAAGACAGTTTTTGAAAATCTCCCAAGCTGCATTGATCTCTTTTCCAGCTAACTCCTCATTCCATGCTTCACCCACAAGCTGTCTCCTAAGCTCTTCATAATCACCCTCCTTGTAGTTCCACATATACCCTTTTTTCACAGGGATCCTTGCACTGCTGGCAACCACCCAGGTTAACACCTCATGGTCACTTTCACCAATCGGTGGATGATTTGACACCTCATTTATAATTACATCCTCTGATGAGATGACCAAATCCAAGACCCTTAATCCTCGTGTGCCCTCTGTTACATACTGTCTGAGGTAGTTATCCCTCAAAAACTCAAGAAACTCATTTTCTTTATTTCCAGTTGCTATCTCTTCATTCCAGTCTATATTGCCATAATTAAAATCACCCATAATGATCACCCTTTTCTTATTTGCTATCACCACCATCCACATTACCAAGTCTATAACAACATCCCACCAAGTATTTGATTCTATTCACCTCTATCTCACACCATACTGCCTCAAAACCACTGGCCCTATTTCCCTCTTGCATCTCTACCTTGTATGGACATAACTCTTTCTCTATCATCAATAGTACTCCCCTTTCCTTTTTACCCCTTCTATCCTCACGAAACATATCATACCCATCCATCTCTATTCCTGTCAGGATGTGGTCCTCATCTAACCATGTCTCACTTATTCCGTCAATCTTTGGGTGAACAGACGCAATTAGTGCAACCATTTCATCCGCCTTGTTTCTTATACTTCTAGCATTTGTATACAAACACAACAGCTCATTTCTGGATCTACAGCTAGTTCCACTGATACTACCACTCACTCGATGTGATCTCTCCAAGCTCAACTTGGGCCATTTCCCTTTCTGCTTCTTCATTTTAAAACCCCTTTCAATTCCAACTATTTCCTCTTGATCCCTGGTCATCCCATTACTTTCCTGCCTACACATGCTCTCACCTCCTCTTGGAGCATCCACCTTTCTCATGCTATGTACCCCTGTCCACCCTGAGCCTCCCCTTTTCCCTGCTCGTCTTGCACATCCATTCTCTCATTTTCTATACTCATACCACTCACTTCCCCAGTCATTTCCAATTCTTCAATCTCTCCTATCTTGCTCTCCTGCTCTTCCACATCACTCCCCTCTCGATCTGATTCATTCTCTATATTCACTTCTCTACCTTGCAGCAGTCTCTCCAAACGACTCACACCATAACCACTCAAATGCAGTCCATCGCTCCCATACAGCTCACTTTGTCCCTCAAACTCATTCCACACATTAACAAACTGTACTCCCATCTGCTCACACATTTCAGCCAGAATATCATTAATAATCCTTGCTCTCCGCCTCATTTCACCACAATCATACCTAGGCAACACACTGACTACCCTTCCTGTCACACTATTCTGTTTTATCTTTCCAAGAAGCCTCCTGACATTCGTTCTGACATGCTCTTTGTTCTCTCTCAAATCATTTGTACCAATTCATATAATTAACTCTTTTGCTCACTCCCGCCTCATATCCAATGCCTCAATCACTCTACTCATTTTACCGCCTTGGAAAACATACTTTGTGCATTTTATCCTCTAGCACACCTTTAATAATGGAGTCACCATACAACGCCACTCGCTCATCTTTCGTTAACTCTTTCATGACATCATGATTTATTTTAATAGTTTTAACTTGAATTCTTTTAATTTCATTCCGCATCCATTTCATTTCTTGCCTCATCCAATCCAATTCACTTTCCGAATCTCACGACACATTCTCTCTATCATTAAATCTTTCTAACTCTCAACCTCCTCTTCTCACTTTCCCTCTCATTCATCCTTCTTTGTTTCTGTACTTTCGGTCCAACATACGTCCAACTTTCACTATCATTCTTCTCACTTTCACTCTCATTTATCTTTCTTTGTTTCCGTACTTTCGGACTAACATGCATCCAACTTTCGCTATCATTCTTCTCACTTTTACTGTCATTCATCTTTGTTTGTTTCAGTACTTTCAGTCCAACATGCATTCCACTTTTGCCATCATTCATTCTTTTTTCACTATCATTTATTGTTTCGATTTTTTTCACTTGCGATTTCTGCATCATGCCATTTCAACTTTCATTCGTTCTCTCAATTTCATTTCTTTCCACCATTCTCGCCTCACTTTCATCCCTTTTAACATCCATTACGGTTTTCAAATCACTCTTTTTTTTTTTTTCCTCATTTTTTAACATTTTTTCGCCTGTCTTTCGCACCATCGTTCTCTTTCAAACGTGCACTCGCGACACAATCATTACTAACACTTTCTGTCATCAATTTCATATTTGCATTCATCAGTTCCTCATTTAGGTCACATTTCGCACACACCCTTCTTCCATCCATGCTAAACATCCACAAATCATTTATGTAATTGAAGGAATACATATAACAGACCTCACACTTAACGAAACGACTGAAATCTAAATTAAAATCATAGAATGACAATGCCGCCACCATTTTTTTTTTTTTTCCCTGCAGGTTACTAGATCTAATAATAACAATTTCGTAATTAAGTTTAGGCAAGGAAAATTCCCCACACTAATAATACTGGTAGTGCACAACATTTACAGCCACTCATACTCAAAGAATTACGCATATATAATTAATTATTCCTAGAATAACTTATCTGAATCAGAAGCTCTTCTTAGGTACGTCCATAGTGCTTCAATTAACCCTTTAACAGTCGATGAACAGAAAAATAATAGGTGATATGAGTACGACAAATTGCATTATAACTGGTGACAGTTGTTTACCATATGGTAAATACTGAATGTACTGTAATCTTTCAAAGAGAAAGGGAAAGGGTGGGAATAAGTAAAGAGGATATATCTGGAAGTTGCATAACTGTATGATGAGTGATGACTAGAAATCAGGATTCTGTGTTGAATATGGGGAGTGTACAGATATAAAATAAAATTAAAGTAATGTAAGATAGATACTGTAGCAGTTAGGAATAGACATTTTTTGATTCCACAGAAATCTAATATCTGATAATAAAAATTTTTCTTAATTTAGAGGGGGATTAAAAATAATTTTATAGCCTTATTTACTTAAAATGCATGCATCATTATATTGCTAATGAAAAGTTTTCTATTGATGACTCATCACTGTATTAAAATTACAATAATCTAAACTTACTGATGGGCCTACTGATCCTTGTTCACCAGGGGGGCCAACAATACCCTTATCACCTTTTTCTCCAGGACGACCAACATCTCCTTGCTTTCCTGCTGGTCCAGGCGGTCCCTAATGCAAAAATTTTATGATATTATTAAAATGAATGCTCAATTATTAATCCACAGTATTATTTGTTATAAGGGCGAGTATAATAAGCAACAGAAGTAGAACAATAGACTATTCTACTTCTGTTGCTTATAGAAGAAGGACAATAGATTGTTCTTCCTAACAGACAATATATATTGATGAAATATTGATGATATATTTCAGTTCTTCCCTATAATTTTGACATACAGAAGTATCAAACAGAAAGACATTCAGCAGAATTATAAGACAGGTGTTTACAACAATTTTAGAAATTAGCTTAGGGAGTTCATGCATGAAAGAATTGAAAGCAATAGATATCACCAGTGTGACACAATCAGTGAAGAGATATTTATTACCACCAATGGCAAGTTGCATACGATGAAAAAATTAACGTTTTGGTGTTAACTTTTTGTTTGGATTTCCTGTTTAACTTAACTGATTAAATTAAACAGGAAATGCAGATGAAAAAAAAAGTTATGGAAAAAGTGAGGGATAGAGAGCAGTTGCATGAGGAATATGACTCAGACCAGAAAGTGACTAGTATAGTAAGGAAGACAAAATAGGAATACAAAAAAGAGACTCGAAAAAGAGACTTCAGCAACTCTAGTGCCACTGCTAGAGTTGCTGAAGAACATGCCAGTGGATACGAGCTATGTTAAAAAAAAATAAATGTTTTTAAAGGTGTATAGTGCGACTGCTGTCGTGAATTGTGCTAGATTTTTTCTCAGTACTATAAGTGTTCTTTAGTGGTGGTGCTTTTGGAATTTAGTTGTTGTTTATGTCGGATTATTTTTGGGTTACTGAGAAGGCGAGGTCAGATGCATCTGAGAGAGAAGAGAAGATAAGTTCTTATTACTTAGTATAGTTAAATATGGTTTATACTTATAGTATTGAGTAAGTAAATTAGTTTACAGTAGAGTGTATAACATAGAATTTAGCATTTAGTTGTAGTAGTATTTCAACTTGGTGACAATGGCGTGTCACCAAGTCTTTCCCCCATTTAAGGACTCTATTTTGCATAACATAATAAAGGATTTTGTGGCATGCAGAACTTGTGATATGTATGCATCCCAGCAATTGCATATGTAGCGGTTGAGAGAAGCGGGAGTGCATATATGCACAAAATGTAGGCAAATGGGAGGAATTTGGTGACTTAGATATTATTATTATTATTTCGGGCAACTCCAAGGAGTTGACAGACTCATCGAAGGAGGCCCAACATCATGTCAAGAACAACTATTTGACATTCACACGGTATCTATCATACCTTGCCTTGAACTTATTCACAGTCATAGCACCCACACCAGACTTTGGTAGCTTATTCCACTCATTCACCACTCTCCAAGTAAAAAACCTAACTCTAACACCCTTGCTAACCACATTCTTGCCCAGCTTCCATGTATGGCCCCTAGTCCACCACCACCATTCCTATTCTCAAAAATATCTTCTCAATTAATCTTACAGAAACCCTTCAGTAATTTGAAAGTCCCAATCATATCACCCCTTTTCCGCCCATCAACCAATTTTTGCAACCCACAAATCTTCAAGCTGTTCTCATAAGGTTCATTCCATAGACCTGCTTGGTCACTCGTCTCTGGATCCTCTCCACCTCCTCCCCATCAAGAAGAAACCCTGCCACCCATATCTGGGCAAAGTACTCTAGATGGGGTCTTATCAAGGCTCGATACAAAGGAACAATAACTTGTTTGTCTCTGCTTGTTAAAGTATTTTTCAGCAACCAAGTGATTTGATGAGCTGATTTAGCCACTTTTGCAATGTGTCCCCTAAACTTCAACTCCTTATCCGCCAACACCCCCAAATCCCTTGCTTCGTCAATCTCATGGAGTACAGTTCCATCAATGTGGTATACTGCTGCTAATCTTTTCACCCCAAAATGCATAACCTTACACTTTGCCACATTAAATCGACATCCAGTTTCCTTAGCCCAGTCCTCCAAACTATCCAAATCATCTTGCAAAATTTTGACATCCTGTGCACTCACTATTTCTCTACCCAACTTTGCATCATCAGCAAACAAGTGAACACTTCCTCTCAGATCCTTTCCTATATCGTTAATGAACAAATTGAAAAGTAGTGGTCCAAGAACAGAACCCAGTGGCACACCACTACTCACAAGCCGTCTTTTGGACTCTACTCCTGAATAAACCACTCTCTGATATCTCTCCATCAACCACCCTCCTATCCTATGTCCATCCCCACATGCTGCAGTTTACTGATTAGAATTCCATGTGGTATCCTGTCAAAGGCCTCAGCAAGGTCCAGTAGAATCACTGTAAACCCATTACCTTTATCCATTCTGCCGTCACTGTGTCATAAAACGTGAGCAAGTTACTGAGGCATGATCTACCCTTCACAAAACCATGTTGTCCCCCATACAGTATCTCATTTTCATCTATCCAATCCTGTATTTTTCTCTTGACTAATTTCTCCAAGATCTTGACAATTATTCCTGATATGCTAATTGGTCGGTAATTTACAACAGCAGTCTTGGAATCTCCTTTATACAGTGGAACTATTTTCCCATCTTTCCACCCCCTCGGGACTAACCCAGACCCGAGACTCAAATTAAACAAAATGGTCAAGAGCACTGACAATTCTTTAGCCGCTTCAATTACAACAAGAGCTGGTATACCATCCAATCCCACAGATGTGTTAACATTGAAGTTTTGTAATAGACTACTCATCTCCACTTCATTCACTGCAATTCCCGTATAATCTATTGGTTCATTCATTCCTGCAATGTCACCACCTGGATGATATATTCTTGCAAAGTGCTCGCTCAGTAATTCAACTATATCAACTCATTCGGTTACCTCCCTACCATCGGCATTCTTTAAAATCATTCTGCCATATACATTTTTTCTTTTACTTGCAACATATCGAAAAAATTGTTTGGGATTCTCTTTTAGCCCGCATGGCTAATGTTCTTTCATAATCCGTTTTTGCTTTTCTTACCACACTTGTTACTCTTCTGGCCAGCGCTTTATACCGTTCATGTGCATGCCAGTCACCTTTCTCCTTAAATAATGATAAACAAACTTGCAGCATCAGGGGCAGGAGAATTTCGAGAGACAAGTAGTGTGATAGGTGAGAATAATGAGAAATACGAATGAAAAAGGAGTGCAGAAGGCTTGAACGATTCAGCCTTCCACAGATTCAGCAAACATTTTGGAGATGGTCTT
This sequence comes from Typopeltis vanoorti, assembly GCF_054136105.1. NCBI lineage: Eukaryota > Metazoa > Arthropoda > Arachnida > Uropygi > Thelyphonidae > Typopeltis > Typopeltis vanoorti. The sequence goes on from NC_143563.1 coordinate 2,901,425, forward strand.
GATTGGGAGGATGAATGATTCCATCCTCAAATGGCTTGGAGGAAATTTGAGGAGAGAAAGGAACTGTATGTGAGAGACTGCTTGTATTTGAACGGAGAAGGATGTAGACATCTGGAGAGACTGCTGTTTTCTGAACAGTCGATGTGTGTCAATGCAGGGAAACTAGAATTCCCAGGGTGGATGGTAGCAGGGGTAGCCTCCTGTGGGAATGGGTGCATGAGAGAAGGAGACAACATCAGGTAACACTGAGTCCAATGTGGTCTGGAGTAGATAATGATAGTGTCAAACCTTGATAAGTGGGAATCCTAAAGAATTTCACATCTATCATCGTTTAACATATAGAAAAATAAGATATAAATTTTTATGTAGGAAAATGCTTGCTTCTAAGTATGTGCGATATATATGTGATAATAATATAAATTTATGTTAGCATAATGAAGAGAGAATTATAAGTTGTTAGAGGAAATAATAATTTTTCTGATTGTGCAAGGCTGTTAATACTGTATAAATTGAACAAAGATTTACTAAAATTTGTAATACCTGTCTGAGGAATGATTACATAAAATATTGTGAACAAAGGATCAAAGGGCAAAGGCATGCCTCTCCTTCTGTTGGCCTCGGGTAGTTGCGTGCTCACACACGTGATGGAGCATGGTCAGAAGAAATTCGTAATCAAGCGAGACCACGTGGGTGAAGTGCTATGCATTGGGTGAGATACGAAGGTTAGTGATTACCGGTAGGGTAGATAGAAATAAAAGGGTTAGGAACCCTCCCCCCTCACTCTCATAAATTTTTTTTTCCCTTGGATGGTAGTTGGGGGTCGTCTGGCAGATAGAAAGTTGTGAGGAGTGGCTCTGTCCAGAAGTGTTCGGACTAGGAACAGTGCTAAGCTATGTTCAGAGTCCAGTGAGTGATAGCAGGAAGTGCCATGCAAGGTGGCGATGTTATAAGCCCATGATTGTATGATGAAGGAGTACATCTCCGCTCGTGTATCCGCAGTCCTTGGAAACACTCAGCGTCTAGGTGGCAGACATCGTGAAGGAGAAGTCACCTAATTCCACAGAGTTATGCCTGAAACAAGTCAGTCATGCCAGAATTGTGTGAAATCACAGAATGATCGGAGAATCCAAGGTACCTCATCGTCCAAGTGAACAAGAAGGAAGATCGATATAAAATTAATAATGGAAAACTCACATACAAAGATTATTTAATAGTATAATTTTCACCTGTGTGTCACAGGCATCTTCAGTACATATTAAGCTAAAAATAAACAATAACTGACAATTCCAAAAAGCATCACCTAAGTAGCTGGTGTAAGATAACTAAAAAGGTCAATAAATTTCCTAACAAAAAAAAAAAAAATCTACACAATAAAAAGTTAGGAAAGATTAGCTGATTTACATAGTACCATATCCCATAAAGGGGATAGACGTAAGCCATCTGTCCCCTTTATGGGAGATAGACGGCTTACGATCGTCTGAAGAACAAAAGGAGTGGGCCCAATGAACCAGTGTTTTAATAGTTACTGCCTTTTGACTGGGATGGTGATGAGATTTGTTCTTCAGACGATCTTTTACAGAAAGAACTGCAATTTCTTCCTTTAACTTCTTCCTTTCTATCTAATGGTTACAAGAATTGCTTCATTAAAAGAGCTTTGAGTAGTTTTAATATGTCTTCCTCTTCAAATACAGAAGAAATAACATGCATTCCTATCCCTTATGTACAAGGGATAGCAAAAGTTTTAAAACCACTAAATATTTTTGTTGCCTTTCGACCATTTAGAAAAATCTCAAACCTTTCCCACTTCTCCAAAGGACAAGCTTCCACATCTTAATTATCCAGGTGTCTACCAGATTCCGTGCTCTTGTGGATTATCTTATTTCGGACAAACAGGAAGATCTGCCTCTACTCGGCTAGAAGAACACCAATCTTATATTGAATACTTTAAACCTGAAAAGTCTGGATTTGCAGAACATGCCATCTTCACTAGACATAGAGTTCATTGGAGAAAGACAAGAGTCCTTCACAAAAGTCAGTTCCTCATGGAATGCCTTTATAAAGAAACATGTGAAACTTTACTTCATTCTCCTAACTTAAACAGATCCGATGGCTAACTATCCCCTTTATGGGAGATAGTAAGGCGTCGGATCTTTACAAATCAGCTAATCTTTCCTAACTTTTCATTGCATAGATTTTTTTTTTTTTTTTTTGTTAGGAAATTTATTGACCTTTTTAGTTATCTTACACCAGCTACTTAGGTGTCGCTTTTTGCAATTGTCAGTTATTGTTTAATTTGAGCTTAATATGTACTGAAGATGCCTGTGACACACAGGCAAAAATTATACTATTAAATAATCTTTGTACGTGAGTTTTCCGTTATTAATTTTGTATCGATATGTCTACTCACAGTATGCCTCTTTTAAAACCTAAGAAGGAAGATCGACCGAAGGAAGGCAGTCCAAATTGAAGGGACAAGTATGAAAAGCCTTAGTGTGTAATAATGTTAAAATTTCCTTTGTCTATGCTATGTGTGTGGTGTTAAGTGAAATTAAGAGACATTAAGGATCGAGGACTTTGATTTATTTAGAGCAGGACTGTAGCATGTTAACATTAGAAAGTACTGTGAGTTAACTCATATGCAGGTTAATTTAATGTGTATGCTTCAGAGAAAGCTGAGATGAATTAGTCTGAGCAAAGAGATATATAATGAATGTTTAATGAGAAAATATTACTCTAGAATAACCTTCTTTGTGAATGATTTATTAAGAATGCTGTTTTTGATACTCTTGTTTCATTAAGGATACATGTAATCTTATCTGATTAGTAGTGGAATTTAGTATGAATGCTAATTGTATTGTAAATGTGTTAATATGCTTAATAAACCTTTGCTATTTTTAAACCTAAGTGTCTGAATTCTAGAATCCGATGCACCACTTGTAAAAGGTTCGAATCTGAGCAAGGAAGAATAGGTTACATTGTGGGTCATGATTGCAAATCAATAGTCACTTGTGTATGTCTTGAAATCACTTCTTGGTTAAAATAGCTTTACTTAATCTAACTATTTTAGGTGGTGCAGGAAAAAAAAAAATTCCTAGACCTCTCTGAGAAGATAGATTTCAAGAACTTTGCCACTTAGGTTTTGACTTGCTCCTGAGGCAATCCCTTTGTGTCTTGGAGGTACTACATGACTCTTTAGGGAAGATCGGAAGTATAGAACACAAAATTAACAGTTTAAGAGATTGGAACACAACATAAATGGTGCTGCCGACAGGATTGTGAATTAAGATAAAATATATATACAGGGTGTTCGGGATAAATTTGACATATTTATAATTAATTATATTTTTCCGTAAGTTACATGTATTAACACACACTTCTCTTCATTTAAAAGTTTGGACCCTTCTTCATTCATATACAAGATGTCAGAAAGGATGGATAGCTGGAACCCACCTGAATCATGGAAGAGAATAACTTGTATCATGATGATTCGTGCCCGCCATCAAAATAAGGATATTACGACTGCTGCCCAATGCTCCCTGAATACAGTAAAAACAATCAGGCATGAACTAGAGACTTGCAATGGTGACTACGAGGATGTAGCAAGAAGAAAGATCCCTAGCAGACGATCTGATTGCGTTCGTACAGCAGAATTCCTCGCAAATCTGCAGGAACAGGTGTTGAAGAACCCTGGCATTGGAATTCGGGCTTTGTTCGTGGAGTTGCTAACTGTAGTCAAGCCCTGGATAACAAGGGTAGCCAATGGTAGGCCGTATGTATGGCAGCAGGATTCGGCCCCTTGCCACACCTCTGGGAAAAGTCAAAAATGGTTGTCTGAAAATTTCTACGACTTCACCAGTCCAAATGTTTGGCCTCCAAACTCCCCAGACCTTAACCCCATGGATTATTTTGTATGGGGTGCAGTTGAAAAAGACACCAATCGCACTTCCAGTAATACAAAAGCCCAGTTAATGGATAAAATTAAAACAGTTTTTGCGGCCCTTCCCAGGGAGACTGTAGCATCAGCTTGTTCGAGGTTCCGAAGCAGAATTGAAGCTGTGATCGATGCTAATGGTGGTTATTTTGAGTAAATCTTGTTGATGGTATTGTAATTAACTCTGCCTGTAATGTTTTTTTGTCAATTCATTAAATTTAATAGATACAAAGAAGATTTTCTTTTTCCTTACGAAACTGTCAAATTTATCCCGAACACCCTGTATATAAATTTCTTTTCGCAAGCAAGTAGGTTTCGGATTCTAGAAAAAAATATTTTTTTTTTTGTCATGAAGACAGAAAAGGTTGAATTTTGGGAATTTTGAATTTAGAACTTAGTATTGAAAGATTGTGTTAACTTAGATCGCAAGTATGCCTACCCCAAAAAGCAGTTCAGGCATGAATGACGAAGAATTCTTCAAGTGCATTAACCCCCAACAAGCGTTTCCTCAATTCTCGGGGGAAGAAACGGAAAATGTAATGTCATTTTTTTATTATATAGAGGAACTAAGAAAGGCTGGGGATGGTCCGATTTTCGATTACTCGTCTTGCTCCGTAGCAGACTGGTAGGGAAGGCCAAAGATTTCCTGTGCTCCTCCCCCATACTAAGAGAAACAAGTGAATATCAGAAATTCAAGCAAGTGCTGATCGCTGAATATTCAGAAAAAAAAGGGAATCCCCAAGCATTAAGGGAGTTATACAGTTGCATACAGGAGGATGATGATGGGGGTAACAGGTTTTTTTCAAAACTGTCCATTTCAAATTCCAAAGGAGCTAAGGATTTGGACGGATGTTTCAATCAAGCCTTAGAGAGGGAGAGAATTTTAGAGGAAATGTCTCAAGCCTCCTTGAGGTTTCAGCTAAGAAGGAAGTCAGGGGCACATCCCCCCATTTGTCGATCCTGAGCGAATGGTTACTCCCAAGGAGAATGTGAGTCCGACACTAAGTAGGAGGAAAGAGGACACAGTGAAAATCACTGGCGAGTTGATAGAAGAGGGCACTTCAAAATTAAGGGGGGGGATTACAAAATGTAAACTGTTTCCTTAGCAGATGTGGGAAAGGAATTGCCCCTGTCTCTAGTAGAGAGTTTGGTTGAAGGAGTCCCCTGTAATTTCCTGCTTGAAACAGGAGCTCACATATCAGTAATTCCAATGCAGTTAGTTAAAGCATTCTGGATCACAGACTCTGACAGCTTCACAGAACTGTGCAGTCCTATCAAAATCATGGGAATTGCAAGAATTGAGCTCAGTTCAGAGCTAAAGGTCAAAGTAAAGATTTCCATGCCATGCTTCCCAGTCAGCTGCACACATGAGATGTTTGTGCTCACCGAATTGGCTGACACAAGTCATAGCGGGCCTTGATTTTCTTGAGAAAAACAGGTTCATGTGTGACTTTGCTAGTAGAGTGCTGTCTTTATGTGGGAAAAGGTACATGCGTAGGTGCAGAGTAAGGAATGTCAGTGCGATGGATGAGGACATGGAAGTCAAGTTGAAGGGTTGTAAGGTGGACACAAGACTGTGGAAGAGTAAGCTGATCCAGGATGCCACGAAGCAATCTGACTCAGAACAGGAAAGGGCTCACATCGAGGAATTCTTTGAATTAGTATTGCATCGCTACCGCAGAGTATTTACAGAGGATATAAGTTCACTTTCCTGTACTAACAAATCCAACATACCGTCCAGATTACATCTGATGTACTGGTGTACGTGAAGCAGTACCAGACACCCTTCAAACACATGGACAAACTTAAACTCTAGGTGGAACAGCCCATTCATTCTGATAGAAAAACCGAGTGGCGGATTAAGGTTTGTCCTAGATCTGAGGGAGGTAAATAAGGTAACCAAACCAATAGATTTTCTGGTATGCAAGATTGAGGACTTGTTGATTGGCCTGTAGGGAGCTAGGTTCTTCTCCAAGCTAGACATAAACTCTGGTTATTTCCAAATTCCTTTGAGGGAAGAGGACAGAAGGTATTTTGCCTTTACTACAAGGTGGCAGAAGTATCAAATGTGCCGACTTCCTCAGGGGGCCAGGAACTCAGCAATGAGCTTCCAGAGTTTGATGAATTCAGTCCTATCTGATCGACCTGGAAACAGTAATCTGTTTCCAGGACGATCTCTTGGTCTAGTCGTCTTGAATAAGGGAGCATTGTGAGTTGCTGATAGGAGTCATAAAAAGACTGAACAAAGCTCGACTCTCCCTGAAGTACTCAAAATGCCAATTTTTTCTCAGGGAGGTAGAGTACTTAGGCCATGTAGTAAATGAGAACAGAATAAATCCCACTGAAGCAAATGTAACTGCTATTTTGAAAGCAAAAACTCCCACCACCATACAACAAGTTAGGAGATACTTTCTGTTTTAGGGCCATCACTGTTAATGACATAGGTGAAGATTTGGATGGAGATATTCAGTTGTTTGCAGATGATGCAAAGTTGGAACAAACCATGAAGAATAGTGAGGGATGTTGTGACCTTGCAGGAAGACTTGAATAAATTGAGTGATTGGGCACGCAAATGGGGATGTGAATTCAATGTTGCAAACTGCAAGGTTTTAAAATTTGGAAAACAAAGATGGGATACAGAATTTATGCTTGGTGAGGATACATTGTTGGAGGTGGAAGAAATAAGAGATCTGGGGGTGATAGTGGATAAGGATCTGAAATTTAGGGGACACATAGCCAAAATTGTGAAGACAACACAAAGGCTTCTGGGAATGATGCGGAGGACTGTAGAAGTAGAGAGATTCTTGTTCCATTGTATAAGGCTTTGATTAGGCCACACATGGACTATTGTGCCCAGATTTGGTCACCTGGTTTTCAGAAGTTTGAAGAGATGTTGGAAAGGGTCCAAAGGCGACTGACTAAGGTAGTTTCTGACCTCTGGAATGTCGAGTATGAGGAAAAATTGAGGAGATGCAATTTGCAGAGTCTGGTGGACAGGAGGAAGAGTGGAGTTATGATAGAGACCTACAAGTTGGTAAGGGGTTGTTATTTAACGACATAGGATCAATGCTGGAGAAGTTCTACAGAAAATAGTGGGAAACTGGGGGAGAACCAGAGGTCATTCCTGGAAACTGTATAAAGAAGGTGTGAGTAGGGGAGTGAGAGGCAGATCTTTTTCGTGCAGAGTTGTAAATGATTGGAATGCCTTGCCTGAGAGTGTGGTCTCTGCAGGGAGTTTGAATGTGTTCAAAGCACGGTATGATGAGTTGTGTGTGTGATAAAAGGACCTCCCAGATGAGTCTTTGACTCCATGAGGTCTTGGGTAATAATAATAATAATAATAATACTTGGGAATGATCAATTTCTACCGAAAGTTCATTCCTGATCAATGCTCGAAATAGATGGAACCAATAGTTAGGCTGACAAAAAAAGGGAAAGGGATTTGAGTGGGGGGAAGAACAACAAGCGATCACCTTCTGAACTAGGCTTTAACTCGATCACCAGTGTTAACCTATCCTAGGCTGGGTCAAGTATTTTATCTTTCGGCAGATGTATCTAACGACATAATTGCCTCAGTAGTGGAGGCAGAAAGAAGGAGACGGATTTAGGCCAATAGCATTTATCAGCAGTAAGCTTTCCTTTCTGAGGTAAACTACTCAGTCATCAAGAAAGAAGCATTGCTATAGTCTACGCTCTGAGAAAATTTAAATATATGCTCTTGGGACAACAAGTCATCCTCCGCTCTGATCACAAGCCTCTGTCGTTCATATCCTCAATGAGAGACAAGAATCAGAGGATCATCCGGTGGAAATTAGAGATACAGGAATTCGACATAGAAGTGGAATATATCCCTGGCTCAACAAACGTATTTGTGGAATATCTGTCAAGGTCGTTAGACACCATATATAAAGATAGTGCTGGTCCAAAAGAAAAAAATTCTCCCTCTGTATTTAAAGCAGAAGAGTTGGCCAAGAAAGGATTCATTCTCCTTGAACATCAAGTCTGGGATAAGCCCATCATTATAGAGGAGCAAAAGAAAGATCCTGTATGGGGAAGAGTGTATGACAAGGTTCTAAGGGGGGAGAAAGGACAGCCGACAACAAATCCTTTTTTTCACACTTTGTACATCAACCGGGATGGTCTCTTGTTATCCAAACAGAGTATTACAGTGAGACGGAGGGGCAAAATTATATTCCCAGGAGCTAAGATTCCCTGGGTGCTCTACACTCTTCATGATTCTGATTTGGCAGGTCATCAAGGGGTGTATGGAACGTGGAGCAGTGTACGGGACCGATACATTTGGAAAGGGATGAAGGGTGATGTTGAATCATGTGTGCTTTGTTGTCATCTGTGACAAAAGAAGTCCAGTGTCTTGGGAAAAGCCCCTCTCCAGTCGTTCCCAATCCCCACACACACCCTTCCAAGCTATAGCCATGGATATCGTGGGCCCACTTCCTATCACCAAGAAAGGAAATAGGTACATACTAGTAATCATAGACATGTTCTCCCGATATCCAGAGGCTGTAGCAATTAAAGATCAAATGGCACAAACAATGGCTAGTTAATTTTTTAAGTTGGTCATTTCCAGATATGGAACATCACAGACACTTCTTTCGGACGAAGGCTTCAACTTCACAGCTGAAGTTATGCTGCAGCTGTGCAGTTGTTAAGAATAAAAACACTGTTCACCACTCCCTATCATCTCCAAAGAAATGGGATGTGTGAACGGATGAACAAGACACTGAAGCTCACCCTATCCAAGTTGGCCCATAACCACATCTCAAATTGGGATGCATTCCAAGAGCACACTCTATTTGCATGCTGGACCACCCTACACACGGCCATTAAAGAGGCTCCAGCTGTCGTCCTTTATGGATTTGAACCTGCCTTTCCCAGTGACTTCAAGGATTCCCGTGTAAACTCTGGCTTCCCAGACATTGATGACTACCTGAATGGTCTGGTCACTGATAACAAAATAGCATATGAGATAGTAGTCAGATCTAGAGAGACCTGCTCCCAGCGAGCTAGGGATTATGCAAACTTTATTGTCTTGCTGGAACAGGGCTCTGTAAATGAAAAGGGGAGTAAGTTTTGGAAGGAGTGCGGCCGGGCCATATGAAATCCTGGAGAAATTATCACCAGTAACTTATAGGATAAAAGAAAGATCCAAGCCAGGAAAATCCTTGATAGTCCACTCAAACAGTTTAAAGCTATATAAGACAAGGCTGAATAGATTAGTTTGTCAAGGGGACTCCCTAGAGAGTGTATACGGGAGAAAGAGGAACGTTTTTCACAAAGAGGGAGGGCTTAACATGAAATCCACAATAGGAAAAAAGACAAGGAGTGGCCAAGGGGACGAAGAAAATTCCACCTCGAGTGATTTTTTTTATAGATGCAATTGGCATGGTGAGTACACAAAAGGGGGACTTGGATGAACAAACACCACCCAAAATGAGAGGAGAGAATTACAATAGCAGAGACTTATTATTAGCAGAGATGGAATGGAAGCATCAAGACAAACTACATACAACCTAAGGCTCAGGCACAATGGCAGAGTGAATCAATCAAAAGAGATAAGTTGCATTCACGGTAAAACATGTAATGGTGGCAGAAGCCCCAGATACACGCGCTGTTTCGTAAATAGCTCAATGAGGAGGGAAGGAACAGGAAATCATTGGCCGAGACCCCCCCCCCAGATTGGATATGAGGAGCATTTAAGAAAAATTTTTTTGAAAAGTTTTTTTGAAAGGGGGACCTTTGTTAAACCTTGATAAGTGGGAATCCTAAAGAATTCCACATCTATCATCGTTTAACAGATAGAAAAATAAGATATAAATTTTTATGTAGAAAAATGCTTACTTCTAAGTATGTGCTATATACACGTGATAATAATATAAATTTATGTTAGCATAATGAAGAGAGATTATAAGTTGTTAGAGGAAATAATAATTTTTCTGATTGTGCAAGGCTGTTAATACTATATAAATTTAACAAAGATTTACTAAAATTTGTAATACTTGTCTGAGGAATGACTTGCATAAAATATTGTGAACAAAGGCATGCCAACAGAAGGAGAGGTGGCCTTCGGCAGTCACGTGCTCACAGCAACTGGCGGAGCGTGGTCAGAAGAAAATCGGAAACAAATGGTATGAAGCGAGACCCACGTGGGTGAAGTGCTACACATTGGGTGAGTTACGAAGGTTATAGTGATTACTGGTAGGGGAGATAGAAATAAAAGAGTTAGGAACCCTCCCCCTCTTGCTCTCATAAATTTTTTTTTCCCTTGGCTGGTGGTCGTCTGGCAGATAGCAAGTTGCACATTTGAAAGCATATGGTGTGAGGTAGAGGTGGGCAAGACATGATATTTAATGGGGTGTGCTACACGCCAAGGAACAGAGAGGGTGGGGAGCAAAAGATATTTAGGTCGTTGAGATTGACAAGTGCAAGAAGAATGATTGTTATGGGAGAGTTTCACTACAACAGTATCAGCTGGGAAGAGAAAAATGCATGTAATAATAAGGGAATGGAATTTCTAGAATTCTTGAGAGACAAATGTCTTAGGCAACATGTAATAGAGGGAACAAGAGGCTCAAGAGTTTTGGATTTGGTCATAGCATCAGAAGATGCTATGACCAAAGCTGATAATAACTGAGATGACATCTCTTCTGCCAGTTGGAGAGAGTGACCATGTGGTCTTGACTTAGAAGATGAATAGACATGCAGGATTATCAAAGAAAAGGGAATGTATGTGGAATTATAAGGCGGGTGATTATAATAGTCTTAGATATCAACTTGGGGCAGTTCCATTGATAGCAGAATTGGAAAGCCAGGATATCATTAGTACTTGGGAAATTGTGAAGGAATATTTGTCAGCAGTAATAGTAAGCTGTATTCCATGAGTGAAGAAGAGAACACAATTTGGTGTAAATTGGAAGACAAACAATATCAAACAGGAACTGCAGGTGAAAAAGAGATTATGGAAGAGATATAAGGAGAGGGGTGGAGAGCAGATGCATGAAGAATATAAGACTCAGGCCAGGAGAGTGACTAGTATGGTGAGGAAGGCAAAACTGGAATATGAGAAGAGATTGGCACTAAGATCCAAAGAAAATCCTAGTTAATTTTTTAGCTATGTGGTCAGTAGAAGGAGAAATATTTGTAGAAGAATGATGATGCAGAATAAAAATAGGAACAGAGTGACTGATGCAGAGTGGAGTTGTTCCATAAACACTTTATTGGAGTATTTCATCCTGGAGAAAAGGATTTTAATACTAGAGGGATAAGGCAGGTTCGAGGTCTAGGTGCAAGAGAAGAGTGAGTGTGTTCCAAATACCGAGTACTCTGGATGTCAGTAAAGCTGTGGGACTGGATATTTCACCACAGGTTTTGAGAGAATGTGCTAAAGAACTGAAAACTACTTTGACTACTGAAAACTGCTTTTCGATGAAAGTCTGGCTCCAGGAAAGGTACCCAGGGAATGAAAGGAAGATAAGATAGTGCCATTGCATAAGGGCAGTAGCAGACTGGAAGTGTGTAATTATAGGCCAGTTTGTGTGTCATCAGTAGTTGTCTTCAAGAAATTAGTGAGGGACCATACACAGTGTTGGGCAGATGAGGGTAATATTATCTGCGAGAATCAACATGGATTTATTAAGGGACACTCTTGCTTTAATAATATGATTGCCTTTTATAATAAAGTGACAAGAGCAGTCGATGAGGGAAAGGCATATACTGCCATTTTTTTGGATTTTGCGAGGGCATTTGACAGGGTGCCACATGATAAGCTGATACTTAAGTTGCAGCACATGGGTTTAGATGTCGGGTTAGTCAACTAGATTCAGGATTGGCTGTCTGATAGGTATCAGAGAGTTGTGTATGGTGAGGCAATATCAAGGAGGTAGAAGGTTACAAGTGGGGTTCCACAGGGCTCAGTACTGGGAACTGAATTGTTTTAACCTTTACATCAATAACATTGTCAATGGATTGCAAGGGGATATTCAGTTGTTTGCAGATGATGTGAAACTGGGAAGGCTTATTATTAATAGTACAGATATGGCAGCCCTGCAAGAGGATTTGAATAAATTGGACAGATTGACAAATGAATGAGGGTTGTGGTTTAATGCAGCAAAATGTAAGGTCTTGAGGTTTGGGATACATCGATGGGAGACTGCATACTCAATTGGAGGAGCTACACAATCATTTGTCCTCGTTGCCAGTACAAGGATTAATGATTGTGGAAGAACAACTCTGTTAGAAGAAACTGAGGGTTAAGTAACCAAATGCAAAAGACATAATGGAATTGTTTAATGATCCCTTCTTATACAACTTCCAGGTATGATCTCTTGTTCTACCTCCTTCCTATACTCTACAAAAAATTTCTTCCACATTCACCTGGTACCAACCCTTGACCAACTTAAAAGTCTCCATTGGAGTGGGGATGGTTCATGGGTTCAAGGAGTGGTATGATAGTGTATATTTCCTAAAAACGACCTTCCATGATGAGCCTTTTGACTCCATGGAGGCCTGGATAATAATAATAATAATAATATCCCCTTTCTTCCTCCTATTCACAAGGAGCTTGATACTATTGATGACAGAAAAAGAGTTGTGTCCATACAAGGTAGAGATGCAATGTTAAAATAGTAGTACTGGATTTAAGGCAGTATGGTGTGAGATAGAGGTCAACAGAATGAAATACTTAGATGAATGAATATTTGGATGTTGCAATAGACCTGGTAATGTGGAGGGTGGTGTCAAGGAAATGTATAAGCAAAATAGCCAAGAAATGGGAAATGGTGATTTTAATTATGGCAATGCAGACTGGAATGACAAGATAGCAACTTTAAGTAGAAAAAATGAGTTTGAATTCTTGAGGGACAACTACCTCCAGTAGTATGTAACAGAGAGCACACAAGGATTCAGGATCTTGGATCTCATCAGAAGATGTTATTATAAATGAAGTGTGAAATCACACCTCATTTATAATAACATCCCCAGTTAATGAGAGTGAGCATGAAGTGATTACCTGGGTGGTTGCCAACTATGTTAGGACTTCCATAGAAAAGGGTATATGTGGAATTACAAGGCTGGTGATTATAAGAAGCCTCAGGAGTCAGCTTGCTGTAGCAGAATGAGGAGTTGGGTGGAAAGGAGATCAATGCTGCTTTGGAAATATTCAAGAACTATCAAGTGGAAGCAATGTCTAAATGTATTCAAAGCTCAGAAGGTTAAATAAGGCAGATATGAAATAGAGTAATGAAAAGATTAAACATGCAATACAGAGAAAAAAGGCATTATGCAGGCAACATAAGAGGAGCGGTAATAATCAGTATCATGAGGAATGCAATCAGGCAAGGAGGGTGACTCAGTTGGTAAAGGTAGCAAAAGTTCAGTATGAGTAGCAGATACTTAATGAAGACAAAAAATAAAAATAAAAAATCCATGGGAGTTCTTTGAATATGTAGCCATCAAAAAAAAAAAAAAAAAAAGAATGACTATGATAGCATGGCAATGAATGAAGAAAATAATATAAGGAGTACTGCTGTAGACGATATAGTTTAGATATATATTGAGCAGTTCATAAAGATCTTTAATCCTTGTGAATGTGACACCATGGAGAATTTGAGAGCAATAGATGGTGAGGTGGAGAGACTGACTGTGAGTGAGGAAGAGGTATATGGAGACTAAAGCAAACTAGATAATAATAAGTCTGTGGGAATTGATGATATATCATCATTATTTTTGAAGGAATGTGCCAGGGAGTTGATATCTGCATTGACATATTTGTTTAATATGAGTCTTATATTGGGTCAAGTTCCAAAGAAATTGAAAGAATGCAAGACTGTGCGACTTCATAAGGGAAGTGACAGAAATCAAACAGAAAATTATAGGCTTATCCGTGTGTCAGTTTCTAATGGTTAAACTGTTGGAAAGGCTGGTGAGAATCAGGATTCAGAATTGGGTTGACAACAATGGTATTATCTTTGATGGACAGCACAGATTTGTTAAAGAGAGGTCATATTTTAGTAATCTACTTACTTATTACATTAAGGTGACAGCAGCACTGGACGTGGGAGATGGATATGCAGTAGTATACTTGGATTATGCAAAGGCATTTGATAGATTATCTAATGATAAGCTGTTAGTCATATGAGAGTGGTTGGGGTTGGATAACATACTGCATTGGACTGGATATTGGCTGTCTGAATATTATTAACAGGTTGTGCATGGTGGAGCAATATCCCAGAAGAGGAAAGTCATTGGTGGTGTGTCTCAGGGGGTCTGTTTTATTGACATTGCTCTTTAACCTGTATGCTAATGATACTGGGGAAGATTCGAATGGAGATATACAGTTATTTACATATGATGCAAAGTTGGGATGAACTATGAGGAGTAGAGCAAATATTGTGGCCTTACAAGAAGAGTTGAATAGACTAAGTGAATGGGTATGCAAGTTGAGATACCAGTTCAATGTTGTGAAATGTAATGTTTAAAAATTTATTATTATTACATGACACCTCCGGGGAGTCCAAAGACCCATTGAGATAAGGCACCTACTCTACAAGTCTGTCTCCACCAACTGCAACTACTATCATCTACACCAGTGCCATCTACTGCCCACCACAACCACCACTAGATTTTCACAGACAATCACAAACAACCATGCCCATGACAGGATTCGAATCAGCAGTCTTTTGGCAAGAGCAGATACACTAACCACTTGGCCAACCAGGCTGACATTTGTAAAACAAAGATGGGATGTAGAATTTTCTCTTGGTGGTGACATATCATTGGAGGTGGAGGAAATAAGAAATTGTGGGGTGATGCTGTAGATAATAATAACAATAATCAGAATTTAAAATTTAGAGGACATAATGCCAAAATTGTGAGGAAATATAATGAATTCCTGCAATGATGCTGAAGACACAGACTTGTACAAGTAAGTTTCCATTCTACTGATATAAGGCCTTGATTAGGCCACATACGTACAAATTTGGTCACCTGCTATTCAAAAGGATGAAGAGATGTTGGAAAGAAGGGGCCAGAGGTGAATGACTAAGGCAGTTTCCAATCTCTGGAATGTTGAATATGAAGAAAGGTTGAGACAATGCAATATAGAGTCTAGTGGATAGGACGAAGAGAGGTGATATGATGGAGACTTTCAAATTGGTAAGTGGTTGTTATAAGATTAACATTGAAGAGAGTTTCATAAAATGATGAGAGGATGGGGAGAACAAGAGGTGATCCCTGGAAGCTGTATAAGGATGTGAGCAATGGAGTGAGAACAGTTTTTTTTTTGCATAGAGAGATGTGAATGATTAGAATGCATTTCCTGAGAGTGTGGTGTCTACAGAGAATTCGAATGTGTTTTAGTCACGATAATATGAGATGTGTGTATGACAAAAGGGTCCTCCTGGATGAGGCTGTGATTCCACAGGTTCTGAGGATAATAATAACAATAATCAGTTTACTGGAGTATTTCATCCTGAGAAAATATAAATCTTTTTACTACAGCAGAATAGTTCAAGGCTTAGCAGTGCTTATGACAATGTTTTATTATTATCATTTTTATTAACACCAGATCTCCATGGAGTTAAAAGATTCATCATGGGAGGCAAACAATGTTACACACAAAGCCTCTTAAACCATGCTTGAAACTCATTCAATGTATCTGCATTCACCACAATGACAGGCAAAGAATCTACTCCTTATGCCCCTACTCATATCCTCCTTATACATTTTCCAACTATGTCCCCTTGTTCTCCCCTCTTCCCCCATTCTATGAAAAATTTTTTCCACATTAACCTGGTAACAACCCTTTACCAGCTTAAATGTATCAATCATATCCCCTCTCTTCTTCCAAATCACAAAGCTTTGCAAGCTACATTTCTTCAATCTGTCCTCATATCTGACCTCTGGACCCTATCCAACATATCCTCATCAATATAAAAATCAGGGGATCAAATCTGTGTGCAATAATCCATATAAGGCCTGATTAAAGACTTATCAATAGAACAAGAATCTCTTTATTTCTACAGGTTAAGGTCCTCCACATCATTGTCATGATCTGATGTGATGTCTTCACAACTTGTGCAATGTGACCTCTGAATTGCAGATCCTCCTCCACTACCACTCTAATGTCTCTTATACCTCAACTTCCTCCAAACTTTTCCTGCCAAGTGTATACTATTCATCCCTATCAAATTCCAGAACTTTATACTTGGCAATGTTGAAGTGAAAGTTCTATACTGTTGACCATTCATGCAATCTAATCCTCCTATAAGGCAACCACATCTTCTTGATTCCTCATCAGTCACTAACCCATTTTGCATAATCTGCAAAGAGCTGTATATCACCAGCTAAACCCGAATATCATTAAAATACAGATTAAATAACAATTGTCCCAGAACCGACTCTTGCAGCACACGACTAGTGACTTTCCTCTTTCGTGATAGTGCCCCACATGCACAACTTGCTGATACCTACCTAATAGCCATTCACCTATCCAACTCACTAGTCAATCATCCAATCCCATCTGCTTCAATTTAGTGACCAACTTGTGATGTGGCCATCTATTAAATGCCTTTGCAAAATTGAAGGAAACATGTATATGCATCTCCCTTGTCCATTACAATCATCACCTTTAACAAACCCATGTTGACAAGCACAAAGAACACCACTATTATCAACCCACTTTTGTATCCTGTATCTCACAAACCTCTCCAATACCTTAACTACAATTATAGATATACAGAACAGCTTATGATTTGTTGCCTTAGTTTTATCACCACCTTTGTGAAGAGGAACAATTTTGCCTTCCTTCCACTCCTCTTGGACTTGTGCTGTTTAACCTTGGCTTAGGTAGGCCAAGGTTGATGCTGACTCCTTGCAACATTCATTTAAGACATGTGGTGATATATCATGAAGTCCTATTTCCTTATTGACATCTAGCTTTTGAACATTTTGATTACCAAATAATCTGGATGTCAATAAGGAAGTGGAAATGGATAGGATTTCACCTGTGGCCAGAAAATTCACCGTAAACATTTACGGTGCAAGACATTTTGCATTAATTTTTGTAAATAATCAACGGATGATAAAAGATATTATAAAATCATTAAAAAGGCAAATCTTTATTAAGGTGAATGTCAGTGATACAAAACATAATGAAATCATTTAAAAATTGTGCAAATTAAAAGAGATGCTGCATAAATAATTAACTTTTTGCTGCAGTCAATTCAACAAATCCATCGGTACCATTGCTCATTGAAAGAAATGCTAATACTGTGAAGCATTTAATTTTCGTGTTGAATTCAGCATCTGTTTGATAGCGTAACTTCAAACCAATGTCAACAATTTTGTGAAAAAGATTTTGTGCATGGCTTTTTGCTATAAGTTAAATCTGATCTGCCAGGAAGAAAAGCAAAAAGCTACCATGGAATCCTTAGGGGTCTCATACCTGGATAAAGGAGGAGGGTCGGTCAGATGAGTATCGATGCTCGGACCGTAAATAAATAATGATTGTTATCTGATGCCTACATGATCAACAGCTACAACATGCCGGCTCGGATGTTGTCCGGATCAACAAGGTCCACCATACCAATCGAGCGATTCCATATCATACTCACTACCTGGTGGTGATATTTGTTTCAATTCTTCAGTCAGTTTCCCAACACTATATAAATGTAGTTTTTTTTTTTTTTCATATAACTCGCACTACAGTACCTTGTACATCGATGTAGAGTTTTATCTTTATTCATCAATACTTTGCCATTTTCGTCTTTAACTGTGGTCTGTTTTGGTTGTCACTTTCTATTAATGGTTCTAATCATTATGTACACCTCCCTGTTCTATATTATTGCATTGAGCTTCTAACCATTTCATCATATCCGTTTTGACTGTTTTTTTCACCTCATTACACTTTCTTCTATATTGCTGCTCTATTTGTTTGATGTATCCCTTCTTATCTTCAAACATTCTTTTCTCCTGTACTAACTTCAGTGTTTCTTGTCTAATCCATTTCTTCTTGATCCTCTCTCTTCTTTTGGTTCTGTTTCTTCAACTGCATCTTCCATCGCCTTCATTACTTCATTATTCATCACTCTTAGATTCAAATTTTTTTCTTTGTCCACACTTTTAAGTTTCTCCTATAACACTATTCTGTACCTTCTTCCTATTTCTGCTTCACTTATTCTTGCAGTCAGCAAAGGTTGGTCGATTGGTAGAACCTCTGCTACTAATGGCTCCCACAAAAAAGTTAAGCAAGTTCGAGTGCAGTTAGTAGTTGGAAGAGGTTCAATCGTTTAATGCTGTTGGCACACTCTCCCTCGATGAGCCTTTGGACTCCCTGGAGGTGTCACATAATAATAATAATAATTTCTTCGTTTCTGATTATGGTGTTTTTATTTTCTTTTTAATTTCAACATGATGTTTGCTATCACTAAACTATGATCCGAGTCTATATCTACCCCTTGAAAGGTTCGACACTGCTGTACTGATGTTATCCATATTCTTTTAATCATATCAACCATGTTCTTGGTTTTCCCATTATTTGATCGCCACATCCATTTTCTACAATCCTTTTGCTGGAATCTTGTTTTACAGATCATCATATTGTGGTCCACAGCAAATTCTAACATTTTTTCACCTCATTTCATTTCTTTCTCTGAAACCACATTTTCCCACAATTCTTTCCCAACCATCATTATCTATTCTGACTTTGGCATTCCAATCTCTTTCAATAATTAGTACATCTTGCTTTGGTATTGTTTCTATTGTCTCTCTCAGATCTTTGTAAAATAAGTCAATATCCTCATCTGTGCCGTCAGATGTTGGTGCATATATCTGGACTATTGATACATTAAATGGTTTTGCTTGAAATCTTGCTGTTATGATTCATTCATTGACTGGTTTGTAGCCTAACAGTGCCTCTCTACCTCTTTTGTTAAGAAAGAAGCCAACTCCTGCTTCGTGTCATACCCTGACCATGTTCATCGCATCTTTGCCAGTCCTAGTATATTGCACCAATATCTCTTCATTTCCTCAAGAAGTAATTTTAGTTTTCCTGACATCCAAAGTGTCTGTACATTCCATGTTCCTATTGATAATAGTTCTGTTAGTTTTTGTTTCCTTTCAGTATCCCACTTTTCGATCCAACCCAGATAGCTCGATTGGTATCGTGGACCTTGTTGATCTTGGCGACGTCCGAGCCAGCATGTTGTAGTTGTTGATTGTATAGGCATCAGATAACAATCGTGCTTTTTCATCAGAGCATCGACATCATCTGACCGACCCTCCTCCTTTATCCAAGCTTGGTATGAGACTCCTAAGGATTCCATGGCGGTTTTTGCTTTGCTTCCTGCAAATCAGAATTAACTTACAGCAGATTATTCAGTGCCTTAAAGGGCTTACGTTTCATTAGATCCCCAAACATTAATGGTTGACTTTGAGAAAGCAACTATCAACACTTTTTGTAACATATTTACATCAACAACTATAACAGTTGTTTATTTCATATGGCACAAAATCTTTATTACAAAAATGTTGACATTGGTTTGGAGTTATGCTATCACACAGATGCTGAATTCAATGCTTCACAGCATTAGCATTTCTTCTAATGAGCAATGGTACTTATGGCTTTGTTGAATTGATGATCAACAGCAAAAAATTATTTGTGCAGCATCTCTTGTAATTTGCAAAATTTTTAAATGATTTCATTATGTTATGTATCACTGACATTCACCTTAATATAGATTTGCCTTTCTAATGATTTTATATACCCTTTATCATCCATTGATTATTTACAAAAATTAATGCAAAATGTGTTATGGCGAAAATGTCTTACGCTGTAAATGTTTACAGTGCAAGACATTTTACGGCTGAAATGTTTACAGCAAATTTTCCTAGAACTCTTCTCTGGCACTTGTTAAACAGGTAGACCAAGGTTGATATTGACTAATTGCAACATTCATTTAAGACACGTGGTGATATATCATAAAGTCCTATTTCCTTATTGACATCTAGCTTTTGAACATTTTGATTACTAAGTACTCTGGATGCCAATAAGGAGGTGGAAATGGATAGGATTTCACCACGTATTATAAGAGAATGGGGTAAGTAAATGACAGCTGCATTGATTGGCTTTTTAGTGAGAGTCTGGTTATGGGAAATGTATCCAGTGAGTGAAAGGAGGGTAAGATAGTGCCATTGTATAGGTGATGGTAGAATTGATGTACCAAACTATGGACCAGTTCATATATTTGTAAATGTTAAGATGTTTGGCGAAATTAATAAGAGATCATGCACAGCATTAGGTAGGTAATGTTATCTGTGAGAGTCTGCTTAGATTTTTTTAAGGGTTGTTTTTTTGTTTCAGTAATTTGCTTGCTTTTTATAATAAAGAACAACAGCTGTTGATGAGAGAAACATATATTGCACATTTTTTTTTTTTTTTTTACATCATATGACAGGGTGATACATGATAAGCTGATTAAGTTACCATATATAGGTAAGATATTAGGTTAGTGAACTGGATTGGAAACTGGTCTAGTAGATACTAGAGAGAGATTTGTGAATGAGGGGGCAGTGTCAAGGAAGTAGGAGATCACAAATAGGATTCCACAGGATTCAGTATAATTATAATTATTATTATTAACATCTGGCCTCCAAGGAGTAAGAGACTCATTGTGAGAGGTAAACTCTATCCCACATAAAGCTCATTCAGTCGTGCCTGAAACTGATTCAATGTGTCTGCATTCACAATACACTAGGGCAATGCATTCCACTCACCAGTCACTCTGCATGTAAAGAACATATTCCTCACTCTTCTGATTATACCTTCCTTATACAGTTTTCAGTGATGGCCTCTTATTCTATCCTCCTCTCAAATTCTATGAAACATCTCATCCATGTTAACCTGATAACAACCCCTAGTTAGCTTATATGTCTCAATTGTATAAGATAACTGACCACCTTTGTGAATCTCTCTGGAATATTTATAACATATCCAAGACACCATAAAACCCAGTGACCAAATATGTGCACAATAATCCATGTGAGGGCTGAACAAGGTCTTATACAATGGCATCATAACCTCTTTATTTCTGGATGTCAGGATCCTCTGCATCGTTGCCATTATCTTCTGCGATGACTTCACAACCTGCACAAAGGGAACCCTGAATTTCGGGTCCTTGTCCACTACTCCCAGATCTCTCATCTTCTCTACTTTCTTTAAAGTTTCCCTGCTAAGTGTATACTTTACTTTCCATCGTTGCTTAACAAATTTCAAAATTGTACACTTTGCAAAAATGAACTGATAGATCCACTTACCTGTCCATTCATGCAATACATTCAAGTCCTCCTGCATCATCTGCAAACAGTGCATATCAAGAATTAAACCCATCCAATTATCATTAATAAACAAATTGAACAACAATGGTCCCAAAATTTACCCCTGTGGCACTTCACTAGTGACCTTTCTCTTTTGCAATACTGCATCCCATATACAACTTTCTGATATGTATCTGATATTCATTCATGGATCCAACTCAGAAGTCTTGTATTCAATCCCATCTGTTTCAATTTATTTAACAGCTTGTCATGTGGCAGTCTATCAAAAGCCTTTGCAAAATCTAAGTACACCACTGTATATACATCTTCCCTGTCCAAGGTATTTGTCACCTTGTC
This sequence comes from Typopeltis vanoorti, assembly GCF_054136105.1. Classification (NCBI taxonomy): domain Eukaryota; kingdom Metazoa; phylum Arthropoda; class Arachnida; order Uropygi; family Thelyphonidae; genus Typopeltis; species Typopeltis vanoorti. The sequence continues at coordinate 2,923,041 of NC_143563.1, forward strand.
ATAGTAAATAAGTAAGTTAGTAAAACATGATCTCCACTTATGAACTGTTATGAACCCATTTCTGTATCCTACTTCTCATCAATCTCTCTAGTACCTTCACCACAACTCCAGATACACAGACCGACCTATAATTTGTAGGTACATTCTTATAACCACCTTTATGCAGAAGAACTTTACCATCTTTCCATTTTCTTGGAACCTGTGCTGTTGTAAGACTCTTATTAAACAGGCATGCCAATTCTGTGGAATATTCCCTTAACATATATGGTGATATGTCACCAAATTCTATTGTCTTATTCACATCAAGGTTTTTATTTCCTCAAATACCTCCTTCTCACTCACAATTAAGCCATCCTTTCCTATATCCTCTACACTTAAGTAGCTCATGATTTCACCCTGATCAGGATGAAACACCTTTATAAATTGATCACTGAATACCTCAACAATGTCTTCTGCAGCAGTTACCATTCTAACACTTTTATTCATTAACATCATCTTACCATGATCATTCTTCCTTCTATTTGCTGCATACCTAAAAAACTCTCCAAGATTTTTCTTCACCTGATTTGCCAATTTCTGCAAATGCTGTGTTTTTGTTTTCCTTACTAACTGATTCACTCTCCTGGCTTGTTTTTTATACTCTTCACGTAATCGATTATTATCATTATTCATGTTGTGCTTACTCCAAAGTACCTTCTTTTTCCAGATTTCATGCTTAAGCTCGACATATATCCATTTTATACCTACCTTATTCAGCTTTTAGCCTTCGGAATACATTCATACATTGATGCTGTTATATATTTCTTTGTCAGTTCCCATGCAGAATTTGTTTCTTTTCTACTCAACTCCTCATTCCATGTTATAGCTACCAGTTGTCTCCTAAGCTTGTCATAATCACCAGCCTTATAATTCCACATATATCCTTTCCTCACAAATGTCTGCATATGGCTAGCCATAACGAGATGATAATTTCATGATCACTTTCACCAACTGGAGGAAAGTGCATATACCCCGGATCACAATTACATCCTCTAATGAAATGATCAGATCTAAAACTCTTGATGCTTGCATGCCTTTCTTTATATGCTGCCTGAGATAGTTATTTCTCAAGAACTCAACTAATTCATTTTCCTTAATCCCAAACACTCTTTCTTCAATCTAGTACAATCTATACTGCCATTATTAATATCACCCATAATAATTACCCTTCCTTTGTTCACTAATCAAAGTGGTTTATATATTTCTTCATCACCACTCTCTACAGTCCCTGGTCCATAGCAACATCAACTAAATATGTCATCTTGTCATCCTCCAACTCCATCTCCACTTTGTTTCCTTCTCCAGCCAAAGATTGAATTATTTTACTCATACTTCCTAATGGATAGGAGACTTTATGAACTCTCTCATAAATCTTCTAACAATGGAATCTTCATACACTGCTATCCTAGAATCACTTGTCACCTCTTTTACATTTTTTTCTTTCATTCTATTCTTTAGCCAACTTTCATTAGTTTGCACTAAATGTCTAATATCAATCTACCTATTCCTAATTACATTTTTCATTTTCAATAACTGTTTTATTGAATTTTGCATTCCGACAATTTCACTGTCTGTCACTCCCATAGTTTTGCTACCTATTGTAGCAAATCTACAACATTTGTTAACTCTTAGTCTAACAAAATATTGCCCTTCCCACAAATCCATACTTTTTCTGATCTCGTGTTCAGTTTCTCCACAAACACATCTCACTTGTCATCATGCATACATATTACACTCATGGCATCGAACCATTTTTATAAAGTCTATGTTGTTAAGGCCACTTGATTTTCGTGGTGCTTACCTGGTCGCACTGGTCAACACCTGTATAGCTGACCTCATCAATACTATCATTATGTTCCGTTTAAAGAAGGCAAGATTTAAAATTTCGGTTAATAAATCATGCAGAAATCACAGACACACTAAGTTCTCAAAAATAAACAATGCTATGCTAAATTTCAAGCAATATCAACAATTATTACTCAAAATAGCAATTACCTTTTCTTGACATGTTTTCTAACAGTACGGATATTGTGGCTCTCTATTCATCATGTAAGGACATCTAATGCTTACTGTTTATGCCAATAACATGTTGATAGATGTAGATGTTGATGTCAATAACATGTTGAGAGAGGTACTTGAGGGCTACATGGTGTGTAGTGTTTGTAGAGAGCTCCTGAACAGATAAGTAGTATTTTAAGTAATAATTGGTAAATTTGCTTGAATCTTACGTAGTATTATTTACTTTTCATATCTTAGCATGCCTGTGTGAGTTTTGTGTGTTTTCTGAGTTATTTCAATTAGTAATTTGATAGATACGATTATTAGCGTGCACATGGCACCGATAAGAAGGAATGCAATGGCATTTAGATCGCCATCTTTGTCCAAAAATTTTAATATAAAGGATTTTATTCAGGTTACCATTTGTGAAATGTATGCTTTGAGTGGAGCGGTTGGAATCTGGATAGACAATGATAGTGGAGTGAATGTGTGCAGAAAGTGTAAGGAATGTGAGGATTTAAAGGGTCTTTCAGGTCATGAGAGTGATATCGTTGTTGAAAGTGAGAAAGTAGAAAATAATGATATGCGAGATATGAATAGTGATATTTGCGAGGCAGTACCAGATAGTTGTGAGAGTGGTGTTGAAAGTGAGAATGAAGGTAAAAATACAGAATGAATGAATTAATTAATGGATAATAAAAATGATGAGACAGATGCAATGAGTGAGATCACACGGTTACGCAGAGTGATACATAGGGCAAATCGGCAGCTGGAGTGTTGGTAAAAATGTTTACCGAACATACCAACTAATAAACGGCAAAAGTATGATAAGAAAAATAAAGTATGATAATGAGCATAAACAAAATGAAAGCGTGAGTGTTGTACGGAGATTCTTTAGTAAGAAGTGTGATGTTTGAAAAGATGAGAGTTTGACAAAACGTACCAACCTGGTGCGAACGTTAAAGATGTGAGTCAATTAGAATGCAAAAGCAGAGGGTGAAAGAATTGATAGTAGTAACAGGAAAAAGATTTGAAAGGAGACAAAATTGCTATGAGAGAGGATTTGAAGGAATTACTTGAAGGAATTAGCGAAAGAGAAAAGTGAGAGAGTTGGGATGGTGAGTCTGTTGCCACGGTATGACAGTGAAGAGTATAGAAGGAGGGCCAAAATTGCTAATGACTTTATGTGCAGATTATGCAAGAGGAGTGGTGTGGAATTTGTGGATGTGTGGAGTGAGTTCGATGGGCGAAAGGATTTATATAAGATAGATGGTTTACATTTGAATGGATTTGGTGTACGGAGACTTGAAAAGGTGTTGTTGAATGAAGTGGAAGTGCAGAATCAGGGAAACTAGAGTTATTAAGGGGGGGGGGGATAGATATGCAGACTTTAGGGAGACACTTGAGTGTGTGAATGTGTGTAATATGCCCGAGCGAGTATGAAGGACAACAAATCAGAATGGGATAGTTAGTATAAGGCATCAAAATAGGGATGGGACAAATGGACTTCTGCAATTCATGTATACTAATGCCAGAAGTATTAGGAACAAGAAGGACGAATTTTTGGCCTTGGTTGGCACTTCCAGGCCACAGGTTATTGACATTAGTGAAACATGGCTGACAGAAGATGAAACAGCTAGTGGGATTGAAGGTATGGTGTGTTCAGGAGTGACAGGGAGAATAAAATGGGGGGAGGAGTGTTATTGATGATAGCTGATGAGCTGCAGCCAAGGAGAATAGAAGAGGAACTGCAGGATAGAGAAAAGAGCACAATTGAGGCTATTTGGTGTGATATTAAGACTAGCAGAACAAAATATACAGTTGGGTGCTGATATAGACCAGGTGATGGATTAGATAGTGGAGATAGTATGCCTAAGCAAATAGAAGAAATGAGTGGAAGGAGGGTAATTATTATGGGAGATTTCAACTATGGTAACATTGATTGGAAGGAGGAGAGGACATATAAGAGGAAGGAATTGGATTTTATGCGGTTATTAAGGGATAACTATCTGTGACAGCATGTAATGGAAAATACTAAGGGTCAGAGAGCGCTTGACCTACTATATTGCATCTGAAAATTTGGCTGTAACAAATATGACCATGTTGCCACCAATTGGTGAGAGTGATCATTGGGTCTTGACTTGGGAGGTGGCTAAAGGTGTGGAATTTACAATTAAGACAGGGTATATGTGGAATTATCGGGCTGGTAAGTATGACAAGCTTAGGAGTTTGATTGGTTCAGTGCCATGGCATGTAAAACTGCAAGGGCTGGATGTTGATAGTGCATGGGGAGGTGGTTAAGAAGTGTTTGCAGGAGGCAATGGCTGACTGTAAACCTAGAGTCTGAATAATAAATCAAGTAGGGGTGAAAAGGATGAATAATAACAAGCTTGAGCTGCAAAAAAAGAAACAACATTGGAGGGAAAAAAGATGAGCGGTATAAAGTGCAGGCCAGAAGGGTAACGAGTGTAGTAAGAAAAGCAAAAGCGGATTATGAAAGAACATTAGCCATGCAGGCTAAAGAGAATCCCAAACAGTTTTGGGATTGGCATTGAATATTGAATTTTGAGCATTGAATATGGCATTGAATTTAAACCTATTAGGAATTTACACCTATTCCTAACAGGTTTAAATTCTGAAACCTATTCCTAAGAGGTTTCAGAATTTAAAATCATTCTGAATGTAATTCAGAATGATTTTAAAGAATGACGATGGTAAGGAGGTAACCGAATCAGTTGATATAGTGGAATTACTGAGCGAGCATTTTGCAAGAATATATCATCCAGGTAGCGACATTGAAGGAATGAATGAACTAATATGGGAATTGCGGTGAATGAAGTGGAGGTGAATAGTCTATTACAAAACCTCAATGTCGATACATCTGTGGGATTGGATGGTGTACCAGCTCGTGTTATACATGAAGCGGCTAAAGAATTGTCAGTGCCCTTGACCATTTTCTTTAATTTGAGTCTCGGGTCTGGGTTAGTCCCAAGGGGGTGGAAAGAGGGGGAAAATAGTTCCACTGCATAAAGGAGGTTCCAAGACTGCTGTTGTAAATTACCGACTGATCAGCATGTCAGGAATCGTTGTCAAGGTCTTGAAGAAAATAGTCAAGAGGAAAATACAGGATTGGATAAATGAAAATGGGATACTGCATGGGGGACAGCATGGTTTTTTGAAAGGTAGATCATGCCTCAGTAATTTGCTCACATTTTATAACACAGTGATGGCTGAACTGGATAAGCATAATGGGATTACAGTGATTCTACTGAACCTTGCTAAGGTCTTTGACAGGATACCACATGGAATTCTAATCAGTAAACTGCAGCATATGGGGATTGATATAGGGTTGGTGAGATGGATAGGAGGGTGGTTGATGGAGAGATATTAGAGAGTGTATTATTCAGAAGTAGATTCCAAAAGATGGCCTGTGACTAGTGGTGTGCCACAGGGCTCTGTTCATGGACCACTATTGTTCAATTTGTTCGTTAAAGATATAGGAAAGGATCTGAGAGGAAGTGTTCATTTGTTTGCTGATGATGCAAAGTTGGGTAGAGCAATAGTGAGTGCACAGGATGTCAAAATTTTGCAGGATGATTTGGATAGTTTTGAGGACTGGGCTAAGGAATATGAATGTCAATTTAATGTGGCAAAGTGTAACGTTATGCATTTTGGGGAGAAAAGATTAGCAGTAGTATATCACATTGGTTGAATCGTACTCCAGGAGATTGATGAAGCCAAGCTTTTGGGAGTTTTGGTGGATAGGGAGTTGAAGTTTAGGGGGGGCACATCGTAAAAGTGGCTAAATCAGCTCATCAACTCACTTGGTTGTTGAAAAATACTTTGATGAGCAGAGACAAGCAAGTTATTGTTCCTCTGTACTGAGCTTTGATAAGACCCCATCTAAACTACTGTGCCCAGATATGGGTGCCAGGGTTTCATCTTAATAGGGAGGAGGTGGAGAGGAGGCGAATGACCAAGATGATAGCAGGTATATGGAATGAACCTTATGGATTTGAATCATCGAGGGCACATCGCAAAAGTAACTAAATTAGCTCATCAACTCACATGGTCGTTGAAAAATACTTTGACAAGCAGAGACAAGAAAGTTATTGTTCTTCTGTACCGAGCCTTGATAAGACCCCATCTAAACTACTGTGCCCAGATATGGGTGCCAGGGTTTCATCTTGATGGGGAGGAGGTGGAGAGGATCCAGAGACGAATGACCAAGATGATAGCAGGTCTATGGAATGAACCTTATGAGAACAGGTTGAAGATTTGTGGGTTGCAGAAATTGGTTGATAGGCGGAAAAGTGGTGATATGATTGAGCATTCAAATTACTGAAGGGTTTCTATAAGATTAATTCAGAAGATATTTTTGAGAATAGGACTGGTGGTGGGAGAATTAAGGGCCATACATGGAAGCTGGGCAAGAGTGTGGTTAGCAAGGGTGTTAGAACTAGGTTTTTTACTTGGAGATTTGTGAATGAGTGGAATAAGCTGCCAGAGTCTGTTGTGGGTGCCATGACTGTGAATGAGTTCAAGGCGAGGGATGATAGATACTGTGTGAATATCGAATAGTTGTTCTTGACATGATGTTAGGGCCTCTCTCGATGAGTCTATTGACTGCTTGGAGTTGCCCATAATAATAATAGATTGCAAGGGAGACATTTAGTTTATTTATTTAGTGTATTGGTAAAAATACAAGAAATTAATGAGCAAACCTATATACGAGGGTGGTCTGAAAAGTTCTCGGCCCAACAATGAAAAAACATATTTATAATTTCAAAATTATTTTTATTTTTCAACATAATCTCCCTTAAGACTAATACATTTATTTGAGCGATGCTCCAGTGCCATTAATCTGTCCCTGTACTGGTTCTCAGTAAGATCTGCAAAATACCCCTCGACAGCTGCAATCACCTCTTGAATCGAAGAAAAACTCTGACCAGCGAGGAAGAGTTTTAATTTTCAGAAGAGATAGAAGTCAGAGGGAGCCAAATCTGGGGAATGGGGTGGATGTTCCATAAATACATAGTGCAGATCCCTTAATTTTCCCATTGTAAAAACACCTTTGTAAGTGGGTGCATGGTCCTGATGAAAGATAATTTTTTTTTCTTCTGCAAACTGGATCTTTTCTCTTTGGAAGTTTTTTCCCACTCAGTTAGACTATAATAAATTTAGTTTAATCCTTTATCCAAGTGTAAGCAAACAAAGTTTGCACTAGAAGTATCTTCAGGACTGAGGCAACTCGTGGTAAAGGTGGACCAAGCTCTCATCACTCCTTGTCTCAGTATCTCCCATAATGCAAAGCACATCTCCTTGCAGACATGCATAATGCTATGGATTAAGGGAAGGGCCACTACCCAGACTGGTTTCAACCTTTATTGAGGTCTCGTCAGTGGGAGGCAGACCCCGAAGGGTTGATACTAAGGCAGAAGCAATGGAGAAGTCATATTTACCAAAGTCCTGAAGACGCTTCAGGCACAAACTTTGTTTGCTTACACTTGGATAAAAGATTAAACTAAATTTATTATAGTCCAACCAAGTGGGAAAAAACTTCCAACATCTTTCTCTAAATCCAGAGTAATTTAATAATAAGGTGGTACACCTTTTGGCAACTCATATAGGTAAATATGACTTCTCCATTGCTTCTGCCTTAGTATCACCACTTTTGGGTCTGGCTCCCACTGACAAGACCTCAATAAAGGTTGAAACTGGTTGTAAGCTTGGGTGATTAATGGCAATGCTGTAGCCCATGAAGTTTTAACTGTGGCTCAGCGGTTGCTGTTGTCCAGGTCCTGGGGGGGGGGGTAATGAATGGCAATGCTGTAGCCCATGAAGTTAACTGAGGCACGGCTGTTGCTGTTATCCCTAAGATGATATATGAACAAATGAGCTCGGTGGTGGGGTGAGCCTACCACGGCGTAGAGCTAACTGGTTCTAAGCGTTCTCGGTGGTAGGGTGGCAGGGTGAGTCTGTTACTAAGGGGAACAATGCTGAGTTTTTGGAGTTTGACCTGTACTTGAGCATTCAATAAAGGTCGAAGCCGGTTGGAAGCTTGGGTGATGAATGGCAATGCTGTACCCCATGAAGTTTTTAACTGAGGCTCGGCTGTTGCTGTCACTCAGTACTGGGTGTGTGTGTGGGGGGGTAATGAAATGCAATGTTGTAGCCCGTGAAGTTTACTGAGGCATGGCTGTTACCCCTCGGATGAGATGTGAGCAAATGAGTGACTGCTCGGTGGTGGAGTGAGCCTACCATGGCATAGAGCCAACCAGTTCTGAGAGTTCTTCTCAGTGTCAAGGTGAGCCTGTTACTGAGGGAAACAACACTGTTACTGAGTTTTTGGAGTTTGACCTATACTTGAACATAAAGGTTGAAACCGGTCTGGGTAGTGGCCCTTCCCTTAATGCATAGCATTATACATGTCTACAAGGAGATCTGCTTTGCATTATGGAAGATACTGAGACAAGGAGTGATGAGAGCTTGGGTCACCTTTACCACAAGTTGCCTCAGCCCTGAATATACTTCAGGTGCAAACTTTGTTTGCTTACACTTGGATAAAAGATTAAACTAAATTTATTACGGGTCTTTTCTCACGAATTTTTTCGTCTAGCCTGGTTAAAAGATCCAAATAATATTCCCTGGTTATTGTTTTACTCTTTTCAAGATAATTAATAAACAAAATGCCATTATCATCCCATAACACCAATGCTATGAGCTTTCTTGCTGATGGAACTGACTTTGTCTTCTTTGGCACTGAACAACTGGCTTCTGTCCACTGTTTTGAATGCTGTTTGAATTCTGGTATGTAATGGTGAATCCAAGTCTCACCCATAGTAATAAATAGTTGCACAAAATCAGTTTTATTCTTGTTAAAATGCTCCAAGCATTGTTCAGAGATTTTCATGCAAGTGCATTTTTGATCTGGTGTGAGCAAGCATGGCACCAGTCTTGCACAAAGCTTTTTCATTTGCAATTCTTCATGCAAAATATATCCTACACATTCTTTTGAAATGCCTATAGTATCAGCAATTTCACACACTTTAACTCGCCGGTCATTCAATACCATATCATGCACTTGATTTCTGGTATTGTTACACTTTTTGGACATCCTTCACATGGATCATTTTCAAGGCTGGTATGGCCATGTTTAAACTTAGCAGCCATTTCTTAATTGTCGTAAAGAATGCTCATAAACTTTTATGAACTTCAAATGAATTTTTTTTGGTGTTAAACCTTCTTTAACAATACTGTTTAAACAAAGACTTTATAAACCAAACGATACTCAATTTTATCCATTTCGAGGGACACAGACCAACTTTTGCTTCAGTCAGCTGTATAAAACAAACTACTTGATAGAATGACTTGCAATTTCACATGAATGCTTATGGCAGATGCGCCAACTTAAAAAAAAAAAAAAAAAAAAAAAAAAAAAAAAAAAAAAAACGGTAGTGTTGCCATCTGTGGTTGAGGCCGAGAACTTTTCACCAATCTTGTATAGATCAACGGTTCAGTTAATCAATGGCACTATATTGTAGAAAATGCAAATTCCTGAGGTCTCCAGGTAAGGAGTGTATGGGGAAGTTGTCAGTACTATTATGCATAGGCCGCAAAGCAGCACACACAAACAGGTGATTTAAGAGGACAGAAATAGTGTCTGGATGAATCTGTTGTTCATACTCTACCAAAAGAATACTACTTTTAGTTGATCAGCATGGAATGTAGAACTTACTGAATTCTCTTGGGATGTGCCACTTGTCAACTGCTCTAAGATGTTTAGTGAATCATTCATAGTTATTTCATGTCATTAAATTATTTTGACATGGTTTTTAATAAATTCAGTAACTTTTGGTTAATTTGTTTTCCTGAGATTCCATCAGGGTATTAGGAAGCTGTTTATTCTAGGGATTATAAGACCTACAGTAAATAGGCAGGGTCTTTGCTGGCTATGGGGGGGTGGGCATACACAAGTTGAGGTGAGAGAGGGTTCCTTCCATATCACTGGTGGTAAAGTAGAGGTAACGGGTTGTCTCTGACCTCAATCTTCCAGATTTCAAGGTTCTGGGTTACTTTTACTGTCATAGAGGAGGTGGAGGCTGTTTGTTAACATCTAGTCTGTCAACTGTAGGCCTAGGTTGTCATCATTATTGTATCCCCATAATGTACTGTGCATATTAAAATCCCTTAGGATGATGCTGTGGAATGGCTCAGAGAGGGCAGGGCTTGGTCAGTCAAGTAGAAGAGACTTTTATACTTTGTAGATTGAGATGTTGTGCAGACAGATACCAATTAAAAATTCACTTTGTGGGTGGTCCAGAGATTCGGCGATTCTTTCTAGATTTGCTATTGCACAGACTGTCAGATCATGCATTTCATCAGGTTTATCAAAGAGAAGGATATACCCAGGAATTGTAATATTTCCTAATGAAGTGTGGTAAGTTTCTTGTAGAGCAACACTGTCAATTTATGCCTGGTAAGGATATTATTTAGTCCCTCTGATTTCAATCTACTAAATGGTGGGCAATTTGGAGTAAAGTGGACGACAAACAATATTAAACAGGAATTGCATGCAAAAAAGAGGCTATGGAAGAGATATAAGGAGACAGGTGAAGAGAAGATGCATGAAGAGTATAAGACCAAAAGAGTGACTAGTATGGTAAGCAGGATGAAACTGGAATATGAGAGGAGATTGGCCCTAAGATCCAAAGAAAATCCTAGGGAATTTTTGAGATATGTGGCCAGTAGGAGGAGAAATGACTGTGGAAGAATGATATAGAAAAGGATCTGAGAGGCACTGTTCATTTATTTGCTGATGATGCAAAGTTGGTTAGAGCAATAGTGAATGCACATGATGTCAAAGTTTTGCAGGATGATATGGATATATCGTCTGTCTGGGCTAATTAGAATGGATGTCAGTTTAATATAGTAAAGTGTAAGATCATGCATTTTGGCATGAAAAATTAGCAGCAGTATATCACATTTGTGGAACTGTACCCCAGGAGGCTGACGAAGCCAGAGATTTGGGTGTGTTGGTGGATAGGGAGTTGAAGTTTAGGGGGTACATAGCAAAAGTGGCTAAATCAGCTCATCAGATCACTTGGTTACTGAAGAATACTTTCACGAGTAGAAATAAGCAAGTTATTGTTCCTCTTTATCGAGCCTTGATAAGAATAAGACCCCCATCTTGACTACTGTGCCCAGATCTGGGCCCCTGGGTTTCTTCTTGATGGGGAGGAGGTGGAGAGGATACAGAGGCAAATGACCAAGAAGATAGCTGGTTCTATGGAATGAACCTTACGAGAACAGGTTGAAGATCTGTGGGTTACAGAAATTGGTTGATAGGTGGAAAAGGGGTGATATGAATGAGACATTCAAATTACTGAAGGGTTTTTACAATATTAATTCAGAGGAAATTTTTTAGAACAGGTCTGGTGATGGGAGAACTAGGGACCATTCATGGAAACTGAGCAAGAGTGTAGTTTGCAAGGGTTTTAGAACTAGGTTTTTTACTTGGAGAGTGGTGAATCAGTGGAATAAGCTGCCAGAGTTTGTTGTGGGTGCCATGACTGTAAATGAGTTCAAAGCAAAGTATGATAGTGCCGTGTGAATGCTGAATAGTTATTCTTGATATGATGTTTAGGGCCTCCCTCGATGAGTCTAAGGACTCCTTGGAGTTGCCCGTAATAATAATAATAATAATATTGTGAGATAAAAATGGGAATAGAGTGACTGATGCAGAGGACATAGTGGAATTGTTCAATGAACACTTTATTGGAGTACTTCATCCTGGAGGAGTCAGTTTTAATGCTAGAGGGATTGGGCATGTTTGAGGTTTAGAGGTACAGGAGGAGAGTCTGCTTCAAATACTGAGTACTCTGGATGTCAGTAAACCTGTGGGACTGGATGGTATTTCACCATGAGTTTTGAGAGAATGTGCTAGGGAACTGACAGTGCCTTCAACTTGGCTTTTCAATGAAAGTCTGACTGCGGGAAAGGTGCGCATGGAATGGAAGGAAGGAAGGAAGGAAGGTAAGATAGTGCCATTGCATAAGGGCAGTAGCAGACTGGAAGTGTCTAATCATAGGTCAGTTTGTGTGTCATCAGTGGTTAGTAAGATCGTGGAGAAAGTAGTGAAAGACCGTATACAGGATTAGGCAGATGAGGGTAATGTTATCTGTGAGAGTCAACATGGATTTGTAAAGGGGTGCTCTTGTTTTAGCAATACGCTAGTCTTTTATGATAAGGTTACAAGAGCATTAGATGAGGGAAAGGCATATACTGCCATTTTCTTAGACTTAGCGAAGGCATTTGACAGGGTGCCACATGATAAGCTGATATTCAAGTTGCAGCACATGGGTCTGGATGTCAGATTAGTCAACTGGATTCAGGATTGGCTGTCCGATAGTTATCAGTTGTGTATGGTGGGGCAGTTTCAAGGAAGCAGAGGGTTACAAGTGAGGTCCCACAGGGCTCAGTACTGAGATCTATATTGTTTAACCTTTATATCAATGACATTGTCAGTGGATTGCAAGAGTAATGTTCAGTTGTTTGCAGATAATGCGAAGCTGGGAAGGATTATTAGTAATAGTGCAGATGTGGTAGTCATGGAAGGGGATTTGAATAAGCTAGATAGATGGGCAAATAAATGGGGGTATCGGTTTAATGCAGCAAAATGTAAGGTCTTGAGGTTTGGGAAACATTGATGGGACACTGCATACTCTATAGGAGGATTTATACTGGAGAAATTAGGGGAGACAAGAGATCTGGGGTTGATGATTGATAGAAACCTGAAATTTAGGAAACATGTTGCAAAGGAGGTGAAGGTAACACAGAGGATTGCTGCAATAATGAGAAGGACGCTGACTGCAGAGATAAAAGAGTTATCATTCCGTTGTATAAGGCCCTGATCAGACCACACTTAGACTATTTTTCTCAGATTTGGTCCCCAGGATTTGAAGGGGATAAATTAACTGTGGAAAGGGTACAAAGGCGGATAAGAAGATGGTTTCAGGACTCTACATTGATAGTTATGAGGATCGGCTGAGGGAATGTGGACTGCAGAGTTTGGTGGATAGATGAAGGAGAGGTGATATGATTGAGACTTTTAAACTGTTGAGAGGTGGTTACAGGGTTGACACTGCAGAGTTCTTTCACTTGGTTGAACAGCGGGAAGGAGTGATGATAAGAGGCCATCCCTGGAAGTTACGAAAGGAATCTGTGAGCAAGAGGGTGAGGAGTGGTTTCTTTGCATGGAGGGTGGTTGAACCATGGAATGCATTGCCTGATGGAGTGGTGAGAGCGAGAACGGTCAATGAGTTTAAGGAGTGGTATGATAGACTTTGTGTTTCTTAGGGGGGGGGGGGAACCTCCCCTCGATGAGTGTTGATAGACCTTGTGTTTCTTAGGAAGGACCTCCCACGATGAGTCTTTTGACTCCACAGAGGCCTGAATAATAATAATAATAATAATATCACATTGTTGCCTTAAGGTTCTGGGGCATTTTGGCTAGGGAGGCCTTCCCAAGGTCTACTGTTGATCCCTGACAATGCTGCTGCATCCGGGATCAAGGCCGAGAATGGAAATGCTTATTCATCAGGTTATCTAGCTTATCACAGCCTCATTCCATGTCTGGGGGGGGGGTGATCCAATATCTGCTACCTGTGGACCCATCTAATTGTGGTCAGCTGTGACTACAGGATATTTAGTTGTTTGCAGATGATGTGAAACTGGAATTAATAATAATGCCAATATCATGGCCCTTCAGGAGGATTTAAATAAACTGAACAAATGGATGAAGAAATGGGAATCTCAGTTTAATGACGTAAATTAATGTGTTGAAATTTGAAATCCAAGAATGGGAAGGTGCCACACTTTATTGGTGGAATTATTCTAGAGGCTGATGATTGATAAATTTAAAGTTTAGGAAACGTATTACAAGGATGGAGAAGGTAACTCAAAGGACTGCTGTAATGCCGATAAGGACACTGACCATCAGAGATAGAAGAGCAGTGATTTGATTTGATTTGATCTGGTCATTGTGATTTGAAATAGATAAATTAATCTTGGAGAGGTTGCAGAGTCTGATAACAAAAATCAGACTGTGTAATGTTAGTGATGAAGTCGGCTCAGGGCATGTAGAGTGCAGAGTCTAATGGGAAGAAGAAGATGAAGAAGTGATATGATACAAATATGGTATCAGGAATGTACAATGGGAACATATTAAATATTAGTTATGAAGATAAGCTGAGGGATTGTGGACTGCAGAGTTTGACAGATAGAAGGAGAGGTGATATGATTGAGACTTTTAAATGTTGATAAGTAGTTACAGGGTTGACACTGGGAGTTCTTTTGTTTGGTAGAACAGGGGGAAAGAGCAAGGACAAGGGGCCGTCTCTGAAAATTATGAAATGAAGTTTCATAATTTTCAGAGACGGTGGGTGGTTGAACCATTGATTGCATTGCCTGATATTGTAGTGAGAACACAAACAGTCAATGAGTTCAAGGAGTGGTATGATAGACTTTGTGTTTTCTAGGATGGGCCTCCCATGATGAGTCTTGTGACTCCATGGAGGCCTAAATAATAATAATAATAATATAATAATAATATCACTGAGATATTTAAATTTTTGAGAGATAATTTTACAGGATTGAGACAAGAGAGATACTTGATATGGTAAAATGAGGGGAAGGAAAAAGGACAAGAGCCATCCATGGAATTTACAAATGAAAGTGGGGTCTCACACATTATTTAACATCAAACTATCTTCCTGTACCTCCTTCAATTTGAATCGATCCATGATGTAAAACCTTTATCAGGTCTTTTCAAACTAAAGGTGAGTTTGTCAGTTATACAGAGTTGGAGGGGGTTTTTTCACCTGGAAACTTGGGTTTTCATCCCTCACAACAGGAAAACTGGTCCCATGAATACACAACTTCAGACATAAATACTTATAATAGCTCAAGGAAGGCAATGGGAAACCACCTTGCATCATAATCAGTATTCCCTAGTAAAACTGCATATTGTTATCCCACCAACTATAAGGTTGAATAGAGAAGAAGTTATATTCCTTCACCTGGAAACTTGGGTTTTCATCCCTCACAACAGGAAAACTGGTCCCATGAATACACACAACTTCAGACATAAATACTTATAGTAGCTCAAGGAAGGCAATGGGAAACCACCTTGCATCATAATCAGTATTCCCTAGTAAAACTGCATATTGTTATCCCACCAACTATAAGGTTGAATAGAGAAGAAGTTATATTCCCATGACTTCCCAGTATTTTTTTCAAAGTAAAAATCTGACTCTGACAATCTCTATTTTAGTTGAATCTAGTTTTTTCTTCTGCAAGTTTCCCCCTCTATTTTTCTCAGCCTTTTCTCTTAGCTGTTGCATAAATCTTACCAGGAAAATCTAGTAGAGAAAGTCCTCTATAATACTCACATTCAGTTTTATCATTGTTTGTGGTACATCCAAGGAGTCCGATGGCTCATCTCAGGAGGGCACTGTATTTTACTCTGCTACATGCATCTCACCTTCTACTTAATTCTCCTACTACATACAATAACACTACTACCATCAATGCCAAGGTAGATTTATTTATTTATTTATTTTTTTTTTTTATAGATGAAACTATGAGCTCTGCTATAATGATCTCAAATTTGACACTCTGACCAGCAATTCTGAATTATGCAGCATAGCCATTTGAAAACTTCTATACTTGTCATTTTTGATAATTTCTCGTCACCATCTTTGATCATTTGGTCATTCCATATTTGATTATTTCTTATCAAATATAATCTACTCCAGCTACTTTTTGACTTTTCTGGTTTTTTGATGGCTCTTTCTGCTTCGAGTATTGATGTATTCCTGACTGCATTCCTGTTGTGTTTTCTACAGCCATGTTTCATTTAGTAATTTTTCAAACTAATTACTCTGGACATCTAGAATATCTTTGTTTTCCATTTTCATATCATGTTGTTCATCTCTGATTCCTCTCACAGTACTCTTTTCTTCATTTTTATGCTTTTTCAATAGCAAATGACATTTGACTAAATTACCAGGAACTTTTCATATGCTTTCTTCATTTCCTTCATTTTCTTCATTCTTTAACTTCCTGAGTCCACCACAGAGTTCTGATTTTTCTATCCTTGCAGACAATCTCACTACATGCCTCTCTGATTGAATCAATCAATCAGAGAGGCATGTAGTTCTTGTTTCCGGGTATTATGTTACTTTACAATTAATACAATTCAATATAATAAATACTTTACAATTAAAATTAATAATACGAGATAATTTAATTTTAATTTAATTTTTGTTTTGTAAGTCATTTTTTTTATCAATTATAAGGATGCATGTAAGAATTATCTTAAAGGGACTTACAGGTTTTCCAGCAGTTCCAGGTAATCCCATCTTCCCTGACTCACCAGATGGTCCCTTAAAAATAAAACTTTTATGAGTACAATCTTTCCTTTGTTAGAAACTGAGCTAATTAATTAAGCATTTAAATCAGGAATTTTTTTGTTTTTTTATAAAAGCTATAATGAAGTAAAGATTTGTTATATTCCACAAAGCCATACAGATTTCATTTTTGTTTTCTTTGTGCAACTTGACTTGCATAAAAATTTTGCATACATATTAAAAATTACTTAAAAAGACATGAAAACATGAATGTAGCTGACAACATGTTTTAAAAGTAACTAAGTGTTAATGCTATAGCCACCTTTGATGGATTTAGGTCTCCTGGTGGAAGGGATAATAGAAGGTAATAGAAGTTCTATTAACAAGACAAAGGTGTAGACCCCTCCAGGAGATGAATGGATGGTGTGTCTGAAGTGACTGATCTTCAGAGAGTTTAAGCCTCCTGAAGGGCATGCAACAGGACCACCTGGCTAGGACTGGTGTGCCACATGAATGAGGAATGGCATCACCATACGGCATCTGATGAAATCCAATAAATAGATGGATGGAAGGGAGAAATAATAATATTTCTTAATAAAAACAAAAACAAAATGCATATAAAATAATTAGAGAATTTTCAGTTAACTATTGAAATATGGAAATATTTTCTGCCATAGTTTTAATATCTTTAATTGCCAGTTTAAATCAACATATTCATAACTACAAAAATAAAACTTCTGCACTGGATGACGGTGAATTTAAAGGGGTGTATGAGCAGGATTTTAAAATGTAAAGAGTTTGATAAATGTAATGTAATTATTATTATTTTCAGCAGACCTCCATGGAGTAAAGAGACTCATCACAGAAGGTCCCAATTTCACATGCACAGCACATCATACCTCGACTTAAATGCATTCACTGTCTCTGCACTCACCACACTCTCAGGCAATGCATTTCAATTACCCACCACTCTTCATGCAAAAAATCTACTCCTCATGCTCACACCTACCATTTCCAGCTTTCAGGGATGAACTCTTATTCTCCCCAATCTCCAGATATTCTATGAAAAATCTCACCCACATTAATGGTTGCACTTCAGGAGGATTAGAATAAGCTGGACAGATGGGAAAAGGAATGACTGTATTAGGTTAAGTCAGCTAATTAAATCCCAACCACAATTCCTAATGGGTCTCTCCACTCACCAAGCACTATGGATCTTTTCTTAACTGTTCTCCTTTAGAATACACTGTTGAAGTTACCACTCCTCTTGATGATTTGGATCACAGTTTCATTCAGGTTTCATCTCTAGTAGAGTCTCTTCCATTTGCAGCCTTATCTCTTTCAACAATATGGCAGTGCTGTATGGCAGGATTTCCATGACTTTTGCTTCTTCTTTCCATGTCAGACTACTGTTTCTGTTGTCCAGATGAGAAACAGCAGTTATCTGTGTCAGATTGAGGGCTTCATTCTCTACTCTGTTCAAAATTCCTACCCAATATACAGACCATGGTTTTTTGGAGAGTGTGGTAGGAAGGTCAAGGAGTAAAGAACAGCTTATCATATAGGTTTAAGATGGGTTCAGAGCTTCATTCATGGCTTACAATGAGGTCACCACACATAAGGAAACCCACCAAACTATGCCGATCATGCCTTCTAGTTCCTCACAGGACTTACAAATACAACTTCTATCTTACTGTACCCAGCCCCACTCTCACTTGAATAATAGGCGAAAGAGGGGGGGGGGGGTGATTGCAGTAAGATAATCAGATGACCTCCTGACATCATTCTACTTGTTTGGCTGCAGCATGAATGCCAAATCAGTTTGCCTCCTTCTTTACATGGTACACTATAATGAATGTCTCCTTTTGCCTTCTGCTGGGGAGAGGAAGTCATCAAAAGGTCTCAGGTAAACTGGATATTGGGGTCTTCTAGTCCAGATGGAATTATACCAACTGTTCACAAGATGTGACTCTCAACTAACACTTGTTCTTTATCATTTTCTACACTATATTATTCTCAGCTGGCATCCACACTGCAGCACAGAAGCAAGTCCACACACAGCCAATTCCAAAAAAAAAAAATATAAGTGTTTACTATATTTTTTTTTTAACCTATTAACCTATGAACCATTAACCTATGGCTATCACCTCAGCTGTTATCTAAAGTAATGGAGAGGGTCATATCCAAAGTGGATAAAGGGACACGATGACACTGTTTCATTTGACATGTGATATCCTTTTAAATTGATTTACAAAATGAAATAGTATCAATGTGTAGTTCACTCCCTTCATCCAAATCAATCTTTTATAAACAGTGAGTAAATTACTAAGACATGACCTACATTTCACATAGCCATGCTGTTTCTCCCCCCATAGAGTATGATATTATAATCCATCCATTCCTGAATTCTGTCTATTAATTTCTGTGCAATACCTTTAACACCACTTCTTAGATACTAACTGATTGGTCTATTTACCCCGAGCAGTCCTTGAGCCTCCTTTATGCAACTGAACTATTTTGCCTTTCTCTCACTTCCTTAAGGCTTTATCAAAGCTGAGACTTAAGTTAAACAATCTAGTTAGAGGCAATGCCAATTCCTTGGCACATAATAAGCAAGCTGAATCCCATCTAAACACATGGCCATATTTATATTGAGATTCTGCAGTATCCTAAGTACCTCAAATTCATTTGTCTACACTTTCAGTTCATTTCTTTCTTCTGAGTTATGTGATCAACATTCACTGAGAGTAATTATGGAGACTACAAAAAGAAAACAATCAATGGTATCCTTTACAAAAATGCAACCAAAATAAAAAAAAAAAAATATATATATATATATAATAAAACCATAACCATCCCTTATATATGGGGAATATATATCTGAAAGAATAGCCCAAACATTGAAAAAATATAACCTAACGGTATTTTTAAACCACCAACGAAAAAAAAAGTATATTCAGTTCTACTAATAATCCCCTTCCTTCCCATGTAACCAGCTCTACATAGGAGAAATAAGGCATACAAAACTACAATGAAAAGAACACATCAAGTTCCTTCATTATGGAAAATCAAGTCTTTCTGACAATGCACTTCAAATGTGCCACAAGACAGACTGGAAAGGCACCTAGTCCTCACACTGGAACAAAAACAAAACATAATTCAAGTATGAACATAATTCAAGGAAGCCTTGAATGAAATGCTTATCCACCAACCAAATCTCAACAAAACTGATGGCTTAAAAGTAACCTGGATATTTATGGCTCGTCTACAATTCACACCGCATCTAGAAAAAGAAAGACTCCAGCAAATTTTCAAGCAGAAATAACTTACATACTGTATACTAGAAAGAAAAGAAATTTAATTCGATAATGATCCAGTGGCTTTCAGATAACAAACAGAACTTTAAAATAACAAGACTCTAGGAAACTAGTAACAAAACTGATATAGTTTTACCAATATCAACAATTAACACACACACACACGCACGCACACACACACACACATATGCACACAATTTTGATGCAATGGATTTACTCAGCTAGACCAGAAGTCAAGAGAAATCCAAATTGAAAAAAAAAAAAAAAACATATATTTATTATTTGAATGCATAAATAGTTTTGAATTCTTAGAAGACGTCATTGGGTGCATAACGTGAAAAGACAAATACAAAAAATATACATTACAAGAGAACAACAGCTATTATTATTATTATTATTACCCCAAAACCCTATGGAATCAAAGACTCATCTAGGAGGTCCTTTTATCATACACACAGCTCATCATACCAAATCTTAAACAAACTCAAATTCTAGGTAGACACCACACTCTCAGGCAAGGCATGACCTTGCTTACATAGGGCAAATGTATAGCAGTTTGGAAATTAGACAAAATGAGCATACTAGAGATATTAATAACAATAGAGAAGATGCATTGCAATCATTCACAACTCTGCATGCTTCTCACGACCTCTTTATACAGTTTCCAGGGATGATTTCTGGTTCTCCCCTAATCTCCCAGTGCTTTCTGTAGAACCTCTCCAACACTGATCCTATAACAACTCTACTAACTTGTAGGATTATATCAAATCACCCCTCTTCCTCCTATCTACTAGAATCTGCAAATCACATCTTCTCAATCCTTCCTAATAATCAACATTCCAGAGGACAGAAATTACCTTAGACAGTCACCTCTGGACCCTTTCCAACATCAAGGAAAATACTAGGGAATTATTTAACTATGTGGCCAGTAGGAGAAGAAATGACTGTGGAAGAATGACACTGTGGGATAAAAATGGGAATAGAGTGATTGATGCAGAGGACATAGTGGAATTGTTCAATGAACACTTTATTGAAGTATTTCATCCTAGAGGAGTCAATTTGAATACTAGAGAGATAGGGCAGGTTCGAGATTTAGAAGTGCAGAAGGAGAGCATGTTCCAAATACTGAGTACTCTTGATGTCAGTAAAGCTGTGGGACTGGATGGTATCACAAAGAGAAACTGTTACAGGAGAAAGAGTGAGGGATGCATGTGAGCAATCAAGGAATAGGGTGGTCAGAGGTGTAATGTATGGGGACTCAATGATCCATGCTGTTCAAGATAGGATGCATGAGGAGTGTTTGCCAGGAGGAACGATAGAAAGATTGGCTATGGCAGTTAAGAGAGATAAAACGGTGGACGAGATGATTGTGATGGTGGGAACAAATGACTTGAGTGGTGGTGTAAATAGGACAGCGAGAGATATGAGATTCTTGCTTGAGGTTGTACGAAAGAAGACACAGCGAGGAAAGATAGTGTGTATGTTGCCTAGGTTGATAGTGATGAGCTGAGCAGATGAGCAGTGATATTGAATGGCATAATAGCGAGAATGTGTCAGAAGAGAGGATTGGAATATGTGAATGCTTGGGTTGTGTCTGAGAGCAGAGAGGAATTATATGCGAGAGACCGCTTACATTTGAATGAGGAAGGACGTGGGCATCTGGAGAGATTGCTGTTCTGAACAAGTCAGTGTGTCCTGGTGTTGATGGTAGCAGGGGTGGCCTTTTGTGGGAATGGGTACTTGGGAGAAGGGGACAAAATCAGGTAACGCTGAGCTAAGTGGAGTCTAGAGGGGATAATGCTGGGTACAGAAACAATAGCATTTTTATGCTTTATACTAATTCTAAGATTATTCGGAATAAGGGAAAGGAATTGGTCGCACTGATAGTATCAGCTTGGCCAAAGATTATTGGGATCACTAAGACGTAGTTGACAGAAGAGGATATAATAACAGGAATAGAAGTTGCTGGGTAGAGCATTTTTTGGCAGGATAGGAAGGGAAAGCATGGTGGTGGTGGTCGAGTACTGCTTATGATAAGTGACGACATATGTCCTCTAAGAGTGGAGGCTTTGGAAGGCTGTGAGAGTAATGATTTTGATTTTGAAAGCATGTGGTGTGAGGTGGAGGTGAGTAAGACAGCGTATATTTAGTGGGGTGTTGCTACAGACCCAGGAGCATAGAGAGTGGGGACGGAGACGTTCAGATAGTTGGGGGTGGCAAGTACAAGAAGAATGATTGTTATGGGAGATTTTAACTACAACAGTATAAATTGGGGAGAGGAAGATGCTAGTAGCAATAAGGGCATGTAATTTCTAGAATTCTTGAGGGGCAAATGTCTCAGGAAACATGTAAAAGAGGGCACAAGAGGTTCAAGAGTTTTGATTTGGTTATAGCATCAGAAGAGTTGATAATAACTGAGATGAAATCTCATCCCATCAGTTGGAGAGAGTGACCATATCGTTTTGACTTGGAAAACGAATAGACATGCAGGAGTATCAAAGAGAAGGGAACATATGTGGAATTATAAAGCAGGTGATTGTAATAGTTGTAGACGTCAACTTGGGAGAGTTTCATGGGGGGGAGGAATTGAAATTCCGGGATATCATTAGTGCTTGGGAAATTGTGAAGGAAAATTTGTTAGCAGCAATGGTAAGCTGTATTCCACGAGTGAAGAAGAGGAACACAATTTGAAGTAAAGTGGATGAAAAACAATATTAAACAGGAATTGCATGTTAAAAATAGGCTATGGAAGAGATATAAGGAGACAGGTGAAGAGAAGATGCACGAAGAATATAAGACACAGGCCAGGAGAGTGACTAGTATGATAAGGAAGGAAGACAAAACTGGAATATGAGAGGAGATTAGCCCTAAGATCCAAAGAAAATTCTAGGGAATTTTTTAGATATGTGGCCAGTAGAAGGAGAAATGACTGTGGAAAATTATATTGCGGAATAAAATTCGGAATAGAGTGACTGATGCAGCGGACAGTAGAATTATTCAATGAACACTTTATTGGAGTATTTCATCCTGGAGGGGTCAATTCGAATACTAGGGGGATAGGGCAGGTTCCAGGTTTAGAGGTGCAGGAGGAGAGTGTGTTCCACATACTGAGTACTCTGGATGTTAGTAAAGCTGTGGGATTGGATGGTATTTCACCACGAGTTTTAAGAGAATGTGCTAAGGAACTGACAGTGCCTTTGAGCTGGCTTTTCAGTGAAAGTCTGACTGCGGGAAAGATGCCCATGGAATGGAAGGAAGATAAGATAGTGCCATTGCATAAGGGCAGTAGCATACTGGAAGTGTCTAATTATAGGCCAGTCTGTGTGTGTCATCGGTAGTTGTTCAGATCTTGGGGAAAGTAGTGAGGGACCGTATACAGCATTGGGAAGATGAGGGTAATGTTAACTGTGAGAGTCAACATGGATTCGTGAAGGGGCGCTCTTGTTTTAGCAATATGCTAGCCTTTTATGATAAAGTTATAAGAGCATTAGATGAGGGAAAGGCATATACTGCCATTTTCCTAGACATAGCAAAGGCATTTGACAGGGTGCCACACAATAAGCTGATATTCAAGTTGCAGCACATTGGTCTGGATGTCTGGGCAACTGGATTCAGGATTGGCTGTCCGATAGGTATCAGAGAGTTGTATGGTTTAGCAATATCAAAGAGGCAGAAGGTTACAAGTGGGGTTCCACAGGACTCAAGTACTGGGACCTATATTGTTTAACTTTTATATCAATGACATTGTCTGTGGATTGCAAGGGGATGTTCAGTTGTTTGCGGATGACGCGAAGCTGTGAAGGGTTATTAGTAATAGTGCAGATGCGGTAGCCCTGCAAGAGGATTTGCAAAAGCTAGATAGATGAGCAAATGAATTGGGGTGTCAGTTTAATGCAGAAAAATGTAAGGTCTTGAGGTTTGGGACACATTGATGGGACACTGCATACTCTATTGGAGGAGTTAAACTGGAGGAAGTAGGGGAGACAAGAGATCTGGAGTTGATGATTGATAGAAACCTGCAATTTAGGAGACATATTGCAAAGGTAGTGAAGATAACACGGAGGATTGCTGCAATAATGAGAAGGACACTGGCCTGCAGAGATAAAATGGTTATCATTCCGTTGTATAAGACTCTGATCAGACCACACTTAGACTACTGTTCTCAGATCTGTTCTCCAGGATTTGAAGGGGAATTAACTGTGGAAAGGGTACAATGGCAGATAACAAAGATGGTGTCAGGACTGTACAACGTTAGTTATGAGCATCGGCTGAAGGACTGTGGACTGCAGAGTTTGGTGGATAGAAGAAGGAGAGGTGATATGATTGAGACTTTTAAACTGTTGAGAGGTTGTTACAGGGTTGACACTGGGGAGTGCTTTCACTTGGTTGAACAGCGGGAAGGAGTGACAAAGGGATATCCCTGGAAGTTACAAAAGGAAACTATGAGGAAGGGGTGATGAGTGGTTTCTTTGCATGGTGAGTGGTTGAACAATAGAATGCATTGCCTGATGGAGTGGTGAGAGCGAGAATGGTCAATGCGTTTAAGGAGTGGTATGATAGACTTTGTGTTTCCTAGGAGGGACCTCCCTCGATGAGCTTTGATAGACTTGTGTTTCTTAGAAAGGGCCTCCTGCGATCACTCTTTTGACTCCATGGAAGCCTGAATAATAATAATAATAAATCCATGCTGTCCATCATAGATAATACCATTGTTTTCAACCATTTCTAGATCCTAGTTCTCACAAGCTTCTCCAAAACCCTAACCACAACACCTGACACACAGATAGGCCTCTAATTTGATGCTTGAGTTCTATCATCTCTCTTATGAAGCAGCACAATCTTGCCCTCCTTCCACTCCTTAGGAACTTGAGTCAGTGCAAGACTCACATTAAAAAACTATGTCAAGGCAGATGTCAACTCCATAGCAGCGTGTTCTGTAGTTTTGAGCAAAATTAAATTCTGCAGACTGAGTGATCTTATTTAGATTTTCCATATGTCAGCTATTAGCATTCCCTGGATTAATGTCTTTTGGCGATCTTAAAATGTGACGGACAGTCTTGACCGGTTTGAACGCAACTTGAATGTTGAAAGGTTTGAAAAGTTTTGCTATCATCTTGGAAACTGTACCTGAATAAGGAATAACTATAGATGAACTGTATTGAGTGATGGTAGGTTGCTGTTGTTGTTGTGGGGGGGGGGGGGTTTCTATGAAGAATCTTGTTGATTAGATTCTTTGGATAGCCATTTTTTATTAATGTCTCTGATATATGAGTAATTTCATCATAGAGTTCTTTTTCTTATGAGATGATGTTTGCAGTTCTTTTTTGAGCATATGTATTATGCTGAGCTTCTGGGAAATATGGTGAGTTGCCTTAAAATGAAGGTAGCATCCAGTATGCGTTGGTTTGCGGTAGACTGTTAGTATGATATGTCAATCTACTAGTTTCTTGATTAGGGTATCCAAAAATGGTAGTTGATTATCATTTCCCAGTTCCAAAGTGAATTGTATTTTTTCAAATGTTAATAACAACAGAACAGACTATTCAGGTACAGTCCATCATTTCGCGATTACTAACCAAATCATTGATTGGAATAGCAGCTCCATACCTTACACAGAAGAAGATTTCCGTTGTAGAAATTTTAAAGAAGTCGTTGTAGTCCTCCATTCTGGAGAAAATCTTAACAGAAACTAGGGAATGATAATAGCTGACATATGGAAAACCTTAATAAGATCACTTAGTCTGCCAGAATTTAATTTCGCTCAAAACTACAGAACATGATCTCATAACAGTGACTAACACAACATGCTCCTTACGTGTAATGTTACACATTCTGTTTTAATGTTTAATTTATATGATGGTGTTACTCCATTTTCTCTGTACTAGCCACTTTGAGTTTTTTCTCTTACCGTTACAAGCCCTGAAGAAGCCGGACAGCCCCATCTGCGAAATTTGTTGGTATTAGATATTTATAAATCATGGTCAATTAAAGATCAATATATATTTCAATTTACTTATATGTTTAAATGTTGAAAAACCTTGGAGAGAATGTATCCAGTCAACTGGATACATGATTTATGCAACAAAATCTGGAAGACTGGAAGATGGCCGAATGACTGGACCAATTCCACCATTATCCCAATCTACAAAAAAGGCAATCACAACAACTGTGAAAACTACTACATGATTGCCCTTATCTCACATACCAGCAAGATTTTACTACCAGATCTCAGAAGAACAAGTAAGATTCAGAAAAGGTCAAGGGACTAGAGATCATATATCTAACATCAGACAAATAATTGAAAAAACAAGGGAATTCAACTTAAGCCTTTAGCTATGCTTTATAGATTACTCCAAGGCCTTTGACTGCATGAGGTGGGATATCTTATGGGATATCATGCAAGAATCAGGAATACCAAACTATCTAATAACCCTCATAAAGAACTTATATCAAGGAAATCAAGCAATAGCAAGAATTGAAAACTCAGTATCCCCTGCATTCCAATTTGAAAAAAGATCAAGACAAGGATGCATACTCTAACCATTACCATTCAACCTTTACAGCGAAACTATAATGAAAAGATCTCTAGAAAAGGAATGGAGGCATTAAATTAGGTGGCTGAACAATCACTAACCTACAATATGCAGATGACACAGTGATAATAGCAACAATCGAACAACAGGAATTAAAATCCATCCTAAATCAATTAGAATGGGAAAGCCTAAGCCACGGTTTACGAATAAGTCAAGATAAAACCAAAATAATGATTTTAAACAATGCAGAAGAGATAGATAAGGAAGGAATTGAAATCAGGCGAAGCATCATCAGGAAGGTCTCGAGTCCTCAGACATGAGGAGATCTGAGAGAGAGAGTTTGAATGACCAAATATAATCTAAACAATATTACCACTTCTCTTATGCTGCCTACATAATGCCCTTTTTCTCTGCATCACATGCTTAATCTCTTCATTCATCCATTTCACACCTACCTTATTTAACCTCCTGACCCTTGGAATATATTTAGACATTGCTTCTACTAGACGGTTCTTGAATATCTCCCTAGCTACATTGATCTCTTTTCCAGCTAACTCCTCATTCCATGCTGTGAGGAGTTAGTATTCAACCTTTTTTGAGCATATGTATTATGCTGAGCTTCTGGGAAATATGGTGAGTTGACTTGAAATGAAGGTAGCATCCAGTATGTGTTGGTTTGCGGTAGACTTGTGGTTATACCTGCAAGCTGTCTCCTGAGCTCTTCATGATCACCACCCACGTAGTTCCACATATACCTTTTTCTCATAGAGGTCCTCACACTGCCGGCAACCACCCAGGTAATCACTTCATGGTCACCCTCACCAACTGGAGAGAGATTTGTTACCTCATTTATAAATACATCCTCTGATGAGATGATCAAATCCAAGACCCTCAAATCCTCGTGTGCTCTCTGTTAGATACTGTCTATGGTAGTTGTCCCTCAAAAACTCAAGAAACTCATTTTCTTTACTTCCAGTTGCTATCTCATCATTCCAGTCTATATTGCCATAATTAAAATCGCCCATAATGATCAGCCTTTTTTTATTTGCTTGGCTAATTTGATTATACATTTCATTATCACCACCACCATTCACATTACCTGGTCTATAACAACATCCAACCAAGTTTTTGATTCCATTCACCTCTATCTCACACCATACTACCTCAAAACCACTGGCACTATTTCCCTCTTGCATCTCTACTTTGTATGGACATAACTCTTTCTCTATCTTTAATAGCACTTCTCCTCCCTTTTTACTCTTTCTATCCTCACAAAACTCATCATACCCTTCCATCTCTATTCCTGTCAGGATGTCGT
The DNA here is from genome assembly GCF_054136105.1 of Typopeltis vanoorti. Classification (NCBI taxonomy): domain Eukaryota; kingdom Metazoa; phylum Arthropoda; class Arachnida; order Uropygi; family Thelyphonidae; genus Typopeltis; species Typopeltis vanoorti. The sequence continues at coordinate 2,950,657 of NC_143563.1, forward strand.
CGTCATCCAGCCATGTCTTACTTATTCCAACAATTGTTGGGTGAACAGACTCAATTACTGCAACCATTTCATCTACATTGTTTCTTACACTTCTAGCATTTGCATACATGCAGCTCGTTCCTGGTTCTATAGCTAGTTCCACTGATACCACTTATTCGACGTGATTTCTCCATGCTCAACTGAACTTCCTTTTCTCCTTATTCATTTTATAACCCTCTTCAAATCCAACTGTTTCCTCTTGGTCCCAGGTCATCCACCTTCCTTTCCTGTCTACACACGCATTCAAATCCTCTTGGAGCATGTGAATGCATGTGTAGCATTCTGAGTCTCCCCGTTTCCTTGTAGATCTTGCACACCCATTCTCTCATTCTCTATACTCATGCCACTCACTTCTTCATTCGTAATCACCTCTGCAATCGCTCTTGTATTACTTTCCTGCTCTTCCACATCACTTCCCACTTGATCAGATTCATTCTCTGTACTCACTTCTCTACCTTCCAGCAGCAGTTTCTCCAAGCGACTCGCACCAAAACTACTCAAATGCAGTCCATCATTCTTATACAGTTCACTTCGTCCTTCAAACTCATTCCACACATTAACAAACTGCACTCCTTTCTCCTCCCACATTTCCACTAATCCTTGCTCTCCATCTCATCTCACCACTGTCCTACCTTGGCAACACGATTACTACCTTTCCTATCACACTATTCTCTTTTATATGTCTAAGCCAGTGCTTCCCAAACTTCTGGATGTAAGGGACCCCTTTGGAAAAATTAAAATATTTCACAGCCTCCCTCAAAACAAATTCGTAATATAGACATATATTACCATAATATTTATTGTATTTATATTCAATACAAAACATACACAGTGAATATTGCAAAAATCAAATGCAAATGCGTACATACACATTTGACATGGCACATTATCTCATGTTTTTATATAGATAGATATATTGTTGCACATTTGCAGTACAAGCACATGAAATGCAAAATGATTAGTAATAAAGAAAGAATTAAAAACATAAAAGAAGTTTAATAACAATTTAATGTCATGGATGTGTTTCAATACTGCTACACAAAAAGTCAATATCAGGTGAAATATTTGAAACTGCAAATCTTAGATTTCTGCTTTGAAATTAAACTTATATGAATAAGCATATATTTACTAATATTCATTAATCACCAAAATATGCAGGAAGCAAAATTTGCGAACCAACACCAATCTGTGATTTTTTTCCATTAAAATATAAAAAATAACAAAAAAGAAATAATAAATAATAAAAATTAAATATGTTTCTTTTAAGATAAAAATCTACTTAGTCTTAAAACATTTTAAATTTGTTTTCATTATTTCACAGCCACCCCTCAACAAAACCTATGGCCCCCAAGGGGGCCGCAGCCCACAATTTGGGAAGCGCTGGTCTAAGCAATCTCCTGATATCCAATCTGACTTGTTCTTTGTTCGCATACTCCTCTTATCCAATGCCTCAATCACTGTACTCATTCTACCTCCAGTAAAACATACCTCGTGCATTCTCTCATCCAGCACACCTTTAATAATTGAATCACCATATAATGCTACTCACAGGTCTTTTTTTACCTCTTTTATACCAACATTATATGTTTTCATCATTTTCGCTCTCCCACACATTTCCTGAATTTTCTTAACTTCATTCCGTGTACATTACATCTCTTGCCTCATCCTAACCAACTCAACTTTCGAACATTTCAAACACAATATCGTTACATTGATGCTGTCATTCATTCTTGCAAATTTTCGAACTCTCGAACCCTGCATCATACTTTTGCTCTCAATCATCCTTTAGAGTTTTTGTACTTTTGAACCTTGCGTCCAACTTTTGCTCTCATTCATCTTTTCGAGGTATTGTACTTTCAAACCTTATATCAAAGTTTTGCTGTCATTCATTCTTTTAATTTTTCAAGCTTTCAAACCTTGCGTCACCCTTCCGCTTTCATTCATTCTCTCAATTTCATTGCCCTCTGCCACATTTGCATCACTTTTGTCTTTCTTACCATCGATCAAGTTTTTCAGATCGCTCATTCTCTTTATCAAAACTTTTTTAACATTTTTTTGCTATTCTTTTACACCATCCTTCTCTCTCAGACGAGCACTCATTCTCCTTGCAGCATTCTCACTACTAACACTTTCTGTCATTAACATATTTGCACTCATCAAGTCCTCATTCAAAATCCTCATTAAGTTTCAAATTGACTGCTGACATCTGAAGGCATTCTGGATGGCATCGTATTGTTGGGCACGTTCATGTGGCTATGATCTCATGTACACCAAAGTCTGATAGCTGAAGAGTAACAATCAGGTAGGTCAGGGGTTCCCAAAGTACAATATGCACACCACAGCTAATATGCAAGCTGCTGCTCAGTGGCACACAGGCTGCTTGATAGAAAATATAACATGTACAAAAATAAAATAACGTGATAGAATCCCTTTCCTTTAGTGTTACATGGTGATCAGCATTCATTTCAGACAAATTATGGAGACTACAACTGTGTTAGAAATAAGTAAAAGTGATGTCCTAATTTAACATGAGAGTTGTTATATTATGTTATATTAGAAAGTCAATTATAAACACAATTATAGGTAATCCAGGATCTTAACTCTAATATCACAACTCTCATGTTAAATTAGGATATTACTTTTGCTGTCATAAAACACTATCTATATGAAATTGTTCTCTGATGTTGTCATAAATAGAATATAGTTTTGCTGTAGTTATTTTATTTTATTTATTTATTTACTTTTTTTTTCTCACTAGAGGTCAGTTCAGTAGAATAACCGTTGATCAAATCATTGTCTCTTTGGCATACTGTGAAATATAATATAGCTTGTCTCTGTATATATATATATATATGTATACTCCAGATGAGGACCTTAATATGAAAATTGAAATGTTGGGAAATTTAAATAATTATTTCTAACACGGTTGTAGTCTCCATAATTTGTATGAAATGAATGTGACGGGAAGTCAAAATTCAATTAATCATTCATTTTTAATGTCATTGACACATCATATAAATGACATTAAAAATGAATGATTAATTGAATTTTGACTTCCTGTCACATTCATTTCAATACTGTCATTTCAATGCTGAGATACCGTCTGACAAAATATCAGACAGTATCTCATAAGTGCCACCTTTTATTATTCTTAGAATATTCCCAATCCACTTAACACAATTAGATCAACACAAGATTTACATTCCACAAAAACAATTCACAAATGGTGAGAATTGTTAACTTATTGGTAGAATGTCAGAAATGGCAGAATAGTAAAATGTTAACTTATTGGCAACAAAAGGTCCCATTTTGAGTTTGGATTAAGGTATGGCATTGTTATATCATGCATTTTTATTATCAACACTTCACAATCATTTCGTTTTTCATCCGTTATTTCATACTGATATTGTCATTCAGTCCAGATAAATATGGCGAGGAAACAGCATTGTGCTGACCATGCAAATATCGTCTTTATACCCATAAATGTTCAAAGTGTGAAATGACCATGGTAAAAAATTAACACTCCCAGGTTGAAACACATTAATAGTCCATGAACTTAGCTCAGTAATGTAGTGGTACACAGTTGAAAAAGTTTGAGAACCCCCTGAGATAAGTTACAGCAGTATTAAAATGGACCACACTGTGAACAATTTCTATCGATTCCACAATTCTTCTCTCTAGCTCATCAAAGCATCTAAAATGTTTTCTGATTTGTACCAGATCACTGGATGAGTGAGAGAATTTTTATTCTCAATGTGAGCCAGATTAAGAATGTGATTAGAGAATGGAAGCATGGAAGAGTCATAACATACTCTTCCATATGTAACTCAATGGGTTTCTCTGACCGACCAAAACATGGCACATTGCAGTAACACCAAAAGACAGAAAATTCAACGATACTTGAGGCTGTCATGTTTCTGCTTAGGAGCACCAAGAAATACACACACACACACACACACACACACACACACACACACACACACACACACACACACACGTATACATACATATATATACATCACATGTAAACATCATATATATATATATATATATATATATATATATATATATATATATATATATATATATATATATTTGATGCAACAGATTTACTTGGCCGAACACTTTACTGCAGTATTTCATCCTGGAGGAGTCAGTTTTAATGCTAGAGGGATTGGGCATGTTTGAGGTTTAGAGGTACAGGAGGAGAGTCTGCTTCAAATACTGAGTACTCTGGATGTCAGTAAACCTGTGGGACTGGATGGTATTTCACCATGAGTTTTGAGAGAATGTGCTAGGGAACTGACAGTGCCTTCGACCTGGCTTTTCAATGAAAGTCTGACTGCGGGAAAGGTGCGCATGGAATGGAAGGAAGGAAGGAAGGTAAGATAGTGCCATTGCATAAGGGCAGTAGCAGACTGGGAGTGTTTAATTATAGGCCAGTTTGTGTGTCATCAGTAGTAGTTAGTAAGATCTTGCAGAAAGTAGTGAAGGACCGTATACAGCATTGGGCAGATGAGGGTAATGTTATCTGTGAGAGTCAACATGGATTTGTGAAGGGGTGCTCTTGTTTTAGCAATATGCTAGTCTTTTATGATAACGTTACAAGAGCATTAGATGAGGGAAAGGCATATACTGCAATTTTCTTAGACTTAGCGAAGGCATTTGACAGGGTGCCACATGATAAGCTGATATTCAAGTTGCAGCACATGGGTCTGGATGTCAGATTGGTCAAATGGATTCAGGACTGGCTGTCCGATAGGTATCAGAGAGTTGTGTATTTTGGGGCAGTTTCAAAGAAGCAGAGGGTTACATGTGGGTCCCACAGGGCTCAGTACTGGGACCTATATTGTTTAACCTTTATATCAACGATATTTTCAGTGGATTGCAAGTGGATATTCAGTTGTTTGCGGATGATGCGAAGCTGGGAAGGATTATTAGTAATAGTGCAGATATGGCAGCCCTGCAAGAGGATTTGAATAAGCTAGATAGATGGGAAAATTAATGGGTGTTTCGGTTTAATGCAGCAAAATGTATGGTCTTGAGGTTTGGGAAACATCGATGGGACACTGCATACTCTATGGGAGGAGTTATACTGGAGGAAGTAGGGGAGACAAGAGATCTGGGGTTGATGATTGATAGAAACCTGAAATTTAGGGGACATATTGCAAAGGTGGTGAAGGTAATACAGAGGATTGTTGCAATAATGAGAAGGATGCTGACCTGCAGAGATAAAACAGTTATCATTCCATTGTATAAGACACTGATCAGACCACACTTGGACTATTATTCTCAGATTTGGTCCTTAGGATTTGAAGGGGATAAATTAACCGTGGAAATGGTACAAAGGCAGATAACAAAGATTGTTTCAGGACTGTACAATGATAGTTATGAGGATCGGCTGAGGCAATGTGGACTGCAGAGTTTGGTGGATAGAAGAAGAAGGAGAGGTGATATGATTGAGACTTTTAAACTGTTGAGAGGTGGGTTGACACTGGGGAGCTCTTTTGCTTGGTTAAACAGTGAAAAGGAGTGATGACAAGAGTCCATCCCTGGAAGTTATGAAAGGAATGTGTGAGCAAGAGGGTGAGGAGTGGTTTCTTTGCATGGAGGGTGGTTGAACCATGGAATGTATTGCCTGATGGAGTGGTGAGAGCAAGAACGGTCAATGAGTTTAAGGCGTGGTGTGATAGACTTTGTGTTTCTTAGAGGGGGGGGGACCTCCCCTTGTTGAGTCTTGATAGACTTTGTGTTTCTTATGAAGGACCTCCCACGATGCGTCTTTTGACTCCATGGAGGTCTGAATAATAATTAATAATAATAATAATAATATGATAGAATTAAAGAAATTTAATGATTAGAAACTGATATAGCAAAATAAAATAAAATAAATAAAAAATTATTTGCATGAACAACTAGTTTGGAAGTTAATTTATAGCTGTTATGCTCTTGTAATGTCTATTTTTGTATTCCTCTTTTCATGTCATGCACCCGACAAAGTCTTCTAAGAAGACAAGACTAGTTTTTGTGCGTTCAAAAGTTTTTTTGTATTTTGTTGTCTCTCAGCTTCTAGTCATTAAATTTCTTTACACACACACACACACACACACAGTGAAAGACTGATGCCATCTCAGGTGTCGCCCCGTCAAACAAGGTCCACGTCCCCAATCAAGTAATCAGGGTTGGATCGAAAAATCAGTTACTGAAAACAAAGACAAAAAAATCAAACTCAGGCCTGTAAAGGATGGAATATCAATTGGTACATGGAATGTCTGTACACTCTGGGCAACTGGAAAATTGCAATTACTTCAAGAAGAAATACAGATTATAAAAATACAAGAAGATATTTCAGAAATGAGATGGACATTGTCAGGAGAATCAAATGGTGGAAGAGTTCTCTGGTCAGGAAATGAAAGTAAGCATGAAGCAGTCATAGGTTTCCTGCTAAGTAACAAGGCATGTCAGGCAATGATAGGATACAAACCAGTTAGCGAAAGAATAATGTTTGCAAGATTCACTGCTAAACCATTTAATATCACGACCATTCAAATATATGCGCCCACTGCAGATGAAAACATTGAGAGATTTTACAGGGATCTACAACTTGAAATTGATGAGGTGCCAAAGCAGGATATACTCGTCATTGGAGAAGACTGGAATGCAAAGACTGGTAAAAATAACACAGGATGGGAAAAGGTTACAGGAAAATTTGGATATGGAGAAAGAAATGAACGTGGAGAGATGCTTCTAGAATTTGCCACGGATAACAACCTGATGATCTGCAATACCAAATTCCAACAAAAAGATTGTCGTAAGTGGATGTGGTGCTCCTTCGATGGCAAACACAGGAATATGATCGACCTGATATTAATAGACCAGAAATGGAGAACCTCAGCTCAACAGTGCAGATCATTCCACAGAGCTCATATTGATTCAGACCACAGCTTAGTGATTGCGAATATAAGAGTAAAACTGAAACAGAAGTACAAAGGAAAGTTCCAAAAAGACAGAGACATCTCAAAACTAAATGAAGACAGGCTAAGAACACCATATCAGAACATATTAGAAACTGAGTTTAAGATTCCAAGTGAAAAACAAAATATAAATACAAGAGCAGAACGACTGACTACAGTGCTAAAAAAAGCAGTAGAGTAAGTAATTCCTGAAAGAGAAAAGATCAACAAGAAATGAATAACTCAGGAAACCCTAAAATTGGCACAAGAGAAAGAGAACTGAAACTTAAAAGAGATAATTCAGAGACAGCAGATGAGTTATACCGTCAAAAATGCAATGAAGTACTGAAAGCAGCAAGATCTGATAAAGCCAAACGGTTAGGTCTACAAAATTATAAGAAATGTCAATAGGAAGTGGCAAACAAGATCAGTAGCAGTCAAAGATGAAGATGGTAAAATATTGATGGACAAGACAGAAATCATGCACTGCAACAGAAGTAATCCAAGAACTAAAAGCAATCTCTCCACCAGCAGAGATCTTTGAAAATGACATCTTGGAAGAGGAGGTGAATAAGGCTATAAAAACATCTCAAGAACAACAAGAGTCCTGGAGATGACAACATAATAGGCGAGATGGCAAAATATGGGGGAGAATCAGTTGTAAAAGAAATACATAAGCTATGTAATGAAATATGGAGATGAGGGTATGCCCCCAAAGAGTGGTCTTGGTTGTTCTTCATAAGAAAGGCAGTGCTTTAGAATGCACCAATTACAGAACTATTGCATTAATGAGTCATCTTGGCAAAGTGCTGATGAAAATACTAACAGAATGCCTGAAGGGTCATATGGAGGCACATCTTCCTGATGAGCAAGCCAGATTTCGAAAAGATCGAAGTACAGTGCAACAAATACTTGCACTAAGACTAATAGCAGAGAAAGCTCGAAGAAAGAACAAAAAGATATACTAGTTTCGTGGACTTCCAAAAAGCATTTGATAATATTGACCAAAATATAACATGGGCTCTCTTGGAATCCTATGGTGTGGACAATAAATTGACCCTGCCATGGGCATGGATGTTTGTGTTTGTCTGTGGAAATACTAGTGGTGGTAGTTGATGGTAGATGGCATTGGTGTAGTTGCGGTCAGTTGGTGGATTGAGTGGTTGAGACAGTTTGTACAGCAAGTGCCCTCCCTCGATGAGTCTTTGGACTCCCTGGAGGTGTTAAGTAATAATAATAAATAATAATAACACTAATAATTTCTATGACTTAACCCTCCTACTGGCCGAGGTAGATGAAACAGTCAGACCACCCCCAGCATTTTTCATGGATCAAAACTTCATCCGTATTCTACCTTTTATCAAGTATTATTATTATTATATTTACAGCTATTTTGCCTGCTTCTGTTTAGGAGTGACCCTGTTTAAATGTCATTGGCTTTTTACTCACGGATTCTTAGGGCATTGTAAATGCCCTAAGAATCCGTGAGTAAAAAGTGAGTATTTACCCTCCTCTGCTGTTAATCCCTTAATGGTAATTTTAGAGCCATTAGCAGATTAACTGTGGTGGAGGACTTTTGTGCCAGTTATCTTTGCATGTACTGTGTTACTTGGAATTTCTTTTACTGTACTAGGATATTTGATTATGTTTTTTTTTTTTTCCTGCACAATTTATTGTGTCTCTTTCCAAAAATAAAAAAGGAGTTTCACATCTGCCAAAATAAATAATCAATCCCGAAATATGAAAAAAGATCAGCCTTTGCAATGAATATATTTTAGTAATAGTAAATTTCCTTCACTTTAATGACAATATAGATTTTTTTCGAGAACTTTCAAATGTTTGTTTGCATTTTAAATATTTTGTCAAATATTTATATTTTTAAATTACATTTAGTGAAATAAATATGACATTTTGCTTTCTTTCTTTGCAAAATACCTTTATATGGATCGTCACATTTCAATTTTAGGAAAATGTTTTTAAAAATTTTTAAATAAAATTTTTAAAATGTTTTTATTTATTTATTTTTATGAACAACAAATGATTATAAACTGCATTACTCGGTTTCCGATTGTGTCTTTTTTAGTATCAAAAATTTATATCCTATGTTATTTTATCAGAGACTCTTTACCTTCTTCTTTTGTTTAAAATTACAACAGATTTTTTTTTTTTTTTGTAGGATGCACATTACTATAATATCCAGTGCTTAACCACTGTAGATATGTTGGAAATATAATAGGAAGGATATCCTGTATGGAATGATTCAAAATTTATGCTCATTTTTAACATTTTTTACTGCAACTCCCCCCCCCCCCCTCCTCTCCTCTCCTGGAACTCAGTTATATAAGTACTTTAAATTTCTACTGGTTTGAAAGCTTTTAGACAGAATTCAAAATCTCTTATTTCAGTTTACCATTTTGACCAAAGAAATAAAGTAATATTTTTATTATTATCATTATTACTTGACACCTCCAGGGAGTCCAAAGACTCATTGAGGGAGGGCTTACTCTGCAACTGTCTGTCTCCACCACTCAATCCAGCAACTACAACTAACCGCAACTACACCAACGCTATCTACCACTCAGCACCACATTGGTATATCCACAGAAATTCACAAACATCCATGCCCACCTTGGGATTCAAACCTGCAGCCTTTTGGCTAGAGAGTGGATAAGCTAACCACTCGGCCAACGGTCGGCTTCTAATTCTGCACTCTTTCTTTGCATCTGAAATCAGCTGTTCAGCAGTCTGCTGAAATTATTCTAAGATTTAGAAACACTATGCTATATTTTCAATATATAAAACTGTTTATGCATACTACACAAAAGAAAGTTCATTTGTGTTATTTTTGTTTCTTTTTTTTTATTTTTAAAAATTCTATAATGTAATCAATTTAAAGATTTTTGCACTCTTGTATTGACAAAAGAAATATGTGCAGTAATTTCTTCTTTCTACTACAGGAAAAAAAAAACAGATAATAACAGAAGAAAACTATGTAGTATTTGTACTATGTACTATGTAGTCTGAGAAAAAAGCAAGTGGGCTTAAAGCAAGCAAGGATCGAGTAACGTTGTTACTCTGTAGCAATGCATTAGGGGATCGAATGTTGAAACCTCCTCCTAGTAAATCGATCACTAAGACCACGTGCTCTAATAGGCAAAGATCTAAAACAGCTGCCAGTACACTGGATGACTAATACAAAGGCCTGGGTAACAACTGTTGTATTTATTGAATGGTTCAATAATTACTTTGTACCAGAAGTGGAAACATGTATGAACTTTTTGGTTCATACATGTTTCGATTTTAAATTTTTATTAATTGTTGACAATGCACCAAGTCATCCGCATTTAGAACATCCAAATGTGTAGGTAGTATTTTTTTCAAACCAATACAACAAGCATTATTCAGCCACTAGATCAAGGCATAATTGCTACTTTCAAAATATTATGTTAAGCACACTTTTCAATTTATATTGGATAAACTAGAAAATGAATCATTAACAGTAAGTGATGTTTGAAAACAATTTCTATTTTGTACTGTTTAAATCATGTTGAATCTGCAATTGCTGAAATAAAACGCAAATTTTAAATGCGTGATGGAAAACAGCAGGGCCTTGATGTGTTGCAAACAGTGAAACCATTCAAAAATCTACATTATCAGCTGAAATCATTACTTTGGTGGATGAAATTGGTGGAGAAAGTTTTGATACATTTAGGCAGAATGATGTGGATGAATTGCTTGTGGATAATGCCTTAAGTGATGATGATATTATTGGATATCGATTAACTTTAGATATCGTCGAAGATTCAGAAAACGATAGTGAAGCAGAAGAAAGCCTATCCCCCTCATTGCAAATGTAATTCGAGGTCCTTGAGCTGTGCAATACATTTGAAAATCGTTTTCTTGTTAATGACACAAATTTTGAACGAGCCTTTAAATTGCAATGCGAGCTGAAGAACTGTATGTCTGGATATCGCGAGCTGTTTAAAAAATTAGTAAAATCATCATTGCAAAGTTTATTCACTGATTACATTGTCAGAAGAAAAAAATCAGCACAGAACGAGGGTGAAGCTAATTCTGTTTGCGAAGAATCATTGCCTTGACCATACAGATCTGATGCACTGACTATCTCTTCTTTTGATGAAAGTAATTTCGCACCAATTCACAAACGTTGCCGAATATTGTCTAATTGTGACAATAATTTTGATGAAAAAAAAGTAAAATAAATTGTTACTTTTCAATAAAATTAAATGAATAAAGCTTTAAAACAAACGTAGGCATTCTTATTTTCCTGAATTTTTATAAACTTTTTTATGTGATTTTAGTTTTTTTTTAATTCATTGCTTCGGTTTTATGGTGTTTTAGAAAATTATCGAACATATCCCTAATTTTTCAACATAAGTTAGGTCTTTTTTGTGCGATTTTTTATATGCGGTTTTCTGTGGAACGTATCTACCGCATAAAAAGACACCCTACTGTGTATATATATATATTAAAATATATATATATTAAAAAATATATATATATATATATATTTAATATTCCTTTCTGCCCAGTAATAAGCTGTAAGCTAACGGAGATTACTGACAGCAGGCAGAACACTAAAGTGCTCCGTGCAATAACTGAATATTTTACAGGCAGAAATTCCTTGTTTTGTTTTTCCATCTTTCTGATTGATTAGCAGACATTCTGATATTGCATTTGTAGGATGACAGTGTTTTTTAAATATTAATTTCCCCTATTACCCAATATCACATAATTTCCTGATTAATAATAATGAGGAAATATGTATATTTTCTTATTTATAATTTGCTAATTTATAATAATCGAAACCTAGTTTCTGTGTCGAAAAATTAAATGCTATGTGGAACAATTACTATGTAAAAATAACGAATTAAATAAAAACTGTACCTATGTTTCATAACAGTTTTTGAGTGTGTGGTAGTGTTACAGTGGGAGGGGGGAGTGTAAAACCATCAAAGTAGAAATAAAGTTCAATTCTATTGTGCAAATATGAAATTTCACATTTGATGCATGCACATATACATATTTCGCATCAGAGAATATATACAAAACTATCGCTTACTTTAAAATTGGAGCAAAATATATAAACTAGCAGAAAATATATACAAATAAATTTAAATAATAACTGTTTATTTTATTTTGTAAAGACCAATTATACAGGGAAAACAACAAGGTGAAAGTGCAAAGAACAGTACATTATGATATTTTGAAAAAACTTAGTGATATCATTAAAGAATTGCATATTATTCTCTATAAAGCAAAGTCGTCGAAGAATAATTCACAGATTTCCTTCAGGAAATCTGTGAATTATTCTTCGAAATATGATTTTGAACAAAAATAACATAATCTAGAACGTCAGCAGCCAGTTTTTTTTTTTTAAATAATATTTCAAATATTATCATGAATTAATTTCTTCAAAAACAAAGAAAATGTTCTGTCGAGTAAGCGATTAGACAAAATTAGCACAAAAACATTAAACATTGGTTCTCCAAGGTAATGCAATATTTAAGTGAAGAAAGTATGCAAGGATTTATATTTTGTCCTGGAATTTAAAACTGTACAATAAAAAGAGAAAATAAAAATAATTTCTATATTGTTAGTCTCTCTAATATAACTAAGAGTTCAGTTGCCCAGCATAAAACAAGGAACTGCTTTCCTTGTTCTTTCCATGTTCTTTCAACAGGTGTACTGAATTGTATCCAGATTTAGCTGGACGTATATATACGTCCTGGCTGGCTGGAGGATTAACTATTACAGAGATGTCACTTCATGGTCACTGTCCACAACTAGGTGAAGCTTAGCCACTATTCAAAATCATATCCTTTGATGATATGATTAGATATAAGTCTCTAAACCCTTGTGTGTGTGTGTGCCCTCCACAATATATAGCCTAAATAATTGTCTCCTTAAGAGTTGAAGAAGTTCATCCTTCTTATTCCCTGATGTTATCTCTTTATTCTAATCAGTATTTCCTTAATTATAATCACCCAAAAAGATCAGTTGTCTCTAGATCACAAAGCCACTTTGCCTATTCATTTCTTTGTCTCCATCCTCCACCTTGCTTGGCCTATAGCAACACTGAACTAACTATCTTATCCTATAATCAATGCAACAATTTCACATGCATTGATTACTGCTTCCAGAATCTACTCTCCTTATAACTGTATCTTAAATTGCTAATGCCAATCTTACTTACTTATTCCTATTCACTCCATTGGGAGGATAGAGCCTTGACCATAGATCTCCATCTGATCCTAAACCAGCCATGATGTGGCATAACTACATCATACCAGTCTCAAGCCCAGGTAAACAGGTGAGGGTTGAGTGAAGATTGAGCTACTCATCATTGTAAAAAAGTGCTTTAACCAGAACCACAGAAAAAATGCCAATCGCTAACCAATAATTTTTGGTGAAGCTGATACCCAATGCCAATAACCAGAACTTCTTTATCCTTGTTCCTGGTATTCTTGATGTTTTCTCATTTCTATAGATAAACTACAATATCCCCTTGAGCCCACAACTACGCTTGCATCCTGTAGAGATGATCTCATTCAGATCTGTTGAATATAGGAAACTATTGAATGTTCAACATTCATAGTGACTCATCAACTTAGTCACTCTCCTCTGAACCCTCTCCACAACCTCCTCATCTCCAAGGAATCCAGGTGACCCAAACTGAGCACAGTAATCCAAATGTAGAAGTATCAACGCTTTATAAAGGGGAATAATAACCTCTTTATCTCTGGATGTTAGTGTGTTCCTCAATAACCAAGTAATCCTATGTGTAATCTTGGACACCTTAGCAATGTGTCCTCTGAACTTCATCTCCCTATCCACCAACAGCCCTAAGTCCCTAGCCTCATCAATCTGTTCCATCAATACTGGTACTGTTCCATCAATGTAGTACACAGCTGGTAATCTTTTAATCCCAAAATGCATAACTTTACACTTTTCCACATTGAACTGACATCCATTACCGTTTGCCAACTTATTTAAATCATCGTGCAAACTCTCAACATCAGCTTGATTTTTTTATTGCGCTACCCAACTTTGCATCATCATCAAACTGAATATCTCCCTTTAAGCCATTTCCTATATCATTTATGTACAAATTAAACAACAATGGCCCAAGCACAGAGCCCTGAGGCACACCACTGGTCACTTGCCTCATCCTGGACTCTGCTTCTCCATACACCACCTTCTGGTATCTCTCCCTGAGCCATTCTCCTATCCATATCACCAGTTTAGTATCCATCTGCTCCAATTTGTGCAACAGAATTCCATGGGGTATCCTGTCAAAAGCCTTAGCAAAATCGAAGTACCACTGTGTAGCCATTTCCTTTGTCCAAATCAGATGTCATTCTATTATAAAAATTTAATAAATTGCTAATCAAAGATTATTAATCAAAGATTTGTAATATTTTTGATATCTCTACTAGAAAGGCTTATACATTGGCTATTCATAACTATCATTTTTGAAAAAATTATAATTCATAATGTATACTCATTATGAATTATAGGGTAATCAAAATTAAGTATCCCTGTTTAAGACCTTTTGGAGTGTCACCCAGTGATCTGAATGCTGTGAAACTTTGCAAGAATACACTATTCATCATGCAAATTTCACCACCAGAGGCACTCTGTGGTGTACCAAATGTAGATGTAGTAATTTTTCTGTGTGTGTGTGTGTGTAAGAAGGTGAAAAGTGACAAAAGCATAAATAACTCATTTTTATTCCCTTCCATTATGCATTCATGGGCTATACTGTCCAATGTGTTACCTTCCTGGTATGCTACCAACTGCATCCTTTGTACAGAGGCAGGACAGCCAATATCAGAATTTCTGAACACATGGAATACATCCAGTTCCACCATTACAGCCAATCTGAACTTGCTGACACTCACCACAATATATCTTGTGGTGACTGTTCAAATCATCATCATTAGTGTTCTGTCTCTTGACAAGTCCAATGGTATAACTCAGCAGATTCTCTTCCTCCAATTTCCTCTGTCTCTTGCTTCTTCTTTCGTTTCCTGATATCCTCTTGTGCCCATTATATCATCAAGCATCATTAGTCTTCTCCTTCCTCTTGGTTGCTTTCCTTCAATTTTCCCTTCTATCATTCTTTTCAGTAGGCTGTTTCCTCTTAATACATCTCCTATTCAGTTATGCTTTCTTCTTCTTATGGTCTTTAATAAATTCCTTTCTTCTTCAGCTCTTTGTAATACTTCTTCGTTGGTGATTTTTTTCAGTCCACTTTATTTTCTCCATTCTTCTCCATAACCACATTTCAAATGCCTTCAACATTTTAACTTCTTTCTTCCTAATTGTCCACGTTTCTGACCCATATAAGGTCATACTCCAAATATAACACTTAATAAGCGTTTTTTTAAGATATTTATTCATTTTATTAATAAATAAATTTTTCTTGCTATAAAATGCATATTTTCCTTTGTTAATTCTTTCTTTTATTTTCATGTCACATTTTCCATTTTATTGTATTATACTACCAAGGTATTTGTATAGTCTCACTTGCTCTACACTTTCTCCATTCATCCTCACCTTAACACTTCCTGGTTTCCTGGAGACTCTCATCACTTTTGTTTTCTTTGTGCTAATTTTCATACCATATTTCTTGCATATACTTTAAAATTTTTGCATTAGGTGCTGCAGTTCATCTTCAGTATTAGCTAATATTGCTTGATCATCTGCAAATCTAATATTTTGTATTGTCCATCCTCCAATAGTGATTCCTCTTTTCTCTTCATCAAATGCTTCTTTTATAATTTCTTCTGCACATATATCGAAGAACATCGGTGACAGGCAGCTTCCCTGTCTTACAACTCTGCCAATCACACATTTTTTAGTTTTTCCTGCTTTTGTCTTTATTATGGCTATCTGGTTCATATATAATTCAGCTATTAACCTTTGGTCTCTCCAATCTAAACCTATTTTGAATAACATTTCCATCAGATTTTCCCATTTCACCATGTCAAATGCTTTTTCAAGGTCGACGAAACATATATAAACTTCTTTATTTACTTCTATATTCCTTTCGCATATGGTCCTCATTACTCCAATTGCATCTCTAGTTCCTCTGTCTTCTAAATCCAAATTGATCATCCCCCAGAAAATACTCCACTCTATTATACAATCATTGATTTAATATTCTTAGGTACTTTGGAGGCATGTGAGAGTATGCTTATAGTTCTGTAGTCACTGCACCTAGCAGGATTGTTTTTCTATTCAATTGGTATAAGAATACTCTCTGTGAAATCTTTAGGCCATACTCCTATTTTGTAAATGAGGTTCCAGAGGTTCCATATTTCTGTTATACCTTTGTCCTCTAGTTGTTTTAGGATTTCACTAGGTATTCCATTCACTCCTTCCATCTTTCCACTTTTTAAATCCTTAATTGCTGTTGCTACTCGTCTCTTTAGTATTTCATTTAGTATTTGTTGAGATTTCATTTTGCTCTTCCAATTCAATTTTTGTTGATCTTTAGTTTTTTGCATAAAGTTCTTCGATGTATTCCTTCCATCTTTTGCCTTGTATTTCGATATCATAAATCAATTTTCCTTGCTTATCTTCTAATGGCAGATTTCTTATGCTTTTTTTTTAATATTTGTAATTTCTTTTGCTTTTTCAAACATTTTATCATATCGCCCCGTTTTATCCATTTCTTCAATTTCTTTACATTCTGCTTTTTTTGTCCAAATATGAGAGGCTATTCCTGGAATGTGTCTCATCCTTGAGAAAATTTCCAAACCTTAACAAATTTGGGTTAATGAAACTGCCCAAATTTGGGAAGCACTCATCCTTAGATCTTCAGCCCAATGGCCAAGAGTGTGGTCCACTGGAGGACACCATTTTGGACTCTAGCCTACTTTGGTTGCTTTCTTCAGCCTCAGTTATCAAATATTAGTGCCTGCATGCACACATTTGACAGCAATTAAATTACGCTGTCATCTTCAGATGACAACGTAATGCTGCCAAAATATTGAAAGTATTAATTAAAGTTATCATAATTAATATTGAGTATGATTTGTAATTTCCTGAAAAATGAGTTACTTTTGATATAAATAAAATTAGTTAGTTAGTATAAATCGTTTTGTTTAAGTTTAATGAACAGTAAATAGGATAAGTAACTATGATATAGATTCATGTATTCATTCAATCACATGCCATCTCTGGTCACAAGATTGGTGGCTATAATTCCTATCAATCAATGAGCCTCTTATTTTGGTTTACTCTTCATCTTGTTTGTTTGTAACTTTTAATATCCAACTAATGCATATTGTTCTTATTTTATTTATTTATTGGTATGTAGTTTCCTCCCTTTTCTCCCCCATCCCTATTGGGGTAAGTTGAGCCCCCCCCCTCATGGGGAATTAAGTATTTGTGACTGTAGATCTATGTGTTTTCCATAACAGGGCCAGTTAGTTTGCCTGTTCTGGGGTACAAAAAACCTGAGTTTCGATGAGAAAAAAATCCCCTACCTTCATATGAGACCGGCTAACTGAGCTTTCATCGAAAAAGACCAGATAAATGTTCCTCGTGTCATGGACAGGAATCGAACCAAGGTCTTTCTGACTAAAGGGCTTCATCTACATCAACTGAGCTATGGAGGCTCATTGTTCTTATTACTAACCAAAGATTCCGAGCCATCACTTTTTTCTCCAATGTTTCCCCAACAGTGTATGTTTCTGAGCATATATCTTAATGCAGATTAAATTACATTATTACAATTAAATTACATTGACGTTCTTGCTGCAATTATTCGTTCTATGTTAAGAGAGGCTGATCTGAATATTAATATTTGTATTGTTTTTATTTCTTGTCCACATTTTACATCATAAGTCTTACCATAAGATATTTGTCAATTTGTTCTATGGGGTGGTCTTTTAAAGTTATGTTTAAATTTTTATTCATCCCTTTATCTGTTATTTCAGTTTTCCAGTTAATTAATTCCAGGTATTGAATTTATCACACTTTGCTGTTTGTTTATTAATTAACAGAATTAGTTTTTTAATAGAGCACAGGTTAGTTAATTAACAAGTTTGCAAACCTTCTTCATTGCCAATGATTCCATCACTGGAAATAAAGAAGACACCACCATATCACCTATATATGATTTGGAGTATTTAAATGTTATTATTTATAATTAATACTACAAGTATTCTAAAACATAATCAATTATACTGAATTCACTTTTTTAAATACATACAACAGGGCCTGTTTCTCCAGGATTACCATCATTCCCATCTTTTCCTCGATCACCCTAATGGAAGAAAAAGTATAACAATAATAATTATTATTAATGCATTTTTGAAAATTATGGAGACAACTACCGTGTTTGAATAAAAACTTTGGTTTAATATAACTAAAATCTATAATTCGACGTTCCGACCTTTATGTCAAGGTCATCTTCTGGAGCGTACAAATATACAAAAGAAACAAGCTATACTACAATCAAACTGGTTCGTTAAAGACACTGACCAACCGCTACCACAATTGTTGGCCTGACCTCTGGTGGGAAAAAAAAAAAAAAATTAAAATTAAAAATAAAAATTAAAAAATTATACATCAACGCTAGAGTCCTATTATTTGTGTTGTCTACTATATACATATATTAACATCATTCCAGCCAGTTGGAGTGGAATGGTTTCTAATACTAGTGGATTGGCTAGAGTCCTGATTTATGTTGAATCTTTCATATTAGGTTGGCTGAATGTGTGCCATCCAGATCCTTGGAATTTTCATACCATCTTTGTTATTGATATTTGAGTGGTTTATCAGGATTTCGCAGGATTCCTTAAATTTTCTTTCGTACCAGGTTTTTATGCAGTGTAAGGAGCAGGTGCTTTTTTTCCAGTTGATTTGGTGTAAGGTGTTAAGTGCGTGGTCTGAGAGGCCTGCTCCACCATAATGGTTATATTTGATGTGTCTAATGTGTTCTTTCTTGCGTATAGGGATTGTCCATCCTGTTTCACCAATGTACAGTAAGTTACAGGTGCAGCGGATGCAATAGACTCCAGGATGTGCTAATGGGAGGAGAGGATCTTTAGAGGAGCTGAATATGGTTTTAAGTTTAGTGGGTGGTTTAAAGGTGGCATTGAGGTTATAATGTTGTAGGACTCTGTTGATTTTTTCTGATAGCCCTTTAATGTATGGGATGGCTATGGTTTTACTGTAATCTAGATTCATTTTTGTTGTGGTTTTATAGAGTATTTTATTGACAGTATTTTTGTTATAGCCATTATTTATGAATGTGTCACTAATGATTTTTAGTTCTTGTTTCAGAGCTTGCTGGTTAGAGCAAATAGTTGTGGCTCTGTTTTTAAGGGTGTTAATGACTCCATATTTTTGTGCTGGGTGGTGGTATGAATTCGCATGTATGTATTGGCCCGTGTGTGTTGGTTTTCGGTAGACCGTGAAGGATAGACTGCCTGAAGGAAGACGTGTAACTAGTGTGTCTAGGAATGGAAGCGAATTTTGGTTTTCGATTTTGATGGTAAATTTTATGCGTTGGTGTTGTTTGTTTAGGTGGCTGAGGAATGTGTTTAACGTTTGTCGCCCATGCGGCCAGATCGCGAACACGTTGTCGACGTATCTGAGCCAGACTGTCGGTCGTAGCTTGGTGGAATCAAGAGCCCTTTGCTCAAAGGTTTACATGTAGAAGTTGGCGATTGGGGAGGATAATGGTGAGCCCATGGCTGTACCTTCCTTTTGTAGGTAGAATTTGTTTTGCCACAGGAAGTAACCGGACTTTAGTATGTGGGCAAAGAGGGCCGTAATGTCGGGTGGAAATTTGTTCTGTAGTAGAAGAATTGTGTCATTGATGGGGACATTAGTGAAAAGGGCAGAAACGTCAAAACTGACTAATAAGTCATCTTTGTCGAGTGTTATGTTTTTGATTTTGTTTATAAAGTGTTGTGTGTTTTTTATGTAGGAGGGGGGAATGACCAACCAACTCTTTGAGTGTTGCCGCTAATTTCTTGGCTAGGTGGTAATTGGGACTGTCTATTCCTTCCACGATTGGTCGAAGGGGCACATTTTGTTTGTGTATTTTCGGAACCCCATATATTCTGGGGGGGTCGGGCGTAGTGGGGTTTGAGATTTTTAACCGTGTCTGGTAGCCAAGAAGTGACGGACTTTAGTAGTTTTTCTGTTTTATCCTTTATTCTTTTTGTTGGGTTATAATTTACCATTTTATATGTGTTGTTATCGGCTACTAGTTGGTTCATTTGCAGTATGTATGTTGACCTGTCAAGGACAACAGTGGCACTGCCTTTATCCGCTTTCGTTATTATTATGTTTTGTTTGGCTTTTAATGATTTAATTGCTACTAATTCTGTTTTAGTCAGGTTGTTCTGTATGGTTTTCTGGGTATTTAGGACATTACTGGTTTCTAGTCATATTTTATCTGCTATATTGTTAGGTAGGGATCTGATGCCTCTTTCAATGTGGTAGATAAAATCCAATTTGTTTACCTTTTTCGGTGCTATTGTGTAGTTCAGTCCTTTATTCAGTAGCGTAAGTTCGCCGTTGTTCAGGGTGTGGCTTGATAGGTTAATCACATGGTTCTTGCTTGTCGGTGGTTGGTCGCTCCTTGTCTCCCTTGTTTGTTGTTCATTGTTGTTTCTCGGGGAGGAAGTCCTCTGATTGGATGGATTCCTGTGATTCGCCGCCATATTTTGCCGTTGTTTCAAACTGTGGAATTTTTTCTTGAGTTTTTCTTTATTCTTTTCCAGGGCATGCTTGGCCGAATTGTCAGTAATTCTTTCAAGTGTTTGTAGAATGTCTGGATTAACATAGTTCGATAGTTCTGATTGTAATTTAGAAACCAGATTTTGTGTTGTAGCTAGGTTGGGCTGTTTGAATCTGTTCTCTAAGCATTGCTTTTTCTGTGCGGTCATAGATACGGAGTGCCTTAGCGAACGTAAATTTCTTTTTTAGCCTGATGCAGATCGGAATAAGGTTATTGTCTCTGCATCTTTTAAAAAAGGCCAGCCGATTGATCAAGAGAGAAATACGAATCTTTAGCTTACCATAGCGATTGCAGCGCTTGTGGGTATCATTTCCATAGATGATCTGAATCCTTTCTTTTAGGCTTGCACGGTGATCCGAATGCATTTTTGAAAATTATGGAGACAACTACCGTGTTTGAATAAAAACTTTGGTTTAATATAACTAAAATCTACAATTCGACGTTTCGACCTTTATGTCAAGGTCATCTTCTGGAGCGTACAAATATACACAAGAAACAAGCTACACTACAATCAAACTGGTTCGTTAAAGACACTGACCAACCGCTACCACAATTGTTGGCCTGACCTCTGGTGGAAAAAAAAAAAAAAGAAAAAAAATTCAAATTAAAAATAAAAATTAAAAAATTATACATCAACGCTAGAGTCCTATTATTTGTGTTGTCTACTATATACATATATTAACATCATTCCAACTTTGCATCATCTGCAAATAGCTGAATATCTCCAGCCAAATCTTCACCAATATTGATAATATAGAAGTTAAACAGTAATCGCCCTAAAACAGATCCCTGAGGCACACACACCACTAGTGACATTCCTTTTCCGGAAAATTGCTCCCCCATACACAACTTGCTGATACCTATCAGATAGCCAGTCTCTGATCCAATGGGCTAATCCAATATCCAACCCCATATTCTTACCATCTTCTCATGAGTTTTATTTAGCTGCTTTTAAACACAGCTTAGATCTTTTATATTTTTCTCTCTATTAATTGTCTCCGTAGCGCAAATGGAAGAACGAAGGTACGTTGCACCCTTTGATTAGAAAAGGCCTAAGTTCGATTCTCGTCATGATGGGAGGAATCTTTATGTGGACTTTTTCAATTGAAGGTGAGTTAGCTGATCTCATACGGAGGTAGTAGGGTTTTTTCCTCCCGGAAACTCGGGTTTTTCATCCCACATACAGACAAATCGGCCCTTTAGAACACACGCAATTTACAGACAAAAATACTAGCCGTCGTGGTGGTGGTGCCCAGTAGATGGCATCGATGTAGGTGATTGGTAGTAGAGGGTCAGTGCAGTGGTGGAGACGGAGTGTTGTATAGTAGGTATCCTCCCGCGATGAGGCTTCGGACTCCTTGGAGGTGTCACGAATAATAATAATTCTTTTACAGCATCTGCCAACTTATTTGCTAGGAAATTGTATTTCCTAGAAATAAGAAAGCAGTATGCTTTCTTCTTTTCCAGGACTGTTTTTAAACTTATTGTGTCCACCATGGTGTTCTTATTTTTCTATCCTTGCTGACAACTTGACCACATACCTAGCTGAATCAATCAATGTCTTCTTCTTCAGAGTTTGCCACTGATACTCCAAGGTTTGGCTCTTGTTTTCAATTTGTTTTATTTATTTTTAATAATGTTTGTGTTGTCGAGTCTACAATTTACCTGTAAAAGCTGCTGAACATGGAAATGCATAAAAGTTTTGCAAGGACTACACTGCATAATTCAGAAAGCTGGGTGAGAAAGTAAATGTTTAATGTAAATGAGAGAGAGTTATGGGAATGGCAGAAGAGGAGAGAACAGGAAGAGTAGAAGAGAGGGAATGAGAGAGTTATGGGAATGGTAGATGACTTCAAATGCAAGCCAATGAATGCAAGCCATAGAGATCTTAGAGTTTCTAACTATAAAAAGGAAATTAAAACTGAATGTCAGAATAACAAAGTAATTTTCCTTCTGAGTGTTTCAGGAAAAAAAATTATGTAGTATTCATAAGATGAGGTATGAAAATTTGTGGAAGAAAAACTTAGAGAAGAACATGCTGAATGCAAGCCAAATATAAGTTGTGTTGATTAACTTTTTGTGTTGTGATAAATAGTTGAGAATTGTGGGAATATAACAAGGATCTGCACTTAAGTTTTATAGATTTCTCAAAGGTATAGGAGAATATGCTCAGAGAAAAGCTTTTAAACACATTATCTTTACAAGCTGTATTTAAGTTTTGGAAAAAGCATATCAAAAGATGTCAAGAGAAAAGTTGCTCTAAACACTACATAGTCTATATTTAAATTGTAAGTCATTTACAATTGAATTGAGTAAAGTATAGGAAAGTGGTGGTCTGTAAAATGAGGTAGACAATGAGGGGGCACCAACCTCTACTCTAATTCATCATCCATATAAATTACATTATGAAAGAAAGTGGCATTAAACCTGATATCAGAATTGGAGATATTGAACTAAGCTCTTTACATTATGCAGATGCAGTCTTAAACAAAGAGCCAGTAAAAGTCGCCAAGATTATTTAACTAAAACTGAATAACACTTGTAACAAATTTGACATGAAGAATAGCAATGAAGTCACCAAAACTATGAAAACAGGCATCCTTTCTTTGAATGTAACACGGTGATCAGCAATCATTTTGATAAATTATGGTGGCTACTGCTGTGCTCAGGATAATTACTCTAATTGCCTGATATTTTGACCTTTATATTCAGGTCATCTGGAGTATATACATATACACTGCTTGATAAGAAGTCAATGATGACTGCAACAATCCCACAGTACATACTTTCCAGAAGCATAAAATAGCGATCAATGAGCATTTTGGACCATTCATTCTGTAGGCACCCTTTCTGAGGTCCTGGATTGTTGTGGGGCAGATGTCCACTGACCTCACCCAACACTCCAGTTCATCCCCCAGATGTTCAGTTGGGTTGCGATCAGGGCTGTGTGGAGATCAATCAAGTGTGATGACATTCATGTCCACAAACCATGCAGTTACAGCAGCAGTCTTATGAGACAGTGTATTGTCTTGCTGAAAGAGACAATGGTCAGTTCTGCCACAAAGTAGGAAGCATTGTATTGTCCAGAATGTTCATATACCTCTCAGAGTTCTGTTCATGGCACGTGTAAGGCCAAACCAGGAAAAACAGGACCATACTATCACACCAACATTTTCAAATTTCATAGTTGGGGTGATACACTCTGGTAAGAGATGTTCACCTGGCATCCACCAACCCACAAGCCATCAATCTGCTCGTTAGAGGGTGTAGTGTAATTCATCACTCCATAACACATCTTTCCAAGCTTCCACATTACAGTGGACATGCTCTTTGCACCACTGAAGATGATGATGCATGCTAGTTTGGGTAATGTGAAGCTTGCGTATTGTCCTATCAGTCATGCCATGGAAACTCACATCGTGAGCCTCGGTTCTGAATGGTTTTGTGCAGATTCATGTTCCAGTTGATGCCCAGATCTCTACATTTAATGTGTCGACCAATGAAAGTAGAGAGTAGAAAGTATGAGAGTAGAATATGTGTTATCCACATTCTTGAGATTTTTAGACCATCATTATTCTTAATATTATAGAAGTTGATTAGAATTTCACAGGTCTCCTTAAATTTGTGCTCATACTATGTTTCGGTGTGATGTAATGAACAGGTGCCTTTCTGGTCAATTCTATTATTATTATTATGAAACAACTCCAAGGAGTCTAATGCTTCATCACTTGAGGGCACTCAACTCCACTCTGCTATAAACATCTCACAGTCTCCCACTATACACAACTACCATCATCTACTGCCCATCACGATCACCAACATTATTGTCTGTAAACTGCATGTTCTGATGGCCAATTTGCCTGTACACAGGAAGAAAAACCTGAGTTTTGGGGAGACCAAATCATGTTACCTCTGTATGAGATCAGCTAACTAACCTTCAACTGAAAAAGTCCATATAAAGATTCCTTTTGTTACAACAAGAAAACTCAGGCCTTTTCCAATCAAAGTGTGCAATGTACTGTCTTTCTTCCAATTGCACTATGGAGGCACTTATAGAGTATTTAGAGCATGATCAGAAGGCTAAATTTACCATAATTATTAAATTTAATAAATCAACTGTGCAACCAGTTTCGCCTGTATAAGGTAGGTTACAGGCATTGATGATAGTATGCTTGAGATTGGACCAGGGGTGGAATGGGATGCCTCGGAGGAGTTGAGTAAGTTGTTTAAAGGTGGCATCAAGGTTGTAATTGTGTAGTATTCTGTTTATTTTATATGACATCCCTTAAATGTATGGATTGGCTATAGTTTTATTGTAATTTAGTTTATCTTTATTATTGGGGCAGTCTTGTGAAGAATTTTGTTGATAGTATTTTTGCTATAGCCATCTTTTATTAATTACTGCTGATAATTTTTCATGCTTATGCTATTGCTGTATTAAAAATAATAAAAGATAACAAGAATATTGTTATTCTTGGAGGAGTTGAGTTGAGTAAGTTGTTTAAAGGTGGCATCAAGGTTGTAATTGTGTAATATTCTGTTTATTTTATATGACATCCCTTAAATGTATGGATTGGCTATAGTTTTATTGTAATTTAGTTTATCTTTATTATTGGGGCAGTCTTGTGAAGAATTTTGTTGATAGTATTTTTGCTGTAGCCATCTTTTAGGAATTACTGCTGATAATTTTTCATGCTTATGCTATTGCTGTATTAAAAATAATAAAAGATAACAAGAATATTTTTTTACTGGCTGTGCTATATAAAAAATAAGATTATAGCTTTCATGTAGGTTTATTTTATTTTATTCTTTTTTTCACTAGAGTAGAGGCCAGTAGAATAAGAGCTGATCAACCTAAACTTAGCATACTGTTTGCATTGCAATGTAATGTAGTGTAATGCAATGCAATGTAATGTAACGGTGAACGTGGTGGGGAATTTGAGCTGTGCTGAAAAAAAAGTGCTTTTTATGATACAGGCATTGTATCATAAAAACATCGGTGAATAGTGTGACTTCTGTCGGATTTGCTGAGTTGTTTTTCTGTAATACAAGTTTCCTTCAGTGGTTGTTTTTGGAGTTAGTTGTTGTCACTATATTGTGTATTTTTGATGACAGAGAAGACGAAGTAGGAATTGGAAGCATAGAGGTGGAAGAAAAGACAAAGATAACATAAGTTTACATTATTTAGATATTTAGTATACTTAAATATGTTTTATACTTATAGTTATACTCAGGCCCGACTGGTGGCATGTGCGAAGTGTGCAATATAAACAGGCTTCGCAGAAGAAAAGGCGCCTAAAAGATGCCAAAAATATGAGATAAGAGTTTAAACGAACAACGAATGGTATATAATTATGAATGTACATCGTCTTCCATTCAGGCCCTTTCAGATCTTCCCAGAAACGAACAAATAAATTCTGAAATTTTATCCTGGATCCGATTATTTTTGATAAAAATTTACGAAAATCTACCTAGAATAGTTCTTTATTTTTTGATGTATTATAAATCAGCTTATGATTAATTGTTGAGTTCCGTGTAAGGGCCGTATCCCAATTTTAACCGGATCGGATGCATGTGGTCTGGCCCTAAAAGTCGACTTACTACTGATAACTCATTCTTCTCATCATTCAAGCCTGTTATATTAGTGGGCTGTTAGCGCGCTCTCAGCAACACAAAATAATCGGCGAACTCTCGAGTCTAATGCAAAGCATTCTTGTAAAATTCTCTTATCTATTTTCGTTGAATCTTCAAAATTAATTTATTTATTAATGCAAAATTAATGTAAAGAATATTTGAATAAATCTCTTAACTTTATATTACTATTTTATATTATTTTGAAAATTTATATAACTTGAAAAAATTTATATAAGCAGAACTAATCCATAGGTAACATTATACTGTAAAGCAGTTTTCATTTGTTTTTCATTTCCTGTTCGTTTTATTCACACTTCATTCAAAAAAAACTTTTTTGGAAAGGCGGCAAACATTAATCGCACACACAAGAAAAATACTATGCGCTGGTCCTGGTGATACTCCCTTCTACTTATTGAGTGTTTAGTTGTAATAGTTCCTCGACACTATTTTGAATAATTGCGGCAGCGGCAGCTAAAATTGCAAATGGCATATCACCAAGTCCTCCACCATTTAAGGATTCCATTTTGCGTGATATAATATAGGATTTTGTAGCATGAAGGACATGTGGAATGTATGCATACTGTTGGTTGTATATGTGGCAGGTAAGAGAAGGGAAAATACGTATATGCGCAAAATGCAGACAATGGGAGGAACTTGGTGAGTTAGAGATGCCTATAACTGACCTCGTTGAGTCAAAGGCGGGAGATTCTCCACGTAGAGAGATGAGTGGTATGATAAAGGGTGAGAATAGAGAGAGAAATATGAATAAAATAATGAGAGTGGGAAGTGTGGAAAGGTTGAATGATTGGTTGGAAGTTTTGGAGATGGTCTCAATTCGGAAGACGAATGGCAAATAAGAGTGGCTGACTTGCAGAGAGAGATAGATGAACTGAAAGAACAGGTGGAATATCTAGTAAATGAGATGAGAAGTGTGAAAGATGAGAGAATAGGATAAGTGGAAGAGAGGGAATAAGAGAGAGATATGGGAATGATAGAAGAGGAGAGAATGGAAACAGTAGGAGAGAGGGAATGAGAAGAATGCGAGGGAGCACTGTTACCAGGGATACAATAATGTGAGAAAGGCAGGTAAGTAGGGGTACACAGTAAGAAAGTGTTAGAGGAGAGAGAGTGAGGGATGTATGGGAGCAATCGAGGAACAGGGTGGTAAGAGGTGTAATATATGGGAACTCAATGATCTGTGGTGTGCAAGAAAGGATGAATGAGGAGTGTTTGCCTGGAGGAATAATAGAAAGTGTGGCAATGGCAATAAAGAGGGGTGAAAGGGTGGATGAGATGATTGTGATGGTAGGAACGAATTACTTGAGAGACAATATAAATTGGGCAGCAAGAGATAATGAGATTCTTGCTTGAGGTTGTACGAAGAAGAGGCAGAGAGGAGAGATAGTCTGCGTGTTGCCTAGGTATGATAGCAGCGAGCTAAGCAGAAGAGCAGTAATATTGAATAACATAATAGCTAGAATGTGTAAGAAGAGAGGATTGAAATATGTCGATATTTAGAGGGCGTTTGAGGACAGAAAGGACTTGTAATGGAGAGACCACTTGAATTTGAATAAGGAAGGACGTAGAATCTGGAGAGATTGCGGTTCAGAACGAGTTGGTGTGTCAATACTAGGAAACTAGAATGCCCAAGGTGGATGGTAGAAGGGGTGGCTTCTTGTGGTAATGGATACTTGGGAGAAGGGGATGACATCAGGTAATGCTGAGCCCAGTGGATTCTAGAGGGGATACTGCTGGATAGAGAACCAGTGGCATTTTTATGCTTTATACTAATGCCAGTAGTCTCTAGAATACAGGAGAGGAATTGGTGGCACTGATATCATCAGCCTGGCCCAAGATTATTGGGATCACTGAGATGTAGTTGACAGAAGAGGATATAATAACAGGAACAGATGTAGCAAGGTACAGCATTTTTCAGCAGGATAGGAAGGGAAAGCATGGTGGTAGAGTACTGCTTATGATAAGTGACGACTTATGTCCTCTAAGAGTGGAGGCTTTAGAAGGCAGTAACACTAATGATTTTGAAAGCATATGGTGTGAGGTAGAGATGGTCAACACGGGATATTTAGTGGGGTGTTGCTAAAAACCAAGGAGCACAGAGGGTGGGGACCAGGAGAGGTTTAGACAGTTGAGCTTGGCAAGTGCATGAAGAATGATTGTTATGGGAGATTTTAACTACAGTAGTATAAATTGGGGAGACGAAGATGCATATAGCAATAATGGAATGGAATTTCTAGAATTCTTAAGGGACAAATGTCTTAGGCAACATGTAATAGAAGGAACAAGAGGTTCAAGGTTTTGGATTTGGTCACAGCATTAGAAGAGTTGATAATAACTGAGATGACATCTCTACCACCAGTTGGAGAGAGTGACCATGTGGTTTTGACTTGGAAGATAAATAGACATGCAGGAGTATCAAAGAGACGGGAATGTATGTGGAATTATAAGGCAGGTGATTACAATAGTCTTAGACATCAACTTGGGGAAGTTTCATGGATGGAGGAATTGGAAGGCCAGGATATCATTAGTGCTTGGAAAATTGTGAAGGAATACCAAGGTTGTACCACCTTACCCCAGTCCTGAAGATACTTTCAGGCACAAACTTCGTTTGCTCACACTTGGATAAAGGATTAAACTAAATTTATTATATTCTAACCAAGTGAAAAATAAACTTTCAATATTTTTTGATTAATTTGTTGGCAATTTTAAAAGATGTACAGACAGCAATCTTATTCCTAACTGTGTTAAGCTAAAAAGGAAATTCACTTTGGCAAAAACACTAAAAATTTATAACCATACAGAGGATGCTTAGAGAGCAGATTCAAACTAAATGCAAAAACTTAGCACTTGCTCAAAACTAGGTTCTAAATTTAAAACTGGAACTTTAAGTTATTTAATTACAGAAATTTGGGATGTCTTTGAAAGGATTACTGCCAACTCAGAAAAAATATTGAAAACTTTGGAAACAAATAGAGGAAACCTTATGGAGAAATTTCTTAGATTGAAATAGCGACAAAATTTAGACATCATCCTTTTCTTATGAATCTCTTGCTTAATAAGATTACTCATCCATTTGACTCTTACTCTATTTATTCTTTGAGCTCTCGGGACACGTTCTGATTATTATTATTACTACTACTACTACCACGGGCTACTCCAGGAGTCCTTAGACTCATCGAGGGAGGCCCTAAACATCATGTTCACGCAGCTGTTCAACATTCTCACAGTATCTATCATACCTTGCCTTGAACTCGCTCACTGTCATAGCACCCACAACAGACTCTGGCAGCTTATTCCACTCATTTACCACTCTAAAAGTAAAGAACCCAGCTCTAACACCCCTGCTAACCACGCTCTTGCCCAGCTTCCATGGGTGTCCCCTAGTTCTCCCACCACCAGTCCTGATCTCAAAAATATCATCTGAATTAATCCTATAGAATCCTTTTAGCAATTTGAATGTCTCAATCATGTCTCCCCTTTTCCGCCTATCAACTAGTTTCTGCAACCCACAAATCTTCAACCTGTTCTCATATGGTTCATTCCATAGACCTGCTATCATCTTAGTCACTCGCCTCTGGATCCTCTCAACCTCCTCCCCATCAAGAAGGAACCGAGGTGACCAAATCTGGGCACAGTAGTCGAGATGAGGTCTTATCAGGGCTCGGTACAGAGGTACAATAACTTGTTTTTCTCTGCTCGTCAAGGTATTTTTCAACAACCAAGTGAGTTGATGAGCTGATTTAGCTACTTTCGCAATGTGCCCCCTAAACTTCATCTCCCTATCCACCAACACTCCCAAGTCCCTGGCCTCATCAATCTCTTGGAGTACAGTTCCACCAATGTGGTATACTGCTGCTAATCTTTTCACTCCGAAATGCATAACCTTACATTTTGTCACATTAAATTGACATCTATTCTCCTTAGTCCAGAACTCCAATCTATCTAAGTCATCTTGCAAGACTTTGACATCTTCTGCATTCACTATCGCCCTACCCAACTTTGCATCATCAGCGAACAAATGAACTGTTCCACTTAGACCCTTCCCTATATCGTTAATGAACAGATTAAACAGCAGTGGTCCAAGAACAGAACCCTGTGGCACACCACTAGTTACAGGCCGTTTTTTGGACTCTACTCCTGAATAAACTACTCTTTGATATCTCTCCATCAACCACCCAGCTATCCATCTCACCAACCCTATATCCATTCCCATATGTTGTAGTTTACGGATTAGAATTCCATGTGGTATCCTGTCAAACGCCTTTGCCGGGTCCAGCACTATCACTGTAAACCCATTTCCCTTATCCAGTTCAGCCGTCACCTTGTTATAAAACTTGAGCAAGTTACTGAGGCATGATCTACCCTTCACAAAGCCATGCTGTCCTCTGTACAGTATCT
This sequence comes from Typopeltis vanoorti, assembly GCF_054136105.1. Classification (NCBI taxonomy): domain Eukaryota; kingdom Metazoa; phylum Arthropoda; class Arachnida; order Uropygi; family Thelyphonidae; genus Typopeltis; species Typopeltis vanoorti. The sequence continues at coordinate 2,981,491 of NC_143563.1, forward strand.
CATTTTCATCAATCCATTCCTGTATTTTTCCTTTGACTACTTTCTCCAAGACCTTGACAACGACTCCTGATATGCTGATCGGTCGGTAATTTGCAACCATAGTCTTGGATCCTCCTTTATGCAGTGAAACTATTTTCCCCTCTTTCCACGCCTTCAGGATATATCGTTCTGATATATCACATCATTTAAGTATTGCTTAATTGCTTCCCATGCACTATTGATATTCTTTCCAGCAAGCAACCAATCCCATTCCACTGAACTCAGTATATTCCTCAGTTGGTCATAATTTCCTGCTTTGTAGTTCAGCATGTAACCTTTTCTGAATGGAACATTCATAAACTTAGTCACTTCCCAAGTGAGTACCGCATAATCACTGTCACCAACCCGAGGCAGAATAGTTATGTCTTTAATCGAAATGTCCTCTGACACTATAATTACATCTAACATTCTTTGACCTCGAGATTCTTCTGTTACATGCTGCTTGTGGAAATTGTCCCACATCAGCTCAATAAATGCATTTTCTTTCTTCTCAGAAGATTCTACTGCTACTCAATCAATATTTGGATAATTAAATTTTCCCATTATGATTAAGAGCCTCCGTAGCTCAGCCAGTATAGATGAAGCTCTTTGGTCGGAAAGACCTGGGTTCGATTCCTGTCCATGACGTGAGGAACCTTTATCTGGTCTCTTTCGACTAAAGGTGAATTAGCCTGTCTCATATGGAGTAGGGTTTTTTTTTCACCTGGAAAACTCAGGTTTTTCATTCCCCAGAACAGGCAAATCAGCCCCGTGAACACACACATGGATCACAGTCATGAATACGTCACAGCCATATGCCAGTCCTGAGCTGAAATAAAATTGGGGGGTTGGGGAAAGCAATGGTAAACTACCCTGTAAAAATCTCGCTAGGAATACTTTGTGGGCCTACAAAGTCACCTATGGTCGGAAATGACTGAAAGGGAAAATCAGTCAACCAGTCATTATGCTTACTTTTTTCGTGCTCATCTTTTCTATTTGGTGATGCATTTCTTCATCGCTAGCAACTGCTCCTCCAGGTGTGTAACAACACCCCACTTTGTAATTGATCTTGTTAGATTCTACCTCACACCAGATTGCTTCAAACTTACTGCCACATGAAATACTCTTAGTAGTAGAACTACAATTATAGGTCTCAATTTTTACTGGATTCAAGTCATTCAATATCATTAACAGCATGCTCCCTCCTATGCTATCCTATCCTTTCTATGTCAGTTCAGTGACAAACTTGCAATGTGATAATCTATCAAAAGCCTTTGCAGAATTTAAGTATACCACTGTATATGCATCTCCCTTGGTAAAATGCAATCACCCCTTTACCATCCCATGCTGACAAGCACAAAGATTAGAAATGTTGTATCCTATCTCTCACCAACCTCTCTAATACCTTAACTACAACTGCAGATATATAGATCATCCTATAATTAGTTGCCTTATCACTACCTTTGTGAAGTGAAACAATTTTGCCTTTCTTCTACCCCTTTGGGATATGACTGTTGCATGACTCTCCTTAAACAAGTAGGCCAAGGCTGATGCTAACTGCTTGGAACATTCCTTTTAGATAAATGGTGATATGTCATTAAGTCCTATTATCTTAGATAATAGGACTTAATGACATATCAATTATAGAATAAATGAGGAAAAGAGCAGAAGAAGGTAATTTTTTATGGCATTTCTACAATAAGGAAAGTATTTCATGAAAGCACAATAAAATTTTTTTTCCCTGGTTATTCTTATTAGAACAATGAGTAGAAGTCAAGTAATTATTATGGGAGATTTCAATTCAGAGACAGACTAGAAAGAAAACAGATTATATGGCAGGAAGGAAATGGAATTTATCCACTTACTGAGAGATGATTACTTAAAGCAGAATGATATGGATAGAACTAGAGTATGGGAGTGCTGGATCTTGTTATAGGATCAGAAGACCTGCCCAAAACTAAGGTGATCCTGGTGTTCAGGCTTATATGTTGATTCTCCAGTATCGAATTGTTTAAAGAAATGGACAACACAGACTTGATAATGACTAAAAATATTTAATTATTATTTCATATATTTCACCCAAGTTAAATTGGCATCTTCATGGATTAATGCAATGGTATTAAACATGTGCATGCAGGCACACTTCAGAAACAAAGAAGAAAATATGAGAGATACAGGGAAACCTAAAGTCCTATGATTAAATAACCTATTAGCTTTGGTTGGGTATTCTTGGAAATTGGGCTGACTATCTGAAGATGAGGGTTTCCCCACATGAGGAGTTGTCTGATACAACCATATTTGTTTTTAGGTTGGGATGGTTGGTAAGAGCTATATTAGATTCGAGATAAAGCCTCTCAAATTTAAATACTCTTCTGCAGAATAAAGTGGATTTTCCCACCAGATCCTGTGCCAGGTATCCAGGACATGGCCTGCTAATCCTGAGTGGCCATAGTAGTGGAATCGAATGTAATCCTGGTGCTCTGCTATACAGATGTTGGCTGTCCTGACTATTTTTCCATAATTGTTGGAGATGGAGGAAATAAGAGATCTTGGGGTGATAGTGGATAAGGATCTAAAATTTAGGGGACACATTGCCAAAATTGTGAGGACAACACAAAGAATTCTGGGAATGATGTGGAGGACACTGACTTATAGAAGTAAGGACATTTTTGTTCCATTGTATAAGGCTTTGATTAGGCTACACATGGACTTCTGTGCACAGATTTGGTCACCTGGTTTTCAAAAGGACAAATAGATGTTGGAAAGGGTCCAGAGATGACTTACTAAGGTAGTTTCTGGTAATTAGTTTACGGAATTAACAACACATATAAAGTATATTAATTAAAGGTAACTTTAATGAATAACTTCTATATTTCGGCAACGTCACATTACCATCTTCAGGAACATAAAGATATGGTATGTGCACTCAGGAACTAACACAAAGCAAATGAGGAAGAAAGCAAGAAGCTAATATTGTTCCTAAAGTCCTAATGGTGCCCACTTGCGGGCTAATTTGGTAGTCTTGGCAGTTGGGCTCAAGTTCTCATAATGAAAGTCTCCCAAATTTGGGGCAGTTTCATGCACCCAAATTTGTTGAGGTTAGGAACGTTTTTTAGAGCTGCTGAAGATTCTTTGAATAATCTTTCGTATTTAAACTTGCCACAATGAATTATTTTTGTTTTCTTCCAATGAATTTTATGGTGGGTATCTAAGGCATGGTCTGCCAGCCCAGAGCGGCTGTACTGGTGAAACCGGATGTAGTCTTGGTGTTCTGAAATCCTGATATTTGTTGTTCTGCCTGTTTGGCCAAAGTAGGACAATTTGCAGCTGCAAGGGACCTGGTATACACCAGGTAGGTCTAGGGGAAGTGGTTGGTCTTTGGTAGAGCGGATAAGGGATGCCAACTTTTTATATGGTCTGTAACAGGAAGTAAGGTCATATTTTTTGAGGATATTGGTTATTTTCTCAGAGGTGCCCTGGATCTAGGGGATGGTGATAGACTTGGTGTAATCTTTATTGTGGAGGGGGGGAGGGGGGTTGTGGTTTACTGGTTTTAGTATTTTTTGGATTTTTTGGGGGTTATAGCCATTGCCTAAGAAAGTGTTGAGGATGTGGTTTAGTTCAGTAGTCAGGGCCTTGTCATCTGAGCAGATTAATTTTGCCCTGTTATATAGTGTTTTTATAACCCCATATTGTTGTGAGGGGGGGGGGGATTGCTGGTGAATGTATCTGCCAGTGTGAGTGGGTTTTCTGTAAACAGAGAAAACCAAAGAGCCATCAAGCTGGCAGGTGATTAAAGTGTCTAGGAAGGGGAGGGTGTTGTTTTCCTCTTTTTCTATGGTGAATTGGACTCTGGGGTGTTGGTTGTTTAAGTGTGTTAGGAAGGAGTGGTGCGTGTCTGAGCCATGTAGCCAAATAGCAAACACATCATCCACATAACGAACCCAAATAGTGGGTTTTTGTGGGGCGGAGTTTAAGGCTTTCTCTTCAAATGTTTCCATAAAGAAATTGGCCAAGGGTGGGGAAAGTGGTGAACCCATGGCTGTCCCCTCTATCTGTTTGTAGAACTTTCCTTGCCAAACGAAATAGCCTGAGTTCATTGTGAACTGAAATAGGGCTGAGATATCGGGAAGAAACTTGGCTTGGATGAGCTCAAGGGTTTCTTTGAGTGGGACATTAGTGAATAGGGAGGAGACGTCAAAACTGACCATTATGTCAGTGTGTTGGAGTGTGAGGTTTTCTATACTGGCTTTAAAGTGGGCTGAGTTTTTTATGTGTGATGGTGTGTTGCCAGTGTAGTGTGTGAGCGTTTTGGCTAAATGTTTGGCTAATTTATATGTGGGGGAATCAATGCCATCCACTATGGGACGCAATGGCACATTTTGTTTATGTATTTTTGGGAGTCCATATAATCGGGGGGGGTCTAGAGTTATAAGGTTTAAGTTTGTTGGTGACTTCCACAGGCCAAGACGTGACTTTCTTAAGGAGTCTGTGGATAGTTCTAATCTGAGAGCTGGTCGGATTATATTCAGTGGGGGAGGTAAGTAGTACGGTCTAGTACTAAAGAATTTAGCTTACCTTTGTAGTCTTTTTGATTGATCACCACGTGGCGCTTCCCTTATCAGCTTTGGAGATTACTATTTTTTTGTTGTTTTTCAATTCTTGTAGGGCTGAATATTCATTTTTGGATAAGTTGGATTTTGGATGTTTGGCTTTAGTGAGAACACCGACTACATCCAGTCTTACGTTGTTGGCGATATGGTTAAGCAGGTTGCGAATTCCACGCTCTATTCGGATCATGATTTCTTCAGCAGGTATCCTTTTAGGAGCTAGGGCAAAATTGTGACCACGTGAAAGTGCGGTGAGTGCTTCAGGCTTTAAAACTGCCGATGAGAGGTTGACTACAGTGTTGAGTGGTGGCTGGGGTATGGAAGTAGAAGTCTTTGTCAGGTTTTCGTATTTTTTCACGTGCCGACTACGTATTTTTTCGAATTCCTTTCTTGCCGATGCGCATGAGTTCATCTTAGAAAAAGAGGAAAACAACACCCTCCCCTTCCTAGACACTTTAATCACCCGCCAGCTTGATGGATCTTTGGTTTTCTCTGTTTACAGAAAACCCACCCACACTGGCAGATACATTCACCAGCAATCCCCCCTCCCTCCCTCACAACAATATGGGGTGATAAAAACACTATATAACAGGGCAAAATTAATCTGCTCAGATGACAAGGCCCTGACTATTGAACTAAACCACATCCTCAAACACTTTCTTAGCCAATGGCTATAACCCCCAAAAAAATCCAAAAAATACTAAAACCTGTAAACCACAACCCCCCTCCCCCCTCTACAATAAAGATTACACCAAGTCTATCACCATCCCCTACATCCAGGGCACCTCTGAGAAAATAACCAATATCCTCAAAAAATATGACCTTACTTCCTGTTACAGACCATATAAAAAGTTGGCATCCCTTATCCGCTCTACCAAAGACCAACCACTTCCCCTAGACCTACCTGATGTATACCAGGTCCCTTGCAGCTGCAAATTGTCCTACTTTGGCCAAACAGGCAGAACAACAAATATCAGGATTTCAGAACACCAAGACTACATCTGGTTTCACCAGTACAGCCGCTCTGGGCTGGCAGACCATGCCTTAGATACCCACCATAAAATTCGTTGGAAGAAAACAAAAATAATTCATCGCAGCAAGCTTAAATACGAAAGATTATTCAAAGAATAATCTTTCGTATTTACTACCAAATTAGCCCACAAGACTACCAAATTAGCCCACAAGAGGGCACCATTAGGACTTTAGGAACAATATTAGTTTCTTGCTTTCTTCCTCATTTGCTTTGTGTTAGTTCCTGAGTGCACATACCATATCTTTATGTTCCTGAAGATGGCAATGTGACGTTGCCGAAATATAGAAGTTATTCATTAAAGTTACGTTTAATTAATATACTTTATATGCGTTGTTAATTCCGTAAACTAATTACCAGTTATGTCTAACCAACGTATAAGTCTTGCTACTAGAATTAAGGTAGTTTCTGCCCTCTGGAATATTGAATATGAGGAAAGATTGAGAATATGAAATTTACAGAGTCTAGCGGATAGGAGGAAGAGGGGTGATATGGTAGAGACCTATAAGTTAGTAAGGGGTTGTTATAGGATCAATAATGGAGAGGTTTCACAGCAAATGGTGGAAGATCAGAGGAGAAGCAGAGGACATCCCTGGAAGCTGTATAAGGAGGGTGTGAGCAGAGGAGTGAGAGAAAGGTTTTTTTTGCATGCAGAGTTGTGAATGATTGGAATGCCTTGCCTGAGAATGTTGGTGTCTGTAGAGAATTTGACTGTGTTTAAGACACTATATGATTGATGACTGTGTGAATGACAAAAATACCTCCTAGATGAGTTTTTAACTCCATGGGATCTTGGGATAATAATAATAAGAAGAAGAAAGGTTGCAGCTGCAAGGTACCTGGTAGCTGGTCTCTGGAGGAGTGAATAAGGGCTGCCAGCTTGTTTTGTTGTCACAAGATTTTAATATATTTTTTATCTTTTTTGCACGGTTAGCCTAGTGGCTTTGTGCTTTGCAACCATATGCCAGGGAAGGAATGTCCTAGGTTTGATTCCCGTCGATGACGTGAAGTGCTTAAGGATCTTCCTCAGTCATAGCCAAGTTAGCCGGTCTTGGCGTGGACAGCAGAGTTTTTTCCACCAGTTTATCTGGGATTTTTCATCCCGCAAGCAGGCAAATTAGCTCTGTGAACATACATGGAATCTACAGTCATAAATACTTAATCCCCTATGAGGTGCTCAACTCGCCCCAATAGGGACAGGGGAGAAAAGGGAGGAAACACCATACGAATAAATAAATAAAATATCTTTTTTAACATCTCAGCCACCTTTTTTGAGATGCAACAGATAAAGGGGATGGTAATGGATTTGTTGTAATCTATGTTTGGGAAGGGGATCAGCAGTGTTGAATATGTGGTGCTAAAATTATTTTATTTGGTGGGAGGTTTAGTGTTTGGCCAAAAAAGTGTTTTTTATATGGGTGAGCTCTGTGGTGAGTGGAGTGTTATCTGAGCAAATTAATTTTGCCCAGTGGACCAAGGTTTTTACAGTTCCAAATTGTTGGGAGGGGGATTAATGTGACTGTTGATGGATGTATCTACCTGTGTGTTTATGTGGGTTTTCTGTAGACTATGAAGGTCAAGGATCCATTTGGTTGTCTTGTAACTAGGGTGTCTAGGAAGGTCAGACTGTTGTTATTTTCTATTTCTATTGTGAATTGGATCCTTGGATGTTGGTTGTTCAGATGGGATAAGAAAGTGTGTTAGGTGTCCAGGTCATGTAGCCAAATTACAAACACATTGTCCACATAGCATAGCCAAAAAGGATTTAGGGTGGGAGAATTTAGGGCATTCTTTTCAAATGTCTCCATGAAAAAGTTAGCCAAGTGGGGGTGGAAAGAGGGGAGACCATGACTGTACCCTCGATTTGTTTGTACAATTTTCCTTGCCAAACAAAACAGCCTGAGTTCATAGTAAAGTGAAACAGGACTGAGATATCAGGAGGAAATTCTGCTTGCATCAGTGCCAAGGTGTCCTTAAATGGTACATTTGTGAATAAGGAGGAGACATCCAAACTGACCAATAAGTTTGCATGGTGGAGTGCGAGGGCTTGTTTACTGGACTAAAATGAGCTGTGTTTTTGATATGTGATGAGGTATTGCCAGATAGGCAAGCACTTTGGCTAAATGATTAGCTAGTTTGTAAGTGGATGAGTCTATACCATCCACAACTGGGCATAGAGATACATCCTCTTTGTGGATTTTTGGAAGTCCATAAATATGTGTGTGTGTGGGAGGGGGGGGGGGAGAATTGTAGGGTTTTAGTTTGATGGCCATGTCTGCTAGCCAGAAAGTGACATTTATAGTAGTCTACGGATGGTAGTAATTTGTGTATTGGTGGGATCATAATTTAGTATGTAGTAGGTGGATCGGTCTTTAAGAAGGGTGGTCACTTTTTTTAATATAACCTGTGTGGTTTAAAATGACAATAGCATTGCCCTTGTCCACTTTCAGGATTTTTTTTTTTTTCTTTGTTATTTCTTAGATGTAGAAGGGGGTTTGCTTGCAGGAGGATTTGGCCTCTAATAGCACGTTGGCTACACTGAGCCTAACATTGTTGTTGGCCTGATCGTGGGGATTGTAGATTCCATGCTCAATCTGGATTATGAAATCTTTGGTTGGTACATGTCTAGGTGCTATGAAGAAGTTTTGGTCATGGCTGAGTGTATGGCATGCCCTGGAGACCATGCCCTGGATACCCAACACACGATCCAGTAGAAAAAAAGCCACCTTACTTCACTGAAGCAATTTTAAGTTCAAGAGGCTTTTCCTCAAATCTACTGCAGCTCTTACTAACTATACCAGACTAAACAAATATGGTTGTATCACGCTACCCCTCATATCGGAAACCCTCATTTGCAGACAGTCAGCCCAACAACCAAGAACATCCAACCAAAACCAATAGGTGGCATAATCATACGACTTTAGATCTCCCTGTACTACTCACGTTTTCTTCTTTGTTGCTGAAATGTACCTGCAAGGACATGTTAATTACCATTGTATTAATCCCTGAAGATGCAATTTAACTTTGGTGAAATATAGGAAATAATAATTAAATATTTTTAGTTATTATTAAGTCTAAGTTGTCAATTTCCATAAACAACATACACTAAAGTGGTGGCTACATTGCCTCTAATTGGGGAAAGTGATCATGTGGTCTTGACTTCGGTAATAGGAAAATATGTGGAAATTCCAGTTAAGATATATGTGTGGAACTACAAGGCAGGTGTTTATGATATACTTAGGAGGCAGCTTGAAATCTAGTGTGTTACTAGGAAGCAGCTAAGCTACTTCCTAGTAACACACTAGACTATAACCTTGTCCTCTGATGTACTAAAAGATATATACAAATTTGTTCCCTTGCTATGTAATACAAAAAAATAAGATATAAATCTGAAGTGTTTTTTTTTCCTTCCTTTTTTTTTCTCTACAAGTACAGTAATAGTTGATAAAATCAGCGTCACTTTGGCATACTGTTTGAAAAGTAATGAAGCTTAAAATATGAAAATTGAAATGACAGGAAATTGTTATTATTATTATAAAAAACCTACAGTACAAGTAAAATAATTTCATCTATTTAGGCACAATTTTTAATAAAGATGTCAAATTAAATATAAAAATAGACAACAGAATAAGCAAAGGTGCTATTATACAGAACTACTTGAATATATTTATATTGAATAACAGAGAAATAAACAAAGCCTTAAACTAACAGTATGGAAGATTTATTATTATTATTGTAATTTCTATAGAGTCACAAGACTCATCGTTGGAGGTCAACACAAATTCTATTATTCCTCTCATTAAATGCATCCACTCTCTCTGCACATTTATCATCCTTTCAGGCAATGCATTCCATGCTCTTACAACTCTCCATGCAAAAAATTTACTTCTTACCCACTTTCTCACCACTCTCTTTTGCAACTTCCATGGGCCACTTGTCCTTTCTCTTTCCTCCTGTTCCACCATATTGAAAAGTCTCCTTAGTGTTAACACAATATTAATCTCTTGACAGCTTAAATATCTTGATCACAGCCCATCTTTGTCTCCTATCCATCAAACTCTGCAATCTATATGTCCTCACTCTGTCCTCATGATCAACATTGTACAGTCCTGATATTTTTGTTATTCATCTCTGTACTCTCTCTTCAAGTTTACTTCATCACCATAAAATCCTAGTGAACAGATCTGAGCAAAGAAATCCAGATGTGGTCTGATGAAAGCTTTATACGATGGGACCACTGCACTTTTATCTTTTGCAATCAACGTCCTCCTCAACATTGCAGCAATTCTCTGAGATGTCTTCACAACCTTTACAATATGTCCTCAGAACTTCAAACCTCTATATACAATCACTCCCAAGATCCCTTGCTTCCATCACCACTTCCAGTATATCACCACCAAGTGAGTATAAAGTATCCCATTTTTGGATCCAAAACTTTTAAACTTTACATTTAGTTGCATTAAACTGACATCCCAATTCATTTGTCTACCATTCGAGTCTATTCAAATCCTTTCATAGAGCCAAAGCATTAGCACTATTACTAATAACCCTCCCAAGCTTCAGATCATCTACAAACAACTGAACATCTCCCTGTAGTCCTGTGACAATATCATCAAACCACTGAGATTGAACGGCAAGGGTCCCAGCACTGAACCATGTAGAACTCCATTTGTAACCTTCCTACTCCCAACACTGCTTCCTTATATACAACTCTCTGACATCTACCAGAGAGCCAATCACCAATCCAGTCCATTAACCTGATATCCAAACCCATATGTTGGGATTTAAAATTTAATCAACATGAAAAAACACAAGGGATAAGTAATACTATCTATTTAAAGCCATATATTTTAATCTGAATATTACAGACCATCATCAGTAATGATAACAGTCAAATGCAAAACAGAATGCAAACAACGGATGATTTGAAAAAGTAAGAGCCACATGATGTTATGCATAAAACAATACAATGGTGTATCTGAGAAATATGAGTTCCCTGCTGTAATATTACAGCAGGAACTCTTAAACATCAAACAATATATGAAATGCTATGGCTTCTCAGGAAGGACCATACAACAGGTTTTTGATTCCTATAATCAAAATTTGATTTATATAATATCAAAGAAATAGTACATTAAATTCCAATTCATTTCTATTATTTTTAGAACACATTTCCAGAATTCTTAAGAAATACAATTTCATGACTACTTTTCTTCCAATCAACAAATTATCAGCATGGTTTCTATTTCAAAAGATAAACATTCTCCTCTAGTTCTCCCTGGTGTCTTATCAAGTTCCTTGATAAGACACCAGGGAGACACCAGTTCTTACTTTGGACAAACTGAACACTCTCTGAAAAAGACAATACCAGAACACCAGTCTTACATTAGCAACAGTAAATCTGAAAAGTCTGGCTTGGCACAGCATAGCACAGAATAGATACAGACCACAACATTATATGGTCTGAAACACACTCCATCAGTGTTGGCAGAAATTTGAACATTTATTCAAAGAAAGCACTGAGGCTTTTACTTCACCATTTGATTTTAAATCAGAATGACTGCCTCTCTCTATTTAAGATATGGGAAAGTCGTATTTTAATCACACATTCATATTTTTTATCTTTGTTTCTTTTTAAGAGATAATTAATTATCAATATTGCAATATTTCCTCGGTTAAGCTATTGCGTTGTTTTGTGTATAACATCAAATGAATCTTCCTTTTTTAAATCATCCATTGTTCACATTCTATTTTGTAATTAACTATTGTTACCACTGATGATAGCCTATAATTTTCAAGCTGAAATATATAGCTTTAAATAAAGAGTATTACTTATCTCGTGTTTTTTTTTTTTGTGTTAATTGAAAAACCTCTCATGCCACGAGTATCTCTTAAACAATTTCTATGGGCTTACTGCTTTACTCTGAGTGTAATTTTTATTATTATTATTATAGAAGAGTTTGAACAGAAAGCACCGTATTCAGTATGGATGAAACTCACCATCACTGCTTTGCATAGATTATGTGTTTTATCATTTTGCCCAAATATGCTCAAGGCTTTCTGAGTGCACATCTAAATGACCAGCCCCATCAGAATCAGTTTTACTATAGGGGAAAAAAAAAAAAAAAAAAAAAAAAAAAAAAATATATATATATATATATATAACTCTATACCATGTCTAGACATGTTGGTTACTACAAGACCATGAAGGAAATTCAATTTGTGTACCATACCATTGAAATCATTCAGAAATAGGCTAAAAAAAAAAACACTTGCATCACACATGTACATACAAGAACAAATTTAAAAATCACAGGGTGTTCAACGAATGAGTGAACAGCACTGACAAATATGGTTGTAAGAAGCTACCAAAATTATTATTATTATTATTATTTAGGCCTCCAAGGAGTCAAAAGATTCATCACGGGAGGTCCTTCCTAGGAAACACAAATCTATCAAGAATCATTGTGGGTGGTCACCCCTAAGAAACAAAGTCTATCATACCACTCCTTAAACTCATTGGCCATTCTCGCTCTCACCACTCTATCAGGCAATGCATTCCAAGGTTCAATCACCCACCATGCAAAAGAAACCACTCCTCACCCTCTTGCTCACAGTTTCCTTTCATAACTTCCAGAGATGGCACCTTGTCATTACCCCTTCCCGCTGTTCAACCAAGCAAAAGAACTCCCCAGTGTTAACCCTGTAACCACCTCTCAACAGTTTAAAAGTCTCAATCATATCACCTCTCCTTCTTCTATCCACCAAATTCTGTGGTCCACATTTCCTAGCCGATCCTCATAACTAACATTGTACAGTCCTGAAACCATCTTTGTTGTCTGTCTTTGTACCCTTTCCACAGTTAATTTATCCCCTTTAAATCTTGGGGACCAAATCTGAGAACAATAGTCCAAGTGTGGTCTGATCAGCATCCTATACAATGGAATGATAACTCTTTTAAATCTGCAGGTCAGCGTCCTTCTCATTATTGCAGCAATCCTCTGTTTTATCTTCACCACCTTTACAATATGTCCCTGTCCTCTGAATTTCAGGTTTCTATCAATCATCAACCCCAGATCTCTTGACTTTCGTCATCCTATCGACGTGTCCCAAACCACAAGACCTTACATTTTGCTGCATTAAACTGACACCCATTCATTTGCCCATCTGTCTAGCTTGTATTTAAATCCTCTTTCAGGACTACCACATCTGCACTATTACTAATAACCCTTCCCAGCTTCACATCATCCACAAACAACTGAATATTTTCAGTTGTTTGCAAATGATGCAAACAACTGAAATCTGCAATCCACTGACAATGCATGTCATTGATATAAAGGTTAAACAATATAGGTCCCAGTATTGAGCCCTGTGGGACCCCTCTTGTAACCCTCTGCCTCCTTGAAACTGCCTCACCATACAGAACTCTCTGATATCTATCGGACAGTCAATCCTGAATCCAGTAGATCAACCTGACATCCAAACCCCATGTGCTGCAACTTAAATATCAATGTATCATGTGGCACCCTGTCAAATGCCTTCACTAAATCCAAGAAAATGGCAGTATATGCCTTTCCCTCATCTACTGCTCTTGTAACTTTATTATAAAAGGTTAGCATATTACTAAAACAAGAGTGCCGCTTCACAAATCCATGTTGACACTCACAGATGACATTACCCTCATCTGGCCAGTGTTGTATACAGTCCCTAACTAATTTCTCCAATATCTTAACAACTACTGATGACACACAAACTGGCCTATAATTAGACACTTCCAGTCTGCTAACATCCTTATGCAATGGCCCTATCTTACCTTCCTTCCATTCCCTGGGCACTTTTCCCATAGCCTGACTTTCATTGAAAAGCCAGTTCAAAGGAGCTATCAGTTCTTTAGCACATTCTGTCAAAACCTGTGGTGAAATACCATCCTAGTCCCACAGCTTTACTGACATCCAGAGTACTCAGTATTTGGAACATGTTCTCCTCCTGCACCTCTAAACCTCAAACCTGTCCTATCCATCTAGTATTAAAATTTATTCCTTCAGGATGAAATACACCAATAAAGTGTTCATTGAACAATTCCACTATGTCCTCTGCATCAGTCACTCTATTCCCATTTTTATCCCACAATGTCATTCTTCCACAATCATTTCTCCTCCTACTGGCTGCATAGCTAAAAAATTCCCTAGTTTTCTTTGGATCTTAGGGCCTATCTCTTCTCATATTCCAGATTCGCCTTTCTTGCCATCACTATCATAACTAGGCAACATGCACACTATCTCTCCTCTCTGCATCTTCTTTTGTATTACCTCAAGCAAGAATCTCATATCTCTCGCCGCCCAATTTATATTACCTCTCAAGTCATTTGTTCCTACCATCAAAATCATCTCATTCACCCTTTCACCCCTCTTAATTGCCATAGCCACTCTTTCTATCGTTCCTCCAGGCAAACACTCATCACACATCCTATCTTGCACACCACGGATTATTGAATCTCCATATATTACACCTCTTATCACCCTGTTCCTCAATTGCTCCCATGCATCCCTCACTCTCTCTCTCTCCTCTAACACTTTCTCTCTGTGTTCCCCCACTTACCTGTCTTCCTGACATCACTCTATCTCTGGTTCCAGTGCTCCCTCGCATTCTTCTCATTCCCTCTCTCTCCTACTGTTTCCATTCTATCCTCTACTATCATTCACACAACTCTCTCTCATTGCCTCTCTTCCACTTATCATTTTCTCTCCTCTTCTAACATTCACATAACTCTCTCTCATTCCCTCTCTTCTACTGTTCCCATTCTCTCTCCTCTTCTATTTGAATCTCCTCTTGGAGATTCCAATGCTTAGTCCAAAAGCACTTCAGCTATCCAACAAGAAGTGCCACAATGGAATGCTCTCATAATGTTACTTATATTTTTCCAACCAAGTGAAGCCATATTTATATACAGTACCGTGATGTATTTTCCAAGTGTGTGCAAACAAAGTTTGCACCTGAAAGTATCTTCAGGACTATGGTAAAGTGGTACAACACCGGGCGACTCCTTGCAAAGGTGGAGCAAGCTACCAACACTCCTATCTCAGTATCTCCCATAATGCAAAACACATCTCCTTGCGGATATGTATAATGTTATGCATTAAGGGAAGGGCCACTACCCAGGTGAGTTTCGACCTTTATTGAGGTCTCTTCAGTGGGAGCCAGGCCCAAGTGGAGATACCAAGGTAGAAGCATTAGCAAGATCATCTCCTCCTATAGGAGCTGCCAAACTGTGTGCCAACTTTTTATTAAATTACTCTGGATTTAGAGAAAGATGTTGAAAGTTTATTTTTCACTTGGTCAGACTATAATAAATTTAGTTTATTCCTTTATCCAAGTTTGTGCAAACAAAGTTTGCGCCTGAAAGTATCTTCAGGACTGGGGTAGATAAAATAAAATAAACCAAGTGAAAAATAAACTTTCAATATCTTTCTCTAAATCCAGAGTAATTTAATAAAAAGTTGGCACACTGTTTAGCAGCTCCTATAGGAGGAGATGACCTTGCTAATGATTCTGCCTTGGTATCTCCACTTAGGCCTGGCTCCCACTGAAGAGACCTCAATAAAGGTCGAAACTAGTCTGGGTAGTGGCCCTTCCCTTAATGCATAACATTATACATATTTGCAAGGAGATGTGTTTTGCATTATGGGAGATACTGAGATAGGAGTGTTGGTAGCTTGCTTCATCTTTGCAAGGAGTCGCCCAGTGTTGTACCACTTTACCCCAGTCCTGAAGATATACTTTCAGGCACAAACTTTATTTGCACACACTTGGATAAAGGATTAAACTAAATTTATTATAGTCTGACCAAGTGAAAAATAAACTTTCGCCATCTTTCTCTAATCCAGAGTAATTTAATAAAAAGGTGGCACACCGTTTAGCTTTAAATTTATGTTATTTCAATGGAATATCAATGATATTGCAATTTTAGTGTACATCCAACATACGTAGCAACCTTGCTTTTTATACACGTATATCAAGACAGGTTGCATAGTTAAATCAACATGATGTCTGGTTAATAATATTTTTTAAGAGCCAATTCAATGTCATTTTTGTCACATTATTATGGAAAGACTTTAAACAATCAAATATCCATAAAAATATTTACCATCATCTTATAAATTGGTTAAAAAGCATTCACCTTTGGGCCAGGCAGTCCTGCTTCTCCAATTGGACCTGGAAAACCTTGATTGCCCTGCAGAAAAAAAAAATTATATTAGACTGGTTGGCTTATTGGTACAAGAATAGCACAGGTCATACTACACCATTATATAAGCATAACAATAAAATAGATAGTTATTTTTTTTTAAATTTGTTTTCTTGTACATAACTTGTTATTTACAAGAAAACAAATTTAAAAAAAAATCGACTCAGTAATGGTCTTCAATTTTTTAAAATTTGTTTCTGTGTACATGGACATAAAATGAACATAAATATAAAATCAAATGCATTTGTTTATATTAATTATCTGTCAAAAGAATTACTTCTTTGTCTGATTATTGCTTCCACTCCTTTGACCCAAACACCTACTCTGAATGAGCCAAAGAAATTATCATCACCAGCATAAGTCCTTCATTCCCCATTCTATCCAAAATCAATGTCCACTTTCCAAATAGTAGTTCGATAGAAAGTATAACAAAGCAATTCAAGAAAAAAAATTCAGCTTACCATAGGTAACTCACATCAAGAAGCCGAACTTCATACTCAGCCTATACTGAAGCATGCAACAAATGCAAAACAGTCATAAGCAAAGTCCACGCATATTTACAATTCTCCCGATTTCAATCTGAATATGCTTCATCTCTTGGATCTTAACTAACTGCTTTCATAACTTAAATCACTTTCTCATTACCATTCACAATTGTCATCTTGCCTTCAGTCTGATAAAGGGCTACATCATAATATTGCTGGACTCTGCAAAGGCATTTAACATACACCTCATGGACATCTATCATGCAAACTGAAATTAACAGGATAAATATAAAACACTGATGACATTGTTAAGAGGGAGGATGATACGCAGACATCAAGAAAAGTAGAATATGGTGCTAGAGGTAGCAGAACAAAAAAGAAGGCAGGTGACCAGTGCTATGCTACAAGGCAATGTTCAAGTTGCTGTTTATTTTGTACATATCATACTGGAAATGATTTGAAATAGATTATACAATTTGGTGCTCATGATGATGCAAATGAAGAATGGGCATGGCTAATACAAGGAGGAACTGAAAAGTTCTGATAAACACCTAGAACAAAAACAATATCAAAGCAACTGATATAACCAAAAGAAAGAACATATCTTAAAACACTTTAACACTCATGTTTCATCAAATTGTAATAATTTGTTCTTTTTCTTTTCGGATAGATAAGAAGACATGTCAGAGGTTTTGAAGAAAGTGAAAGACACAGAGGTAAGGGCCATTATCATGTTTTTCATCTGCAAGAAACATCTGGACCAAAAATGAGTTGCAGAAATTATTCTTACTGGCAGGAAGACCTTCATCCCCCATTCAACACATAAGCCTCATTCAATTTCCAAGCCCTGGTTCAACCAAAAATGTATCAAAGAAGTCAAAGAAAAAAATTGAGCTTACTAAATTTTAGCATGTGGCTTGTATCAAGAACTCTGGCTTCATACTCTGCCTACACTAAACGAAGCACACATGATATGCAAATGAGCATCAAGAGATCCAAATCTGATTTCATAAAGGGCAAGAGCAAAAAACTTGCCTCTGTCCAAATGGAAGCCGTGCCTTCTAGTACCTTGCTGAGGCTGTTGGATGCAACTTCTGCTCTCCTGCATTTCCATCCCTCTCTCTCTCTTTCTCTCCCATCCTGATAGCACAAGTGGTATTATGCCCAAGGATAAAGCTAACCTCTTGGCATCACTCTTTTCCTCAAACTCCTGTACAGATGGCCAAGAGAAATCCCCACCCACTATACCAGAATTCAAGCACCATATGCTTCCAGTAGTTTTTGTTGACAAAAAGGCATCAGAAAACTACTAAATAACTTGAAAACTAAAATGCTTTCTGGTCCTGACAGCATCTCTCCAATTGTTCTCAAATATTGCGCTCTAGAGCATGGATCCTCTATCCCAGTGTTTCTCAACCTGTGCAGGCAGACTTAAATTAATTAAATAAATATATATTTTTTTAATTATCTAAACAAATTAAATTGAATAAGTAAAAATTATTGAAATCAAATGGAGACTTAAAAAAACAACAACAAATATCGTCAGAATGTTCAACGTCAGAAGCAATAAAACTATATTGTTGTTCACTTCACTCTTTTTATTATTCGTCATTCTGCTGCTAAATTTGTAGTGGCAAGTGAACAATAATATAGTTTTATTGTTTCTGCTTTCCCTTGCTGTTTTGTCAGATTTGAAGTGAACATGTGTTATCCACATTTCAACCAATGGCTTGTTGTTTATTGATTTTTATTACTGAAGGTTTTCCTCCTTCAACCAAGGCTCAGTATATATCCTGAGAAGTCCTAAGTGATACTTGGACAAAGTGTGTCCTGAGTTAACCCCAGTATTATGTATTTATATATTTTTCAGAAACGTTTTTTAATAATGGAAAAGTGGCTCAAAACTAGGACTTTGAAAAGAAGGGCAAATGAAACAGGTGATGCTAACCCTAATTGTGATACAAGCGTTGTAAATCTGATACAATTAAAGAAGAAGAAACAAGCAGTTAAAAGAAAAAATACAGTAGGAAATATAACAGTTTATATTTGGAATTAAGGTTTACTTGGTGTGGAGATGAAAGTGAGCAGAAACCTCAATGTGTTTTGTGTTATGAAGTGTTGTCGAACAAGTGCATGAAACCTGCGAAACTCCGACGACATTAGAAACTAAACATTGTGATGTGAAAAATAAGTCAACTGAATTTTTTCAGCAATGCTTAGGGACATTAAATCATGGGAAAGATATAGTTTCGGCCATGGGTTCCTTTAATAGCAAGGCACTTGGAAGCATCCTATCTCTTAAATTTGTGCATAGCAAAAATAGGGAAACCTCATGCTATCGGGGAAAATTTGCTACTTCCAGCTATAAAAGATGTGGTAAAAACTATGTTTGGCAACAAGTTAATAAAAGATGTTGATTTGATTCCTCTTTCAAATGACACTGTCGGTCACAGAATTAATGATATGGCAGGTGAAGTAGAATCTCAGTTAATTGAAAAAGTTAAAAGGAGCCCTTATTATGCGTTACAAATAGACGAGACTACTGGTGTTACAAGTGATGCGCAATTAATATGTTACGTAAGATATGCGCATGATAACATTCATGATGTTATTCTGTTTTGTAGAACTTTGCCATCCCAAACAACTAGAAAAGAAATATTTCACACTCTCAATAATTACATAATAAACAAAGAGATCTGGTGGGAAAAATGTATAGGCTTCTGTTCGGATGGGGCACGTGCCCTTACAGGCAGGCATAGTGGAGGTTGTTTCTATGGTCAAGGAAGTAGCTCCGGATATGAATTGGGTACATTGTTTCATATATAGGGAAACGTTAGTCTCCAAAGGAATGCCAGCAGAATTTAAAACTTTGCTATATAATGCTGTAAAGCTAGCTAATTTTATTAAAGCTCGTCCGTTAAATAACAGGTTATTTTCAGTACTCTGCGATGAAATGGGCAGTGAATATATACAACTTTTGCTTCATTCTGAAATTCGCTGGCTTTCCAGGGGCAAAGTACTAACAAGGTCATTTCAATTAAGGCACAAAGTTTTATTATTTGTATCCTTTATTTTAAGCTTACACGGTGATCCGAATGCATTTTTGAAAATTATGGAGACAACTACCGTGTTTGAATAAAACTTTAGTTTAATATAAATAAAATCTATATTCGACGTTTCGACCTTTATGTCAAGGTCATCTTCTGGAGCATACAACTATACACAGAAAACAAGCTACACTACAATCAAACTGGTTTGTTAAATGAATGTAATTCTGATTTTGCATTACTCCTTGTTGACGAAGCATGGTTATCAACACTATCCTATATTTCAGACATTTTTTCGAAATTAAATTAACTAAATCTTTCCCTTCAGGGAAATCTTTAACTGTTCTTGATGCCTACGACAAAATAAAGGCATTCGAGAAAAAACTGGTTTTATGGATTAATTATGTAAAAGACAGAGAATTTGCACCTTTTTCCAACATTGGAATCCTTTTTAGTGGAAAATGATATTTTTGTTGATTCTGAGTTTCTGGAAAGGGTTTGTGACCACCTCAAAAATCTGAAACAGAATTTTGAAACATATTTTCCGAATAACTTTTATAAGAAATTTCTGTGGGTTAGTAACCCATTTCAGGCTTGCAGTCATGAGAATGACCTTTCGTTTTCGATAAAAGAACAGTTAACTGAACTTTCAAGTGACAGTGGACTTAAAATGCAATTCTGTGATCTTGGTTTGGCTCAATTTTGGATCTCGCCTTCAGCGAGAAGTGAATTTCCTGAATTATCTGAAGAAGCATTGAAAATTGTCATGCAATTCTCTACAACCTATCTTTGTGAGAAAAGATTTTCATCGCTCCTTCAAATAAAAACAAAATACAGAAATCGTTTTCATGTGTGTGTCGATCTTTGACTGAATTTGACCAATATTGAGACAGATCCAGCAACTTTGCAAGGGCTGAGAAGCTCAACCATCACATTAAAAGTAAGTAGTAACATAATTAGATCATATTATTTATTTCATTAATAAAAATTAAAACTTTGTTCAATGATGATACACTTTTAATCATTTACTTCCAATTTAATTAATTATGTTTCCATATGTATTCAAAACATGTTTTTAGATTTATTGTGTTATAAATAGCACAGTTTTTCAGAAATGTTGATAATTCCTACTTAGGTTTTTAAAAAAAGTTTCAAAAAGTCAAAACGACATATAGGGAAATAAATTAAAAACACTATATTTATTTTTGAAGTAAAACTTTAATTCCAACATTCTAAAATGTTATTTTTCTTGCTTTTCTGTTTGCGAAATCGTTGATGACATTGTCGAAGTCTATTTCATCAATCAGTTGTTGTTTTATAGACAGTATGGCAAGATTTCTTAAATGCCAAAAAAGTGCTGCCTGGGGTGGACCCCCCCTCAGCTACGCCTCTATAAGTTAGTGGTCCGTAGAATTGTTTTAGGCATTTTACAGGACCTTGGGCTTAGAAAGGTTGAGAAACGTTGCTCTATCCAAATCCATCCTGAATTATCTCCACAATCTATTACACATATTTGTACTTATTCCAGTGCATGGAAGCAATCTCATATCCATCTTATTCCAAAATCTACTGTCAAGTTACTGACCAATTGCCATCACTTCTGTCCTCTCCAAAATAATGGAAATAGTTATCAACAGCCAACTCTCCACTACTTAGAGGCCCACCAATTAATTAGCAACCACCAGTATGGATTTTGCCATTCAAGCTCCACAGATGACTTCATAGCTTTCATTGCCCACCACTGAAAAAGGAAAAAAGGTTTGGATAAATTTGTGCCATCACCCTTGACATTTCCAAACTTTTGACCATGTGTTGCATAGAGGACTGCTAAACAAACTGCTGTTCTTTGATCTCCCTGCTACTTCTGTAACTGGGTAGCCAGCTTTCTCTCTGGTTATTCTCTATTAGTCATGGTAAGCTCCCTCTCTTCAAGCTTCACCATTAATGCTGGAGTGCCTTAAGACTCTGTCACATCACATACTTTCTTTCTACTGTTCATAAATGACCTACTCACAATCACCACTAATCCTATCCACAGCTTTGTAGATGATAGTACTCTCCACTCATTCTACTCATTTGATAAACCATGCAGTACTCTGACATCCCAGGCTATAAGATCATCTACAACTATGCCTTAAACATTGATCTACATACTAGCATCCAATGGGACAAGGACAACTTTGTTATGTTCAATGCCACCAAAACACAGTCTTGCATTTTCTTGTGAAAAAGAGATCCCAGCTCATCTACTTACCCTCAGTAATACATAAACCACTAGGTGTTCCTTTTTGTTCAAAAGGCTATTTTATATTCAACCAACTCTTAACCATATACAAATCTTCCCATGCTTAGAATACTGCTCACATGGTGGGGGATACACCTAAACCTTCCCTTAAAATCCTTGACGCTGTCCAGAAGCAAATGATTTGGCTCATAGATGATCCCTCTCTTACAGATTCACTTCAACCACTGTCTCACAGATGCAGTGTTTCAGCACTGTCTAGACTATGTTAACTAGACCATGGAAGCACCTTTAGAATAAAGGTGCTTCCATGGTCTAGTTAACTGACGACCATCATTCCTCCACTTTCTGTTGCATCTATTAATAGAAGAGCAGACACTGCCCAGCATTCCTTTACTGTGCAAGTGCAAACACACCAAACCTGTGTCTCCTTTTTTCTCTTTTATTCGGTTCACCTTTGTCCTCTGGAACAGCCTTCCTTCTGAAGTATTCCCAAACAACTACAACCTGCTCAGACTTCATGTGCACCCCACACATGGCATTGATATGCTTATATGTATCTCAATTCTCTCATGTATGGGATTTAATATATTTAATAAAAAAACCTACTGTGCATAGATTTGGCTGCTAGAATTTCTGGGAACAAGAAAGTGGTTAGGAGGTTTCAGAGGCAGATGGCCATGATGGTGCAATTTTGGTCTGTGGAATGTTTACAAAATTTGGTGAATAGGCAGAACATGCTAAGAGGTTTTATAGGGTAGTTGTAGAAAAAATTGTTCTATGTATGACAAGAGAGAGAGAGAGAGAGAGAGAGAGAGAGAGAGAGAACAAGGATCATCCCTATGTACAGATTTGCACCTCCTGAATGTAGGAGAATTATTTTGCCTTCTTTCTGTTCTCTTGGAACCCTGCCAGTACTTCTGAGACTTAAATATTCTACTGTTGGCACACTTCCAGTTATCTTGCACTTTCTCACTACACCTATGCCAATATACTATCTGATCCTGTGGCTGCATTTGCATTCAGATTTTATAATATCCTATATACCGATAGTTCATCTATCTCTGTTCTTAGATCAGTAAACTGTGGTTATAAAGCAATGAATGCAGAGAATAGGTTGCCAGAATTAGTAGGTGGTTTTGGGTGCTCTATCAGTGAAGATAAAGAAAAAATCAAAAATATTGTGTAAATAATAGTTAGTATAGGCGTTCTGTGATATATCTTAGAACTTCAATCAAGATGCCTGGATAATAAGCTTTCTTTTAATAGGGTACTCATGTTTATCCTGATGAACAGAAAGTGATGGTTTACTTTTTATATCGGAGTCTCTGTATGCTCCACAATCAATAAGGCTTTTCTTTTATATCAATGCCACTTATGGAAACTAGGAATCTGTAGCACATTTAATACTGTGGGATGATAGGTATATTAAGGGTTATATAATTGGTAACAGCAATCTTTATACAAAATATGCTACTTAAGGTAACTTGAGACCTCTGATAAGCAGACACATTTGAATAGGCAGTGAAAATTATTATCATCAACATTTGACCTCCAGGGAGTCAGAGACTCATCGTGGGAGGTACTCACTATTGCATACAATGCTCATTCAACCGCATCTTAAACCGATTCAATGTGTACACATCCACAACACACTCAGACAATGCATTCCACTCACCAACTACCCTAGATGCAAAGAACTTGTTCTCACTCATTTGCTCACACACTCCTTATAGTTTCCAGCAATGGCCTCTTGTTCTACTCCCATTCTATGAAAAATCTCTTCCATGTCTACCTGATAACAACCCCTGACCAGCTCATATGTCTAAATCATATCCCCCCCCTTACTCCTATTCATGAGGCTCTGCAACTTACATTCTCTCAATCTGTCCTCGTACTCCACATTCCAAAGACCACTGACTACCTTTGTGAATCTTCTCTGTACCCTTTCCATCATATCCTCATCACCATGAAAACCTGGTGACCAAATCTGTGCACAATAATCCATATGATGCCTGATCAAGGCCTTATACAATGGAATCATAACCTCTCTATTTTTGCATGTCAGGGTTCTCCACATCGTTGCCATTATTCGATGTGATGTCTTCACAACTTGTGCAATGTGGCCTCTGAATTTCAGGTCCTTGTCCACTATCACTACTAGATCTCTCATCACCTCTAATTCGGTTAAAAATTTTCCACCAAGTGTATACTTTGCATCCCATCGTTGCTTACCAAATCTCAAAACCTTACACTTGGCAACATTGGACTGACAGTTCCACATACCTGCCCATTCATGCAATCTATTCAAATCGTTTTGTAAGGCATTAACATCAGCCTGACTGTGCATAGCTCTCCCCAGTTTTACATCATCCACAAACAGTTGGATATCACTAGTTAAACCCAACCCAATATCATTAACATACAAATTGAGCAACAAAGGGCCCAAAATTGACCAATGCGGCACACCACTGGTGACATTTCTCTTACGAGATACTGCACCCACATTATCTACCACTTAAAACCTTCATTTTTTTTTTATTTATTATCCCATGGTATTACACCAGATCATAGAGGTCAAGTTCATGTATTTTATTTTGCAGGTGGGGAAGACTTTTATGCCATTGCTAAAGTTGATTGGTCTTGTGTGGCCGGTCTTGAGGCGAGAGAGAGATCATGGTAGTGGCACTGCGATTAAACTTAGAGTTGATGGTAGCTCCAGGATTTTCTACTGACTACCAGTGGTGAGTCATGTCCTGAAGAATTGTTCTTTTTATGTTTTATTTTTGGGTGGTTTTAAAAAGATCGAAATCTGTGGTATCACTTGATGTTGCGGCCATTTTTGCTACTTCATCTGCAGTTTCGTTTCCCTTTAATCCCACATGGGATGGGATCCATTGGAAGATTATTTCGGAATCCTTAAGTAGTTTGTTTATGTTTTTTGCTATGTCTCTAAGTATTTCATGATGGCTAGTGTAGCAGTTGTTAATAGCTTGAAGGGCTGCTAAGGAATCTGTGAAAAATATAAACTCCTTCGGGTTTTGTTTATCCAAATATTGCAGTGCTGTGTTAATGGCTATTAATTCTGCATGGTATGAGTTGCATCCAATACTGTTAGTTGTTTTTAGTTCTATATGCCAGCTCGTGTCGTATGTGAAGCAGCTAAAGAATTGTCAGTGCCCTTGACCATTTTGTTTAATTTGAGCCTCAGGTCTAGGTCAGTCCCGAGGGGGATGGAAAGATGGGAAAATAGTTCCACTGCATAAAGGTGGTTCCAAGGCTGCTGTTGAAAATTACTGGCCAATCAGCATAACAGGAATCATTATCAAGGTCTTGGAGAAAATAGTCAAGAGGAAAATACAAGATTGGATAGATGAAAATGAGATACTGTATCAGGAACAGCATGGTTTTGTGAAGGGTAGGTCATGCCTCAGTGAATTGCTCATGTATTATAACACAGTGTCGGCTGAACTGGATAAGGGTAATGGGTTTACAGTGATTCTATTGAACCTTGCTAAGGCCTTTGACAGGATACCACATGGAATTCTAATCAGTAAAATGCAACATATGGGGATGGATATAGGATTAGGAGATGGATAGGAAGGTGGTTGACAGAGAGATATCAGAGAGTGGTTTATTCAGAAGTCCAAAAGACAGCCTGTGACTAGTGGTGTGCCACAAGGATCTATTCTTGAACCACTACTGTTTAATTTGTTCATTAATGATATAGGAAAGGATCTGAGATGAACAGTTCATTTGTTTGTGGATGATGCAAAGTTGGATAGGGCAATAGTGAATGCAGATGATGTCAAAATTTTGCAGGATGATTTGGATAGATTGGAGGTCTGGGCTAAGGAGAATGAATGTCAATTTAATGTAGCAAAATGTAAGGTTATACATTTTGTGGTGAAAAGATTAGCAGCAGTTTACTACATTGGTAGCACTGTACTCCAGGAAATTGATGAGGCGAGAGATTTAGGAGTGTTGGTGGATAAGGAGTTGAAGTTTAGGGGGCACATTGCAAAAATGGCCAAATCATCTCATCAAATCACTTGGTTGCTGAAGAATACGTTGACGAGTAGAGACAAGCATGTTATTGTTCCTCTGTATCGAGCCTTGATAAGACCCCATCTCGACTACTGTGTGCCCAGATTTGGTCACCTAGGTTTCTTCTTGATGGGGAGGAGGTGGAGAGGATCCAGAGGCGAGTGACCAAGATGATAGCAAGTCTGTGGAATGAACCTTATGAGAACAGCTTGAGGATTTGTGGGTTGCAGAAATTGGTTGATAGGCGGAGAAGGGGAGATATGATTGAGACATTCAAATTACTGAAGGCTTTCTATAAGATTAATTCAGAAGATATTTTTGAGAACAGGGCTGGTGGTGGGAGGACTAGGGGACAGCCATGTAAGCCGGGCAAGAGTGTGGTTAGTAAGGGTGTTAGAGCTGGGTTCTTTACTTTAGAGTGCTGAATGAGTGGAATAAGCTGCCAGAGTCTGTAGTGGGTGCTGTGACAGTGAATGAGTTTAAAGCAGGGTATGATAGATACTGTGTGAATGTCGAATAGTTGTGATAAACATGATTTGGAGCCTCCCTCGATGAGTCTAAGGACTCCCTGGAGTTGCCCATAATAATAATAACAATAATATTATGAGAGCCATAGATGAGCACCACTCCCAGAATTCCCATTTGGATTTTTGGAGCCATCTGTGTAGATCTTTGATGATGAAAAGATGACCTTGCTAATGCTTCTGCCTGGTATCTCCACTTGGGCCTGGCTCCCACTGAAGAGACCTCAATAAAGGTCGAAACTAGTCTGGGTAGTGGCCCATCCCTTAATGCATAACATTATACATATCCACAAGGAGTTGAATTTTGCATTATGGGAGATAATGAGATAGGAGTGTAGGTAGCTTGCTCCACCTTTGCAAGGAGCTGCCCGGTGTTGTACCACTTTACCTCAGTCCTGAAGATACTTTCAGGCGCAAACTTTGTTTGCACACACTTGGATAAAGGATTAAACTAAATTTATTATTGTGTAGATCTTTATTGAGTCGGGTCCATATTCCATTATTTTTGAAACCTTCATAAATGGTATTAGGAAAGAACTTGATATTGTCAGCATCCAGGAATGCGTTAGCAGAGCTAATCTCAGGTGGTATGGTCACCTAAACAGAATGGGCGAGGAAAGATTAGCAAAACAAGTGTTCTCTGCCAAGTTGGCAGCAAAACGACCCAGAGGAAGAGCAAGATATAGGTGGATTGATATGGTACAAAGTGCCTTAAACGATAGAAATATAAGATCTGATAAAGTTGGAGTCTTGACAAGTAACAGACTGATTTGGAGGAAAATTGTAGATAGGAAGTTAGTAATGATATAATTTTCTCATGTAGTACTATCATATCCTGTACACCCCTTGTGGGTACATGGCAGGAATTTGATGATGATGATGATGATCATAAATGGCGAACAAGAGTGGCTGACTTGCAGAGAGAGATAGATGAGCTAAAAGAGCAGGTGGAATGTCTAGGGAATGAGATGAAAAGTGTGAACGATGAGATTAGACAAATGGAAGAGACGAATGCAAGGCGAATCAGAGGAGAAGTGAGAGAGAGAGATGGGAATGAGAGGAGGGAATGAGAGAGAGAGCTATGGGAGTGATAGAAGAGGAGAGAATGGGAACAGTAGAAGAGATGAGGGAATGAAAGAGAGAGTTATGGGAATGGTAGAAGAGAAGAGAAGAGAAGAGAAGAGAAGAGAAGAGAATGGTAAAACATACAAGATGTTTTAACAATAATCTTTGTCACTTTTACGACTGTGAGCACAGGTTAACCTCACAAATAGAATCTTAAGACTGGAAACTTGGTAATGTTTTTCATGCAAAGATGACTAGCAAACAAAATTTAGAGAAATTATTGGTGGAGATTATTATTAACATCTGACCTACATGGAGTTAGAGACTCATCATGGGAGGCACACTATTGCACACAATGCTCATTCAACCATGCTTTAAACTGATTCAGTGTGTCTACATTCACAAAACACTCAGGCAATACATTCCACTCACAAACCACTGTCCATGCGAAGAACCTTCTGCTCACATCCTCCTTATACAATTTCCAGCAATGGACTCTTGTTCTACCCCCTCTCTCTCCCATTCTATGAAAATTCTCTTCCATGTTGACCCATAACAACTCCCTGACTAGCTTATATGTCTCAATCATATCCACACCCTTCCTCCTATTCACGAGGCTCTGCAATTTACATTGTCTCAATCTGTCCACGTACTCACACTCCACCTTCATATTTGCCATTGGGGCAATCAAGGTGGCCTTTCATTTGATTTTCCCAAATGATTTTCTAAATGTCTGAGATCCATTGCTTACTTTGATGTTTATGTCTTGAAGTCCAACATGGAGAGATCACATCAAGTGAGTGGTATCAGTGGAACTAGCTGTAGATCCAGAAATAATCTGTTGTGTTTGTATACCAATGCTAGAAGTATAAGAAACAAGGCGGATGAAATGGTTGCACTAATTTCCTCTGTGCACCCAAAGATTGTCGGAATAAGTGAGATATGGTTAGATGAGGACGACATCCTGACAGGAATAGAGATGGAAAGGTATGATGTGTTTCGTGAAGATAGAAGGGGTAAAAAGGGAGGGGAAGTGCTATTGATGATAGAGAAAGAGTTATGTCCATACAAGGTAGAGATGCAAGAGGGAAATAGGGCCAGTGGTTTTGAGGCAGTATGGTGTGAGATAGAGGTGAATAGAATCAAATACTTGGCGGGATGTTGTTATAGACCTAGTAATGTGGATTTTTTGTGCTGAGTTGTGAATGATTGGAATGCCTTGCCTGAGAGTGTGGTGTCTGCAAGGAGTTTGAGTGTGTTTAAGACATGGTATGATGAGATGTGTGTGTGTGATAAAAGGACCTCCCAGATGAGTCTTTGACTCCATGAGGTCTTGTTTAATAATAATAATAATAATAATAATAATAATAATAATAATAATAAAAATGAATAAAAATAAAAATGTGTAAGATTCCCTTTCTAATGACTTAAAAAATGTCTACTTCTTCCTTATTAGATTCAGTGGACCATAAGCACAAATATGTATTATCGTCTTATTATTTAAAAAAAGCTGAAACCTGCTTTAGTCTTCTTAATTTTGGTAACCCCAATAATGTTGTTAAGATAATTCATCTTTTTTCTTTTCCCCTATTAGTTTATATATTAATGGTGTATGTCTTCAGTTATGTGTGGCTGGTCTAGTAGCTGACTATTTTGACTGTATACTTCATTCCTGGTTCCTTGAAGAAAACAGTGAGGACCAAGTGAAACTGGACAATGCTCAACCATTACGATAGCTATTATGTTGCATCATTATCATCATAATGCACATGTTGTTTCAGCTGATGTAGAATGCAATATAGCAGTTAACTCCAAATTGTCAGCACATCCTCATTCATTCAGAATCTACGTGGGCATCTAATGATGGAGATGCATCCCAGGAAAGCTAAGGACTGGACATCAGTAGAAGCCCAAGCCAAAGCCAGTTCTTCACATATCTTATATGTGAATGTTTCTTCCTAGTCATGTAGCTTTAAACCTTAACTTTTCCACAAGCCTTAAGTAATAATACAATTTGAAGGAATTAATATTTTTAAGTCTTCCAATTAGAACCTCTGTAGCTCAGTCGGTATAGACGAAGCCTTTTTGGCAGAAGGACCTGTGTTCGATTCCCATCCAAGATGTGAGGAACCTTTATCTGGCTTTTTCAACTAAAGGTGAGTTAGCTTGTCTCATATGGAGGTAAGGTATTTTCAGCTGGGAACTCAGGTTTTTCATCCCCCAGAATAGGCAAACTGGCCCTGTAAACACACACATCTACCGACATGGGACACACACCAGGAGGCATAGGACCAATCACCTTATCCTCGAGACAGTCGCGGTTGTGAAATCCACAGGTAAAGAACCTTAATGGCTCATGAAAAGCTTAAAACAAAATAAGACAAGTCATCAGATTACTACTGTTAATTCATTCAGAAACTCATAAAATAATAATTAAAAAAAAAAAAACATTTCATCTCATAATTAAAAATCAATCAGCCTGATTACCAGATGTAATATTCCTGTAGAAATTATGTCATAGTAAAGGATAAAAGTAAAATGTACTAATACTTACAGGTAATCCTTTAGGACCTGCAGGTCCAAGAGGACCTCGAGGACCAGGTGGTCCTTGTAAGCCATGCTTTCCATCTTCACCTTTTGGACCCGGAGGACCACGAGGCCCCTTAATAATAATAATAAAAAAAAATTAAATAAACATAGGAAGATTTCAAACTTCAACTTTTTATTTTAAACTACAGTAAGGACATTAAAGCTGAGATTAAACTGCTTCAACAGAGCTAGGGACTGCTGGATAAACAAAAATGATAGTTAACATGTTCGCTGCCAAGTATACTCGTAGTTGGTATATGAGCCCCACAAGCCAGCTACGAGTATACTTGTATGATGCTTACTACCGGCAACGAGATTACCCGTACTGACCTTGAAGAAGTGAAAATGCTTGGCGTGTGGAGCTAGCAGCAAAACTGTGTATACTTGTAGTTGGTATATGAGCCCCACAAGCCAGGTACGAGTATACTCGTATGATGCTTACTGCCGGCAATGAGATTACCCGTACTGACCTTGAAGATGTGAAATTGCTTGGTGTACAGGAACAAACTATGCCAAAGTAGCGTGGCAGCGAACGTGTTAATATGGAAAATGAAGAGAAAACACAGATACAGTGTTGCAACATAATGTACTAAAATCAAATATGTACATATAATATAAAAGACATGAAAAAAAATTTAAAGTTCAATGCCGACTCCACGGAGGGCATAATAATAATATAAATTAAAGATGTACTAATATGCTTATGTGTCTCAATTTGAGACATATAAACATATAATGTGCTTTGAGGGCTCACTCAAAGCATCTAAAGTAATTTCAGGACTGGACAACTCGTATATAGAAGCTAACGACTTCACATCACTTGCCTCAGTATCCCACAATGCAAAGCACATATCCTTACAGACATGTATAATGCTATGCATTATGGGAAGGGTCACTGCCCAGACTTGTTTTGATATTTATTGAGGTCTCATCAGTGGCAGCCAGACCCCAGAAGTGATACCAAAGTTGAAGTGATGCAGAAGTCATATTTTCATATATAAGTAGCCAAAAGGTGTCATACCTTATTATTATTCTTGTAGAAAGGCTTATACATTGGTAACACATGACAATTAAATTATTTAAGGAATTTACAACGTATACTGGAATATTAATTAAAATAAACTTTAATAAATACTTCCTATATTTCGGCAATGTCACATTGCCATTTTTCTGGGAACATACAACTATGACACGTGCATGCAGGTGCTACAAAAAGCAAATGAGGCATAAGAGAGAAACTACTGTTGTTCCTAGACTCCTAATGGTGTCTCCAAACCACAACAACACTCAACACTGTAGTCAACCTTTCTTCCGTTACTTTGAAGCCTGAGGCACTCAACGCATTGGCGTGGCACAATTTTGCCATATCTCCTGAGAAAATAACCGCTGAAGAAATAATGATTCAGATAGAACATGGCATCTGCAACCTTCCAAACCATATTGCCAACAATATCAGACTGGATGTAGCTCGTGTTCTCACCAAAGCAAGACCACCAAAATCCAACATATCCAAAGGTGAATTTAAAGCTCTACAAGTAATGAAGAAAAACAAAGAAATAGTAATCACCAAAGCAGATAAGGAAAATGCCACTGTGGTTCTCAACCAAATGGACTACACAGGTAAGCTTAAGGCTTTATTGTTAGATCGGGCTACCTACCTTCCTATTGAGCATAATCCCACCAGCTCCCAAATTAGAGCACTCCAAAGGCTCCTTAAGAAGGTCACTTCTTGGCCTGTGGAAGTTACCAACAAACTAAAACCTATTAACTCTAGACCTCCTCGAATATATGGACTTCCAAAAATACATAAACAAAATGTGCCATTACGTCCCATAGTGGTTGGCATTGATTCCCCCACATACAAATTAGCCAAACATTTAGCCAAAGTGCTTACACACTATACTGGCAACACACCATCACACATAAAAAACTCAGCCCACTTCAAAGCCAGTATAGAAAACCTCTCACTCCAACACACTGACATAATGGTCAGTTTTGACGTCTCTTCCCTATTCACAAATGTTCCACTCAAGGAAACCTTAGAGTTCATCCAAGTCAAATTTCCTCTCGATATCTCAGCCCTATTTCAGTTCACAATGAACCCAGGCTATTTTGTTTGGCAAGGTAAATTCTACAAATAGATAGAGGGGACAGCCATGGGTTCACCACTCTCCCCTCTCCTAGCGAACTTCTTTATGGAGACTTGTGAAGAGAAAGCCTTAAACTCTGCCCCACAAAAACTCACTGTTTGGCTTTGCTACGTTGATGATGTGCTCGCTATTTGGCCACATGGCTCAGATACACTCTTAACACACTTAAACAGTCAATACCCCAGAATCCAGTTCATCTTAGAAAAAGAGCAAGACAACAGTCTCCATTTCCTAGACACTCTAATCACTCACCAGCCTGATGGATCCTTGGTTACAGAAAACCAACCCATACAGCAGATACATTCAACAGCAATTCCTCACCCCCTCACAACAATATGGGGTTATAAAAACACTATATAACAAGGCAAAATTAATCTGTTCAGATGACAATGCCCTAACCACTGAACTAAACCACATCCTTAATACTTTCTTAGCCAATGGCCACAACCATGAAAAAATCCAAAAAATATTAAAACCAGTTAACCAAAATACTCCCCCCTCCCACCCTACATAACAAAGATTACACTAAATCCATCAGCATTCCCTATATTCAGGGCACCTCTCAAAATATAACCAAAATCTTAAAAAAATATGACCCATGTCACAAACCATATAAAAAATTGGCATCCCTCATCCGCTCCACCAAAGACCAACCACTTCCCCTAGACCTACCTGGGGTATACCAGGTCCCTTGCAGCTGTAAACTGTCCTACTTTGGCCAAACAGGTAGGACAGCGAATGTCAGGATTTCAGAACACAAAGACTACATCTGGTTTCACCAGTACAGTCACTCTGGGCTTGCAGACTATGCTCTGGATACCCACCACACAATACACCGCAGCAAGTTTAAAAATGAAAGATTGTTCATAGAAAGCCCCAGCTCTAAAAACTTTCCAAATCTCAACAAATTTGGGTGCATGAGACTGCCCCAAATTTGGGAAGCGTGCAGCCAAGACAATATAGCCCTTTAGGGGGGGTATCATTAGGACTCTAGGAACAACAGTAGCTTCTCATTCCTGCCTCATTTGCTTTTTGTAGTGCCTGCGTGCATGTGTTATAGTTGTATGTTCCCAGGAAGATGGCAATGTGACATTGCCAAAATATAGGAAGTATTTCTTAAAGTTTCTTTTAATTAATATTCCAGTATGCATTGTAAATTCCTTAAATAATTTAATAGTCACCTTATTATTAAAATACAGGTATCCCTTGATTAACGCAATTAATTAATCCTTCGATGTTACCGTGTATATCAAAATCGTGTTAATCAAATATAATAATCAATGGTAAAAATTGCAATTCGTTCATGCTCGATTACTGTATTAATAATTCGTTTTATATGGTACTCTTTTAGGAAAGATAAAAAAATGAATGCAAAATAAATGTACCTACATTAGTTACTGCAATTTTTTATCAAAAAATTTATCAAGATTCGTTTAAACAGTTTTATTTTTTTTTCTTATCAGCATAAATTCTAAGATAACATCCAAA
Source organism: Typopeltis vanoorti (assembly GCF_054136105.1). Classification (NCBI taxonomy): domain Eukaryota; kingdom Metazoa; phylum Arthropoda; class Arachnida; order Uropygi; family Thelyphonidae; genus Typopeltis; species Typopeltis vanoorti. The sequence continues at coordinate 3,015,029 of NC_143563.1, forward strand.
TGACTCTCTAGCTCGGCAAATAAACATTCATTGATTAACATCTGTATCTGTATCCATTACTTGCTGCTTAAGCGATTCTAAACTGCAAAATATTCCGTCCAGTTCTTTGATTGTTCTCCTTGGGAACCTCATCTTCACATTCCATTTGTTCGCTGTCTTCATATGCACGTTGTTGTTCAATTGCAAGAAGATCGTTGTCGCTGAAATCTTTTGAATTTGAATCCAATTAATTCTTTAGCATCTGCATCAACACCATCAAAACCAAGGTCTTCACCAATTGGAACGATTTCTTCAACCACATTGTTCACAGGATTTTGAAACCACCTAAGTCATTAGTGCATTCTGGCAAAAGGTTTTTTGAAACAGCTCTCATGCAGCTAGAAGACACTTGCTCCCATGAATCATGAATGTGTTTGATTCCGTGTTTAATGGTAAAATTTTTCCAAAATTCTTGGTACCTAATTGCATTTTCTCACGCTGTTGTTTTTACTGTCTTTGAGAATGTCTTTTTAAGAAAATAAGCTTTCAAAAGTTGGAATGACGCCCCCCATGTCCATGGGTTGTAACAATGATGTCGTATTTGATAGAATATTGGTACATTTAAAGGCATGTTAATTAAAACTCTTGCAGCATATATGAAGGGATTGTCGCAATTAATTTCACCGTGTTAATCAAATCCCACATTAAGCAAAACCGTGTTAAGCAAGGGATACTGTACTCTGGATTAGAGATAGATGTTGGATGTTTTTCCACTTAGTTATAATATAAATTAAAGATTCCAAGAAATTATATTCTTGATTTAATCCATTATCCTGAAATTACTTCAGGTGCAAACTTTGTTTGCTTACATTTGGATAAAGGATTAAACCAAGAATATACTTTCTTGGAATCTTTAATTTATAGTATAACCAAATGAAAAAAAGAATGGGATTTTATGAGGATCTCCTATAGAGACTATGACCTGGCTCATTGTTCACCAATTGCAAGTAATCATGATAATGCCTTGTGTGGGTCCTTCACAGTTGGATTGTTTGTTTTGCAGAGTTGGAAGGGAAGTCTTTCACCTTCATATTAGACAAGACAACACAAAACCTTTTTTTGAAAATCTCTTGTTAAAGGTTTCTTGCATCCACTGACAGAATTTGACACAGAGCTTTTCAGCAAAAGGCACTGTTCACTGCCACTACTATGATGATTTGGTGCATTCAGTTGAAGAGAAGATTCGACAGAATAGGGGATTCACTATGATGTCACTTTCACTGCAATTTCCAGAAGTTTCACGTTCATGTCTTCATGAAATTGTGTTGGAGAAACTGAATTATCGGAATTTGTGTGCACACTGGGTGCCGATGTTGCTTACAGAACAACACAAAGTGAATCGGCTGGGCAGTGTGTTGGAATTCTTGACAAGCTACCATGAGGATGGCAATGCTTTCCTGAGCAGACTTGTCACCAGGGATGAGACTTGGGTGTTGCACACAACCCCTGAATCCAAACAACAGTCCATGGAGTGGAGGCACACCTCATCACCAGTCAAGACGAAATTGAAGACAACAGTTTCCACTTGGAAAATCATGTGCACTGTGTTTTGGGACAGACATGGAATTTTGCTGGCAGAATTCTTGGGTCAAGGCTCCACAATCAATGTGAGTATGTACTGCCAAACCCTTAAGAAACTGCATAGTGTGATTCAGAATAAACAATGTGGCATACTTACCAGGGGCGTTTTTTTGATTAATGATAACGTCCGCCCACCCACGGCCGGAGTAACACAATAACTTCTCGCCACCTTCAGCTGGGAACAATTCCATCGTTCCCCTTATAGTCCTGATCTCACACCAAGGACTTTCAGCTGTTCAAACATCTGAAATCTTTCCTTGGTGGCCGGCAGTTTCAAGACAATGACGAGGTCAAAGACGCAGTCAATACATGGTTTGCGTCACAGGCGGCAACCTTCTATGATGAAGATATTCAACTCTTGGTGCCCCGTTATGATAAGTGCCTGAACAATGGTGAATATTATGTAGAAAAGTAGTGAAAGATGTCTATCTAATTTAATTTCCAATAAAGTTTTTTTGTAAGTATATTTTTGTTTCTCTGACAACCCATCGGAACTTACTTTCCAGATGTCCCTCATATGTATATATATGTAGAAAGTATTTTACCTTGGGTATAATAAATGTTAAAGATACCAAGCTATTTTGAACCTGGTTTTACTCCATTTCCCAAGTAAACAAACAGACAAGTAAGTCAAGTTTGCGCCTGCAAGTATTGCAAGCCTGGGTGACCCTGCACGTAGTGCAAGTCAAGGCAACTTGTAAATAGCTTGGTATCTTTAACATTTATTATACCCAAGGTAAAATACTTTCTACATCTATCTCTCATCCTGAGATTTTTATTTAATAAGGTCAAAACACTTTATTGTAACTTGTTCTGGCAAAATACTTATAAGCTCTGTATTACTAAAATCTTGGTATTTCTAAGCCTGGCTCCCACTGATGAGACCTCAATAAAGGTCGAAACCGGTCTGGGTGGTGGCCCCTGGCCTTTAATACATAGCATCATACATCTCCTCCAGGAGATGTGCTTTGCATTAAGGGTAAATATTAAGAATAGTGATCAGAGCTTATCCACCTTTGCCACGAGTTGCCTTGACTTGCACTATGTGCAGGGTCACCCAGACTTGCAATACTTGCAGGTGCAAACTTGACTTACTTGGGAAATGAAGTAAAACCAGGTTCAAAATAGCTTGGTATCTTTATCATATATATATATATATAGATAGATATGTTCATTTAGATTTTATTATTATTTTTGGGAACCTATATGGAGTCAAAAGACTCATTGTGGGAGGGCTCACTCAACCAGCAAAAAGTCTATCATAATGAACTTTGAAGTTATTTACACTACCTGCATTCACAATGCACTCCGGAAATGCATTCCACTCACCAATAACTCTCCACACAAAAAATCTACTCCTCACACCCTTCTTCACTGCATCTTTATGCAACTTCTAGGGATGGCCTCTCATTCTTCCCATCATAATATCCACTCTTTATAATTCCTTCTGAATAAATCTGATAAAATCCATTAACTAACTTGAAGGTCTCTATCATATCTCCTCTTTTCCTCCTATCCACCAACTCCAGTAATCCACATTCCCTCAAATGCTCTTCATAATCAATACTCCAGAGTCATGATATCACAATGAAAACCAGGTGACCAAATCTGAGCTCAACAGTTCATATGTGGTTTGATCAATGCCTTATATAGAAGCACCACTACCACCACCACCTCCTTATTCCTACATGTCAATGTATTTATCATAGCAACAATACAATGTGCAGTCTTTGCAACACTTGCAATGTGCCCTTGGAACTTCAGTCCACCGTCTACCATCACTCCAAGATCCCAAATCTCATCCACTTCCTGAAGTACAGCTCCACCAATACAGTACATAGTTGTTTAATTAATATTAAAACTGCAACCCCACTCATTTGTCAAAGCTAAGAGTCTATTGAAAAAATCTTCCTGTAGAGAATTAACATCAGCACTTTTCCTAATAATTCTTCCTAACTTTGCATCATCAGCAAACATTTCAAAAACCCAGTCAATCCACGTGAAATATCATTAACAAATAAGTTAACCTCAACCTGCCATAATTATTTTTCCTCTTGCTTGCCGCATACCAGATAAATTCCCTTGGATTAGATTTGACCTTACTGGCCAATCTCTTCTCATATTCCACTTTTTTTTTTTAAACATGCATATTGCTTTTCTGACCTGCAGTTTATATTCTTGATGCATCTGTTCACTGCAAACTGTCTTGTTTCTTCTCCGTAACAACTTTTTTTGTAACACTGCTTGCTTGATTTCACTGTTCACCCATGTCACTCCTACTGGACAGCTGATGATAGGAAATGAGTGATAAGGTACAATGAGTCAGCATTTACTTTATTTGCTCAGTCAGCATTTACTTTAACAACAGGTCAGGTTTATGTATGGAGAAAACCCCCAAGGAAGCATACAATTCGGACTGTCTGGTTCCAACTGGAAAAAAAAAAAAAAAAAAACATAGGGTGGATCTGTGATGATTTAGGTGCCCATATCTTGGTATTTGGCTGGCCCAATCATAAACCTACATAGTCAAGTTACTGCCAGCATGTACGTGGACATTCTGGCTGATCAGGTGCATCTTATAGTCCAAACGTTGTTTCCTAACAATGATGCCATTTTTCAAGATGATAATGCACCCATACACACAGCTGTAACAGTTAAGTCTTGGTTTTAGGAGCACTGAGAAGAACTTCAACATCTGACGGGCCAACTCAATGACCTGACTTGAATATCACCAAACCAATATGGCCAATTTTGGAGAGCAGAGAGTGAGAAGCAGATTTCCTTCTCCAACATCTCTCAAGCAATTGGTAGATATTCTGACTAATGAATGGCAAAACATTCCACTGGAGACTATTAAAATTTAATACAGCTGACAAAATGGTTGGTTACTGTATTAAAGGCAAATGGTGATCCCACAACATATTAATAAAGACAAATTGCCTATCTCCCAAGTGTTCACATTACTTTGTCCAACTCCTGTAAATGGTACAGCAGTAATCCAAGCATGCAGAGCTCTATTCCATACCAATTCTCACTACCTTCTCTTATAGTCTGCTCCTCTCTTTCTCTATTCATCTATATTCTTATCTTATAAATGTTTGCTTCATTTACTTGCCAAATGCTTGTCACTGAAACAAATTTTGTATTTACTGCTCTCCAAATTCTGAAAACACTCTGTCTCTTCATTAACTTCTTGTGCTTGAGCCTTGACATTCTGTATGACAACTGTCCAAGCAATGAAGTGATCTTACTAAATTCATACTCAACCTGCTTGAACCATGCACCAAATGCAAACCAACTATTAGCAAATCCAAATCTGGATTTGTTAATTCTTGTACTGATAAACTGCATGCTGATCCAATGTTCATTTTTAATGCTAGTGATCATCAACTTATTATTATTATAAACACCCAACTTCCATAGAATCAAAGGACTCATCATGAGAGGTCCAAACTCTCTCATGCAAAAAGATCTTCGAACCATGCATTAAATCCATTCATAGTTACTGCACTCATCACATACTTGAGGCAATAAATTCTGCTTACCAAATACTCTCCATGCAAAGACTATGCTTCTCACCCCCCCCTTCCCCCATTCGCATCCTCATTATACAGCTTCCAGGGATGGTCTCCTGTTCTACCCTTGCCTCCCTCTACTCTATGAAAAATCTCTTCCACGATAATCTGGTAATCCTCACACAAGAGACATGCTGATATGTCTCTTGAAATCTTACTGCCTTTTGAACATCAATTTTGCTTAATTCCTCATATATCTTCTGCTTACTCACTGTCAGTCCCACTATACCCTCTACACTCAAGCTCCTTGTCATGCTGCATTTATGAGCATGAACTGACCCAATAAATTACTCATTGAATATCTCAACTGTATTCTCTGTAGAAGTTACCAACCTACCATGTTCATTGACTTACATCATCCTTCCATAATTATTCATTCTTCTCCTAGCCAGATATTAAAGAACTCTAGGATTTTTCTTGGCTTGACTGCCTAATTTTTGCTACTGGACTTTCCTGTCCTTACCAACTGAGTCACCTTCTTAACCTATTCCTTATACTCCTCATGCATCTGATCAGTATCCTTCATTTTGTGCTGCCTCCTTAAAAATCTTCTGAGTTTGATTGAGGTTCCAGTAGCTCAATTTTGAATGTATGCCCTGGTTCTCTGACAATAACAGCAGATACCTTGTTTAACCAGAAAACACTCCAGCTGTACTGACATTTGATTCAGATTTGACTTTTAAGAAAACCAAAGCAATTTTATTATAATATTTTTTATCTATATTTCTTATTTATAATTATATTTCATTCTAATTTCCTGCCTTTATTAAGCTCTTACACTATCTCTGTATACTACATTAATTTTTATGAGTAAAACTGATTTGTTCATAAACACAAACTACTAGTATGGTGAAATAAATATTATTAACTAATAATTAATTACATGCTCTCCATCCTTTCCTGGTGGTCCAGGTGTTCCCGGGAGTCCATCTTCACCTTTTGGTCCTTGCTTTCCTTCTGGTCCAGGTGAGCCAGGCATTCCCTCACCACCCTACAAAAAAAAAAAAAAAAAAAAAAAAAAAAAAAAAAAAAAAAGGAAATTTGATTCTAGTCTCCTAAATGAAAACATATGCTTATCATCACAAATACAGTCAATTCTCAGTATAGCAAACAGTATATAGTTAATTCACTTAATTTACCAAACTACTGAAATGTTAAAACAATACATAGTAGCACCAATGCTGTTCTAAAGAATATTCATTATTGCAAAGCTTCCACTATAATATAGCTGACTGTAAAAATTATAATCTATATTTCAAAATAATGGATACAACATTGTTTCACTTATTGAATTTATTCACAAAAAAAAAAAAAAATGGTTGCAGTAAGTGAAATTCGGTTGTGAGAGGATAATTTTTTTTTTAATGTTAACTCCTAGTCATGAAAGGCTGTAAGCATATAGAAAACACTTGTATGTACCAAGAGTGGGCTGGGGATTTTTTTTTTTTTTTGTATTTTTATTATTTATTATTATTTATTTTTTATTTTTTACTTTTGAATTTTTTCATCTGGGACATAATTATATATATATAATTATATTACTTATATAAGTATCCATAATTTATATGTATACTTATATACTTAATTTTTTTTATTAATTTTTTCTTTTTTGTGAACATGTTGCTCTCCAACTTAATTTAATTTTGTAACTTTTTTTTTAATGTTGAGCCCATGCATGAGAGGTTGGTAGATCAGCCTATAGTACATTAGTACCGTGTATGGGTTAGAACCTAATAGATAATAATAATAACAGGACTCGAGCTTTGATGTAGTAAGGGTTTTTTTTTCCCACAAGAGGTCAGGCCAATAGTTGTACTGGTTAGTCAGTAACTTTAGCATACCATGTAGATTGTAGTGCAGCTTATTTCTTTTTATATATGTGTATACTCCAGATGATGACCTTCATGTAAAGGTTGAAACATCGAGTGTTTATTTTGGTTTATATTAAACACAAGTTTTACTCTAACACAGTAGTTGTTTCCATAATTTTAATGATGTATTCTAATCACCATGTAAGCATGAAGGAAAAAGATATCAAATAGGAACTATTGTTTATTTCAACTACTTTCATGAAATACTCTCTTTTATTTCATCAGAAAATAACATGAATAAACTAAAAAAAAAAACTATACAGCAAGTAATAACACAATTAACATCTCTACTGAAAAATATTAGAACATTTTTAAACAATGGAATTCATGCATTCACTATTAACCTGGCAGCTAGTTCAGGTGTTTCTGTATACTATTAGCTGATATGAGTGTATTGTGATGAATTAATGAAGAGCAGAGTTAATATAAAATTATCCCTTGTTCATTGTTTTTTGTTGTACATTAGAGGATGCTTTATCATTTCACCTGATTCTTTGAATGCTCTTGAGTAAAAATGGTAATTAATGTGAAGCACTGAATTAGTTGATATAGTGGAATTACTGAGCGAGTACTTTGTAATTCAGGTGGTGATATTGCAGGAATGAAAGATCCAACAGGTTATATGGGAATCGAGGTGAATGAAATGGAGGTGAATAGTATATTACAAAATCTTAATGTGAACACATCTGTGGGGTTTGGATGGTATATCAGCTCAGGTCTTATGTGAAGCAGCAAAAGAATTGTCAGTGCCCTTGACAATTTTGTTTAATTTGAGTCTCGGGTCTGGGTTAGTTCCGAGGGGTTGGAAAGAGGGGGGAGGGGAAAGGTACCACTGCATAAGGGAGGTTCCAAGACTGCTGTTGCAAATTATCGACCGATCAGCATATCAGGAGTTGTCAAGGTTTTGGAGAAAGTAGTCAAGAGAAGAATACAGGAATGGATAGATGATAACGGGATATTGTATGGGGGACAGCATAGTTTTGTGAAGGGTAGATCATGCCTCACTAACATGCTCATGTTTTATAACACAGTGACGGCTGAGCTGGATAAGGGTAATGGGTTTATAGTCATACTGCTGGACCTTCCTAAGGCCTTTGACAGGATACCACATGGAATTCTAATCAGCAAACTGCAGCATATGGGGATGGATATAGGGTTGGTGAGATGGATAGGCATCAGAGAGTAGTTTATTCAGGAGTAGAGTCCAAAAGATGGCCTGTGACTAGTGGTGTGCCACAGGGTTCTGTTCTTGGACCACTACTATTTAATTTGTTCATTAATGATATCAGAAAGGATCTGAGAGGAACTATTCATTTGTTTGCTGATGATGCAAAGTTGGGTAGAGCAATAATGAATGCACATGATGTCAAAATTTTGCAAGATGATTTGGATAGATTGGGGGACTGGGCTAAGGAGAATGGATGTCAATTTAATGTGGCAAAGTGTAAGGTTATGCATTTTGGGGTGAAAAGATTAGCAGCAGTATACCACATTGATGGAACTGTACTCCAGGAGATTGACGAAGCAAGGGATTTGGGGGTGTTGGCGGATAGGGAGTTGAAGTTTAGGGGACACATTGCAAAAGTGGCTAAATCAGCTCATCAAATCACTTGGTTACTGAAGAATACTTTGACGAGCAGAGACAAGGAAGTTATTGTTCCTCTGTATCGAGCCTTGATAAGACCCTATCATGACTACTGTGCCCAGATCTGGGTGCCAGAGTTTCTTCTTGATGGGGAGGAGGTGGAGAGGATCCAGAGACGAGTGACTAAGATGATAGCAGGTTTATGGAATGAACCATATGAGAACAGGTTGAAGATTTGTGGGTTGCAGACATTGGTTGATAGGCAGAAGAGGGGTGATATGATTGAGACATTCAAATTACTGAAGGGTTTCTATAATTCAGAGGATATTTTTCAGAACAGGTCTGGTGGTGGGAGGACTAAGACCCATCCATGGAAACTGGGCAAGAGTGTGGTCAGCAGAGGTGTTAGAACTAGGTTTTTTTGCATGGAGAGTGGTGAATGAGTGGAATAAGTTGCCAGAGTCTGTTGTGGGTGCCATGACTGTAAGTGGGTTCAAGGCAAGGTATGATAGATACCGTGTGGAAGCTGAATAGTTGTCGACATGAAGTTTAGGGCCTCTCTCAATGAGTCTAAGGACTCCTTGGAGTTGCCAGTAATAATAATAATCTTAGTTTGTTGTCATTCTTGATCATTGTTTTGATTCTGTTGTATGTACTGCCAGGCATGGTTTAAGTATCCTTTATATGTCAATGTTTGCAATCAGCATATTTCTCCAGATCTGACTTTCTGTCCTGTATGTTTAGGCGACCATTGCAAATAATCTTGTAGACAACTGTCTTTTTTTTTTTTAAGTAGCAAATGTGGAGGTTTGACAGGTTTCAGGTGATTAGAGATTTTGTTGATAAGGTAGAAGATGACATTTAAGTTTTATTGGTGAAGCAATCTTATTATTTTATCTGTGACTGTTTGTATATATATGAAAGAATCACTGTTTTTTTGTTTTTTTTATACTCTTGATTTTGTTCTTCTTCTGATTGCTTTGGAGATTGAAATACAATTTTTTTTTTTTTTTTTACTAATGTTCTGTTCTAGCCATTTTTTGGAAGGACTGAATTAAGATTTATTATTATCATTATTATTCAGGCCTCCATGGAGTCAAGAGACTCATCGTGGGAGGTTCTTCCTGGGAAACAAAAGATATTGTAACTATTGGTTTATTTTATTATTATTATCCCAAGATCCCCATACAGTCAAAGACTCATTCCTTTGTCACACACACAGCTAATCATACCGTGTCTTTAACATGTTCGAATTCTAAGCAAACACAGCACTCTAAGGCAATGCATTCCAGTCATTCACAATTTGTTCCCACCATCCTTATATACAGCTTCCAGGGATGACCTCCTCTCTCCCACCATTTTATGAAAAACATCTTTTATAAGATTACAACCACTTACAACCATCTATGTTTCTCTTTCCCCTATCCACTAAACTCTCTGCAAATTGCATCTTCTCAACCTTACTTCACACTCAACATTTCAGAAACCAGAAACTAGCTTAGTCAATCACCTCTGGCTCCTTTCTAACATCTCTTCATCCTTTTGAAAACCAGGTGACCAAATCTGTGCACAGTAGTCCATATGTAGTTATGTGGCATAAATCAAGGCCTTATACAATTGTATCAGAATCAATTTACTTCTACAAGTCAGTGTGCTTCACATTAATGCCAGAATTGATTTTCTTATCCTCACAATTTTGGCAATATGTTCTCTAAATTTTAGATCCTTATCCACTATCACACCAAGATCTCTTATTTCCTCCACCTCTAACAACATATCAAACACAACAAGTAAATACTACATCTCAATGTGGTTTTCCACATTTTAAAAACCATACATTTCACAACATTAAACTGGCATACCTACCCTGTGCCCAATCACTCATTCTATTCTAGATTTCTTGTAAGGCTACTACAAGTGCTCTACTCTCATAGTTTTTAGCAACTCTGCATCATCTGCAAACTAAATATTCCCATTTAAATCTTCACCAATATCATTAATATATAGGTTAAACAGCAATGGCCCTAAAAAGACCCCTGAGGCACTCCAACGGTGACTCACTTGTACTGGGATATTGATCTCCCCATACACAACTTGCTGATACCTATCAGATAGCCAATCTCCAATCCAATGCACTAGACTAATATCGAAGGCATTTGCTCTAGTTTGACTATCACCTTAATATTATTATTATTATTCAGGCCTCCATGGAGTCAAAAGACTCATCGTGGGATGTCCTTTCTAGGAAACATAAAGTCTATCATACCGCTCCTTGTACGCATTGACTGTTCTTGTTCCAATGCATTCCACAGTTAAACTATCCATGCAAAGAAACCACTCCTCGCCCTCTTGATCACAGCTTCCTTTTGCAACTTCCAGGGTTGGCCCCTTGTCATCACTCCTTCCTGCTGTTCAACCAAGTGAAAGAACTCCCCAGTGTCAACCCTCTAACTACCTCTCAACAGTTTAAAAGTCTCAATCATATCACCTCACCTTCTTCCATCTACCAAACTCTGCAGTCCATATTCCCTCAGTCGATCCTAATAACTAACATTGTACAGTCCTGAAACTGTCTTTGTTATATGCCTCTGTATGCATTTCACAGTTAATTTATCTTCTTCAAATCCAGGGGACCAAATTTGAGAACAATAGTCTAAGTATGGTCTCATCAGGGTCTTATACAATGGAATGATAACTCTTTTATCTCTGCAGGTCAATGTCCTCAGTACTGCAGCAATCCTCTGGATTACCTTCACCACCTTTGCAAAATGCTCCCTGGATTTCAGTTTTCTATCGATCATCACCCACAGATCTCTTGTCTCTCCTACTTCCTCCAGTACAACTCCTCCAGTCAAGTATGCAGCCTCCCATCGATGTATCCCAAACTTCAAGACTTTACATTTTGCTGCATTAAACTGCTTCCCCCATTCATTCACCCAGCTGTCTAGTTTATTCAAATCCTCCTGCAGGGCTGCCGCATCTGCACTATTACTAAAAACCCTTCCCAGCTTCACATCATCTGCAAACAACTAAATATTCCCCTGTAATCCATTGACAATGTCATTGATATAAAGGTTAAACAATACAGGTCCCACTAATGAGCGCTGTGGAACCCCACTTGTAACCTTCTGCCTCCTTGATACTGCATCAGCATACACAACTCTCTGATACCTATCAGACAGCCAATTCTGAATCCAGTTGACTAACCCAACATCTAAACCCATGTGCCACAACTTAAATATCAGCTTATCATGTAGCACCCTGTCAAATGCCCTTGTAAAATCCAAAAAAAATGGCAGTAAAAGTTTTTGCTATAAAAGTTTTAATACGAAACTTTTATAGTTTCTGTATTCGGCTCTGAAATTATGTTGGGTACATGAAAAATAATACTATTATTGTTGACCCAATTCTGGATCGTTGTTCTTACTAGTGTCTCCAACACTTTAACTACAATACCTGACACACAGACTGGCCTATAATTTGATGCTCGAGTTTTGCCACCTCCCTTATGAAGCAGTACAAAGTTGCATTCTTTCCATGCCTTTGGAACTTGACCCAATGTAAGACTCATATCAAACAAATATGCAAAGACAGATGTCAACTCCCTGTCACATTCCTTTAATATATGTGGTGATATATCATCAAGTCACAGAGCCTTATTAACATTCATGTTTGCTCAATTTGCCATATACCCCCTTGCTCACACATAATCAGTTTCTCCACTTCATCATCTACTGCTATCAAACTCTCCATGATGTTTTGCCAGCCTTGATGGCAAAGTGGTTAGTGTACCCATTCTCCAGCCAACAGGCTGCAGATTCTAATCCTCCATTGGCATGGATGTTCATGATTGTCTGTGAAAACACCAGTGGTGGTGTTGGTGTAGATGATGCGGTTTGCTGTAGTTGATAAATTCAATGGTGGAGACAGAGAGTTGTAGAGTAGGTGCCCTCCCTCGATGAGTCTTTGGACTCCTTGGATGTGTCACGTAATAATAACAATAATAATAATGTCTCATTCACAAGAATAAAAGATCTTTATGATATGATCATTAAATATCTCTTTATAATCTGCCTGCAATAGTTTTCCTTAAACAATTTTTCCAATCGATGTCATCCTACAGTAATATTTTTTTTATTGCTTGCTACATATCGAAAGAACTCCATAGAGGTTTTTTTTTTTTTTTTTTTTTTTGCTTCATTAGCTAACTGCTACTCATTCTGCACTTTTTGCTACCTTTACCAACCAAGTAACTCTCCGTGCCTGTTCTTATGAACTTATGATGTCTCAATAATGCCTTCTTTCTCTGTGTTGCATGCATAATCTCTTCATTCATCAATTTCAGATCTACCTTATTTAACCTTCTGACCCTAGGAATATCTTTTGACATTGTGCCAAATAGATAATCCTCAAGCAGCATCAATCTCCTTTCCACCTAACTCCTTCTTCCATGCTGCAAGCTGTCTCCTGATCTTCTTATGATCACCAGCTTGTAATTCCACATATTTCCTTTCTTCACAGAAATTCTGATATGCTGGAAACTACCGAGGTAATCACTTCATGATCTTTCTCACGAAGTTAGGGAGGGGGAGTGTCACTGATGATAGAGAAAGAGTTATGTCCATACAAAGTAGAGATGCAAGAGGGAAATAGTGCCAGTGGTTTTGAGGCAGTATGGTGTGAGACAGAGGTGAAAGGAATCAAATACTTGGTTGGATATTGTTATAGACCAGGTAATGTAGATGGTGGTGATAATGAAATGCATAATCATTAGTTAAGAAAATAAGAAAAGGGTGATCATTATGGGCAATTTTAATTACGGCAATATAGACTGGAATGAATAGATAGTAGCAACTGGAAGTAAAGAAAATGAGTTTCTTGAGTTTTTGAGGGATAACTACCTCAGACAGTATCAAAAAGAGGGCACACAAGATTGAGGTCTTCGATTTGGTCATCTCATCAGAGGATGTAATTACAAATGAGGTGTCAAATCATCCACCAATTGGTAAGAGTGACCATGAGGTGATTACCTGGGTGGATGCCAGCAGTGTCAGGACCTCTGAGAGAAAAGGGTATATGTGAAACTACAAGGGGGGGGGCGTGATTATGAAGAGCTCAGGAGACAGCTTGCGGGTGTAGCATGGAAAATGAGGAGTTAGCTGGAAAAGAGATCAATGCAGCTTGGGGGATTTTCAAAAACTATCTAGTAGATGCAATGTCTAGTATTCCAAGGGTGAGAAGGTTAAATAAGGTAGGTGTGAGATGGATGAATAAAGAGATTAAGCATGCGATACAGAGAAAGAGGGCATTGTGAAGGCAGCATAAGAGATGTGGAAATAACCAATTCCATGAGGTCTACAAAGACCAGGCAAGGAGGGTAACTTGGTTGGCGAGGGTAGCTAAAGAGAGGTATGAACAGCAGTTCGCTAATGAAGCCAAAAATAATCCTAAGGAGTTCTTTCGATATGTAGCCAGCAAAAGAAAGAATGATTATGGAAGGATGACATTCAATAGGAGAAAATGGTATAAAGACAGCTGTTGCAAAATGTGTGGTGGAGATACTCAATGAGCAATTCATAAAGGTCTTTCAATCTTGTGAATGTGACTTCATGGAAAGATTGAGAGCAGTAGATGATGGGGGAGGAGAGATTGACTGTAAGTGAGCAAGAGGTGTTTGGGGAGTTGAGTAAACTAGATATAAATAAGGCTGTGGGACTTGATAATATATCACCACGTATTCTGAAGGAATGTGCCAGAGAGTTGCCACCTGCCTTGACATATTTTTTTAATACGAGTCTTGCACTTGGTCAAGTCCCTAAAGAGTGGAAGAAGGGCAAGATTGTGCCACTTCATAAAGGAGGTGATCGAACTCGAGCAACAAACTATAGGCCTATCTGTGTGACAGGTGTTGTGGTTAAGTTGTTGGAGAAGCTTCTGAGAACTAGGATCCAGAGTTGGGTTGACAACAATGGTATTATCTTTGATGAACAGCATGGATTTGCTAAAGGGAGGTCATGTTTTAGTAATCTACTTACTTATTACAATAAAGTGATTGCTTCTTTGGGCAGAGGAGAAGGATACACAGCAATATATTTAGATTTTGCAAAGGCTTTTGATAGAGTACCTCATGATAAATTGATAGTCAAACTAGAGCAGATGGGGTTGGATATTAGATTAGTGCATTGGATTGGAGACTGGCTATCTGATAGGTATCAACAAGTTGTGTATGGGGAGAGTGATATCCAGGAAAAGGAAATTCACTAGTCAAGTGCCTCAGGTGTCTGTTTTGGGGCCATTGCTGTTTAATTTGTATATTAAAGATATAGGTGAAGATTTGGATGGAGATATTCAGTTGCTTGCAGATGATGCAAAGTTGGGACGAACCATGAAGAGTAGTGAAGATGTTGTGGCCTTACAAGAGAACTTGAATAAATTGAGTGATTGGACATGGAAATGTGAGTTCAATGTTGCAAAATGTAAGGTTTTAAAATTTGGAAAACAAAGATGGGATGCTGAATTTATGCTTGGCGAGGTTATATTGTTGGAGGTGGAAGAAATAAGAGATCTGGAGGTGATAGTGGATAAGGATCTGAAATTTAGGGGACACATAACCAAAATTGTGAAGACAACACAAAGGTTTCTGGGAGTGATGCAGAGGACACTGACTTGTAGAAATAGGGAGATTCTTGTTCAGTTGTATAAGGCTTTGATTAGGTCACACATGGATTATTGTGCCCAGAACTGATCACCTGGTTTTTAGAAGTATGAAGAGATGTTGGAAGGGTCTAAAAGTGATTAACTAAGGTAGTTTCTGACCTCTGGAATGTCGAGTATGAGGAAAGATTGAAAAGGTGTAATTTGCAGAGTCTGGTGGACAGGAGGAAAATGGGAGATATGATAGAGACCTACAAGTTGGTAAGGGATTGTTATAGGATCGATGCTGGAGAAGTTCTACAGAAAATAGTGGCAGATTGGGGGAGTACTCTTTGTACAGTTTCCAGTCATCCCTGGAAACTGTATAAAGAGGGTGTGAGTAGGGAGTGAGAGGCAGGTTTTTTTCGTGCAGAGTTGTAAATGATTAGAATGTCTTGCCTGAGAGTGTGGTGTCTGCAAGGGGTTTGAATGTGTTCAAGGCATGGTATGATTAGGTGTGTAATAAAAGGACCTCCCAGATGAGTCTTTGACTCCATGAGGTCTTAGGGTAATAATAATGATAATAATAATAAGTTTAATGAGATTTGACTCCTCATTTATAATGACATTCTGTGAATGAGATGATCAAATCCAAGATCATCTCATTGCTCAAAAACTCACAAAATTTATTTTCTTTACTTCTTTTTGCTATCTTCTCATCCCAATCTATATTGACATAATTAAAATCACCCAAAATGATCAACTTTTTCTATTTCATTGGCTAATTTGTTTATACAATTCATGGTCACTATTCTCCAAATTACAGGTCTATAACAATATCTGACTAAATATTTCATTCTATTCACCAGTACAGTAACGAAGGTATGAAGTGCCTGTGGCAAGTATCTAACTTGCACCCCCCTAACCCAATGCAAGTGTCTAACCTGCGTCTCCTAGTCCAAAAATGACAAAAATTTAAATGTAACAAGTTAAATTTTACTAAATGCAATATATTAAATACTTACTATTAACCCATCAAAATGAGTTGCAGTGAGTTGCAGAATTTGTGTGTCTAAAGCGGTGTATTGCTGAAATTTAAAAATACAATATAAAATAGCAGATTTTTATATCTATTTATTTATTTTTAACATTTTTTACGTTTTGCACCCCAAACCTAGTTGCTTACGTGGCGGGTGCCTCTTTTGCCACACCCTCGTTACGGCACTGCTATTCACCTCCCTCTCACACCATATTGCTTCGAAACCATGGCCACTCTTTTCCCCTTGCATCTCTATCTTATATGTACATGATTATTTTTATGTTGTCAATAGCACTCTGCCTCACTTTTACTCTCTGTATCTTCATGAAATACATCATATCCTTCCATCTCTATTCCTATCAGGATGTCATACTCATCCAATCATGCCTTATTTATTATAACAATTTTTTGGTAACCAAACTCAATCAATGCAACTATTTCATTTTGGTTGTTTCTGATAATGCTTCTAACATTTGTATACGAACATAACAGCTCACTTCTGGATCTATAACAAGTTTCACTGATACCACCTATTAGATGTAACTTCTCTATCCATTCGTCGAGCCATTTCTTTTTTTCCTTACTCATCCCAGAACCTTTTTCAATTCCAACTGTTCTCCTGACATTCTGGGCCAACTCATTCCCTTCTTGTCTACACATGCACTTTCTCTTTGAGCATCAACCTATCTTACACTGTGTTCTCATGTCAACCCCAAGTCTCCGCATTTCCCTGTTTGTCTTGCACACTTGTTCTGTCAATCTCTACACCCATGCTACCCACTTCTACATTCAGATGTACCACTTCAATCTCTCCCTCCTTACTCTCCTGCTCTTTCACATCACTTTTTACTTGCTTAGATTGATTCTCTTCACTTATTACTCTCCTTACCAGCAACAGTTTCTCCAAATGATTCACACTAAAAGCATTCAAATGCAGTCCATATCTCTTATACAGTTCAATTCTTCTTTCAACCTCATTCCACACATTAACAAACTGCACTCCTTTCTCTTCCCACATTTCTACTAAAATATTATTCATATTTCTTGCTCTCCACCTCATCTCATCACTGTCATACCTGGGCAACACACTGACTATCTTTCCTATCACACTATTATCTTTTATCCTTCTCGACAACCTCATGATATCCAATCTTATATTCTCCTTGTTTCCAGTCAAGTTGCTTGCCCCTACTATCTTTTGCTCAACTTGTCCTCATGTCCAATGTTACAATTGCTTGATTAATTTTACCTCCCAGAAAACAAATATAATGCATCTTATAAAATAGTGATAATAAAATATTCCTTATAAAATAATCATTTTCATCTTCTTCACTCTTTCATGCATGTCTACAATTCTCTTCATTTCACCCCACATCTGCTTCATCTCTTACCTCAGCTTTCAAATCCTGCATAATTTTTTCACTATCATTAACTCTTGCTAGTTTATCATTAGTCACACAAGCATGTTTGCTGTTAATCCAACTCACCACCCTACAGTTAACTGCACTCTGTTTTAAGTCACTAACACTTGCTTTATCATCAACTGATGATAAAGCAAGTGTTAGCGAAATTCTTTTCCTCACTATCACATCCAACCACTTTCTGAACATTTGCACAATCTTCCTCAACTACCATTTTAGTTATGATGCCATGCTCCCTACTCATATTTAAACAAGCCTCATGGCGCATCAGAATATCGCACTTCCTAGATACCCACTTACTTACCTACTTTTTTCTTATTCAATCTCTCTACATAAATATCTGTGACACCTTCTCATGCTTACATACTCTTTTTGAAAAATACATGCTATTTACTTTACTTGTCTTTCTTACTGACCTAGCAAACATCTGCCTTTCAGTACCATATTGTATCAGACCACTACCAAGAAACAATGAATTTAAAGTAATACCACCTTAGAAATTTTACCAAACACTGTGTTCCACACTCGTATATCATACAGTAACGTTCAGTCTAAAAATTAGATAATATCGACACATCAGGCTGCGAAAATATAAAATTTACTTATATTTCACAGCCTACATGATGACTGATGTGTTGGTAGTATTTTATTTATGTTGGCAGAAATTTTGTAGGCTCTATTGCATAAGTAATGGATGTGGCCCACAAAACTAGTCAAAATAAAAAACAGTTTTTATATGACATCTGTGTTTGTGGTTTAATACTAGATGAAATATTGCTAGAATGTTCTATCTCCACAGAAGCATACACAATGATATTCAAACTCACAGTGAGGTTTTGCTTACAAAAACAAATAAATTTGAAAAACTAGGAATAAAGCAAAAATTTCTCTGCAATAGGTTAACATTCCCTTCACAGTGTAGAGTCAATGGTGTTATTCCTCATTTTTATAAGATTGCCCTAGCAGTTCACCACTAAGCATGCCTTAAGAATTTTACAGTGCACAAAAGTATACATTCCTTAAGTAATAATTCCTTAAGATAGGTGGCGAAATCTTCTAATCAGATAATAGTACCAGGTTAGATGATAAAAATACTGTCATCATATCTTTGATAAATTTTTGGTGGTGTTCCTTGACATGAAGGGCTATTTTTTCAAACCATTCCATGAATAGTTCAGCCAACAATGGAGAGAAGCCATTGCTAGTCCTTCTTTATGTTCAAAAAAATCTTCTTCCATTTTGAAAAAAATTTATACAGTATTTAAAGAACCCCACTGTGTCTGGTGGGGAAATGTCTTGATTAGTTGTATGTCTTGGAATATTGGTGTAAAGATTTAATATGTCCAGGCTTGCAATTATGTTAGTAGGAGCCATTGTGATGTCTTTGATGTTTTATATGAAGTATATAGTGTTCTTTACATATGAAGATATTTTACTGATATAAGGTAGATAGTAAAGAAGTTGAGAGTATGCATCAGCAATTGGTCTCAATGGTAAATCTTATTTATGCAGTCTGGGGACTTCATATATTTGAGGAACCAGAGAGGTTCTAGATTCAAGGTTGTTGTTTTTTTTTCCTTTAGTTTAATATAAACCAAAATCCACATTCGACGTTTCAACCTTTATATCAAGGTCATCTTCTGGAGCATATATATATATACAGAGAAAAACAAGCTGCACTACAATCTACATGGTTTATTAAAGTTACTGATCAACCGTTACAACAATTATTGGCCTGACCTCTGACGGGGAAAAAAAAAACTTACTACATCAATGCTGGAGTCCTATTATTAATATTATCTATTGGTTGTAAAATTACATTGGGAGCAACAACAAGTCTATATATATATATATATATATATATATATTAACACCATGATTATACATATAAATTCCAACCGGTTGGTATGGAATGGTTTCCAATACTAGCTGAAGGTTGCCTAGAGATATAAAGGTCGAAACGTCGAATGTGGATTTTGGTTTGTATTAAACTAAAGTTATACTCAAACATGGTAGTTGTCTCCATAATTTTCCTAAATGTATTTGGATCACCATGTAAGCCTAAAAGAAATGAAAAGATTTTTTTTCCCTTTCAGACCAGTTCTGCAGGTTTTTTATTAAGTCATTGGTTATATTATGGAAATATCCCATGGGATCATGATCCAACTTTTCATAAGTGTCAGTATCTTCTAGAACTGGTTTCATTTTTTCTATGTATTCTATAGAGTTAAAAACTACTAATGAGTTGCCTTTGTCAGCTCTTAGTATTATGATATTTTTGTCCTTTTTAATGTTTTTAAGGCCATTCATGTCAAGGAACACCACCAAAAATTTATCAAAGATATGATGACAGTATTTTTATCATCTAGCCCGGTACTATTATCTGATTAGAAGATTTCACCACCTATCCGAACAACACTGTTGAATTAGAAAGAAACTGGTCTTTACTGTTTTTGGATACACTAGTTAAGGTATCCAAACAAAACACTTTGCACTGATGATGTCTTATGATACATAAGATGAAATATTTGCATAATAAATTTAATTTTACTGTGGTACACATGTGATTTGATAGTTATGGATACTCCACAGGTTTCACTATATAAGAAAGTCTGTTCCATCATACACTACTCTCTGTGAGTTGCATGCAACAAATTAAATATCATTTCGTGAAATAATGTAACCAAATTTTTTGGGAGTACATCACCTTAGATCCAGGCGGACCAGGCTCTCCAGGTTGTCCTGCTGGACCATGTGGTCCTGTCTTTCCAAGATCTCCTCTATCACCCTTTGGTCCACGAGGACCAGGTAAACCCTAGTCAATTAAAAATATATATTTATTATTAATATAACATAAAAATAATAATGATGAGCTAGATTTAGTAATTATTCTCTAAGATCAACTTTCAATCATAAGAGAACTTGTAAATTTTGTTAAAAAATCATTATTATTATTTTTTCTCATTCTTAGGGTGGGTCATTGTAGGAAATCTATATTAAAATTCAGATATCCCACAAATTCAATATGGATTAATAATGAGTTAAGAAATTAGTAATGTGGTATTCTCAAGTTGTTAGTTAAATTTATTTTTCTTTTTGTATGTTGTGAGCAAGAAATTTTGCAATTTTATTCTTTTTTTTTTTTTTTGCTACTAAAGTTTTACTTAGATATGAAATAACTTTATTTAAATTACACATTAGTGCTGATTGTGACTTTGTATAAACTGTCAAGTGTTGTAATGTTGATGTTGTTTATCTAAACAGACATTGTTTAAGATATGCTGTCACAATTATGAGTGAAGAAAAAGTTAAGGCTGTATTCACATTATGAAAATGATGATGTGAATTTACCTCAGTGTGAGATGATTGTGAAATGAAATGAATTGTTATAATTTCTGCTTATTTCATTTTCAAATTATAATTAAATAAACTTTTCTGTACTACATCATTTCAAAACCTGCACTGAAAGCAGTAATGGCAGCACACAACAGTGGACTTCAGTGGAAGTTTCTTGATTGCATTTCTGAGTATGTGCAGAAGAAAAAAGAACATTATGCTGGCCTGGTTGGCCTAGTGGTTAGCACATCTGCTCTCCAGCCAAAAGGCTGTGGGTTTGAATCCTGCCATGGGCATGGATGTTTGTGATTGTCTGTGAAAATACTAGGGGTAGTGGTGGGAGGTAGATGGCCTTGGTGGAGTTGCATTTAGTTGCAGTTGGTGAAATAAGTAGTGGAGATGGAGAGTTGTAGAGTAGGCGCCCTCCCTCGATGAGTCTTTGGACTTCCTGGAGGTGTCACGTAATAATAATAATAATAATAATAATAATAATAATAATTATTATTATTATTATCATCAAACGTTTTAAGCATTCAGTTATTTGAGGAACAGGATAAGAACACAGTAGGAGAAAATTGTGGAGTTGCTGTTTTCAATACATGAAGACTGAAGAGAGATTGGAAGGAGAGTTAGAAATGGAAGCCTGACAGAGGATGTCAGGCTTCCATTTCTAACTCTCCTACTAACTCTTTATACTAGGATGAAGTTTTTACTAGTCTTTAATTCAGTTACAGCTGAAGGGAACATTATCAATTTACCAATACAGAAATGGGAAATACAGTTCTATTTGCTAAATGATTTCCAACAGTTCATATGGTTTTAGTTATTTTTTTGGATGGTTTCATACAGAAGGCAGAGTTGTTGTGAAGTGACAAAGCTGATGATAAAGTTTTAAGAAGAATATTGAGACTTTCACACAGAAAGTTAATTCATTCTAAAGTGATGATATATTTATTATCACTTAGTTGGATGTTGTTATAGGCCCAGGAATGTAGAGGGTGGTGATGAAGAAATGTATAAGCAACTTGGATCAGTGAAAAAAGGAAGGGTAATTATTATATGTGATTTTAATTATTATTATTTGAGACTTCCAGGGAGTCCAAGGACTCATCAAGGGAGGGCACCTGCTCTACAAATCTACAACTGGCGATTTAATGGTGGAAGTGCAGTCCACCATTCAATCGCCAACTGAACGCAACTACACCACTGCCATCTACTGCCTACCACACTGGTATTTCCACAGACAATCACAAACATCCATGCCCAAGGCAGGATTCGAACCTGCAGCCATTTGGCTGGAGAGCAGATACGCTATTTGCTCGGCCAACCAGGCTGGCATGGCAGAATAGAATGGAATGAAAAGATAGAATTCGGGAATACTATTTCTTCATGATCATGAAGTA
Source organism: Typopeltis vanoorti (assembly GCF_054136105.1). Taxonomy (NCBI): domain Eukaryota; kingdom Metazoa; phylum Arthropoda; class Arachnida; order Uropygi; family Thelyphonidae; genus Typopeltis; species Typopeltis vanoorti. The sequence continues at coordinate 3,037,512 of NC_143563.1, forward strand.
ATTATGAAGTAATTAATTACTTCATAATTACGTGATCATGAAGTATTAATTGCCTGTGTTGTGGCTAGTCATATGCAGACTCTTGTGATGAAAGGATATATGTGGAATTATAAGGCTGGTGATTATGACAAGCTTAGGAAACAGCTTGGAGCGATAACATGGAACGAGGAGTTGAGCGCCAAGGAATTAAATGCTCCATGGGACAAAGAAATACATAACAGCATCAATGTCTGAATATATTCTGAAGGCGAAGAGCAGAATAAGGTAGGTGTAAAATGGATAAATGTGGAAAGATGAAGTTAATGGATGAAAGTGATAAAATGGTAACTGCAGCAGAAGACATTGCTGAGGAATTTAGTGATCAATTTATACGGATGTTACATCCTGACCAGGGTGGAATCATGAGGAAATTAAATGCAGAGAACATAGGAGGGGATCTGTGAGTGAGCAGGAGGTATTTGAGAAAATAAATAACCTTAATGTCAATAAAGCGATAGGATTTGATGACATATCACCATGCATCTTAAGGGAATGTTCCAGGGAATTAGCAGTAACATTGTATGCTTGTTTAATAAATGTCTTACAACAGCAGAGGTTCCAAGGGTGGAAGGTGGGTAAAATTGTTCCGCTGATCACAAATTACAGGCCAGTCTATATATCTGAGTTGTGGTGAAGGTACTGGAGAGATCGGTGAGAAGTAGGACACAGAAATGGGTTGATAATAGCAGTATTCTTTGTGGTTATCAGAATGGGTGTGTTAAGGGGGAGATCATATTTCATTATCATACTTATGTTCTATAACAAGATGACAAATACCTTGGACAGGGTAGATGCATATACAGTGATGTACTTAGATTTTGCAAAGCCTTTTGATAGACTGCCACACAAGAAGCTATTAAATAAATTTAAACAGTTGAGATTGGATAACAGACTTCTGAGTTGGATCAGTGACTGGCTGTTGGATAAGTATCAAAAAGTTGTATATGGGGGTGCAGTATCCCAAAAGAGAAAGGTCACTACTGGTGTGCTGCAGGGGTCAGTTTTGGGGCCATTGTTATTCAGTTTGTATGTTAATGATATTGGGATGGGTTTAACTAATGATATATAAAGCAGTTTCCAGATGATGCAAAACTGGGGAGAGGAATACAGATTCAAGCAGATGCTATGATGTTAGATGTTACAAGAGGACTTGAATAAATTGCATGAATGAGTAGGTAAGTGGAACTATCAGTTCAATGTTGAAAAGTGCAAGGTTTTGAGATTTGGCAAGCAATGATGGGATGCAAAGTATATACTTGGTGGGAAAACGTTAATGGAAGTAGAGGAGATGAGAGATCTAGGAGTGATGGTGGAAAAGGACCTGAAATTCAGGGGTCACTTTGCACAAGTTGTGAAGACGTCACATCGGATAATGGTAATGATGTGGAGGTCCCTGATATGCAGAAATAGAAAGGTTATATAAAAAGAAAATAGAAAGAAAGAAATAGAAATAGAAAAGAAATATGATGCCATTGTATAAAGCCTTAATCAGGCCACATATGGATTATTGTGCACAGATTTGGTTGCTGGGGTTTCACACCTGGTTTTTGAGGATATGTTGGAAAGGGTCCAGAGAAGATTCACAAAGATGGTCAGTGGACTTTTGAAATGTGGAGTATGAGGACAGATTGATGGAATGTAAGTTGCAGAGCCTCGTGAATAGGAGAAAGAGGGGAGATATGATTGAGACATATAAGCTAGTCAGGGGTTGTTATTGGGTCGAGAAGAGATTTTTCATAGAATGGAAGTGGGGTAGAACAAGAGGCTATTGTTGGAAACTGTACAGGAAGGGTGTGAATAGAGGAGTGAGGATTAAGTTCTTTGCATGGAGAGGGGTTGGTGCATGGAATGCACTGCCTGAGTATGTTGTGGGTGTAAACACACTGAATCAGTTTAAAGCATGGTGGGATGAGTATTGTGTGCAATAGGTCTCACCTATTGCACACAATATTCCCACAATGAGTCTCTGACTCCATGAAGGTCAAATTTTAATAATAATAATAATAATAATAATGCAGTTGATAAGGTTTTAATAGTGCGTTCAGTTTAGTTTACTACTATTTTTACATAGAAAGTGAAGTCACTTCTGTGACTTCACTCTCTATGTAAATTAATCACTTCCTTTTCTTGAATGAAGAAAAGATATGTTTTCTTCAGTGTTTTGTGATTTTAAGATGCAAGAAGAGTTTTCACTTATGTTGCTGTTGCTTTTGTTTTGTGCTAGTATTTCTCATATGTGAACTCAAGAAAGAATAAAAGTACTGTAGGAGGCAAGAGACTAAGGATTCCTGGGGTCCATATAGGATAATAATAATTATTATTATTATTACATAGCACCTCCAGGGAGTCCAAAGATTCATCAAACGAGGGCACCTACTCCACAACTCTCCGTCTCCATCACTCAATCCACCAACTACAACTACATTCAACATCTATACTAACATCATCTACTGCCGATCAGCACCACCACCACTAGTATTTTCACAGAAAATTGCAAACATCCATGCCCATGGCAGGATTCGAACCTGCAGCCTTTTGGCTGGAGAGCAAATACGCTAACCACTCGGCCAACCAGGCCAGCATAATTGTTGGTTTATGTAATTATAAGAAAGTTGTTTGCATTTATGTGTTTTTCTTGTTGTGATTTGAAGAATCAATTGGTACTTGTGTAGTTAGTAGTTGATTTGATGTTGTATAAAAAATAATAAATAAGAAAAAAAACTCTAATTATTATTATTATCAGAGACATCCAGGGAGTCAAGGACTCATCGAGGGAGGCTGTAAATTACCTAATCCAGCTATCATACCGTCCCTTAAATTCCTTTATACTAGATGCACTCACTACCCCTAAGGGCAAATTATTCCACTCACTCACTGCTCTCTGGGAGAAAAACCTAGCTCTTATCCCTTTCTTGACTGAGAACAACCTTATCTTCCATGGATTTCCCCGTGTTCTCTCCCTGCCTTCCATATAACAAAAAATTTCATCATTTAAAATGCTGTAACACTCATTCAAAAGTTTATTGACCTCTATCATATCACCCTCTTTCTCCTGATAACCAGAGTCCGCAATCCACATACTTGCAGTCTGTCCTCATAATCTAAATCCCATAATCTGGATATAATCTTTGTAACTCTACTTTGCATCCTTTCCAAAAACCCAAATCTACACACAGTAATCCAGGTGTTGTCTTATCAAAGCCTTATAAAGAGACAAAATTACTTCCTTATCCTTACATGTCAAGGTTTGCTTCAACATAGCAATTATCCTCTGAGTTGTATTTGCAACTTTTGCTAAGTGACCTTTGAATTTTAAATTCTTATCCACCAATACACCAGGCTCCCTTGCCTCTTCAGTTTCTTGTAGCATAACCCCACTAATATAATATGCTGCTGGAACTCTAATCACGCCAAAGTGCATAACTTTACAATTACTAACATTAAACTGACAGCCATTTTCGTTTGCCCAGCTTTCCAGTCTATTCAAATCATTTTGTAATTGCTGAATATCAGTAACATTCCTGATTGCCCTGCCTATCTTCGCATCATCTGAAAACAATTACAAATCTGATAGACCCTGCTTGATGTCATTAATGTATAGATTGAACAATAATGGCCCAAGGACTGAACCATGAGGTAGACCACTGGTTACCTCAAATCTGGCAAATTCACACCCACTGTATACCACTTTTTGATATCTGTCCGTGAATCATCCCCCTGATCAAAATCAATAGATTATATTACAATCCCATATTCTCCTGTTTATGCAACAGCCTATCGTGTGGTATCCTATCAAAGGCCTTAGAAAAATCCAATATTATCATAGTCTATCTATTCCCTTTATCCAACTCGGCCATAACACTGTTATAAATTATGAGCAAATTGCTAAAACATGACTTTCCTTTAGTAAACCCATGCTGTTCCTTGCAGAGCATAGAATGCTTGTCTACCCATTTCTGTATGTGAGTTCTTACCAACTTCTCTAAAATCTTCACTACCACACCAGAGATACTAATAGGTCGGAAGTTAGACACATCAGTTTTTGCACCACCCTTGTGCAATGGAACTATCATACATTCCTTCCATTCCTGTGGTATCATTCCTGAGCTGAGACTCAAGTTACACAAATGTGTGAAAGGCCTAGCCAATTCAGCTGAACATCCCTTTAGCAAACAGGCTGATATTCCATCTCTGAATATTGACAAATTCTTATCCAGGTTATGTAAGAGCTCTTCAACCTCATTTTCATGAATCTCTAACTCTTCATCCAACGTAGTAGTAGCACTGTGCACCATGTTACATACACCTGGTTGATATTATTATTATTATATTATATTATTGTTATTGTTGATATTTTTTCCATTCAGTAACTGATACCATAGGACCAAAGAATAGTATTCTTCTAAGTCAATCATAAATTCCAATATATCTTAGCAAAGTGAGCACTCATTAACTGAACAATCTCCTTAGCTTCAAACACTTGTGTACTATCTGCAGTCAATAAAGTTATTCATCCACATTCAGTCTTTCTTTTGTTTGCGGCATTACAAGAAAATTCTTTTGGATTGCCATTAGCTTGCATGGCGAATTTCTTTTCATATTCTGTTTTAGCTTTTCTCACAATACTTGTTACTTTTCTGGCCTGAGCTTCATATATTTCTTAACCCCTCTCACTCTTATTCTCATGATATTCTTTCCACATCATCTTTTTCTTGTGGATCTATTGCTTAATAAGGCTACACATCCATTTCACTCCCAACCTATTTATTCTTCGAACACTAGGGATACAATGAGATACCGCCTCATTTAAGCACTTTTTCAAAGATTCCCATGCATAGCTGACATTTATTCCATTCAGTAACTGATACCATAGGACCAAAGATAGTATTCTTCTAAGTCAATCATAATTTCCAGCTTTGTAGTTCAGCATGTAGCCTGATTTAATAGGAGCTTCAACACAAGTAGATACTTCCCAAGAAAGATAAGAATGATCACTGTCATCAATTGGTGGTAAAATAGCCTTATTCTGGACAGATATCCCTTCTGACCCTATGAGCAAATCCAACACTCTTTGACCTCAAGTTCCTTCTTTCACATGCTGCTTGAAAACGTTGTCTTGCAACAATTCAATAAATTCCTGTTCTTTCTTATCGTGAGATTTCTCTTCTACCCAATCAATGTTTGGTAAATTAAAGTCACCTATAATGATCATTCGTTTAGATCCCATAAGGCTAAATTGGTGATGCATTTCTTCGTCCCCTACAACTGAGCCGCCAGGTCTGTAGAAACACCTCAACATATATTTCATTCGGTTAACTTCCACTTCACACCAGATTGACTCAAACGCATTGCTACATGGGACACTGTTACCATCATTGTTTCTTGTATTTCTACCCTAACTGGAATTAATTCATCTGATATCATTAGTAGCACTCCTCCTCTTCTACTATCTCTTCAGTCATTCCTAAAAACAGTATATCTGTTACACTCGATCCCACTTACAATATCTGATTCTGATGGCCAGGCATGGAAGTAATACCAACTTCCACTAATACCAACAATCTCAGGCCACATTGTATTCAATAAAGCAACTTTCTAAATAAATTTAATAGACGAGGTGGAAATAATAAATTTCCACCTAGCGTATTCTTATAATTAGATATGCAATGTACTTATTAGTCTTGTTCTAGAATTTTCTCTTTTCCCTCTCCAGACATACTTAAAAGGTCCGAACCCAAAGCATATTTTTCCACTCCTTTGCCACACACATAACCATGTTCAAAGGCATTCATATCTTTATCATGTTTGTATACCATAGCTGAACTTTCACACGCATTTTTCCCATTCCTCCCTCGATGATCTAGTTTCCCTGACTCTCTGCACTGGGTCTCATACCAAGAAGTAATTTCTCCAAGTTTCATAAAACTTAAAGCTAAAAGAGATAAAACACATCATCATCATCATCAAATTCCTGCCATGTACACCCCTTGAGGGTGTACAGGATATGACAGTACTACATGAAAAAATTACATCATTACTAACTTCCTATCTACAATCAATGTTCCTTCAAATCAGTCTGTTACTTGTCAAGACTACAACATTATCAGATCTTATATTTCTATCGTCTAAGGCACTTTGTACCGTATCAATCCACCTATATCTTGATCTTCCTCTGGGTCGTTTTCCTGCCAACCTGGCAGAGAACACTTGTTTTGGTAATCTTTCCTCTCCCATTCTATTTAAGTGACCATACCACCTTAGATTAGCTCTGCTAATGCATTCCTGGATGCTGACAATGTCAAGTTCTTTCCTAATATCCTCATTTTTAATATGATACTGCCACTGATGCCATCTGTTCACGCCTCTAATCTTTCTCAGGACTCTCATATCTGCGGTCTCTAGTCTTTGGTCAAGTGTTTTACTTCTGACACAGCTCTCAGATCCATAAGTTAAAACTGGTTTGAACACAGTCTTGTATACAGCTAATTTAGTGTTCTGACTAATTTCTCTCTTATTCCATATGAATTTATTCAATTGACTTCCCACCATACCAGCTTTGCTGATTCTGCTGTCTATTTCTATATTTAATTTACCATCTTCAGTAAAAATTGTGCCTAAGTAGCTGAAATGTTTTACTTGTTCTACAGGTTCCCCATTCACAACACAGTTGGCATTTTCAATGATTCAGATTATTTTCATTGTCTTTGTCTTTTTATTGCTGACCTTCATACCATATCTATTACAACAGCTATTCAATTTAGTCAGAGAATCCTGCAGACTTGTAGCGGATTTATTTAGAAGTATAACATCATCCGCATAAAGCAAAGAGCTGACATTAACATCCCCAATTTTGATATCAGGTTTAATACCACTTTCCTTCATAATGTAATCCATATAGATAATGAATAACAGAGGGGATAATGTACATCCTTGTCTCACCCCAGATTTAACACTAAACCATCTTCCTGTACTTCCTTCAATTCTAACTGCTGACTTACAACTCAAATAAAGACTAAGTATTGCTTGATATAATGTCCCATTGACACCATATAACTGCAGCGTATTGAATAGCTTCTCTCTTGGCACCTTGTCATATGCCTTTTCTAAATCGACAAAACTTAAATACAGATCTTTGTTATATTCCCATGCCTTCTCGACTATTTGTCGTAAAGTGAAGATCTGATCCTGACAGCCTCTATTTGGCCTGAATCCAGCTTGTTCTTCACCAAGCTTTTCTTCCACAATTCTTCTCAACCGTTTCTCAAGTATACTTGCATAGATTTTGACAGGAACACTCAGTAGAGAAATACCTCTGTAATTCTCACATTCAGTTTTATTTCCCTTTTTATATATGGGTACTATGAGAGCTCTATTCCAATCATCGGGAATTCGTCCCTCAGTCCAGGCTTTCTGAACTATGCAGTGCAGCCACTGTAAGACTTTTATACCACCATACTTCAGCATTTCTGGTCGAATATCATCTACTCCTGCTGCCTTTCCACATTTCAAGCCTTTGATGGCTTTTTTTACTTCAAGTATGGATATGTATTCCTGACTGCATGCCTGGTCAGTATTTTTTATCACTGTGCTGTCATCACAGCTTGTTCCATTTAGCAGTTTTTCAAAGTAATTACTCCATACTTCAATGATATCTTTTTCTCCTGTTTTCATGTCACCTTTATCATCTCTAACTCCTTTTACAGCACTCTTTCCTCCATTCCTAAGCTTCTTCAACAACCTCCAGAATATTTTGCCACCTTCTTGATATTTATTTTCTATATTCTTGCCAAAGTCCTCCCATGACTTTTGTTTAGCTAGTTTTACACACTGTTTAGCTTTCTTACATTTGTCTCTGTATTCTGTAAGAGTAAAAGCTGACTTATTTGCTAGGAACTTTTGATATGCTTTCTTCTTTTCCTTCACTACCTCTTTAACTTCCTGTGTCCACCAGGGAGTTCTGATTTTTTTATCCTTGCACACAACCTCACCACATGCCTCTCTGGCAGAATCAATCAATGTTTTCTTCAGAGTTTGCCACTGAATCTCCAAGGTTTGATTCCTGTTCTCAAACTCTTTCATTTTCTTTTCAATAATCTTTCTGTATTTTAGTCTACAGTTCACATCTGAGAGCTGCTCAACTTTTATTCGCTTTAAAACTTTCTTACATGTTATTCTTTTCAATATAAAATTCAATTTTATCCTGCTCAAGACTAAATAGTGATTACTTCCAATTTCAAATCCTCTGTACACTCTGGGTCCTGCACCAGGGAGAAAACATCACTATCAACAATAACATAGTCAATGAGACTTTTCTTATTCCTAGCCTCTTCTCTCCATGTGAATTTGTGCACATTTTTATGTTGGAACATGGTGTTAGTAATAACCAGTCCATGTCTTGAGCAGAAATCCAACAGATATTTGCCATTATTATTAGCTTTGCTCTTTTCTCCAAATTTTCCCAAAATATTTTTATATGTCTCACAATCATTTCCTACTCTGCTATTTAGATCCCCAACAAGGACCAACTTTTCCTTTTTCATTGTGTCAGTTGCTTTTTCTAGAGCGTCAAAAAATTTCTCCACTTCTACCTTAGTAGAACCTTAGTAAAACACATCAGGTCTGAATAAATTAAAAATAACAGAGTATTTCCAGAATTCCACGATTATGATTATAGTCATTACTATTCTACTATATAATGATTATAATTCTCACTGCATAGTAAAATACAGTAATCCACCACTTATCGGACGTTTCAAATATCAGAATGGTGAGTTCGGACAAAGCACTATTCTTACATGGTGCTCTACAGAGAAGTCAGTTTACATAGAAGGGTTGGATAATTGAAGAGTCATTGTTTTGAATGCTGGATAAATATTATTATTATTACCCAAGATCCCCATGGAGTCAAAGACTCATCTAAGAGGTCCTTTTATCAAACACACAGCTCATCATACCGTGCTTTAAACACACTGAAATTCTCTGCAGACACCACACTCTCAGGCAAGGCATTCCAATCATTCACAACTCTGCATGAAAAAAACCTGCTTTTCACTCCCCTGCTCACACCCTCCTTATACAGCTTCCAGGGATGACCTCTGATTCTCCCCTGAACTCCAACTATTTTCTGTAGAACCTCTCCAGCATTGATCCTATAACAATCCCTTAATAACTTGTAGGTCTCTATCATCTCTCCCCCTTCCCCTGTCCACCATACTCTGCAAGTTGCATCTTCTCAATCTTTCCTCATACTTGACATTTCAGAGGTCAGAAACTACCTTAGTCAGTCGCCTCTGGATCCTCTCCAATATCTCTTCATCCTTCTGAAAAACCAGGTGACCAAATCTGGGCACAGCAGTCCAATCGTGAACTAATCAAAGCCTTATACAATGGAACAATAATCTCTCTACTTCTACAAGTCAATGTCCTCTGCATCATTCCCAGAAGCCTTTGTGTTGTCTTCACAATTTTGGCTGTGTCCCCTAAATTTCAGATCCTTATCCACTATGAACCCCTAGATCACTTATTTCCTCTACCTACGACAATATACCCTCACCAAGCATAAATTCTGCATCCCATTTTTGTTTTCCAAATTTTAAAACTTTACATTTTGCAACATTGAACTCACATCCCCATTCCCGTGCCAATCACTCAATTTATTAAAGTCTTCTTGAAAGGCCACAACATCTTCTCTACTCTTCATGGTTCATCCCAACTTTACATCATCTGCAAAGAACTGAATATCTTCATCCAAATCTTCACCAATATCATTAATATACAATTTAAATGGCCCTAAAACAGACCCCTGAGGCACTTGACTAGTGAATTTTCTTTTCCTGGATATCGCTCCCCCATACACAACTTGTTGATACCAATCAGATAGCCAGTCTCCAATTCAATGCACACCAATCTAATATCCAACCTCATCCACTCCAGTTTGACTATCAACTTATCAGCAGTAATCTATTAAAAGTCTTTTTGTAAAATCTAAGTATATTACTGTGTATCCTTCTCCTCTGTCCATGGAAGCAGTCACCTTATTGTAATAAGTAAGTAGATTACTAAAACATGACCTCCCTTTAACAAATCCATGCTGTCCATCAAAGATAATACCATTGTTGTCACCAATTCTGGATCCTACTTCTCACAAGCTTCTCCAACAACTTAACTACAACACCTGACACACAGATAGGCCTACAGTTTGATACTTGAGTTCTATCACCTCCTTTATGAAGTGGCACAATCTTGCCCTCCTTCCACTCCTAAGGAGTGGAAGGAGGGCAAGATTGTGACATTGCTTCTACAAGACAGTTTTTGAAAATCCTCCAAGCTGCATCTCTCTCTCTCTCTTTTCCAGCTAACTCCTCATTCCACGCTACACCCACAAGCTTTCTCCTGAGCTCTTCATAATCACCCCCCCCCCCCTTGTAGTTTAGTTCCACATATACCCTTTTCTTACAGAGGTCCTCACACTGATGGCAACAACTCAGGTAATCACCTCAAGTGGAAGATTACTGTAGTACTGTGGTGGTATACTATTCTACTCTGCACTGAAGTTGTAATTATTATTACTTAACAATATGTCATTAAAATAACAGTTTTCTTTTAACAATGTGATATATTATGGTCATTTAAATTTAGTTATTTACCACCTTGAATTTTAGAAATCAATGTGTGTGTGTCCTGTATATGAGTAAGTGAGTGACCGAGAGAGAGAGAAATATATCAGAAAAGAAAGGCTGAAAGGAATAAAAATTAACAATTAAAAATTACACTAAAAGAAAATAAAAGTACATATATATATATATATATATACAGGTAACCCTCGTATAACGCGGTTTCGATATAAGATGGTCTACAAACTGTAGTAACCCTTGTTGAACGTGGTAATTTATACAACACGGTTTCAATATAAGACAGTCTACAAACTGTAGTAACCCTTTATCTTTTCCTATATTTTTCAACGTGCGACTTAAAAATCAAATTTTATCTTTGTTAAATTTGCGTCTGCCCGTATCGCGCATGTAGTTATTAGTAGCGAATTTATATTATACCGTATAAAGTATTTATTGTTGATAATTGTCTTCGTTTTCTGCCAGGAAAGCACATTAAAAATCATAAGTGTGTTAATCTCAAGCTGAGCACTTTATTTTTTGGTGTGTTACATACAATATGTAATGCTTTTTTTTAATGTAAAAATTTTTTTTTATCTTAATGGCCAAAAGCAAAAGCAAACAACCAAAAGCAAAAGCGCTGTAAATACAGCGCTTTTGCTTTTGGTTGAAAACGAAATTAGTGAATTAATTGATGGAGAAATAGATTTAAATGAGGAGGAACTAGTACAATTAATAGATGTACCAAATGGCAGGGAAAGTTCTGCTGAAGATTCTGATTGTGTTGAATCCATTAAAGAATTCAGTTTAAAAAAATTAGCAGAAGGATTAGACTTGGCAAGAAAGTTATTTTATGGATAATGATTTCCCAATGGAGCGCTCAGGAAAATTCACGAGACAACTGGATATTTGTTTAGCTCCATATTATGAACCTAATAAAAAATTGCAGCATAGTGGTAAGCAAGATCTTATTACTGACTTCTTGATAACTAAACCAATCGAAGTATGCAATGAGAATTATATAAATGATGTCCAAGAGATTTCAAGTGATGACGACGTCCGGTCACTCATAAATAAAGGACATCTGCGAAATATTAGTTCTGAAGAGAGTGATGACAATTAAAATATACACTTTATTTTATTTTGCCTAAAACATTTATGTATTATGTGTAATGAAGTTTACGTACAATTTATAATTTTTATAATGTTATACTATGTATTTGTTTCATAGTATATTTGTTTTCTTAACTTATACGAATTACCTGAATTAAATAAAAATTTTTTTTGTTGAATATGTCATTGTTTATATAATCTTAAAAAAAAAAGATTTTGGAACAGAACCCAACTTTTTCTATGTGATCTGAGTCTCGCATAACGCGATTTATATAACACGGCATTATTGTGGAACCTAACATCCGCGTTATATGAGGGTTACCTGCATATATATATATAAAAAAAACAGAAATAAAAATATTAATGCAACTAGTTAGAAATAACTATTATGAAAGCACACTATGCATTTGAAACTCACTTGTAAACCTGCAGGCCCAGCTGGTCCAGGTGGTCCAAGAGGCCCATCTTCTCCCTATAAATGAATAAAACAAAATTATTACAATATCATAATGAAACTGTATTTTATTAAAGTAATGCTTTAACTTCTTTTTCATCTAGAAGAAGTTAAAGCATTACTTTAATAAGGAATCTTTACTGGATACCTGTAGAGGGAAAGAGAAGTAGAGGTAGAGACAGAATACCAGATATAGAGAGATATGAACTTAATTTAACAGCAGGACCAAACTGGTTGAGAACAACAGAACCGAATGAAATAACATGGGGGAGGCTTTTGCCCAGCAGTGGGATTCTACAGGCGGCAATAACAACAACAACAACAATGCTTTAACTGCAAAATTTGATAAATCTTACCAGCAGATTTATCAAATTTAGTCATTCAAGGAATATTCCTCATTTGGAGGGCTCAACCTATTCCCCCCCCCCCACACACACACAAAGGGACAGCAGAGAAAGGGTAAAAACATTATATGAATAAATAAATTCAAGGAAAGAGAATGATGGAACACAGGTAATAAAGATGAATATGGTGGAGAAGAATCAAGAAGTCAGGTGAACAAAGGTAATGTGGCTATATACTTGAACAACTGAGGCAGTTTAATTTACACATTAATGATATCAGAAATGATTTGGAGGGAGGAATATCACTTTTGCTGATTGAAAAGATTATAAGCTGTATGCTGCTGGGAATGCACTGCAAGGAATTGATGAAGCTAAGGATTTGGGGAAGCTGATTAACAGAAAGGCTAACAGAAAAGTTCAGAGGACATATCACAAAAAAAAAAAAAAAATAGGCAAAATAGTACAAGATATCACTTGCCTTGTTGAAAAACAGTGATGAGTACAGTTATCATATACAGATGAGTATATGTGCCCATAGGAAATAATGCCTTCTAACAGAAGGCATTATTATACCATTATGCATACCATTCTCACTTTGAGCCTGTTAGTGATAATGCAGAAAAATATCTTGTTTTCAGTATTAGATAGAGAAATAGGTCTCCAGCTGCTGATTAAAGTGTGATTTCTATTAGGTTTTGGAATGAGACAGTATGGCTTGCTACAAATTCACTTGGTATGTGTCCTGATGAGAGAAAGGAATTGAATAGTATAACTAGAATGAGAAGAATAAAATCCCAGCCCTCACGATGAAGTTCTATCCCTAGACCATCAGGTCCTGGGGATTTTCATGTCTGGCATTTGTTATAGGCTGTAGTAATTAGTAATTAGTAACAGGCTGTAGCATTTGTTATAGGCTGTAGTAAGAGAATGGAAACAATAGGAGAGAGGAAATGGTAAGAGGTATAATGTATGGGAACTCAATGATCCGTGGTGTTCAAGATAGGATGAGTGAGGAGTATTTGCCAGGAGGAACAATAGAAAGTGTGGCTCTGGCAGTTAAGAGAGGTGAAAGGGTGGATGAGATGAATGTGATGGAACAAATGATCATCTACAAAAACGAGACAAAAAAGAGGAACAAAATAAAAAAAAAGAGAGAGAGAAGAGAGAGAAAAACAGGGTTAATAAAAATTACTGCAATAAAAAAGTTTAATTCGAAACACATTAAATGAAGTTTACTTTGAACGATTGGAATAATTTTAAAGTCGAAACACGATAATTTTAGTTACTTATTTACTAGTAGAGCCTTCCTTGTATCCATTTTCTTAGTACATTCTTTAAAATTAGGTGCATAATTAGTCAAAGCAATTCTTACAAGCTCGTCATGAGCACACTCACTTACTCCATTACCATCACATCGGTCAAAGGTTGCAGCTCTTCTAAGTCTTATCAGAATTATTTTGGCTCCAAAAGAACATATAGTTGGCGTTGGCCACCCCTGCCATAAAGTGACCTTGACATTACTCCCCTATATATTACACTACTCATTTTTCTACAGGCATGGTCTAGAACTGGGTATGGTAGTAGATGATCAGATCAGTCATTTGCTGATGCCTACAGTATAGTAATGCACAACCTCTTGTGCATTATCATCAAATTTGCTCCTGTGTAGAATCTATATACAGGCCCACAGAACTGCTTTATTGTTACACCCTCAAATAGACGAGGTTCAGATTCTCTTCAGTAGGTTTGACATTCCCTTGTTGGTATTACTCACATATTGATTAATTATTTACTTTTTATTGTTAACCCGAATCTCTTAAATTCATATAAAAGTTCTGATATATATTTCCAATTTAATTTTCCATTAATACGTTACTCATAAAGTTATTCAAATGAAAATCTTGCAGGCTCTTTCTTTTATAATGATTCCGTAGATTAATTTTAATACTGAATAAATTAAGTGAAACGCAAAGATTCTACCTTAGGTCCTCTTGGTCCTTGAGGTCCGGTCATACCTCTTTCACCATCTGGTCCCTGTGGTAATGAAGCAAAAAAAAATTAATTTATATTATTATTAATAGATTAATAAATACATTAAATTTATTAGTCAGAAATCTATTATTATCAATAAATATATTAATAATTTGATAGATTAACATATTATTAATTATTAATTAATGTCAATATAATAATGAAGCAGAACACAGATGTTGGTATTTCCAATGAAACAAATTCTTATCAAATATTTAGTGCCAAATCCAAAAAATAATAAGGTATAACTGCATATTTTCTCATAAGCAGACTTTATAAATATTAATAGTATAATAACATAAATACTTACAGGAGCTCCTGGCTCTCCTCTGGAACCTTGAGGTCCAAGAGGACCTGCAGGACCCTAAAAAAAAGGGGGGAAAAAAAAGAACAATTTGTTCATCATGCTTAGTTTTTTCCTAAGATAACATAGCTTAATGGAAGTATAACAGAGTAATAAAGGAATATGCTTAATTATCACTTCAGGGCTAATCAGCTATACTAAGTATTTGTATTATTTCAATTCTCACAGATGATAAGTTTTATCATTGGAATTCTAGATCGAAATTGACAGCAACAATGGCTCCAGTTATAAACTCATTCAACTGAAGTGCACTTTCTAGTCACTCTAGTAACACATTTTTCTTCCCAAGTGCTATATGTGCACAGTCAACATTCTACAACTCTGATACTAACTTAATAACTGACTTCTGGAATTTTCTCAACAGTTTCTTCCATCCTCTTCCAAGCATTCAAATAATCAAATGTGTATATAGTATAGACTTCTCATCATAGCAATAATCCACTGTGTAATAGTAGCAACTGGCAAACAATCTTCTGTCTGAACTTCAACTCTTTATTTATCATTAGGCAGCCACTCTCTTATATCCTCCATTTCTTGTACTGAAGATGAACTAAAATATAGAGAAAACAGCAATTTATCTTTCCTTGCAAAAGAACAGATTTTATATTTGATAAGACTAACTCTTCTGACAACCACAGCTTTGAATTGTTTGCCCATCACTATCCTAATTCACTACTTCACTGCATGATTGTTCTTATTTATAAACAGATCTATGTATTTTGGCCAATTATGCTTACCTTAATCAATCCGTATGACTGTCATACTTGGTAAAACATAAGTTTAATATATTTGAGATGTCTCTAGTATAAGGATAGAGTACCACAGTATTTCAAACTGTAATCCAAAAATAGTTGTTTGATACTGTATTACCTAGAAACTGTGGCATGTTATGCTTTAATTTTTGTTTTGCTTTTTTTTTAGACTGGATATATAAGAGCCCTTTTGTAGTATTCTGTGTTTGAAATATTGTTGGCTTGTTTATGTAAGGTTTACTACTGGCAGTGGAAATGTTCAAAAATAACACTCCATCAGCATGTGTAGCATTAGGAAGTTTTAGCTCAAAGAGGAAATTTTGTGCTGGACTATTTCTGTAGATATGCTCATAAGCATAAAATATGTGAAATAACTATGAATTGGGAAGATGAATAAAAGGAAAGAGAACATTGCAGTATGGGAAGAGAATGATGAGAGACCAGATTTTTTGAAGAAAGAGAGCACTTCGGCCAAGTGTATACAAAACTGAATGGAATCCTAAGGAGTTCTTTCGATATGTAGCCAGCAAAAGAAAGAATGATTATGGAAGGATGACATTGATTGGAGAAAATCGTATAAAGACAGCTATTGCAGAAGGTGTGGTAGAGATACTTAATGAGCAGTTCAAAAAGGTCTTTAAATCTTGTGAATGTGACTTCATGGAGAGCTTAAGAGCAGTTGATAATGGGGAAGAGAGACTGGCTGTAAGTGAGCAGAAGGTGTATGGGGAGTTCAGCAAACTAGATGTAAATAAGGCTATGGGACTTGATAATATATCACCATGTATTCTGAAGGAATTTGCCGTGGAGTTGACGCCGGCCTTGACATATTTTTTTAATACGAGTCTTGCACTCAGTCAAGTTCCTAAGGAGTGGAAGGAGGGCAAGATTGTGCCACTTCATAAAGGAGGTGATAGAACTCAAGCATCAAACTATAGGCCAATCTGTGTGTCTGATGTTGTAGTTAAGTTGTTGGAGAAGCTTCTGAGAACTAGGATCCAGAGTTGGGTTGACAACAATGATATTATCTTCGATGGACAGCATGGATTTGCTAAAGGGAGGTCTGGTTTTAGTATTCTACTTACTTATTACAATAAGGTGACTGCTTTCATGGACAGAGGAGAAGGATACACAGTAACATACTTAGATTTTACAAAGGCTTTTGACAGATTACCACATGATAAGTTGATAGTCAAACTGGAGTGGATGGGGTTGGATATTAGAGTGGTGCATTGGATTGGAGACTGGCTATCTGATAGGTATCAACAAGTTGTGTATGGGGGAGCGATATCCAGGAAAAGGAAAGTTCCGATTGATTTGCTTCAGGGGTCTGTTTCAGGGCCATTGCTGTTTAACTTGTATATTAATAATATTGGTAAAGATTTGGATGTAGATATTGAGTTGTTTGCAGATAATGCAAAGTTGGGACGAACCATGAAGATTAGAGAGGATGGTGGCCTTACAAGAAGACCTGAATAAATTGAGTGATTGGGCACAGGAATGGGGATGTGATGCTGCAAAATGTAAGGTTTTAAAATTTGGAAAACAAAAATGGGATGCGGAATTTATGCTTGGTGAGGATATATTGTCAGAGGTGGAGGAAATAAGAGATTTCGGGGTGATAGTGGATAAGGATCTGAAATTTAGGGGACACAGCCAAAATTGTGAAGACAACACAATGGCTTCCGGAAATGATGCAGTGGACACTGACTTGTAGAAGTAGGGAGATTCTTGTTCTATTGTATAAGGCTCTGATTAGGCTACACATGGACTATCGTGTCCAGATTTGGTCACCTGGTTTTCAGAAAGATGAAGAGATGTTGGAGAGAGTCCAGAGGCAACTGACTAAGGTAGTTTCTGACCTCGGGAATGTCAAGTATGAGGAATCTTTCCTCATACTTTTCAGTATGAGGAAAGATTGAGAAGATGCAACTTGCAGAGTCTGGTAGACAGGATGAGGAGGGGAGATATGATAGAGACCTACAAGTTATTAAGGGATTGTTATAGGATCAATGCTGGAGAGATTCTACAGAAAATAATGGGAGATCAGGGGAGAACCAGAGGTCATCCATGGAGGCTGTATAAGGAGGGTGTGAGTAGGGGAGTGAAAAGCAGGTTTTTTTCATGCAGAGTTGTGAATGATTGGAATGCCTTGCCTAAGAGTGTGGTGTCGGCAGAGAATTTGAGTGTGTTTAAAGCACGATATGATGAGCTGCATGCTTGATAAAAGGACCTCCTAGATGAGTCTTTGACTCCAATGGGGGTCTTGGGTAATAATAATAATAATAATAATAATAATAATAATAATAATAAAGTGTTGATAACAGTAGTAATGAAAATGGGCAGTAGTAACATGAAGAGTAAGATTAGATAAGATAAGGTAAGAATTTTTTATTAGAGAATACTATGTAATTTTTAGTATAGATGGCAGATGATATCTTGTCAAGACACTGATGGTGAACTTGTTCAATTGTTGCTTCAATTCACTTGATTTTGCAGTAGAAAGTTTCAGCGATACTAAGGAGGAACTGCTCAAAGTAGGCAGAAGAAATGGTGCTTGAGATTCCTGAGATGTTTATGTTCCAACTCATTGACTTGTTAATTGTGACATGCTCAGTGCATGTCACCATTTACAACAAAAATCACATAGAAAGCTTTTTTTTGGTGTCTGTGACAAGGAGGGAATGTGAGAAGAGTATTAACAACTAACTAAAAAAACAGCACACACACACACACACACACACACACACACACACACACACACACACACACACACACTATTATTATTATTATTATTATTTTGACACCTCCAGGGAGTCCAAAGACTCATCGAGGGAGAGTGTGCTGACAGCATCGAACGATTGGTCCCCTTCCAACTACTAACCGCGCTCAAACATACTTAACTGAGCCATTAGTAGCAGAGGCTCTACCAATCGACCAACCACTAAAGAGACAATATTTTATAGTGATTCAGTGATTCGGAAATTCAATGCTTGGTGAATGTGTGATGAAACTGTGCTCTCAGATGTGAAGATTAAAGATATTAGTGATGCCATCAGATTTCAAAAAGAGTCACATCAGATTTTCAAAAAGTGTAAAAGAGTCACTAATTATAACTGGCAGGAATTATTAAAAGACAAAAAGTATGTGAACTCAAGAATATATGAAAGATTTACTGGAAGAAGTGAAAAAGTAGAGTGAGAGAATAATGTTTGAGAGGGAAAGTTGGCAATATATTATTATTATTATTACATTACACCTCCAAGGAGTCCAAAGACTCATCAAGGGAGGGCCCTACTCTACAAATCTCCATCTCCACCACTGAATCCACCAACTACAGTTGATGATCACATCATCTACACCATCTCCTGACCATCACCATGACTAGTATTTTCACAGACAATCACAAACTTCCATGCCCATGTAGATGATCACATGCACAGACTCCCATTTAGTAAGCATGTGTTAGAATGAGAAAGATCATAAAATGCAGTTTCTCAAAACTACTCTGAATGAGACACTCAATAAAAGATTTAAAGGAATATTGTGATGGAGGTACACAAAGGCTAGAAGCATTAGAAACACGAGTGTAAAAATAACAAGTGTAAACAAGAGTGTAATAAAAACCATAGGATTGTATGGCATTTATTTCCAGAAAACAGGAGAGGTATTGTTGGGGTTGCTAATGACAGCATCTTTGGACTCCTTGGACGTGTCAGGAATAATAATAATAATAATAATAAAGCAAAAGTAAGCATTCAGCAAAAAAAAGCAGAGATGAGATAAGCAGCACACTCGAGTCTCTCTGTTGGGATAAAAGCCAATAAGACAAAATATATTGTTGATAGCATCTAATGGCCCTGGGGAGCAAAAAAGGAGGTGAAGATGATATGATGGGAAAAATTAACTGAATGAGCAAATAATTATTATAGTGATCACTCATTGTGTACTTATTTCAACAATGGGGACACAGACTGGAAGAAATAAAGCACACATGAAGGGAAGAAGATTTGAATATACTTTTAGCTTGGACAAATGAATGGGGTTTAAATATGCTGGCCTGTATGGCTGAGTGTTTAGTGTATCCACTCTTCAGCCAAGGCTGCGGGTTTGAATCCCGCTGTGGGCATGGATGTTTGCGATTGTCTGTGAAAGTGGTGGTGGTTGGCAGTAAATGGTGTTGGTATATGTGATGCGATTCGCTGTAGCTGGTGGAGACAGAGTTGTAGAGTAAGTGCCCCTCTCTCGATGAGTCTTTGGACTCCCTTTAGCTGTCACATAATAATAATAATAATAATAATAATAATAACTGAACCTTACGAGAACAGTTTGAAGATTTGTGGATAAAAGAAATTGGTTGATAGGCAGAAGAGCGGTGATATGATTGAGACATTCAAATTACTAAGGGGTTTTTACAACATTAATTCAGGGAAAATGTTTCAGAACAGGTGTGGAGGTGGGAGAACTAGGGGCTCTCCATGGAAACTGAGCAAGAGTGTAGGTTAGCAAGGGTGTTAGAACTAGGTTTTTTACTTGGAGAGTGGTGAATGAGGAGAATAAGCTTCCAGAGTCTGTTGTGGGTGCCATGACTGTGAATAAATTCAATGCAAAATATGATAGATACTGTGCGAATGCTGAATAGTTCTTGACATGATGTTTAGGGCTTCTTTCGATGAGTGTAAGGACTCCTTGGTGTTGCCCGTAATAATAATAATAATAATAACTATATTAATTGAGCTGTACTTCAGGAAGTGGATGAGATTTCGGATTTTGGGGTGATGGTTGACAGTTGACTAATTTTGCAAGTGTTGAAAAGACTGCACATCGTATTGCTGACATGATAATAAGTACATAGACATGTACAGACAAGGAGACAATGGTGTCTCTGTATACAGGACTGATCAAACCAACATGAAATATTATGCTCATAATTAGCCACTTAGTTTTCATTGTGATGTGGAAACACCAAAGAGGATTCAAAGATAGATAACTAAAGTAATCAACGACATTCTCAGTGGATTGCAGGGGCATGTTCAGTTGTTTGCGGATGATGTGAAGCTGGGAAGGGTTATTAGTAATAGTGCAGATGTGGTAGTTATGCAAGAGGATTTGAATAACCTACACAGATGGGCAAATGAATGGGGAGTATCAGTTTAATGCAGCATAGTGTAAGATCTTGAGGTTTGGGACAAATCGATGGGACGCTGCATACTCTGTTGGAGGAACTATACTTTAGGAAGTAGGGGAGACAAGACATCTAGGGTTGATGATCGATAGAAACCTGAAATTCAGGGAACATATTGCAAAGATGGTGAAAGTAACACAGACGATTGTTGCAATAATGAGAAGGACGCTGACCTGCAGAGATAAAACAGTTATCATTCCGTTGTATAAGACCCTGATCAGACCACACTTAGACTATTGTTCTCATATTTGGTCCCCAGGATTTGAGGGGGATAAATTAACTGTCGAAAGGGTACAGAGACAGATAACAAAGACAGTTTTAGGACTGTACAATGTTAGTTATGAGGATCGGCTGAGGAAATGTGGAATGCAGAGTTTGGTGGATAGAAGAAAGAGAGGTGATATGATTGAGACTTTTAAACTGTTGAGAGGTGGTTACAGGGTTGACACTGGGGAGTTCTTTCACTTGGTTGAACAGTGGGAAGGAGTGATGACAAGAGGCCATCCCTGGAAGTGACGAAAGGAAACTGTGAGCAAGAGGGTGAGAAGTGGTTTCTTTGCATGGAGGGTGGTTGAACCATGGAATGCATTGCCTGATGGAGTGGTGAGAGCAGTTTAAGGAGTGGTATGATAGACTTTGTGTTTCCTGGGAGGGATCTTCCATGTTGAGTCTTGATAGACTTGTGTTTCCTAGGAAGGACCTCCCATGAAGAGTCTTTTGACTCCTTGGAGGGCTAAATAATAATAATAATATTAAGAATGGAAAGTTGATTATGTAGAGTGGTCAAAGGAATAAAAATTGCAGACTTTGACAGGAGGAAAATAAGTGATAAGACAGAGACATTCACATTTATGAAGGAATTTTACAATTTTACCAGATTAAGATAGAAGGCATTATAAAAAAATAAGTTGAGGGTGTGATGAGAAGAATAAGAGGCTATCCCTGGAAGTTAAGTAAAGATGCAGTGAAGAAGAGTGTGAGGAATAGATTTTTTACATGGAGAGTGATGGTTGAGTCGAATGCACTGTGAATGCTGGGAGCATAAAAGATTTCAAGATTGAATATGATAGACATGTTGGTTGTTAAGATAGACTCCCAGAGTGAGTGTGCTGTCTCCATGGAGGTTATTGTAATAATAACAATAATAATAATTATTATAATAATAATGAAATGTAAGTAGGTTACTGAAGCAAGTCCTCCCATTTATAAACCAATGCTCTCTTAAAGATCTAGTCATATTCATTCAAGTTTATATTCAATCTCTAACCAGCCTATCTGACACCTTTGACACCACAATAAATACAAATATTTAATCACTATACTAGCATGGACGTATATATACATCCATAATTACATGAATACAAAGTGTCCATGGAAGTCAATATAACCTTAACATATTATAGAAATAATATGGATACGAAGCACAGCACTTTAGTAAATTCTTAGCATCCTTGCTAATATTTTAAAGAAATACATTTTTTCCCCCTAATGCAGTCTAAATTACAGTAACTTATAAGAAGGGAAGTGAAGTAAGAAAAAATTTAGAATTGTATTAGACTGTAATGTAAAATTAGGTCAACTGTAATAGAACTTAGTTGTTGTTGTTGTTGTCAAGTCTGCTGAAGAGCTTCTACAGACTGAACAAGAATAGACATGGACAGGTGTTGGTTCGACTCCTGGACATTTTTTGCATATTTCATAGCTTCTAGTACTGTCCAGCTGAATTTTCATTCCTATAAAATGTCCTGTCTTCAGTCTGGTGATGATTATGGTTATTTCTTTATTTTCATTAATTTTGCTGATTTCATTCTTCTTCTTGATAGTTTGCTTTGCCAATCTTATTTTTGCAATTTATATACTATATTGTATATTGTATAAATTAAAAATTAAATAGAAATCAGATAAATACAAAATGGATCAAGAAAAATTAGAAATCTTTAACTATCTGCTAATAAGCAGTTTTGTGTTTTAATATGCTTACGATGTCGCCTTTTGATCCTTTATGTCCTTTTTGGCCTGGGCCCCCAATATCACCCTGAAATTTAAAAATAAAATACAGTGAAATGTGAAATTGATAAAGTATAATTTTCAATAAAATTACAATTTATATTAAAAAATATAATACTATGAATACATACTAAACCTTACACTTTGAAATATAGAAATTGAATATATTTTCCACAGTTTTTTTTTAATTTTTTTAAATTAAATCATAGTATACTCCATCTCAAAATTATTCAATACTGACTATATAGCATATTACTAAAAGGAGAATGATGATAATCAGGCATAAGGAGGCAGTTCTAGAAAAGTTGAGCAGACTACAACTGACCTTTTGGGTACAAATTTCATAATTTACTTTCACTGTTATGAGAACATTCTGGAAGGATCCAGAAACAAGTAATAGGTAATACCAGGTCTCTAGATCTCCAGGTCTGTAGGTATTCAGATTACCTGACACTTAGTCCATCAACAACGCTAGTGTTGCAATGAGAAGTAGCAATATATCTGAATGGTGTTACAAAAAGTTTTTTTTTTTTTTTGTCTTAATTATATCATGTAAATTTGTATAATAGTGCTTTTGTATGAAAGACAGACTGAATATAATAAGAAGAAGCAAGTATCTAAATGATGTGGTTGCTTTATATGGTGGCTCAATCATTAAAGGTGTAGTAAAAAATAAGGTGCATAAGACATTTAACGGCGGTACAATAAAGCGAATATCAGATGCTTTGCATAAAAAGAAGGAACAGGATTCAGAATTAGTTGTAGTCATGGGCACAAATTACTTGGATAGTGAGACAAAGAATGTAGAAAGTGATTTGAAGTTGTTGCAGAAACTGAAGGATAACAGTGTCACTGGAAAAGTGGTTAGTTTGTTGCCCATATATGACAGTAGTGAACTGAGAAGGAAAGCAAATTATACTGAATGACAAGATGGTTGGACTGTGTCAGGTAGAGGGTTTTCAATTTGTGAATATATGGAATGAATTCAAAGGAGAGTTGGAATGGTTCAAAGCTCAGGAATGAATTTGAAGGGTTTGGTGTTGGTCATTTGGAGTGACTATTGTTTACTAAGAGTACACAGGATTCATATGAAATTAGTGCCACTAAGAATCAGAGAGAGATTGAGATGTAGGTTGTGGATGGACAAAAGGATGGATACAAAGATGAGGAAGTGGTTATAGCAGGGCAAAGTAATGCAGTACGGTACGGTGAGATAGATAAGAATATGAATGAAAATCAGAGTAGGGATCAGGGAAACTGGGATTGTCAGAATGAAAAGAGAAGTGCACATAGCAAGAGAGAGAGAGAGAGACAGAGAGAGAGAGAGAGAGAGAGAGAGAGTAAACATTGATTGTGTTCATCTGAAGGCTTGAATGAGTGGAGAACTGTTATGCTTGAATATGAATGTATAGAGCAGTGATGGCGAACCTTTTTACCCAGGTGTGTCAAACATCTTTTTTTTTTAAATATTGACGTTGTTGATGTGCCACTTGCATACATGCATTATAAATTAAGTCACCATCTACTTAATCATAGATGGTGACTTATACATATCATATTAGGCTATTTATTTAATAGGACATTGATATACAATCTATGAATTCATATTATACAATTAATTTAATAAACTGAAATTATTGAAATTAGTTTTTTCATTAGAATACCAATATTTTTAAACATCCAAGGTGTGTCACCTGAAACCCTCAAGTGTGTCAGTGCTGACACGCGTGTCATTGGTTTGCCATCACTGGTATAGAGTATCAGAAATTAAGGGGCTGAGTGTATAGCATTGTTCAAATCAGTAGGCCCAAAGATAATTGGCATAAGTGAAACTTGATTGACTGAGGATGATATACTGTCAGGGCTTGAAATGTTAGGATACAGAATTTTCCAAAAGGATAGGAATATAAAGAGAGGAGGGGTTTTGTTAATGGCAGCAAAGCAATTGTGTCCTTCAAGAGTGGAAGTGGAAAACAGTAGTACTTGTTACTGCTGATGTAACAAGTACTTCTTGTGAAGATTTTGAAGCTGTTTGATGTGAAGATGAGATCAATGTACAGTCATCCCTCGACTTACGTCCATTTGAGTTACATCCGTGTGAAGAAACCTCCGTGATTCCATAAGGGAATAAATACCATGTTTGGCTATACTTTCGAACAAGACACAAGCGAGAATACAAGTAAAAAGATTTCTATTTAGCAACAATGCATCATGCTCAGTGGCAACAGTGCATTCAGCAGCAACCTCCCTCAGCAGTCAGAATGGGTCTTCAACAGTTCCTTTGTTCATTGTTGAATTTGTGTTTCAGAAATGGGTTGAGTATTTTTCTTTAAATTTGCGATATTTTGTGCAACATCGCTCCTACATGCAATGTTGCACAAAAAATAAAAAAACAGTGAAGAATCACAGAAAAAGAGGCGAGCAATTGCTCTTGAAACGAAGTTGCAAGTTATAAAGCAACATGAACCTGGTAAGCCCGTCAATGTGATGGCACATGACTTTGGATGGTCTCATTCTACAGTGATGACCATTTTGAAAAATAAGGGTAAAATCGTAGAGGCTGTGAAAGGATCTGCTTCAAATTGTATGAATCGCAATAGTGACGAAGCAATGACAAGGTCCTATCTGTGATATGGAAAAGCTACTTGCATCATGGATAGAGGACCTGAACCAAAAGCACATACCCCTTAGCACTATGACCATAACCAATAAGGCACTAAGTCACTTCAACATGTTGAGGAGAAAGCAGAACCCGATTATGATTACGAATTCAACGCTTCTTCCGGTTGCTTCATGAGATTCATGCAGCATTTTGAACTGTATAATGTGAAAACATATGGTGAATCTGCAAGTGCTGATGAGAAGGCTGACATGGACTTTGTGGAGAAATTGGATAAAATTATTAAGGAAGAAAATTATTTGTTCCATAATATTTAAAATGGATGAGACTACCTTGTCTCAGAATCCTTGTCTCAGACTACCTTGTCTCAAAAGTTCAAATCATGTTTCTCCCTCCAAACACTTTCATTGATCCAGCCGATGGATCATGAAGTTCTTGCAGTGTTCACAGGTTATTATCTATGGGGAACTTTTTCACAGGTCATTTCCGCTGCTGAAGGAAATGACCAGACTCTCGTGCAATTCTGGAAAGTTCAATATTTATCATGCTATTAAAAATAGCATGATAAATATTGAATGCGAATAATGAAATACGACCAATGAAGAGGAAGAACGTGAAAAGGAAGAGGGAAAAGAGAATCAAGAAAAGCTAGTTAAACAATTTACAGTGAAGGATCTTGCAGAAATGTTCTCTGAAGTTAGCGATGTTCTCAAAATGGTTGAAGATATGGACCCCAATGTTGAACGCTACTTATTAGTAGAAACGAAAGCACATGATGCATTTGCTTGCTATAAACAAATTTATGATGAAAAGAAGAGGCATAAGCAAAGCACATTGGACATTTTCATCAAAAAGACAACGGTTACATCAGAAGAGCTGCAGCGTGGTCCTTCACATAGGGAAGGTAATGAAGATATGATTGTGGAGGAAGATTTGAGTGATTATTCTCCTGTTATATAGTGGAAATAATGCACAATACAGTTTTATAATCAGGTTTAAAAATTAAAATACAGTATATCCTGGTAGACCCTGGGAGGGTAATGGATGGCAGTGTGCTGTAGCCAATGAAATTCTAACAGAGGCTCGGCTATTGCTGTTACCCTCCTGCCATGATCAGAGCTTTATACAGCTCAATAACACCTTATCCATACAGTATACTGTTATGGTTAAGTACCTAACCCCTATAACTCTGTTCATTTAATGAATCGACTTACGTCCTGCCGGAAGGAATGGAACCCCGATGTAAGTCGAGGGATGACTGTATATCTAATAGGATGTTGTAATAAGCCAGGGAATGTGGAGAGTACTGACTGTGAAATGTTTAGACAAATTAGTTGGGCAAGTAAAGGAGGATCATCCTAATGGGAGATTTTAATTATAGGATTGT
This sequence comes from Typopeltis vanoorti, assembly GCF_054136105.1. Lineage (NCBI taxonomy): Eukaryota > Metazoa > Arthropoda > Arachnida > Uropygi > Thelyphonidae > Typopeltis > Typopeltis vanoorti. Next base: position 3,064,418 of record NC_143563.1, read on the forward strand.
GGACTGGAAAAAAGAGATAGTGCATAGTAACAAGGAGGGTGAATCTGTTGAGTTTCTGCAGGATAACTATTTAAAGCAGCATGTGATGGTAACACAGACAAACCTTGTGTTGTTTTTTTTCCATGTTGGTGATATCCTCGCAGGATGTGGTTTTGAACAAGATATCAATACTGCCACCTGTTGATGAAAGTGATCATGAGTTATTGGTTTGAAAGGTAGTCAAACATGAAAAAATTGTTATCACTATGGTCTATATGAAACTACAATATGGGTGATTACCAGAAGCTCTGAATTCGACTAGTCAATAAACTGGGTTGATGAACCGTGAAAAGCAATGTACTGGATACCAAGAATTTAGCAAATAAATTGAGAAGGAATGAGATGGATGAACAGTGAAATCAAGCAACCAGAGATACAAAAGAAGTATGGAGAAAGTACAAGAAAGTTTGCAGTCAACAGATGCATGAAGAATATAAACTGTAGGCAAGAAAAGCAACAAACATGGTTAAAAAGAAAAGTAGAATATGAGAGGAGATTGGATAGTCAGATGAAAGCTAATCCAAGGGAATTTTTCTGCTATGTGGCAAGCAAGAGGGAAAATAATTATGGCAAGTTGAACACTGGTGGATATTTAAGTGGCAGGGTAACCATAACAAATTCTATAGTGGAATTATTTAGCAAACACTTCATCAGTGTATATCACAGTGGTGTGAATGATGGTATGCAATATGTAGAAGGGAGGCAAGAATTAGGTTAATTAAAGGTGAAAGAATCAGAGGTATATATAGTTTTGCTTGGATTAGATGTCTATAAGGCTCTAGGAATGGATGATATTACCATGTATTTTTAAAGAATGTTCAAAAGAGTTAGCAATGGCCTTGACCTGGTTATCTAATGAGTCTTTCAGTTGGGAAGGTTCATAATGAGTGGAAAGAAAGCAAAATATTCCCTCTCCACAAACATGGTTTGAGAACAGAAGCTTCCAATTATAGACCAGTCTGTACATCTGAAGTTGTGATCACAGTGTTGGAAAAATTGGTTATAAATTATTATTATTATTATTATTATTCAGGCCTCCATGGAGTCAAAAGACTCATCGCGAGAGATTCTTCCTAAGAAACACAAAGTCTATCAAGACTCATCGAGGGGAGGCCCCCCCCTAAGAAACACAAAGTCTATCATACCACTCCTTGAACTCATTGACCACTCTCGCTCTCACCACTCCATCAGGCAATGCATTCCGTGGTTCAACTACCCTCTATGCAAAGAAACCATTCCTCACCCTCTTGCTCACAGTTTCCTTTCGTAACTTCCAGGATGGCCTCTTGTCATCACTCCTTCCCACTGTTCAAAAAAGCGAAAGAACTCCCCAGTGTCAACCCTGTAATAACCGCCTCTCAACAGTTTAAAAGTCTCAATCATATCACCCCTCCTTCTTCTATCCACCAAACTCTGAAGTCCACATTCCCTCAGCCGATCCTCATAACTATCATTGTACATTCCTGAAACAATCATTGTTATTTGCCTTTGTATGCTTTCCACAGTTAATTTATCCCCTTCAAATCCTGTGGACCAAATCTGAGAACAATAGTCCAAATGTGGTCTGATCAGGGTCTTATACAACGGAATGATAACTGTTTTATTTCTGCAGGTCAGTGTCCTTCTCATTATTGCAGCAATCCTCTGTGTTACCTTCGCAACCTTTGCAATATGTACTCTAAATTTCAGGTTTCTATCAATTATCAACCCCAGATCTCTTGTCTCCTCTCCTCCAGTATAACTCCTCCCATAGAGCATGCAGTGTCCCATTGATGTTTCCAAAACCTCAAGACCTTACATTTTCCTGCATTAAACCGATATCCCCATTCATTTGCCCATCCATCTAGCTTATTCAAATCATCTTGCAGGGCTGCCATATCTGCACTATTACTAATAATCCTTCCCAGCTTCGCATCATCTGCAAACAACTGAATGTCCCCTTGCAATCCACTGACAATGTCATTGATATAAAGGTTAAACAATACAGGTCCCAGTACTGAGCCCTGTGGGACCCCACTTGAAACCCTCTGCTTCCTTGAAACTGCCCCACCATACACAACTTTCTGATACCTATTGGACAGCCAATCCTGAATCCAGTTGACCAATCTGACATCCAGACCCATGTGCTGCAACTTAAATATCAGCTTATCATGTAGCACCCTGTCAAATGCCTTTGCTAAGTCTAAGAAAATGGCAGTATATGCCTTTTCCTCATCTAATGCTCTTGTAACTTTATCATAAAAGGCTAACATATTTCTAAAACAAGAGCGCCCCTTCACAAATCCATGTTGACTCTCACAGATAACATTACCCTCATCTGCCCAATGCTAGATGCATTCCTTCACTACTTTCTCCAAGATCTTACTAACTACTGATAACACACAAACCGGCCTATAATTAGACACGTCCAGTCTGCTACCACCCTTATGCAATGGCACTGTCAGTTCCCTAGCACATTCTCTCAAAATGCGTGGTGAAAGACCATCCAGTCCCACAGCTTTACTGACATCCAGAGTACTCAGTATTTGAAACACACTCTCCTCCTGTAGCTCTAAACCTTGAACCTGCCCTATCTCTCTAGCATTAAAACTGACTCCTCCAGGATGAAATACTCCAATAAAGTGTTCATTGAACAATTCTGCTATGTCCACTGCATCAGTCACTCTATTCCCATTTTTATTCTACAATATCATTCTTCCACAGTCATTTCTCCTCCTAATTGCCACATATCTAAAAAATTCCATAGCATTTTCTTTGGATCTTAGGGCTAATCTCCTCTCATATTCCAGTTTCATCTTCCTTACTATACTAGTCACTCTTCTGGCCTGTGTCTTATACTCTTCATGCATCTTCTCTTCACCTGTCTCCTTATATCTCTTCCACAGCCTCTTTTTTTGCATGCAATTCATGTTTAATATTGTTTGTCAATCACTTTACTCCAAATTGTGTCCTCTTGTTCACTCGTGGTATACAACTTACCATTGCTGCTAACAAATATTTTTTCATAATTTCCCACGCACTAATGATATCCCAGCCTTCTAATTCCTCTCTCCATGAAACTTCCCCAAGTTGACGTCTTAGACTATTATAATCACCTGCCTTATAATTCCACATACGTTCCCGTCTCTTTGATACTCCTGCATGCCTATTCATTTTCCAAGTCAAAACCATATGGTCACTCTCTCCATAGAATACAGGATTGGGTTGATGGACATAAAATTCTCTATGATGGCAAGCATTGGTTTGTGAAAGGCGAGTCTTGTTTTTAACAATCACCTTATGTTTTTTAATAAGATGACGAATGTGTCAGATACAGGAGATTTATATGTACTGATTTTTTCTTGAATTTGCAAAAGTATTTGATAGATTACCACATGGTAGATTGGCGTACAAACTGCAAAAGATGGTATTAGATACCAATTTTTGTTAGATGGATTGAAGGTTGATTTCTGAAAGATAATACCAGTATGCTGTGTATGATGGAGCAGTGTCTCAGGAAAGGAAGGTGCCAAGTGGCCTTCTTCACAGTTCTGTTCTTGGACCCTACTGTTTATTATTATTATTATTAGCCGAAGACCATCTGGAGTCAAAGACTCATCTAGGAGGTCCTTTTATCACACAGATCATCATACTACTCCTTAAACACACTCAAATTCGCTGCAGACACCACACTCTCAGGCAAGGCATTCCAGTCATTGACAACTCTGCATGCAAAAAACTTTCTTCACACTCCCCTTCTTACACCCTCCTTATACAGCTTCCTGGGATGACCTCTGGTTCTCTCATGATCTTCCACCATTTTACTGTAAAACCTCTAGAAGACTGATCCTATAACAACCCTTTACTAACTTGTAGGGCTCTATCATATCACCCCTCTTCCTCCTATCCACTAGACTCTGTAAATTGTAACTTCTCAACCTTTCCTCATATTTGACATTACAGAGAACAGAAACTACCTTAGTCAGTTGCCTCTGAACCTTTTCCAAGGTCTCATCTTTTTTTTGAAAACTAGGCGGCCAAATGTGTGCACAGAGTCCATGTGTGGCATAATAAGAGCCTTATACAATGGAACAAAAATCTCCTTACTTCTATAGGTTAGTGTCCTCTGCATCGTTCCCAGAATTCTTTGTGTTGGCCTCATAATTTTGGCAATGCATCTTCTAAATTTTAGACCTCTATCCACTATAAACCCAAGAACTCTTGGGTACACCCTTCACAGCAACACTTGCTCATGAACACGCACTTATATACAGGCCCGGCTGGTGGCGTGTGCAATATACACAGCTGCCGCAGAAGTAAAGGCGCCTAAAGGATGTCAAAAAATATGAGATAAGAGTTGAAACAAACAACGAATGGTACAGAATGGTACATACAATTATGAATGTACGTTATCTTCTGTTCGGGTCCCTTCAGATCTTCCCGGAAATGAACAAATAGATTCTGAAATTGTATCCTGGACCCAATTATATCACTGTAATTTATTATTAAAATTTACGAAAATATACCTAAAATAGTTCTTTTTTTTTTGATGTATCATAAATCATCTTATGATTAATTGTTGAGTTCCATGGTTCTCTCCTGATCTTCCACCATTTTACTGTAAAATTTGTATAAGCAGGACTAATCCATAGGTAACATTATACTGTAAAGCGGTTTTCATTTGTTTTTTATTTTCTGTTCGTTTTATTCACACTTTATTCAAAATAAACTTTTTTGAAAGGCGCCAAACATTAATCGCACACACAAGAAAAATACTAGGTGCCAGCGCTGCTTATTTTCAAAAAACTTATCTGAAACGGGAGTCCTCTTACACACCGCTTCTTCTACAGTGACACCCTTAACTTATTTGTTAATGATATTTCATGTCGATTGGCTCTGGAATCTTTAAGTGTTTGTAGATGATGCAAAGTTAGGTAGAATTATCAAGAGTAATGCAGATGTTAATTCTTTAAAGAGTAGTGCTGCTGTTAATTCTCTACAGGAACATTTGAATAGTGTAGTTGCAGTTTCAATATTAATAAGTGCAAGGTGTTACACTTTTACTACTATTTTACAAATGTATAAACATGTCCCCCCCCCCCCCCCGAAGTGTTTGTAGCATTTGTAAGAATTTGCCTTTGTGAAGGTTTTCAAAATAAATTATCTAATTGGTTAAATAACTTAAATATAAAGAGCTAATAAGCTTCATTTCGGAGCTATATAAACATTATTAAAATTTATTAAAATTATTAAAATACCTTTGCTACGAGTTGTCCGGTATTGTACTACATACTAGGGTCACTTGCATTGGCTAACGCTAGTGTCGCCGATACTTTATAGTTTTCTATATCGGCATGAAACTCTCTGATTCCAATCTTTGAGTTTCTTATTCGGTTTTAAAACAATGTGGGATTTAATATCCCCTTAATAATTTTAATAATTATCTAATTGGTTTTGAATAATGTCTGTGAAAACTTTCAAATAGGTAGAAAATTAGATAAGAGTTATCTAATTCTCTTAATAATAACTGAGAGTTATTATTGGATATACTGGAACTGAGAACTCTCAGTTCCAGTAGAGAAGAGGGAAGAGGGGGATATAATTGAAAATCTTCAAAAATATAATAAATTTTGAAATAGTCTGTGTAGAATATCTTTCATATAGTTTCAACATATCTACAGTGGTTGAACACTGGATATTATAGGAAAGTGCACCCAACAAAAATATTAGTAATAATACTAATATTAACATTTAACATAATGATGTTCAATGAAAGAAAATAAATTGTCTTGTTCTATTGCACTGATTTGGAGAAGACAGCAAATTTACTACTAATAAATAAATTCATTGCAAAATCTGACCTCTGGTAATTTCAGGATTGATTATTTATTTTTGCACATGTGAAATTCCTTTTTTATTTTTGGGAAGAGCCACAACAATGTAGCAAAAAGTTTAAATATTGAAGGACAGTGAAGAAAATTCCAAGTAGCACATTAAACTTCAAGTCAAGTGACACAAAGGTCGCTGCATTACAGTTAATCTGCCAACAGCTTTACAATCACTGTTAAGGGATAAACAGCAGAGGAGGGTAGAAAGTATTTTACCTTGGGTATAATAAATGTTAAAAAATACCAAGCAGTTTTAAACCTGGTTTTACTCCATTTCCCAAGTAAGCAAACAGACAAACAAGTCAAGTTTGCGCCTGCAAGTAATGCAAATCAAGCTGATCCTACAGGTAGTGCAAGACCAAGGCAACTCATGGTAAAGGTGGCATAAGCTCTGATCACTAATCTTAATATTTACCCTTAATGCCAAAACACATCTCCAAGAAGGGGATGTATGATGTAGTGGCCCCCTTGCCTTTGTATTAAAGGCAAGGGGGGCCACTACCCAGACCGGTTTCGACCTTTATTGAGGTCTCATCAGTGGGAGCCAGGCTAGAAATATCAAGATTTTAGTAATACAGAGCTTATAAGCATTTTACCAGAACAAGCAGAGGAGGGTAATTACATGATAAAGGATAGAATGCCAATAATGCTCAGATCCATTAAAAATACTAAGGTGGTTCAACTATTTCATCCACCTAAGATAGAAGGTAGGTTAATCAGTGACGACCAGTACGGATTCTGCAATTCAAGATCCAGTGACATCCTACCTTTCATAATCACCCTAGACATGTGCAATGGAAAGGTTTGGTGACTCTTGTGCTGTTGCCCTTGACATTTACAGAACTTTTGATTGTGTCTGGCATCAAGGCTTGTCTAACAAACTGCTATTCTTTAGTCTAACTGCCACCCACTGTAATTGGATTGCTAGCTTCCTCTCTTCAAGCTTCCCCACCATTGCAGGAGTATTTCAGGGCTCTGTCCTATCACCAACCCTCTTTTTCATGACCATAAATGACCTACTCTCAGTCACTAATAATCCTATCCAGTTTTGCAAGTTTACGAGGGTGGTCTGAAAAGTTCTGGGCTTCGACCATAGATGGCAACACTATCAGGAAGATTTTTTTTTCTAAGTTGGTACATCTGTCATAAGCATTCATGTGAAACTGCAAGTCATTCTATCAAGTGATTTTTTATACAGCTGTCTGTATTCCGTTAAAATGAATAAAATTGAGTATTGTGGATTATAAAATTCTTTGTAAAAGAAGTTTAAAGCCAAACGAAAATCATTCGCAGTTCATAAAAGTTTATGGGCACTCTTCTCCTTAGTTTTCGACAATTAAGAAATGGGCTGCCAAGTTTAAATGTGGGCGTACCAGCCTTGAAGATGATCCACGTGAAGGACGTCCAAAAAGTGTAACAACACCAGAAATCATTGATCAAGTGCACGATATGGTATTGGATGACTGGTGAGTCAAAGTGTGTGAAATTGCTGATACTATAGGCATTTCAAAAGAATATGCAGGATATATTTTGCATGAAGTATTCCAAATGAAAAAGCTTTGCACAAGATGGGTGCCGGACTTCCTCACAGCAGATCAAAAACTCTTGCATGAAAATCTCTGAATAGTTCTTGGAGCGTTTTAACAAGAATAAAACTGATTTTGAACATTGATTTATTACTATGGATGAGATTTGGATTCACCATTACACACCAGAATCCAAACAGCAGTCAAAACAGTGGACAGAAGCCGATTGTTCAGTGCCAAAGAAGACAAAGTTGGTTCCATCAGCAGGAAAGGTCATGGCATCGGTGTTTTGGGATGCTAAAGGCATTTTGTTTATTAATTATCTTCAAAAGGGTAAAACAATAACCAGGGAATATTATTCCAATCTTTTAACCAACCTAGACAAAAAAATATCTGAGAAAAGACCCAGTTTGCAGAAGAAAAAAAATCATCTTTCATCAGGACAATGCACCTGCCCACAAAAGTGTTTTGGCAATGGAAAAATTAAGGGATCTGCACTATGAATTTATGGAACATCCACCCTATTCCCCAGATTTGGCTCCCTCTGACTTCTGTCTCTTCCCAAGACTAAAACTCTTCTTCGCTGTTCAGCGTTTTTCTTCGAATCAAGTGGTGATTGCAGCTGTAGAGGGGTATTTTGCAGATCTTAGTGAGAACCACCACAGGATAATGGTGCTGGGGCACTGCTAGAATAAATGTATTAGTCTTAAGGGAGATTATGTTGAAAAATAAAAATAATTTTGAAATTATAAATCAGTTTTTTCATTGTTAGGCCGAAAACTTTTCAGACCATCCACGTAATGTGCCAATTGCACTTGGCCAGATTAAACTGGTAGACAATTTCCTATGCCCATAGAGCTAGTTTATTTAGGTCTTCTGCACGAACTCTTCATCGCTTTCATTTACAATTGCTCTTCCCAGTTTAGCATCATCCGAAAACAACTGAATATTTCGTGTCAAATCATTTACTATTTTATTTTATTTTTTTACATCTGACCCACACATAAACGGTCACAAGACCTACAGCAGGTCAGTGCCATGTGTGGGAAAAAGGATAACAAGAAATGAGGAATCTGTTTACCCATATATCACTGATTTCAAATTTAACAGAGAACCATGTACTGTGCCCCATGGATCACCACTAGTCACCTGCCTTCTCCTGGACTCAAATCGTCAATAAACCAATCTTTGATATCTGTCATTCATATCCATCCCTTTGCTCCAATTTATGCAACTGAGTAGCATGTGGAATCCTGTGAAATGCCTTTACAAGGTCTAAGCTTGGTTGGCCGAGCGGTTAGCGTATCCGCTCTCCACCCAAAAGACTATGGGTTTGAATCCTGCTGTGGGCATGGATGTTTGTGATTGTCTGTGAAAATGCTTGTGGTGGTGGTGGGTGGTAGATGGTGTTGGTGTAGATGATGATGGTAGTTGATGGATTGAGGTAGTTGAGGCACTCTCCCACGATAAGTCTTTGGACTCCCTGGAGGCCAGAGAGTCAGAGACTCATTGTGGGAGGCCACATACTAAACACACCAGCTATCATACTTATTCTTGAATTCATTCACACTGATTGCACTCACAACATCCAATGGCAATCCTTCCAATCACGCACCACCCTCTGAGAGAAAAATCTAGTCCTCACACCCTTCTTGGCAGCCTTCATTCTCAGCTTCCAAGGATGCCCTCTTGTACTTTCCCCACTCTCCATAAATTTAAAAATTCTATCAATTGAAATCCTGTATGACCCTTTCAGAAGTTTGCAAGTTTTGCAAGTCTCAATCATATCACCCCTCTTTCTCCTGTTTGCTAGTATCTGCAGTCTACAAATTCTCAATCTGTCTTAATAATCAGTATTCCACAATCCTGATATCATTTTTAACACTCTCCTTTGTACTCTCTCAAATATATCAGAATCACAATGGAAACCAGGAGACTAGACCTGCACACAATAGTCCAAGTGAGGTTTTATCAAAGCCTTGTAAAGAGGCAAAATAACATCCTTATCTTTACATGTGAATGTTCGTTTTGGCATTGCAATTATCTTTTGAGTTGTATTTGTGATCTTTGACACATGGCCCCTAAACTTAAACTTCCTATCTATTAACTTTCCAAGATCCCTAGCCTCATCAGTTTCTTCTAGCCTAATCCCAGCAAAACATAACAAAACATTGGATATCTAATCATGCTGAACTGAATGACTTTACATTTACTGACATTGAACTGATACCCATTTTCCCATGTCCACAATTCCAGCCTATTCAAATCATTCTGCAAAGACTGCATATCAGCAGCATTCCTGATTACCTACCTATCTTTGCATCATCAGCAAATAACTGTATGTCGCTTGTCAAATCCCTCCCAATATCATTAATGTAATGATTGAATAACAGTGGACCAAGCACTGATCCTTGTGGTACACCACTTGTTACCTTAAACCTTGCAGACTCAGATCCTCCATATAACACTTTTTGATATCTCTCAGTCAGCCATGCTATAACCCAAATGCAGCAGTCTGCCATGCTGTATTCTGTCAAAAGCCTTAGCAAAATCCAAAAGTATCATGGTGTATCAATTCCCTTTGTCTAGTTCAATGGTAACATTGTTACAGAATGTGAGCAAGTTGCTAAAACATGACCTTCCCTTAGTAAACCCATGTTGCTCATTGCCAAGTAGAGATTCATCACTGTCAACCAATTTCTGAATGCAGGCCCTAACCAATTTTTCCAAAATCTTCACCACCACTCCTGAGATACTAATTGGTTGATAGTTGGATACATCAGTCTTTGCACCACCCTTGTGCAATGGAATTACCATGAATTCCTTCCATTCCTGCAGAATCTTCTCTGTTCTGAGACTCATATTACACATCCTGGTCAAAGGAATGGCTAGTTCGGCTGAACACTCTTTTAGCATATGTACTGATATTCCATCAGTCCCTATTGCTGAATTCTTATTCAGTTTGTGCAACAGCTTTAATACATCGGCCTCACACACACCTGCATTTCTTCATCTAGTGAAAAGGTAACAGTGAGCTCAATGTTGCACTTACCAGGTTGATATCTTTTAAAGAAATGGGCACTCATTAACTGAATAGCCTCTTCTGCATCTGTAACCCTCATGCCATCTGGATTTAGAAGAGTTATTCTTTCATATTCATTCTTTCTTTTACTTGCAGAATATCGATAAAATTCTTGCGGGTTGTCTTTAGCATGCAGAGCCAGTTTCTTTTCATAATCAGACTATACTTTCCATACAGCAGTTGTGACTATTCTAGCCTGCTGCTTATGACGTTCATAATGGACATCATCCTTATGCAAACAGTATTCCTTCCACATCGTCCTTTTCTTATGAATTTCTTGCTTAATAAGATTACACATCCATTTGACTCCTACTCTATTTATTATTCGACCTCTCGGGACACATTCTGATATCGCACCATTTAAGTATTGTTTAAATGCTTTCCATACACTGTCAATATTCTTTCCATCCAGCAACCGATCACATTCCACTGAACTCAGTATACCCCTCAGTTGGTCATAATTTCCTGCTTTGTAGTTCAGAATGTAACCTTTTCTAAATGAAACATTCATAAACTTAGTCACTTCCCAAGTGAGTACGGCATGATCACTTTCACCAACTGGAGGCAGAATAGTTACGTCTTTAACTGAAACATCCTCTGACACTATAATCAAATCTAACACTCTTTGACCTCAAGTTTCTTCAGTCACATGCTGCTTGAGGAAGTTTATTATTGTTTATTGTTTATTATTAGACACCTCCTCGAGGACTCACTTTAGTGAGTACGGGCATGGCAAACCCAAGGTACCTGATGCTGGACCATGCCTCACTTCATGTAATATACATCTGTTATATTATCTGTAGACTGGTCCCTCCTCTTCCTTCCTTGCTTCTTTCTTCTCTTCTTGCTCCTTACCCCAATGCTATTAGAGTATTCGAGGGCTAGGGGTGAACCTTTCCTATTTTGCTGTGTCATTTCATCTTATGCACTATTGTGAGGCACCAACCCATCTGGCCAGCGTGGTGCTATAAGACCAAATATCTCCCCATGAATGAATGAATAAAATAGGATAATTACATACTGGCTCGTCCGTCGCCCAGCATAAAAAGGGACGCATCCTGGACTTAGGCAGAGGGTCTAGGTGGAAAAATATGCTACAGTCTTCACTAGCTACAATGAGTCCACCTACAGTGCACAATGATAGAAGGATATTAGTAGGAACATATAACTGCAGATCTCTACGGGATGATGATAGATTGGAAGAACTGATGAAGGAATTGGAACATATAAAATGGGACATTGTGGGCCTTTCAGAGATAAGAAGGAAAGAAGAAACTCTCATGTGATTAAAAGATGGACATCTACTCTACCACTGTGAATGTGACAGAAACTCGACTGGTGGTGTAGGATTCCTAATAAATAAAACAATCAAGGGCAATGTCCTGTTTGTAAATAAAATAACATCAAGAATAGCTGAACTAAGTCCCTTCATAAATAAAAGATACCAACGGAAAATTATACAAGTATATGATCCAACTATGGACCATCCAGATGAAGAGATAAAAGATTTCTATGAAACATTAGAATCCACATTCAATAATTCTAAAGAATTCTACATAATTATAATGGGTGATTTTAATGCCAAAATTGGAAGCCGAGATGACCATCTGAACTCCATCGGTAAATTTGGATTTGGACAGAGGAACGAAAGAGGAGAAGGACTTATTGAATTTGCAGAAGAAAATAACCTCTTTATTATGAACAGCTTTTTCAAGAAGAAAATCAACTAAAAATGGACTTGGAGAAGCCCAAATGGACAAACTTACAGAGGATGAAACAGACTTCATCCTCTCCAACAGAAGATATATAATAAATAATACCGAAGTGCTTAATAGATTTAACACAGGAAGTGACCACAGACTAGTAAGGGCAAAAGTATGGATCAACAAAAAATGGGAACGGAATAAGCTCATAAGAAAAAAGTCCAATTTAGTGAATCTACAAAACATCTACCACAATAAAAGCTGTTATAGAGAATCACTCAAAAATGAACTAAAAAAAGTTAAACACAGCTACTACCATCGACGATGCTAATGAAATATTAACAAAATCTATCTTGAATTGTGCACTAGAAATAGGAGACGTAAAAGAAAATATCTTGAATTGTGCTCTACCAATCGACCAACCTTCGCCTTGCCGGCGAAGGTTGGTCGATTGGTAGAGCCTCTGCTACTAATGGCTCAGTTAAGTATGTTTGAGCGCGGTTAGTAGTTGGAAGGGAACCAATCGTTCGATGCTGTCGGCACACTCTCCCTCGATGAGTCTTTGGACTCCCTGGAGGTGTCATAATAATAATAATAATAATAATAATAATAAAAAGGCACCAAGGAGAGGGAAAAACTAAGACAGGAAAACTTAGATCTGATGAAGAAAAGAAGAGATATGAAAAGAGATTTGAATGACACCAATAAAATAGAATATACGGAAATTTGTAAAACTATACATAAAAGGATGAAACATGAACTGAGATTGTATAATATTAGGAAAATTAAAGAAACAATAGAAAACAATAGTAATATGAAGGTCCTAAGACGAACATTATCAGTTGGAACAAAGGAAATAGCTGCTGTAAGAGGAAAAAAGGGTGAACTGATAACAAATAGAGATGCAATAATCATAAGATTTCAGGAATTTTATACTTAACTCTATGAAGACAAAGACCAGGACTTCCAAGAATCATCAATGGATTACTCAAGTGAGGAAGAACATGATGCTTCTGAGATCTTACAAGGTGAAGTTGGAAATGGCACTGTGGGAAATGAAGAATGGAAAGGCCCCAGGAGAAGATGGAATTATGGTAGACTTCTTAAAACTGGGAGGAAGCCCTGTCATCAAACAATTGAGTAAACTCTTCAATAAATGTGTATATTATTTCTGGGAAAACTCCCATGTTACTCCTCATTATAAACTATTATAATACAGCTATATTGCCTGCTTCAGTTTAGGAGTGCCCCTGTTTAAATGTCATTGGCTATTTACTCATGGGTTCTTAGGGCATTATGAGTGTAGATGTACTAAAAAGTATATGTAGCTTAAGGAATAGAAATTGCACATACCTTTTTCTGGGTGTTGTGGCTTTTCCTCTGTCTGCAATGTCGAGAACTGCAGAGTGTGTGTGTGGTGTGGAGGGGGGGGGGGTAGGCAGTTTGGTAGAATAAGTTAGAAAAAAAACGGGTTTTTTTCGTAATATTACGAAAAAAACCTGGGTTTTTTCTAACTTATTCTACCAAACTGCCTACCCCCCCCTCCACACCACACACACACTCTGCAGTTCTCGACATTGCAGACAGAGGAAAAGCCACAACACCCAGAAAAAGGTATGTGCAATTTCTATTCCTTAAGCTACATATACTTTTTAGTACATCTACACTCATAATGCCCTAAGAACCCATGAGTAAATAGCCAATGACATTTAAACAGGGGCACTCCTAAACTGAAGCAGGCAATATAGCTGTATTATAATAGTCTTCAATAAATGCCTAAAACAGAGAAAAATTCTGAAAAATTGGAACAATTCACTTCTAACATTAATTTTTAAAAAGGGCAATAAGGAAGAAATTAGAAATTACAGACCTATAAGCCTACTTCCCAACATATATAAAGTTTTCATAAAAATTATAAATAATAGAATAAAATCTAAACTAGAGGGAATGCAATCCTGTGAACAAGCTGGATTTAGGAAGAATTACAATACTTTGGACCATATTCACACATTAAGACAGCTCATTGAAAAATCAATTGAATACAATAAACCCTTATGTCTGGCCTATATAGACCATGAAAAAGCATTTGATTCAGTTAAAACATCTGCAACACTAAAAGTATTTGAAACCCAGGGAACTGAGAAACCATATACTGAAACACTAAAACATATTTACAATAATGCAACTTCTGTAATTAAATTATATAAAAACAGTGAAAAGTTTCCAATACAAAAAGGCATCTGGCAAAGCGACACCATATCTCCCAAATTATTTACAGCTGCACTAGAGGAAGACTTTAGAAGCCTTGATTGGGAAATAAAAGGAATAAACATAAATGGAGAAAGGCTGCATCATCTGAAATTTGCAGATGATATTGTCCTGATAGCAGATAATCTTGCAGATCTGGAAGAAAGGCTAAATCAGCTAAACGAAGCCTCCAGAGAAATTGAATTAAAAATAAATAGAGAAAAAACAAAAATAATGATGAATAAATACATAAACCATAGAACTATCAAAGTTGAAAACCATGAAATAGAACAGGTTACTTCATGTGTATATTTGGGCCAATTGTTATCCTTTGAGGAGTGCCAAAGAAAAGAGACTGAACGAAGAATTCACCTTGGATGGATGGCTTATGGGAAAATGAGAGACATATTCAGAAGTGACATCCCTATGAGTCTAAAAAGGAAAGCTTTCGACCAGTGCATACTTCCTGTCCTAACATATGAAGGAGAAACATGGACTTTAACAGAAGCCCTAAACAAAAAGCTGAGAACAACACAACATCGCATGGAAAGAAGTATGCTAAAAATAACATTAAGAGATAGGAAGACAAATATCTGGATAAGATCTCAAACAGGTGTCAGGGATATTGTAAAATACATTAAACAGGCTAAGTGGAGATGGGCTGGCCATATTGCCAGATGCAGTGACGGGAGATGGACTAGAAAAACAACAGAGTGGAGACCAATGGATGGAGCAAGACAAAGAGGAAGACCGAGAAGAAGGTGGAGAGATGAACTGGAACAAATTGCAGGAATGAGATGGATGGGAGAAGCAGAAAACCGAGTGATCTGGAAAATCATGCAGGAGACCTTCGTCCAGCACTGGACAGAACCAGAAGGTGAAGAAGAAGAAGAGACACCTCCAGGGAGTCCAAAGACTCATCGAGGGAAGGCACCTGCTCCACAACTCTGCCTTGGCCGCTTAATCCACCAACTGACCCCAACTACACCAACGCCATCTACAGCCGACCTAAACCACTACTATTTCCAAAGACAATCAGAAACATCCATGCTCATGGCGGGATTTGAACCCACAATCTTTTGGCTAGAGAGCGGATAAACTAACCACTCGGCCAGTAGGCTGGCACATTCAGGACACATTCTGATATCACATCATTTAAGTATTGTTTAAATGCTTCCCATGCACTGTCGATATTCTTTCCATCCAGCAACTGATCCCATTCCACTGAACTCAGTATACTCCTCAGTTGGTCATAATTTCCTGCTTTGTAGTTCAGCATGTAACCTTTTCTGAAAGTTGTCCTGCAACAGTTCAATAAATGCATTTTCATTATTCTCATGAGATTCTACTGCTACCCAATCAATATTTGGATAATTAAAGTCTCCCATTATGATTACTCTTTTTGCGCTCACCTTTTCTATTTGGTGATACATTTCTTCATCACCAGCAACCAATCCACCAGGTCTGTAACAACACCCTACTATGTAATTTGTCTTGTTAGATTCCACCTCATACCAGATGGCTTCAAACTTACAGCGACATGAAATATTGTTAGTAGTAATACTACATACATAGGTCTCAACTCTAACTGGATTTAAGTCATCCAATATCATTAGCAGCATGCCTCCTCCTCTCCTATCCACTCTATCCTTCCTAAAAATACTGTACCCATGATACTCGATACCAGTTAGTAGGTCTGATTCTGATAGCCAGGTCTCACTAATTCCTACAATCTGAGGTCGCAAAATACTGACTGAAGCAACGAACTCTACCCCTTTGTTTCTGATACTCCTAGCATTCGTGTACAGACATAATAATCTACCTGCATGTTCTTTTGTATACTCTTGTTTGCAGTTACAGTCTGACACAGTTGGACAACTTGCAGATCTCTATTCTTCTCTAGTTCCTTACACATGTAGACATCTTTGCAAACATATGATGGGACCGAACAGGACGAACACAAACCCAAAATCGGTCTCGCCTCGTCAACATTTTCATAACAAAGTCCTTTCCCATCATTAACACAACTATATACCATTGTCACTCTTACACTCACATTCACACCATTCCTTCCTTTATAATTTAGTTTCCCTGACTGTCTGTGTTAGGTCTCATACCAGTTATTAGTTATTCCAGACTCCTGATACCAAACACATTCAGGTGTAGGCTTGAATACAAATCTCTTATACAAATCCAATCTTCTCTCAAACTCACTCCACACATCCAAAAACTCACATCCATTCCTTCTACATAGCTTACACATCGAATCATTTGCCATCATAGGCCCTTCTTTTTAATTCATTTTTATCATAACAAGGTAAAATACTAACGATTTTCACTCTCACCTCTTCCAGCAACCCTATCATGTCCTCTCTCATACTCACCTTATCGCCAGTTAAATCGTTCATACCTAGTACAACTATGATTTCGTTTACTTTTCTTTTCTGTTTTTGAATTACTTGCATTATATTTTTAATTTTTGCTCCACAAAAACTCGATATTATAACTTTTTCATCTATAGCATGTTTTATTATAGAGTCACCATACCAAATAACTTCTTTCTTTTTACTAACAACGTCACTTACCTGATTTTTGTTATTTCCTGACTTTCCTGTTTCCTTGCTTTATTGTTTCTTATTTTCCTGTTCATTTTTCTTCTTCTCCCTATGCTCAATTTAAACGTTTCTTAACTTTTTGCAATTCCCGCATTGTCTCTCTGATGATCTGCTTCAACTTTGCTATTTTGGCGGTTCATATAATAATAATAATAATATCACTAAGTAGCCATTTTCGTTATCCAACCCCATTGTCATTTTAAGAAAGAAAGAAAGAAAGCAAATTTCTCAGGCAAGACCTACCCTTCACAAAACCATTTTGTCCCTTATATAGTGTCATATTTCTATCCACCCAGTCCTGAATTCTGTTGTTCACCAATTTCTCCAATACCTTAACTGCCACTTCTGAGATGCTGATTGGCCTAAAATTGCTACTTCTGTCTTGGAGTTTCCTTTATGCAATGGGACTATTTGCACTCATTCCACACCATTGGTACCTCCCCAGTACTGAAGTTTAAATTAACCAGCTTGGTCAGAGGAGCTGATAATTACTTTGCACATTCTCGTAATACACTGGCCAATATGTCATCTAATCCCATGGTTGTGTTTGCAATGAGGTTCTGCAATATTTTAAGCACCTCTCTTTCCTCAACACGTATTCTCCCATCAGCGAATTTCGCATTTCAACACCACTGTCTAGATGGTACACTTCACCAAAGTGCTCACTCAGTAATTCAACTATTTCATTTGATTCTGTTATCTCCCTACCAGCAACTCTTTTAAAGTCATCCTGCCATAGCCATTCCTCCTTTTACATGCTACATAGCAAAAGAACTCTTTAGGATTTCTTTTGGCTTCATTAACTAACTTTATCTCATAATTGGTTTTGGCATTACCATACAGGTCACCCTTCTTGCCTGCACTTTCTACTGCTCATGGCGATGCTGATTATCTCTTTCTTTGTATTCTCTTCATGCTTTCTTTGTCTGCAATTCCTGCTTAATAAAGCTATTCATCCATCTAATTCCTATCTGATTTATCTTTTTGACTCTTGATATACATTCTGATAACACTTTCTTCAAACACCTCCCATGTGCCACCACTACCAACATCTCTCTGCTGCAAATGCAGATACCATGGCACTGCTGAAAACTGATTCCCCAGTTTTACATAATCATCTGCTTTTTTTAATTACACGTCCCTTCCATTACATGTGGCTTCAGGTAATTATCTCTCAGCAGGTATATAAATTCCATTTTCTTCCTTCCCTGTGACCAATCCTCTTCTCAATCTATGTCCCTATAGTTGAAATTCAACCCCCATAATAATTGCTCAGTATGAACTCATCGTGCTAATTTGTCACTGCATGTCACCTACATTCTCCATTATACCTCCTGGATTATAGCAGCAACCAGTTATATATTTCATCCTGTTGTCCTCTATCTCATACCAGATAGCTCAAACAAATTGTGTTCTACATCCCTGTTCTCTTGATGTACTTCTACTTTTTTGGCATTCAATTCAATTGCTATCATTAGCAACTCTCCACCCCATCTTGCTCCTTCTGTTCTCTCAGAAAATGCTATATCATTTGCATTCTATTCCTATGGCAATATTATCCTCAGTGAACCAAGACTCACTAACCAAGTCGAGCTAAATAATGAGAAAAACTCAATCTGATTTCAGATGCTTCTGCCATATACAAATTAAAATACTCCCTTCATCCCAAAATCTACATTACACCTTCAGCTGCTTAGTCCACTAAAGTTAAGAAGCTAGACTATTACATTTAGAATTATGTCATCACTCTCCACCTCACTAACTGCAAGGTTGCTTGGACCCTTGCTCACATGCATCCCCACCTCTAAACATTCTAGTTTCCCCGACTGCAATTTCGTACTTGCAATGAACTACACTTTCTCAAGTCTCCTGACTCCAAATCATTTCAAATACAAGCCATCCACCTTATATAAATCCTTCCTTCCATCAAACTCACTCCACATATTTAGAAACTCCGCAACATTCCTGCTGCACAATTTGGGCACCTACTCATTTGCAATCCTCACTCCCCATCTCAGTTCACCTCTAGTACAATGTGGCAATAGACCAACATAACGTTCACTTTCACTCGATGCTTCATTACAACATCACTAACATTCACATGCATGAAAGGAACACTCATGGTGGAGGAAGTGTGTTGGTTTGGTGAAGTATCTTGTTATGTGGATGTACCCACTGATAAGTGCTTCCTTGATAGGATGACATGTATAAGTTGGCAAGGGATTCTTCTTATTATTTATTTCTTTAGTGTATAATGATACAACGGCCATGAGGCCCCTTTTACAGGGAAGTACGTTACCATCTCAATCCTCCGCCCAATTTTTATTTGGGCTCGGAACCAGCATATAGCTGAGGAATCAGGCCTATGGCCGGGTCTTAAGTATTCCTGACTGTAATTCCATGTGTGTTCACAGGCCGGTTTGCATGTTTTGAGGGATGAAAAACCAGAGTTTTGGGTAACCCCCCCCCCCCCACCACCACCACAGGATGAGACCCACTAACTCACTTTTGTTGAAAGAGACCAGATAAAGGTTCCTCACATCATGGACGGGAATCAAACCCAGATCCTTCCGACCAAAGAGCTTTGTCTATACCGACTGAGCTACAGAGGCTACTTATTATTATTGTTATCCTAATACTACATAAAGTAACAGACTCATTTAGGAGGTCCCTTAAGTCACACAGCTCATCATATCATGCCTTAAATACATTGACTCTCATTGCATTTTGCCCTTTGCAATACAAAGGGCAAAACAGCAGCTAGAGTGTATGAGCAAAAGTCGACTGAATGAACCAGCCAATAATAAAAAGTATGACAGGAAAAATAGACGTATGAGTGTGAACATGAACAAAATGAAGGATAGAGTGCTGTATGGAGACTCATTAGTACGAGGTGTGATAGTAGAGGATTTGACAAAATCGTACCAACCTGGTGCGACCATAAAGGATGTAACTGAGTCTATTAGAGAACAAAAGGAAAGGGTGAAAGAAATGATTGTTGTGGCAGGTACGAATGATTTGAAAAGAGACAAAATGGAAATGATAGAAGACCTGAATGAATTGTTTGAGGTAGCAAAAGAAAAGAGTGAGAGAGTTAGAATGATTAGTCTTTTGCCACGGTATGACAGTGAAATGTTTAAAAGGAGGGCCATAATTGCGAATGACTTTATGCGTGGGTTATGTATGATGCGTGGTGTGGAATTTGTGGATGTGTGGAGTGAGTTCGATGGGCGAAAGGATCTATATAAGATGGATGGCTTGCATTTGAATGGTTACGGTGTAAGAAGACTTGAGAAAGTGTTGCTGAATGTGGTGGATATGCAAATTCAGGGAAACTAGATTTATTAAGGGGGGGGGGGAGTAGATATACAGTCCTTAGGGAGGCAGTTGAATGTAAGAATGAATATAATATGCCAGAGCAAATAAGGACAACAAATCAGAGTGGGATAGTTAATATAAAGCATCAAGGTAGGGTTGGGGCTAATGGGGATCTTAAATTCATGTACACTAATGCTAGGAGTATTAGGAACAAGAAGGAAGAGTTTTTGGCCATGGTTGGCACTTCCAGACCACAGGTTATTGGTATTAGTGAAACATGGCTGACTGGAGATGATATAACTAGTGGGATTGAATGTGATGGGTATAGTGTGTTCAGGAATGACAGGAGAATAAAATGGGCAGAGGAGTATTGTTGATGATAGCTGATGAGCTGCAGCCAAGGAGAATAGAAGTTGAATTGCAGGATAGAGAAAAGAGCACATTTGAGGCCATTTGGTGTGAGATTGTGGCTAGCAGAACTAAATATACAATTGGGTGCTGCTATAGACCAGGTGATGGAAAAGATGGTGGTGACAGTATGCATAAGCAAATAGTAGAAATGAGTGGAAGGAGGGTGATTATTATGGGAGATTTCAACTATGGTCGCATTGATTGGAGTGAGGAGAGAACACACGGGAGGAAGGAATTGGATTTTATGCGGTTATTAAGGGATAACTATCTGCGACAGCATGTAATGGAAAATACTAGGGGTCAGAGAGTGCTTGACCTAGTAATTACATCTGAGGATTTCGCTGTAACAAATATGACCACATTGCCACCAATCGGTGAGAGTGATCATAGGGTCTTGACTTGGAAGGTGGCTAAAGGTGTAGAATTTTCAATTAAGACAGAGTACATGTGGAATTATCGGGCTGGAAAGTATGACAAGCTTAGATGTTTGATTGGTTCAGTGCCATGGCATGTACAACTGCAAGGACTAGAAGTCGACAGTGCATGGGAGGTAGTTAAGAAGTGTTTGCATGAAGCAATGGCTGACTGTATACCTAGAGTCTGAATAATAAATCAACTAGGGGTTAAATGGATGAATAACACCATTAAGCTTGAGCTGCAAAAAAAAGAAACAACTATGGAGGGAATTTAAGGAGAAAGGTGACCGGCAGGCACATGAATGGTATAAAGCGCAGGCCAAAAGGGTAACGAGTGTGGTAAGAAAAGCAAAAAGGGATTACAAAAGAACATTGTCCATGCAGGCTAAAGAGAATCCTAAACAGTTTTTTAGATATGTAGCAAGTAAAAGGAAAAATGTACATGGCAGAATGATTTTAAAGAATACTGATGGTAGGGAGGTAACTGAATCAGTTAATATAGTTGAGTTACTGAGTGAGCACTTTGCAAGAATATATCATCCAGGTGGTGACATTGCAGAAACGAATGTACCAGTAGATTATACGGGAATTGTGGTGAATGAAGTGGAGGTGAGTAGTCTATTGCAAAACCTGAATATCAATACATCTGTGGGATTGGATGGTATACCAGCTCGTGTTGTACGAGAAGCAGCTAAAAAATTTCCGGTACCCTGGAGCATTTTGTTCAATTTGAGTCTCGGGTCTGGATTAGTCCGGAGGGGTGGAAAGAGGGGAAAATAGTTCCACTGCATAAAGGTGGTTCCAAGACTGCTGTTGTAAATTACTGACCGATTAGCATATCAGGAATCATTGTCAAGGTCTTAGAGAAATTAGTCAAGAAAAGAATACAGGATTGGATAGATGAAAATGGGATATTGTATGGGGGACAACATGGTTTTGTGAAGGGTAGATCATGCCTCAGTAACTTGCTCACGTTTTATAACACAGTGACGGCTGAACTGGATAGGGGTAATGGGTTTACAGTAATA
This sequence comes from Typopeltis vanoorti, assembly GCF_054136105.1. Taxonomy (NCBI): domain Eukaryota; kingdom Metazoa; phylum Arthropoda; class Arachnida; order Uropygi; family Thelyphonidae; genus Typopeltis; species Typopeltis vanoorti. The sequence goes on from NC_143563.1 coordinate 3,086,670, forward strand.
CTACTGGTCCTTGCCAAAGCTTTTGATAGGATACCACATAGAACCCTAATCAGTAAACTGGAGCAGATGGGGATATATAGGGTTGGTGAGATGGATAGGAGGGTGGTTGAAGGAGAGATACCAGAGAGTGGTTTATTCAGGAGTGGAGTCTAAAAGACGGCTTGTGACTAGTGGAGTGCCACAGGGCTCTATTCTTGGACCACTGCTTTTCAATTTGTTCATCAATGATATAGGAAAGGATTTGAGAGGAAGTGTTCACTTGTTTGCTGATTATGCAAAGTTGGGTAGAGCAATTATGAGTGCACAGGATGTCAAAATTTTACAGGATGATTTGGATAGTTTGGAGGACTGGGCTAGGAAAAATGGATATCAATTTAATGTGGCAAAGTGTAAGGTTATGCACTTTGGGATGAAAAGAATAGCAGCAGTATATCGCATTGGTGAAACCGTACTCCAGGAGATTGATGAGGCCAGGGATTTGGGAGTGTTGGTGGATAGGGAATTGAAGTTTAGGGGTCACATTGCAAAAGTGACTAAAACAGCTCACCAAATCACTTGGCTTCTGAAAAATACTTTAACATGCAGAGACAAACAAGCTGGAGAGTAGTGAATGAGTGGAATAAGCTTCCAGAGTCTGTTGTGGGTGCTACGACCATGAATGAGTTCAAGGCAAGGTATGATAGATACTGTGTGAATGTCGAATAGTTGTTCTTGACATGATGTTAGGGCCTCCCTCGATGAGTCTGTCGACTCCTTGGAGTTGCCCGGAACAATAATAATAATAATAATAATTCTCTGCAGATATCACACTCTCAGGCAATGCATTCCAATTGTTCACATCTCTCCATGCAAAAATCCTGCTTCTCACTACCTTCTCACATCCTCTCTATATAGCTTCCAGGGATGCTGTTTTTGTTCTCCCTCAATCTACCACCATTTTATGAAAAACCTCTTCAATATTAATTCTATAACAACCCTTTACATCAGTATCATATCACCCTTATTCATCTTATGCATTGCCTAATGGATAGACTCTACACACCACATCGTCTCAACCTTTATTCATATTCAACACTCCAGAGATCAGAAACTAATTTGATCAATCCCCTTTGGACCCTTTCCAACATCTTTTTGGTCCTCTTGAAATCCAGATAACCAAATTTGTGCACAGTAGTCCACACATGACCTAATCAGAGCATTATCATTAACCTGCATGTTTATATAATTCACATACAGGTTAAACATCAATGTCCCTAAAACAGACCCCTCAGGCACACCAATAGTAACATTCCTCTTCTGGGATATTGCTCTCCATACACAACTTGTTGATACCTAATAGACAGTCTCTAAAACCAATCTCTAATTCAATGCATTAGTGTAATATTAAACAACATGCACTCTAGTTGGACCATCAAGTTATCATGTAGTTACCTATGAAAAGCCTTCGCAAAGTCAACGTAAACAACTGTGCATCTATCTCCCACATCCAATGTTGCTGTCACCTGATATTAATAAATAAATAGATTACTAAAACATGACCTCTCTTTAGCATAATTACATGCTGTCCATCAGAGATAACACCACTGCAGTCAACCTAATTCTGGATCCTGTTTCTCACCAGCCTTTCCAATACTTAAACCACAACACCTGACACAATAATTAGACAATAATTGGATGCTTGAATTCTGTGACATCCTTTATTAAGTGGTACAATCTTGCCTTCCCTCCTTCCACTCCTTTCAAACTTGACCGAATGTAAGATACATAATAAATAAATATGTCAAGGCAGTAATAAATTTAGTTTAATCCTTTATCCAAGTGTAAGCAAACAAAGTTTGTGAATGAAGTATCTTCAGGACTGAGGCAACTCGTGATAAAAGTGGGCCAAGCTCTCATCACTACATGTCTAAGTATCTCCCATAATGCAAAGCACACCTCCTTGTGGACATGTATAATGCTATGCATTAAGGGAAGGGCCACTACCTAGACCGATTTCGACCTTTACTGAGGTCTCGTCGGTGGGAGCTAGACCCAGGGAAGCAATGGAGAAGTCATATTTACCTATACGAGTTCTGGCTCCCACTGACGAGACCTCAATAAACATCTCGAGACCGGTCTGGGTAGTGGCCCTTAGCTTAATGCATAGCATTATACATGTCTGCAAGGAGGTGTGCTTTGTATTATGGGAGATATTAAGACAAATAGTGATGAGAACTTGATCCACCTTTACCACAAGTTGCCTCAGTCTTGAAGATACTTCAGGCCCAAACTTTGTTTGCTTACACTTGGATAAAGGATTGAACTAAATTTATTATAGTATAACCAAGTAGGAAAAAATTTTCAACATGTCAAGGCAGATATTGACTCTCTGGCACATTCCATCAAAAAATGTGGGTATATATCATCAAGTCCCACAGCCACAAGTCCCATACCACAGAATATGCAGCCTCCCATCAATGTATCCCAAACTTCAAGACTTTACATTTAGCTGCATTAAACTGATAGACGCATTTATTTTCTCATCTGTTCAGTTTATTCAAATATTCTTGCAGGGCTACAACATCTGCACTATTCCTTTCCTTTAGTATTACACAGTGATCAGCATTCATTTTACACAAATTATGGACTCTACAACCATGTTATAAATAATTATTTTAATTATTTATTTATATTAAATAAATAAATTATTTATTTATTATTAATTATTTATAATGATTTGATTAATGGTTATTCTACTGGCCTGACCTCTAGTGAAAATAAAATAAAATTACATTCAAATTCTGGGAACCAAATTTGAGAACAATAGTCTAAGTGTGGTCTGATCAGGGTCTCATGCAATGGAATGACAACTCTTTTATCTCTGCAGGTCAGCGTCCTTCTCAGTATTACAGCAATCCTTTGGGTTACCATCACCACCTTTACATCTTCCCCGAATTTCAGGTTTATATCAATCATTACCTCCAGATCCTTTGTCCCTACTTCCTCCAATACAATTCCTCCATTTATTTATATATTCCCCCATTTATCCATTTATTTATTGTAATTTTATTTTATTTTCACTAGAGGTCAGGCCAGTAGAATAACCGTTGATCAAATCATTGTCTCTTCAGCATACTATGTGAAATGTAATTTAGCTTGTCTCTGTGTGTATATATATATGTTATACTTCAGACCTTAATATGAAGGTTGGATGTTGGGATATTAAAATAATTATTTATAACACGGTTGTAGAGTCCATAATTTGTAAAAAAAAAAAAAAAAAATCAGCTAACGCCTTTTTGTATAAAATGAAAAATCTGTACTATTACTAATAACTCTTCCCATCTTCATATCATCTAAAAATAACTAAATATCCTCCTGCAATCCATTGACAATGGCACTGATATAAAGGTTAAACAATACAGGTCCCAGTACTTAGCCCTGTGGAACCCTACTTGCAACTTCTGCTTCCTTGATATTGCCCCACCATACACAACTCTCTGATACCTATCAATTAGCCAATCCTGAATCCAGTTGACTAACCTGACATTTAAATCCATGTGCTGCAACTTAAATACTAGCTTATCATGGCACCCTGTCAAATGCCTTTACAAAATCCAAAAAAATGGCAGTATATGCCTTTTCCTCATCAACTGCTCTTGTCACTTTATTATAAAAAGCAATCATATTACTAAAGTAAGAGCACTCCCTTAAAAAATCCATGTTGACTCTCCAAATTAGTGAAAGATCATATGCTGTATATGATCCTTCACTAATTTTTCAAAAATCTTAACTACTGAGGGAACACAAACTGGTCTAAATATTTGACACATCCAGTCTGTTACCACCCTAATGCAATTCCATTAGGATGGAATTGCATTAGGGTGGTAGCAGACTTGCATCCTAGCAGTCCTTGGGTACCATTCCCTTGGTCAGACTATCATTGAAAAGCCAGGTCTAGGGTGCTATCCATTTCTTAGCACATTCTATCAAAATCAGTGGTGAAATTCCATTCACTCCTACTGTATTATTGACATCTAGAGTACTTAGTGTTTGAAACACACTCTCCTCTTGCACTTCTAAACCTCGAACCTGTCCTATCCCTCTAGTATTAAAACTCACTTCTTCAGCATGAAATACCAATAAAGTGTTCATTGAACAACTCCACTATATCTTTTGCAACAGTCACTCTATTACCATTTTTACCCAACAAAGTCATTCTTCCAGAATCAATTCATCCCCTACTGGCCACATTGCTAAAAATTCCTTAGGATTTTCTCTGAATTTCAAGGCCAATCGCTTCTGATATTCCAGTTTTGCATTCCTTTCCATAGTAGTCACTTACTTGGCCTGAGTCATATTCTTCATGCATCTGCTCTCCACCCCTCTCCCTGTATCTCTTCCATAACCTTTTTTTAAATGCAGTTCCTGTTTGATATTGTGTGTCATCCACTTTACACTAAATTGTGTTTTCTTCACTTGCATGTACAACTTGGTATTGCTGCTAATAAATATTCCTTCACGAGTTCCCAAGCACTAATGATAATCCACCATTCCAATTCCTCCCTCACGAAACTGCCCCAAGTTGATACCCAAGATATTATAATTGCTTGCCTTATTATTCTACATACATTCCTTTTTCTTTGATGCTCCTGCAAGTCTATTCCTCTTCCAATTCTAAACCACATGGTCAATCTCTCCAGCTCGGGGAGAGATGTCATCTCAGTTATTATCAGCTCTTCTGATGCTATGACCAAATTCAAACTTCTTGACCCTTGTGTTTCTTCTACTAAGAAATTTGTCCCTGAAGAACTCCAGAAGTTACATCTCCCTACAACTACACGCAGTTTCCTCTTTCCAATTTATAGTGCTGTAGTTAAAATCACCCATAACAAACATACTTCTTGCACTTGCCAAGCTCAACTGCCTAATCATCTCATGCCCTCACCTTCTATGCTCCCTGGCTTGTAGCAAAACACTACTAAATATCCTGTCTTGCCCATTTCTACCTTACACCATTTACTTTCCAAACCATTAATGCCATTACCCTCCAAATCCTCCACTTTGAGATGACATAATTTATCACTTATCATAAGCAGTACTCATATGTTGAAAGTTTATTTTTCACTTGGTTAGAGTATAATAAATTTAGTTTAATCCTTTATCCAAGTGTGAGCAAACAAAGTTTGCACCTGAAAGTATCTTCAGGACTAGGGTAAGGTGGTACAACACCATGGGTAAGGTGGTACAACACCCCTGGTGTTGTACCACCTTACCTTCAGGACTAGGGTAACGTGGTACAACACCAGGGGTAAGGTGGTACAACACCAGGGCACTCCTTGCAAAGGTGGAGCAAGCTACCTACACTCCTATCTCAGTATCTCCCATAATGCAAAACACATCTCCTTGCAGATATGTCTAATGTTATGCATTAAGGGAAGAGGCACAGCCCAAACTAGTTTCGACCTTTATTGAGGTCTCTTCAGTTGGAGCCAAGCCCAAGTGGAGATAATAGGCAGAAGCATTGCACTTACCCCAGTCTTGAAGATACTTTCAGGTGCAAACTTTGTTTGCTCACACTTAGATAAAGGATTAAACTAAATTTATTATACTCTAACCAAGTGAAAAATAAACTTTCAACATCTTTCTCTAAATCCAGAGTAATTTATTAAAAAAGGGTGGCACACCATTTGGCAACTCCTATAGGTAGAGATGACCTGCTAATGCTTCTGCCTGGTATCTCCACTTGGGCCTGGCTCCCACTGAAGAGACCTCAATAAAGGTCGAAACTAGTCTGGGTTGTGGCCCTTCCCTTAATGCATAACATTAGATATATCCACAAGGCGATGTGTTTTGCATTATGGGAGATACTGAGATAGGAGTGCTGGTAGCTTGCTCCACTAATGCTTCTGCCTGGTATCTCCACTGGGCCTGGCTCCCACTGAAGAGACCTCAATAAAGGTCGAAACTAGTCTGGGTTGTGGCTCTTCCCTTAATGCATAACATTAGACATATCCGCAAGGAGATGTGTTTTGCATTATGGGAGATACTGAGATAGGAGTGTTGGTAGCTTGCTCCACCTTTGCAAGGAGCTTCTGGTATTGTACCACCTTACCCCAGTCCTGAAGATACTTTCAGGCGCAAACTTTGTTTGCTCACACTTGGATAAAGGATTAAACTAAATTTATTATAATCAGTACTCATATACAGGTCATATTTCCATATACAAGCCCAAAAGTAAGGTGTCACACCTTATTATTGGCCAGTCCAGAAATTACTTCAGTTGCAAAATTTATTTGCTTACACTTGGATAAAGGATTAAATCAAGAATATAATTTCTTGGCATCTTTAATTTATAGTATAACCAAGTGGAAAAACTTCAAAAAAACCACCTGTTTTTGTTTTCTGTTTTGGTAACACCAATTATATTGACCTGGTACTTCTACAGTTCCTCTACTAATTCCACTTCTTTTGCATTCATGCCTCTTATGTTGATGGTGCCAATCTTCATTCTGCTGATTGTGATCAACCCGATTCCCTCATGCTGGTAGCTTGCATGAGGGGAATCAGGCAGCTCAATCCCAGTTGACATTAAATTCCATCATGTCGTACATCATTTTATTTTTGTTTAATTCAATAAGAATGCAATTTGATCAGCTAAATCCCAAATTATGAGTGCATTGTTTGTTACTTCGGCATCCAGTTATGTACCTATTAACTGGGTGGATTCTAACAAGGCGAGGATTGGACATTAGATCAGAAACCCCATTTCGTTCCCTACATTTCTGAAAAGGATATGTAGAAGTCTTGTCTGGGTTTCTTGCTTTGACCACTACACGATCCCCTGGTATGAGTCCTGTAATGAAATTCCCAATGAGGAATTGCAGTACAGGAATACCAAAATCTTTGTATTCATCAATAATTCTCTATTCTGCCATGTATTGCAGAGTAGCGAATTGCTAAATCTGAAATCTCAAATCTACATCATTTCAAATTCCCATCTTAATTATCTCTAGTAAAATTTTATTTATCATTCATTTGATTAATTAAAAAAAAAAGGATAAACAACCACAATGATAAGAAAACAGTGAATGAATGACAACAATAAAAATCAGCTTAGTATCAGATAACCAGAAAAGTTAATGTAGTTCATTATGTGTGCGATAAGGCACAAGTATGGGCCAGCTGACTGGTGCACTCTTTTTCTGTGACATCAAACTCTTTTAAAATGTCCATTGAACATGGTGTAATTTGGGGTTGTTTGCTTTATTAATTTAAGCTCAGTTTAAAAGCTTCAGAAGCGTCCCATAAGATACGTGTGTCATTTGGAAAAGAAGCGGTACTGGTGATGAATCACTTGAAGATGCACCACATTCAGGCATATCCTCCATTATTGATAATTATGTGCCACTGTTGAAAATAATTCCACATGAACATGACAAGAACTACTTTCACAAATGTTTAATGTGAGTGGTAAAATAATTTGTTTACACTTGCATCAACTGAGAAAATCATGGAAGGTAAGTAAATGGATCCCACATACATTAATCAAAAATAATCAACAAGGCATTAATTTTTATTATGAAAAACTAAATGGATTTTTTGGTTGACTGATGCTTACCAACAATCAATGTAAACAATTGTGTGTTATTTAATTTTTGCAAAATACACATGAGGAAGATTGTTTCATAGAATAAAAGTAAAGAACATGAAAAACTAAATTTTTGGGCAATTAAAGGTCTTAGCGACAGGTATATGCACTTGAAAAGCTAATCTCAATATTTAGCACAACTTGTCATTATCATGTAAACACCTAAGATCAAAAATAAAGTTATTTTGTTTAAGATTTTTTTTTTTTTCACTATTCGAGAAGCAAATTTTCTTGCAAATGTACATGCATAAAAATGATAATAAACTTTCTTATTTATTAGTCTTTCTACATTTTATTAAAAATCTAAATGAAGAAATAATACCAAATGAAACGTTTGTTCTTATTTATAGAAAACAGAATCAATTATAATGCAGTCTAACTTTTTTGTATATTGAATTTACATACTTTATCTCCATCTTCTCCTGGTGGGCCAGCTGATCCCGGAGGGCCAGGTAATCCCTAAATGTAGAAAATAGTATTAAATTCTATTATTAAAAATAATTATGATTCCAATTTCATTTTCTTTTGAAAAAAAAAAAAAAATAATTATTACTATTATTCAGCCCTCCATGGAGTCAAAAGACTCATCGTGGGAGGTCCCCCCTAAGAAACACAAAGTCTATCATACCACTCCTTGAACTCATTGACCGTTCTCGCTCTCACCACTCCATCAGGCAATGCATTCCATGGTTCAACTACCCTCTATGCAAAGAAACCACTCCTCACCCTCTTGCTCACAGTTTCCTTTCGTAACTTCCAGGATGGCCTCTTGTCATTATTCCTTCCTGCTGTTCAACCAACCGAAAGAACTCCCCAGTGTCAACCCTGTAACTGCCTCTCAGCAGTTTAAAAGTCTCAATCATATCATCTCTCCTTCTTCTATCCACCAAACTCTGCAGTCCACATTACCTCAGTCGATCCTCATAACTATCATTGTACAGTCCAGAAACAATCTTTGTTATCCGCCTTTGAACTCTTTCCACAGTAATTTATTCCCTTCATATCCTGGGGACCAAATCTGAGAACAATAGTCCAAGTGTGGTGTGATCAAGATCTTATACAATGGAATGATAATTTCATCTCTGCAGGTCAGTGTCCTTCTCATTATTGGAGCAATCATCTGTGTTACCTTCACCACCTTGCAATATGTCCCCTAAGTTTCAGGTTTCTAACAATCATCAACCCCAGATCTCTTGTGTCCCCCCCCTACTTCCACCAGTATAACTCCTCCTATAGAGTATGCAGTGTCCCATCGATGTTTACCAAACCTCAAGACCTTACATTTTCCTGCATTAAACCGATATCCCCATTCATTTGCCCATCTAACTAGTTTATTCAAATCCTCTTGCAGGACTGCTACATCTGCTCTATTACTAATTATCCTTCACAGCTTCGCATCATCTGCAAAAAATTGAATATTCCCTTGCAATCCACTGACAATGTCATTGATATAAAGGTTAAACAATATAGGTCCCAGTACTGAGCCCTGTGGGACCCCACTTGTAACCCTCTGCTTTCTTGAAACTGCCCCAAAATACACAACTCTCTGATACCTATCAGACAGCCAATCCTGAGTCCAGTTGACCAATCTGACATCCAGACCCATGTGCTGCAACTTAAATATCAGCTTATCATGTGGCACCCTGTCAAATGCCTTCACTAAATCCAATAAAATGGCAGTATATGCCTTTCCCTCATCTAATGCTCTTGTAACTTTATCATAAAAGACTAACATATTTCTAAAACAAGAGCACCCCTTCACAAATCCATGTTGACTCTCACAGATAACATTACCCTCATCTGCCAAGTGCTAGATACGGTCCTTCACTACTTTCTCCAAGATCTTACTAACTACTGATGGCACACAAACCAGCCTATAATTAGACACTTCAAGTCTGCTACCGCCCTTATGCAATGGCACTATCTTACCTTCCTTTCATTCCATGGGCACCTTTCCTGCAGCCAGACTTTCATTGAAAAGCCAGGTCAAAGGCACTGTCAGTTCCCTAGCATATTCTCTCAAAATGCGTGGTGAAATACCATCCAGTCCCACAGCTTTACTGACATCCAGAGTACTCAGTATTTGAAACACACTCTCCTCCTGTACCTCTAAACTTCGAACCTACCCAATCCCTCTAGCATTAAAACTGACTCCTCCAGGATGAGATACCTGTGTTCATTGAAATAAAGTGTTCATTGACCAATTCCACTATGTCCTCTGCATCAGTCACTCTATTCCCATTTTTCTCCCACAATATCATTCTTCCACAGTCATCACTCCCATAACAATCATTCTTCTTACATTTGCCAAACTCAACTGTCTAAACATTTCCTGGTCCCCACCCTCTGTACTCCTGGGTCTGTAGTAACACCCCACTAATTATCCTGTCTTGCCCAACTCTACCTCACACCATATACTTTCAAAATCATTAGTGCCACTGCCTTCCAAAGTCTCCACTCTTAGAGGACATAGGTCATCACTTATCATAAGCAGTACTCAACCGCCACGCTTTCCCTTTCTATCCTGCCAAAAAATGCTGTACCCAGCAACTTCTATTCCTGTTATTATATCCTCTTCTGTCAACCACGTCTTAGAAATTCCCAATAATTTTTGGCCAGGCTGATGCTATCTGTGCCACCAATTCCTCTTCCTTATTCCGGATACTCCTGGCATTAGTATAAAGCATATAAATGCCATTGTTTCTATACCCAGCATTATCCCCTCTAGACTCCACTGGGTTAAATGTTAGCTGATGTCATCCCCCTTCTCCCAAGTACCCATTCCCACAAAAGGCCACCCCTGCTACCATCCTCCCTGGGACACACTGACTTGTTCAGAACAACAATCTCTCCAGATGCCTATGTCCTTCCTAATTCAAATGTAAGCGGTCTCCCGCATACAATTTCTCTCTGTCCTCAAACACACTCTAAGCATCCACATATTCCAGTCATATTCCAGTAAAATATAAAGAATATTTTTGCAGAAACCTTACCCAAGATTTGTGAAACTTCTTCTTTGAAGACATTTCCATAGATAAAATAGCACTACTACCATTTATTACAAGAAATTTACTACTTGTCATATTTATAATACTGCCACTTTTATTGTGGCAACCTTTCAAATTAAAAAACAAAAAAAAAAAACCAGAGTTTTCCTAAAAAATTTAAACAATTCATTATTATTTATAATATCATTATTATTATTAATCTGAACCTCCATGGAGCCACAAGACTCATCATGGGGGGGGGGATTCACTTTAGACAACACAGAGTCTATCATATTACTCCTGAAACACATTTACTATTTGCACTCTCATCCCGTTTTACAGAAAATCTACTTGTCACTCTCTTACTTCTTTTCACAACTTCCAAGGAGAGTCTCTTTTTTTATTCCTTTCCCCTCATTTTACCATATGAAAAAGCTTCCCAGTGTCACTCCAGTAACTCCACCCTGTAATTGGAGGCCTGAAGTTGCTTGAAAAACGTTTCCTGTTTGATCTCTAGAGCAAGGTTTCCAGACTATGCAAAAAAATAAATAAAATACGAAAATCTATACAGAATCAATAAAAATTAAAAAATTAAAAAATCCAATATAATGGAACCACCACATTTTTATCTCTGCTGGTCAACATTCCTCTCAATATTACAGCAATCCACTGAACTCTGTTCATAGCTCTTGCAATATTTTCTCTGAACTTCAAATTTCTATCTACAATTATTGCACAAGATCACTTGCTTCCAGTATAACTCCACCAAGTGAGTAAGAAGCATCCCATCTATTTATCCCAGAGAATCACATTATATTACAAACCTTTCCAACTTATTTATATCCTTCTGAAGGTACAACATCAGCACTATTATTAATAATCTAATGCTTTACTGGCATCTAGGGTGCTCCACATTCAGAACACATCCTCTTCATGCATTCATCTCTAATCCCTGAACCCTCCATATCCATTTAGGAATAAAACCTGTTTTATTAGGATAAAAAACTCTAATAAATTGATCATCAAACAGCTCTACTACATCATCTGCATTATTCAACCTGACTACTGCCTTCATTCAGCAAAGTCATTTGCCCGCAGTAATTTCTTCTCCTACTGGCAAACTGTGAAAGAACTCTTTGGATCACAGCATTAGTCTCCTCTCATATTCTAATTTTTCTATCTTTATTACACTACCATTAGCTTGAGTCTTATATTAATCATGCAAGTGTTATTCACTTTATGTCATTCACAACATTTTTTTTCATTAACAATTTCTGTTGGAATTTTACTCCAAATCATGTTCTCTTTTTGATATTCTTCTTCTTCTTATCATTATTTCATGACACTTCCAAGGAGTCCAAAGACTCATCGAGGGAGGGCGTCTACTCTACAACTCTCTGTCTCCACACTACCATCCATCTACATCATCTACACTAATGCCATCTACTGCCCACCACTGTCACTAGTATTTTTTGTCTGTAAATTGCTTGTGTCCTCAAGGCAGATTTGTTTGTATGCGGGATGAAAAATACTAGTTTCTGGAAGGAAAAAACCCTGCTACCTCTGCATGTGATCAGCTAACTCACCTTCAATTGAAAAATATCCATATAAAAATTCCTCCCATCATGATGAGAATCGAACTTAGGCCTTTTCCAATTGAAGGCGCAACATACCGTCATTTTTCCAATTGCACTATGGAGGCAGTTAATGCAGTCCTTTCCAATCGAAGGGAGCAATGTTTCACTGTTCTTCCAATTGCATTACAAAGAGGCTTAAACAGCTCGTTAAGGTATATTGAACTATGTGATTTTCATTCTGCTAAACACTATTTCTTAACTAATCCAATGCATTACCAACTTCTCTTCCATCCATTGTACTAAGCCAAGATATTATTATTATTAACATTTGACCTCAATGGAGTCAGAGACTCATCGCCGGAGGTACTCACTATTGCATACACTGCTCTTCCAACCGCATCTTAAACTAATTCAATGTGTCCACATCCACAACACACTCAGGAAAAGCATTCTACTCACCAACTACCCTCCATGCAAAGAACCTGCTTCTCACGCCTTTCCTCACACCCTCCATATAGAGTTTCCAGCAATGGCCTCTTGTTCTACTCTCCTCACCCATTCTATGAAAAATCTTTTGCATGTCTACCTGATAGCAATCCCTGACCAGCTTATAATGCTCAATCATATCCCCACTCTTCCTCCTATTCACAAGGCTCTGCAACTTACATTCTCTCAATCTGTCCTCGTACTCCACATTCCAAAGACCACTGACTACCTTTGTGAATCTTCTCTGTACCCATTCCAACATATCCTTGTCACCATGAAAACCCAGCAACCAAATCTGTGCACAATAATCCATATGAGTCCTTATACAATGGAATCATAACCTCTCTATTTCTGCACATCAAGGTTTTCCACATCATTGCCATTATTCGATGTGATGTCTTCACAGCTTGTGCAATGTGGCACCTGAATTTCAGGTCCTTGTCACCATCACTCCTAGATCTCACATCTTCTCTACTTCTGTTAAAGTTTTCCCACCAAGTGTATACTTTCCATCCCATTATTGCTTACCAAATCTCAAAACCTTACACTTGGCAACATTGAACTGATAGTACCATGTGCCCGCCTATTCATGCAATCTATTCAAGTCCTCTTGTAAGGCATTAACATCAGCCTGACTGTGCATTGCTCTCCCCAGTTTTGCATCATCAGCAAACAGCTGGATATCATTAACATACAAAATGAATGACAATGGTCCCAAAACTGACCCCTGCAGCACACCACTGGTGACCTTTCTCTTTCGACATACTGCACTCACATATACAACTTTCTGATACCTATTCGACAACAGCCAGTCACTGATCCAACACAGAAATCTGTTATCCCATCTGGTTCAATTTATTTCACAGCTTGTCATGTGGCAGTCTATCAAAAGCTTTTGCAAAATCCAAGTACACCACTGTATATGCATCTCCCTTGTCCAAGGTATTTGTCACATTATTATAGTACATAAGTAAGTTAGTGAAACATAATACAGAAGAGAATGTATAGCTCAGTGGATGTGGCATTTGCATACCACAGTGCTTGACCGCACGAAGGAAGACTTGCTTTCGAATCTAGTCGGCGACTAGAGGAAATGTTTGCCAGCAAAAGTTGATCGATTGGTAGAGCCTCTGCTTCTAATGGCTCACACAAAAATTTAAGCAAGTTAGTAGTTGGACGGGGATCAATCGTTCGATGCTATTGGCACACTCTCCCTCGATGAGTCTTTGGACTCCCTGGAGGTATCACATAATAATAATAATGATCTCCTCATAACAAACCTAAGCTGATAACCACAGAGAAGAATACTGCTGTTATCAACCCATTTTGGTATTCTACTTCTCACCAATCTCTCCAGGACCTTCACCACAACTCCAGATATACAGACCAGCCTATAATTTGAAGCTACAGCCTTATCACTGCCTTTATGCAGTGGAACAATCTTATCCTCCTTATACTCCCTTGGAACCTGTGCAGTTGCAAAACTTATGAAACAGGCATGCCAATGCTACTGCCCATTCCCTGGAACATTCCCTTAAGATGCGTGGTGAAATGTCATCAAATCCTATCGCCTTATTAACATCAAGGCTATTTATTTCCTCAAATACCTCCTGCTCACTCACAATTAAGCTATCCTCTACACTTAAGTTCCTCATGATTCCACCCTGATCAGGATGAAACACCCTTATAAATTGATCGCTGAATACCTCAACGTCTTCTGCAGCAGTCATTCTACCACTTTCATCCCTTAACTTCATCTTTCCATGATCCTTCCACTTGCCACATATCTAAAAAATCTCCCACATTTACTAGCAGATACATTCATAAAATGTCTGCTCACCACACATCTCAAAAATTTGGCATTCTTAAATCTCTAATTAATAGAGCACATAAAGTTTGCTCTTCTCCAGAAATCTTACAACAAGAACTTTCAATCATTAAAAAGTTAATGGAATTGAATAATTACCACCCGAATCAAATCCAACAGATAATTGAATCTTATATTCCAATACCTAAGGTTTCTTCAACAGTCTGCAGAGTTCCAATCTCCTACATTCCAGGGATCTCAGAACCTATAGGTAGAATTTTAAAAAAGTACCAATTGATTCCCACATATGTTCCTATCAACAAAATTTCTTCCTTATTGCCTTCTACAAAAGATAAACTATCATCTCTATCTTTGGCTAGTATTTACCAAATACCGTGTGAATGCGATGTGTCTTATTTTGAATAAACTGGCCGTTCTGTGGAAAAAAGAATTAAAGAACAAAAAAAAAAAATATTATATTGAATACAACAAACCTCAGAAGTCTAGTCTAGCACAACACAGTATTAACACTACCCATAATATACAGTGGGATAAAGCTATATCCTCCATAGATGCAGGTTCAAATATGAACGTCTTTTTAATGAAAGTTGTGAAGCTATTTTACACAGACCGAATTTAAATTGAAATTACTGTCTCTCTCTCTCGAAGATCTGGAAGACTTTTATTTTATGTAATCATTATAAAAAAAAAAATTATCTTAAATATTAATTAATTGTTATTTTCTATCATTTCCTAGAGTGCGGCAACAATGTATTTTAATAGGTGATACGAATGTTCATTACTTGTATTACATTCCTATAACTGTTTGTAACGCTGAAGATGTACTATTCGTTTTAGTATGAAATATCTGTACCTTGATAATTAAAAGTTATTATTGTAGTCTTACATGTTATTTTAATAATAATACAACAAATGGTGAGAAGTGGACCTTTTGAAATAGAATGGAAGATATTTAAAAAAACAGAAAACATGAAAATTAAGCAAATTTTCAAATACATTTTTTTCAACAATTATTATGATCAATTATAACTTTAGAGTAATTTTAGTCTGGCTTGGTTATGCCTGAGGTTGGCAAGTTTGTATTTGGAAGTTAATCAGTTTAAAGCATTTTTTAAGAATAACAGTTAAAGAATGCAAAAATGGCAGCAAGAACAGTGTCATCCATTTTACCAAGATTGTTCATTGCTGGGAGTGCAATATGTATGCATGGGCCAATGCAGCAGATGTATTTGTTGAGAAAATAAACACGGGAGGTGAGAGAGAGAGAGAGAGTGTAGAAAGTGTACATTAATTCTTTTAATGGACTGTAGTGATATGAATGAAATTCAAGAACCAGAGATGAAGATTATCTGATGAAAGGCAAAAGGTAATAATGGATATAAGACTAAGAATGATAGCCAGAAGAGTGAGGTTGAGAAATGACAATGAAAGAAAGTCTGACAGACAAAGCAATGCTGGGAACAATTGCTTGGAATGCAAGAGTTGAAGAATGAAATTACTTTCTTGGCAGGGGCGGGATTCGAACTCTCGCCTCCGAAGAGACAGGTGCCTTAAACCACCGCCTTAGACAGTTAAAGAAGGCAAAAATGGCAGCAACCGCTCGGCCACCCTACTGACCTAATACCAAAATGATTAAGATGAGGAATGAAATGAGACATGTGCAGAATGAAATAGATGAATGGTGGATACAAAAAAAAAGAGTATGAAAGAATAAAAAGAAATATTATTATTACTGCTATCCTAAGAGTCACATATTCATCTAGGAGGTCCTGTTTGTCAGACAAACGGGATTAATCTTACCATATTACCAATTAATCTTACCATACTTTAAACACATTCAAATTCTCTGCAGACACAACATTCTCAGACAATGTATTCCAATCATTCACTACTCTCCATGCAAAAAACCTTCTTCTCACTCCCATACTCCAATTCTCCTTATACAGTTTACAGGGATGACCCCTTGTTCTCTACCAATCTCCCACCATTTTATGAAAAACCTCTTCAACATTAATACCATAACAACCCCTTAACAAATTATACATAACTATTATATCACTCCTCTTCTTGCTATCCACCACACTCTGAAAATTGCATCATCTCAACCTTTCTTCATATTCAACATTAAAGAGATCAGAAACCATTTTAGACAAATGTCTCATTTGAT
Organism: Typopeltis vanoorti; assembly: GCF_054136105.1. NCBI lineage: Eukaryota > Metazoa > Arthropoda > Arachnida > Uropygi > Thelyphonidae > Typopeltis > Typopeltis vanoorti. The sequence continues at coordinate 3,103,345 of NC_143563.1, forward strand.
TAGATGTTGGACCATCTCGAACATTTGATTGGAAGTTGGACCACTCTGATTAGATGTTGGACCATCTCCAACATCTAATCAGAGCTTCATACAATGGAACCAGAATCTCCTTACTTCTACAAATCAGTGTCCTCTGCATCATTGCCAGAATTTGATGTGTTGTCCTCACAATTTGGCAATAGTCATTATTCTTGTTGAGAGGCTTATACGCTGGTTAAACATGATAACTAATATTTAAGGAATTGACAGCGTCAGTTCCTTAAATATTAGTTATCATGTAGTTACCTTAAAGAATCAGCCTCGGCCCTTAGGAACATGCCAAACCTCAACAAATTTGGATGCATGAGACTGCCCCAAATTTGGGAAACTTTTATCAGAAGAACTTCAGCCCAAAGGCCAAGAACTACCAATATAGCCCGCCAGGGGGCACCATCAGGACTTTAGGAAAACGCTAGCTTCCTAGCTTCAGTCTCATTTGCTGTTATTAGTACTTGTGTGCACGTGTCTTTGTAGTAAGTTCCCAAGAAGATGGCAACATGACGTTCGCCGAAATATCGGAAAGTATATATTACAGTTTATTTAATCTATATTTCTAGTATACGCTGTCAATTCCTTAAATATTAGTTATCAATTTGGCAATAGGCGCTCTCAATTTTAGATTCATATCCACCATCATCCCGAGATCTCTTATTTCCTAAACCTCCAACAATATATCCCAACCAAAAGTAAATTCTATATCCAATCTTTGTTTTCCACATTTTAAAATCTCACATTTCAAAACATTGAACTGGCATTATCATTCCCATTCACATAGTCTATTCAAGGCTTCTTGTAAGGCCACAGAATCTGCTCTACTCCTCGCAGTTCATCCCAACTCTACATCATCTGCAAACAAGATTTTTATATCCACCATTCAAATCTTCCCCAATAACAGCAATAGTATTAAAACAGACCACCCACCGAGGCACACTGCTGGTGACTTTTGTCTTCTGGGATATTGCTTCCCCATGCACAACTTGTTGATATCTAGCAGACAGCCAATCCTCAAGTATACTACTGTATATCCATCTGTCACTTCCAATGCTGCTGTCTCCTTATTGTAATTGGTAAGTAGATTAATAACACATGTCCTTCCTTGAGCGTAGTTGCATGCTGTCCATCAAAGTTAATATCATTGCTGTCAACCCATTCTGGATCCTGTTCTCACCAGTCTTTCCAAAAATTTAGCCACAACACCTGACACAAAGCTTGGCTTATAATTCAATGCTAAAATTCTGTCACATCCTTGATGAAGAGGAACAGTCTTGCCTTCCTTCCACTCCTTTGATTCAATGTAAGACTCATATTAAACAAATATGTCTAAGTAGATGTCCACTCCCTGGTGCATTCTTTCAAAATATGCAGTGATTATTATTATTATTCCTGATACCTCCAAGAAGTCTGAAGACTCATTGCAGGAGGAGACACCTACAACTGTCTCAACTGATATAACTGTCTCAACTACTACACCGAACCTTTACTACAAATCATCTCCATCAACAACATCTACCATCCACCACCACTACAACTAGTATTCTATGTCTGTAAATTGCATGTGTTCTGAAGGGCTGATTAGCACCATCGATATAGTACACAGCCTTATATTTCTGCGCTCCAAAATGCAACACTTTGCACTTGTTGATATTAGATTTACAACCCCACTCTTTTTTTTCCCAAGTAAAAAGTCTATTCAAATCTTCAGCATCAGCAGTCTACTTATAATTCTTCCCAACTTTGCATCACCAGCAAATAACTGAAGATCTCCAGTCAGTCCAGATGATATTTGGTTTATAAACAAGTTAAACAGCAGGGGCCCAAGAGCAGAACCGTGGGCCATGCCACTGGCTACACTTCTTTTTTGAGACACTGCTGCATCATACACAACCTGCTGGTAATGTTCACAGAGCCAATCTCTGATCCATCTAACCAATATGCTATCTATTCCCATCCTCTGCAGCTTGTACTCCAACTTACCATGTGTTAATCTATCAAACGCCTTTGCAAAGTCTAAGAAAATCGCTGTATATGATTCTCCCTTATCTAACACACTCATCACCTTATCATAAAATGCAAGTAAATTTATAACACAGGACCTACCCTTTACAAACCCATACTGACCATCATAAAGAATGCTATGTCCATCAACCCAATTCTGTATTCTATTCCTTGCCAATCTCTCCAACACCTTGACCACAACTGCAGTTATACAGACTGGCCTATAGTTGGAGACTTCTGTCTTAGAACCATGCTTGTGGAGTGGTACTATTTTGCCTTCTTTCCAGTCGTTAAGAATCATACCCACTGCACGACTTTCATCAAATAACCAGGTCAAGGGCATAACCAACTGTGGGGCACATTCCTTAACAATACTTAATGATATGTCATCCATTCCCACAGCCATATTCACATTTAACTCAACCAATAATCTGATACACCTCTGTTTCTTTCACTTCCAATTCTCCTAATACTTGCCTCCCTTATATATATATATACAGGGTGTTCGGGATAAATTTGAGAGTTTCGTAAGGAAAAAGAAAATCTTCTTTGTATCTATTAAATTTAATGAATTGACAAAAAAACATTACAGGCAGAGTTAATTACAATACTATCAACAAGATTTACTCAAAATAACCACCATTAGCATCGATCACAGCTTCAATTCTGCTTCGGAACCTCGAACAAGCTGATGCTGCAGTCTCCCTGGGAAGGGCCGCAAAAACTGTTTTAATTTTATCCATTAACTGGGCTTTTGTATTACTGGAAGTGCGATTGGTGCCTTTTTCAACTGCGCCCCATACAAAATAATCCATGGGGTTAAGGTCTGGGGAGTTTGGAGGCCAAACATTTGGACTGGTGAAGTCGTAGAAATTTTCAGACAACCATTTTTGACTTTTCCCAGAGGTGTGGCAAGGGGCCGAATCCTGCTGCCATACATACGGCCTACCATTGGCTACCCTTGTTATCCAGGGCTTGACTACAGTTAGCAACTCCACGAACAAAGCCCGAATTCCAATGCCAGGGTTCTTCAACACCTGTTCCTGCAGATTTGCGAGGAATTCTGCTGTACGAACGCAATCAGATCGTCTGCTAGGGATCTTTCTTCTTGCTACATCCTCGTAGTCACCATTGCAAGTCTCTAGTTCATGCCTGATTGTTTTTACTGTATTCAGGGAGCATTGGGCAGCAGTCGTAATATCCTTATTTTGATGGCGGGCACGAATCATCATGATACAAGTTATTCTCTTCCATGATTCAGGTGGGTTCCAGCTATCCATCCATTCTGACATCTTGTATATGAATGAAGAAGGGTCCAAACTTTTAAATGAAGAGAAGTGTGTGTTAATACATGTAACTTACGGAAAAATATAATTAATTATAAATATGTCAAATTTATCCCGAACACCCTGTATTGCACCACTTCATTTACACAAGTATGATATACGTTGATAAAGTGCTCGTTCAAAAATTCCACCATATCCTTTGTGGCTGTTAGTCTGCTGCATGACTATAAACCAATGTTAGTCTGCTATAATTATGCTTCTTCTTGCTTGCCATGTAGCCGAAATATTCCCTCGAGTTAACCTTGGCCTGACCAGCCAATCTTCTCTCATGCTGCACCTTTTCTTTCTTTAAAATGCTCATCACCTATCTAGCCTGAATTAAAAGTCAGGTGATTATAATAATCTTAGACATCAACTTGGGGAAGTTTTATGGAGAGAGGAATTGGAAGGCTGAGATATCATTAGTGCTTGGGAAATTGTGAAGGAATATTTGTTAGTAGCAATAGTAAGCTGTATTCCACAAGTGAAGAAGATAACACAATTTGGTGTAAAGTGGATGACAAACAATATTAAACAGAGAATGCATGTGAAAAAGAGGCTATGGAAGAGATATAAGGAGACAGGTGAAGAGCAGATGCATGAAGAATATAAGACACAGGCCAGGAGGGTGACTAGAATATAAGGAAGGCGAAAGTGGAATATGAGAAGAGATTGGCACTAAGATCCAAAGAAAATCCTAGGGAATTTTTTAGCTATGTGGTCAGTAGGAGGAGAAATGATTGTGGAAGAATGACACTGTGGGATAAAAATTGGAATAGAGTGACTGATGCAGATGACATAGTGGAATTGCTAAATGAACACTTTATTGGTGAATTTCATCCTGGAGGAATAAATTTTAATACTAGAGGAATAGGGCAGGTTAGAGGTTTAGAGGTGCAGGAGGAGAGAGAGTTCCAAATACTGAGTACCCTGGATGTCAGTAAAGCTGTGGGACTGGATGGTATTTCACCACAAGTTTTGAGAGAATGTGCTAAAGAACTGACAGCTCCTGGCTTTTCAGTGAAAGTCTGGCTACGTGAAAGGTGTCCAGGGAATGGAAGGAAGGTAAGATAGTGCCATTGCATAAGGGCTGAAGCAGGCTGGAAGTGTCTAATTATGGGCCAGTTTGTGTGTCATCAGAAGTTGTTAAGATCTTGGAGAAATTAGTGAGCATCCATATACAGCATTGGGCAGATGAGGGTAATGTTATTTGTGAGAGTCAACATGGATTTGTGAAGGGGGCGCTCTTGTATTTTTAATATGCTAGCCTTTTATAATAAAGTTACAAGAGCAGTAGATGAGGGAAAGGCACATACTGCTATATTCTTGGATTTAGCAAAGGCATTTGACAGGGTGCCACATGATAAGCTGATATTTAAGTTGCAGCACATGGGTTTGGATGTCAGGTTGGTCAACTGGTTCAGGACTGGCTGTCCAATAGGTATAAGAAAGTTGTGTATGGTGGGACAGTTTCAAAGAGGCAGAGGGTTACAAGTTGGGTCCCACAGGGCTCAGCACTAGGACCTATATCATTTAACCTTTATATCAATGACATTGTCAGTGGATTGCAGCGGGATATTCAGTTGTTTGCAGATGATGTGATGCTGGGAAGGGTTATTAGTAATAGTGCAGATGTGGTACCCCTGCAAGAGAATTTGAATAAGCTTGACAGACAGGAAAATGAATGGGGGTGTCTGTTTAATGCAGCAAAATGTAAGGTCTTGAAGTTTGGGACACATCGATGGGACACTGCATACTCTATTGGAGGAGCTATACTTTAGGAAGTAGTGGAGACAAGACATCTAGGGTTGATGATTGATAGAAACCTGAAATTCATGGGACATATTTCAAAGGTGGTGAAAGATAACAAAGATAACACAGGGGATTGTTGCAATAATGAGAAGGAAGCTGATCTGCAGAGATAAAGAGTTATCATTCCGTTGTATAAGACCCTGATCAGACCACGCTTTAACTATTGTTCTCAGATTTGGTCCACAGGATTTGAAGGGGATAAATTAACTGTGGAAAGGGTACAAAAGCAGATAACAAAGATGGTTTCAGGACTGTACAATGTTAGTTATGAGGATCGGCTGAGGGAATGTGGAATGCAGAGTTTGGTGGATAGAAGAAAGAGAGGTGATATGATTGAGACTTTTAAACTGTTGAGAGGTGGTTACAGGGATGACACTGGGAAGTTCTTTCACTTGGTTGAACTTGGTGGGAAGGAAGTGATGACAAGGGGCCACCCTGGAAGTTACGAAGGGAAGTTGTGAGCAAGATGGTGAGGAATAGTTTCTTTGCATTGAGGGTGGTTGAACTGTGGATTGAATTGCCTGATAGTGGTGAGAGTGAGAACGGTCAATGAATTTAAGGAGTGGTATGATAGAATTTGTGTTTCCTAAGAAGGACCTCCTGCGTTGAGTCTTTTGACTCCATGGAGGCCTGAATAATATTAATAATAATAACTATAATAGTACACAAAAGAACAACAATTTGGTATAACAGTCAGAATAGTTTAAAAAATTGTAATAGACAAGACAAGGAACTAAAGTGCTAATTAGGAAAAGGAGAGAAAAAAATCTTAGATCTTAAAATGACTGTTTCACAGATTTTTGGTTAATTTATACAGCCATACTTGTTGGGTTTGTAGTATTTTTTAAAATGTCTGTTGATTCCAAAAACAATCTCTCTGACTTACAATGCCTATATGTAGCACTTTTGTTTTCTCCTTCCAATTGCAGTATCTGTGTGAAGTGGTATCCAAGGCATGGTCTGCTAGACCTGACTTGCCATAACAATAGTGCCAGATGTATTTTTTTTTGCTCACCAAGGTGTATGTCAATAGGCTTGCTATGGACAAACAGGAAGAACTGTTGACATCAGTCTTGGTGAGCAGAAAAAATACACTCGGCACTATCATTATGGCTAATCAGGTCTAACAGATCATACCTTGGGTACCCTTCATTCTCCTCATGCACTTCTAAGCCATCAGTCCTTTGCACTGCTCAGGAATAAAACCTGCTTTTTCAGCATGAAATGTCCCAATAAAATGATCATTAAGCAGCTTCACTATATCATCTACACTGATCACTTTACTTCCTTTTCATCTAACAGGCTCATTTGTCCACAATCATTTATCCTCCTTCTGGCCACATAATAGAAGAATTATTATTATTAATTATTATTATTATTCAGGCCTCATCGTGGGCAGATTTTTCTAGGAAACACAAAGTCTATCATACCACTCCTTGAACTCAAATTACTTAGGATTTTCCTTGGACTATACAGGTAATCTCTACTTATATTCACTTTTTGAATTCCTTACTATACTAATCACTTTCTTGGTTTGAGTCTTATATTCCTTGTGCAACTGCTCGCCACCTCTCTCTTTATACTTTTTCTACAACCTCTTTTTCATCTGCAGTTCTTGTTTGATTTCATTAGTCATCCATCTTAAACTAAATCATTTTATTTTTTTCACATAAGGAATGCTGTTGGCCATTGTTGTTGATAAATATTTCTTTACTAGCCTTCATGCACTGCTGATATCTATCTCTCTCTCTTGCTAATCTTCCATCCATGCTTTTATCTTAAGATAGTTATCTTAAGAGCCTCCATAGCTCAGTCAGTTTAGACAAAGCCCTTTGGTCGGAACGACCTGGGTTCGATTCCTATCAGTGACGTGAGGAACCTTTATCTAGTCTCTTTTGACTAAAGGTGAGTCAGCCGGTCTCATATGGAGGTAAGGGTTTTTTTTCACCCAGAAACGTGGGTTTTTCATTCCCCAAAACAGGCAAACCAGCCCTGTGAACACATTTGGATTACAGTCATGAATATGTCCCAGTTATATGCCTGTCCCAAGCCTGGGTAAAATTGGGGGGGGGGGGGGGGAACAACGGTGAGCTACCCTGTAAAAAATCTCACCAGGAATACTTTGTGGGTAATGCCTACAAAGTTACCTACAGTCGGAAACGACTGAAACCAGTCAGTAATCTTAAGATCAACTTCTATACAACTGTAATAATTTCTTTTAATAACATTAGCAAGTACTGGATTAGGACTTTAGATCTTTTATCCATTAGAATTTGAATTGTTTAACTTACTCATTGTCTTGTGTAAACTGTAACATGCTGTTTTGCTTTGAAGATGCTGGTTTGAAATCCAGTAAAATATAAGTTGGTTAATAAACATTCTTTTATAATTTAGTGTTTTGTTTTAGTGTTGTAATACATTTAAATAAGTTATGAATATTGTCCAACACCTAAGCCTATCAATAAGATTGTAAAAAATAAAAATAAAAAAATTTTAAAAAATGTTTGGCAAACTTTGACATTTGTTTATTTAAAGAGGGATAAAATATATTAAATATATGCTGCATTACCATGATATTTTTGTGATATCCAGAAGTTATATTAACTTCAATGGGCATTTTGCACCCATGTAATTATGGATGTATAGCACACGCACACACACAGGGCAATGCCAGGATGGTGATTAATCAGATCTGAACTACTGTTACTTTTACCAGATCCAGCACCCTGGTCCCCACTACAGCATGTTGTTTCATGCAATTATCCTTTAGCAACTGTATAAAATTCCCTTCCTTCTTGCCATGCCATAATATTATATATACATATATACATATATACTATATATATAATATATTATTATTATTATTATTATTCAGGCCTCCATCGTGGGAGGTCCTTCCTAAGAACATAAAGTCTGTCAAGACTCATCGGGGGAGGTCCCCCCCTAAGAAACACAAAGTCTATCATACCACTCCTTAAACTCATTGACCGTTCTTGTGCTCACCACTCCATCAGGCAATGCATTCTACGGTTCAACCACCCTCCAGGCAGAGAACCACTCCTCACCCTCTTGCTCACAGTTTCCTTTCATAACTTCCAGGGATGGCCTCTTGTCATCATATATATATATATATATATATATATTATATATATAGAGTAGTAAAACTGACTGAAGTCTGTTAAAATGAATTTAACAGACTTCCATAAAGGTAACTCTGTGGAAGTCCGTTAAATGAATTTTAAAAATGTATATCTGTAACTTGCTCTTAATAGTAATAATTGTAACCTTATTACTAATGTGTTACACTAACTAAATGAGAAATCAAATTTGCTCAGCTTACTCTTGATCCTTGAAGGCCATCTCTGCCACCAGGTCCTGGTATCCCAGCATCTCCCTACACATAAAGAGAACAAAAATAAGACAACAAATATATTTATGTCGCAACCAATTAAGATTATTTGGGGATAAAAATAGCAAATGTTTGCTTGCATAATTTGATATCTGGCATGGAGAATTTTTGTTTCTATATTATGCTATACAAAAAAATGTATTTTCTTTTTGATGGTACTTCTGAGGCTGTCTGGTATAAGACAGAGACCAACAGGACAAAACATATTGTCCGTTGATGCTATAGACACACCATATGGGATCCAAATGAAAATGTAGATACTATATATCAGCAGATTAGAATAATGAGTGAAGGCCAAGTAATTATTATTGGTGACTTTCAATATAGGAACATAGCTAAGGGAGGAAAGGTAGTATGGCAAAAAGAAAGGGAATTTTATACAGTTGTTAAAGGATAATTGCATGAAACAACATGCTATAGTGGGGACCAGGGTGCTGGATCTGGTAAAATAATCAGAAGATATATCCATAACCAAAGTAGACACCTCTTCCTCCAATGGGGGGGGGGGGGTTACCTTGCAGCGCTGTTCCGGGAAGTTGCCAAACGTGGAATTCTCTGTCAAGAAAGAGTTTACATATTGAAGTATAAAGCTTGGTAATTATTATAAACTTAGGATCCCCCACCCCCCCCCCCCCCCACCCCCCCCCCCCCCCACCCCCCCCCCCCCCCACCCCCCCCCCCCCCCACCCCCCCCCCCCCCCACCCCCCCCCCCCCCCACCCCCCCCCCCCCCCACCCCCCCCCCCCCCCACCCCCCCCCCCCCCCACCCCCCCCCCCCCCCACCCCCCCCCCCCCCCACCCCCCCCCCCCCCCACCCCCCCCCCCCCCCACCCCCCCCCCCCCCCACCCCCCCCCCCCCCCACCCCCCCCCCCCCCCACCCCCCCCCCCCCCCACCCCCCCCCCCCCCCACCCCCCCCCCCCCCCACCCCCCCCCCCCCCCACCCCCCCCCCCCCCCACCCCCCCCCCCCCCCACCCCCCCCCCCCCCCACCCCCCCCCCCCCCCACCCCCCCCCCCCCCCACCCCCCCCCCCCCCCACCCCCCCCCCCCCCCACCCCCCCCCCCCCCCACCCCCCCCCCCCCCCACCCCCCCCCCCCCCCACCCCCCCCCCCCCAAGTCATGTAATGTGGGAGATAACTTCTTTATCCCAGTGGGTTCGTGTTTTTTTTACACTGCTGTTAGCCAATGTGATGACTTAACCACTTTAACCATGTCATTCTTTAAACCATCTTCATTGACAAGCAATCAAAACTGAATGTTGAAACTTTTTTCACTTAGTTTATAAATTAAAGATGCCAAGAAATTATATTCTTGGTTTCATCCTTTATCCAAGTGTAAGCAAATAAAGTTTACATGCAGAAACTTCGTGAGTGAAACTACTAGTGTAAATAGAGCCGAATGACTTCACATTAATTGCCATAGTATCCTATAATGCAATGCACATAATTCCTTCTTTATTAATGTGGTAAAATTCCTTAATCAAATTGAAGGTATCATATCTCCTCTTTTTCTCCTATCCAACAAACTCAGTAACCCACATTCTCTTGACCACTCTACAATTGTAATGTGTTTATGTCAAAAGAAATTTGATCTTAAGTGATCTCAAGAAGAGAGAGAAAAGAAAAGAAAAAAAAAGAAAAGAGAGAGAAAAGAAAAAAGCAGAACTGCATTTTTCTAGCACTAAAACTAACAAAATTATTTAAACTTCATTGAAACATAGTTTGGAGATCAGAATTTAGAGCGGTAGAGGTTTATGTGATTTGTGTAGTGCAAGGCTATCAAATGTATAGAAGGAAGAGGATGGATATGAAAGAACTAAGCCCTTTGGAAAATCCCGAAAAAATTAATGCTGGGATTTTCCCAGCATTCATTGCATAGTTGGAAGATAAGGAACTTTCCACCATCATTCATAGTGCATTTCCAGGTAGAAAGCTGGTAATCCACTTGTAGAAGTCACAGTACAGAGCAAATGATGGGTGCTTACTTAATAAACCTTGTGCCCGACCTGGTCAAAACCTTAGAGATATCAAGTGTAACTATTTCAGATTCACTAAATTCTTCATACACTTATAGCAAAATTCTGATTAATATAATACTGCTCAACTGCAATCTCTCAGTTCAATTACACTTAGAAACACTGAATGGACATTCATTATCACATGCCCATTCAATCATTCTGTGCAGATATTTCTGTATCAGACATCCTTTTGAAAATCAGGTTACCAAATTTGTACACAGTAGTCATATGGTGCTAGATCAAGGTCTGATGCAATAAAACCATAGTTTTTTTACTTCTACATCTCAGTGTCCTCCATATCGTTGCCAGAATATTATCACATCACATGGCACCTCTAATGAGTCCAAGGACTCGTTGCAGGAGGGCACTATACTCCACTATGCTACAAACACATCTCACCATCTCCACTACTACCTGAATCTCCCACTACACAACTATAATATGGTAATATGTATAATATAATATGTTATATTATGGTATATATATGATATACAGGGTGTCCCTGAATTCATGTCCGAAACGTGATGGGGATGGTAGTACACACCGAAACCACCAATATTCGTCATAGAATATGCGGCCGCAAACACAGTGAGAATTCGGAATTGAAGGACAGACACAGGTTTCCAGAGACATTTATTGGAGATCATTACAACAAATGCTCAAATGTCTGCCCACCAACGTTGATACAAGCAACACAACAGTGATTGATGTATCTTCTCGTAAACACTGGGCTTGTCATGCACATCTTCGGCTGCGACAGACAGTCGGGCTATCAGATCCTCCGTGGACTGCACGGGCATCTCATACACGACACTCTTCAAATGTCCCCACAGAAAGAAATCAAGACAACAAAGATCGGGCGATCGGGGGGGGGGGGGCATGGGATGAAACCACTGCGCCCAATCTATCAGTTCTCAAATGTGGCATTAAGATGCTGATGCATGTCCATGCTGAAATGGGTGGATATCCCATCGTGTTGGAACCACATGCAGGAGCAGATGGCGACTTGAACATCCTGAAGCAATTCCAGCAAAACCTGTTGCAGAAAAATACGGTACATTTGCCCATCGAGGCAGTCTGGCAGTAGGTAGGGTCCAATTAAGTAGTCATGCACGATCCCTGCCCAGACATTGATGGCGAACCATTGCTGGTTCGACTGTGGAAGTGTACCATGGGGATTCTGGGCCGCCCACAAATGCGCATTATGGACATTGATTACACCTTCACGTGAGAAAGTTGATTCATCCGTAAAGAGCACATGAGCAGGGAAATCGGGCTGCATAACACTTTGCTACAGGAACCACTGAGTGAAATCCATGCACAGGGGATAATCAACAGCTTCAATGCCTGCACTCGCTGCAAGTGATAGAGGTGTAGCCCTTCTTCATGCAGTACTCGACAGATACTGTTCCAATGCACACCCAGGCTCTGGGCAGCAGATTGCGTGCTGGTACCTGGGTTATCTGTCACCATACACAAGATGTCCTCGCTCATAGCTGGCGTTCTGACCGTCTGTGCTTGTCTGGCATCATGTTGAATGACGTGGAAGGTGCCTGCCTTACACAGCTGACGGTGCAGTCGCGTAAACATTTTATGATCAGGCACATGGTGCATAGGATATTGCTCATGGTACAATCTTTGCGCCTCTCTACTACTGCCCTCGGCTACACCGTACATCAAGTGCATATCGGCTTTCTCTGCGTTCGTAAACTGCTCCATCTCGTGTCCGGTCAATGCTGAGAATGCTGGGGTTTGGCCGATCCAGCGCTTTTAAGCCATGCTGCCTCGTCTGCACCCCCTACCGGCACCGGGCTGCATTTGGGGCCGCATATTCTATGACGAATATTGGTGGTTTCGGTGTGTACTACCATCCCCTCACGTTTGGGCCATGAATTCAGGGGCACCATGTATATACATTATAATATGGTATAATATGTTATGCTGTTCCTAAATTTTAAGTTCTTATCTAACATAATCTCCAGATCTCTTATTTCTTCTATCTCATCCAAAATATCTCTAGCAATTATATACTCAGCATCCATCCTTTACACTCCTCATGCAACTGATTATTATCACTCATCTTGTGCTGTTTCCATAATGCCTTCTTCTTTATCCAGATTGCAAGCTATTTTTTTCACCTTCTGACCCTTGATATACATTTTAACATTGCTTCTGCTAGCAGTTCTTGAACAGCACCCACACAGCAGTAATCTTCTTTCCTCCCAATGCCTCATTCCAATGTAACTGCAACCTGTCTCATAGCTTTTCATAATCACAACCTTTTAGTTTAACATATATCCTTTTGTGATATATGTGAAGACCTCAGATATATCAGAAGACCTCAAATAGCTGGCCACCACTCAGGTAATTACTTCATGGTCATTTTTACCAACCAGAGCAAGATCTGACATCTCAATAATAAGAAGATCCTCTAGTGAGATTGGTCAAACAAGAACCTGGAACATTTTTTGTTTTGTTTTGTAAAGTGTGATATACAGAATTTAACATAAAATTTCAAAAATCAACAAGTGAAATAAAATGAAAAACAACAGTTATGAAATATTTAATATGCCACACAGTATTATTTCAGACATTGGCTTTCCTGAGAAGACAAATCATATTCAACTAGAAAATAAGGAGCTATAATGTGTAATTTCCTGATAACGTTGGAGTCTTGACAGGTAACAGACTGATTTGGAGGAAAATTGTTGATAGGAAGTTAGTAATGCTGCAAATTTTTCATGTAGTACTATCATATCCTGTACACCCCTTTGAGGGTATATATATATATCAGGAATTTGATGATGACAATGATGACAAAATTTGTTTAATTATTATATTTTCTTTATATGCATATAACTATAAAATAAATTTCAACATTATTGTATTTTAAACAATAATGTTCTGTCAAATCTTTTTATGAAGTTAACATTTCTAATGGAAATATGATGAAATTACTCACCTTATCACCTTTAGGCCCAGCAGGACCATGTGGTCCAACAGGTCCATCTCTTCCCTAAAAGAGGAAAAAAAAAAGTCACTTTGCAATTGCAAATCTGAAAATTGCATGTGTGAAGTTTTTTTTTTTTCTTTTTTTTTTCACCTAAAATATATAATATCATTTTCACTATTTTTATTTTTATAATTTATTTTTGCCGGCCTGGTTGGCCGAGTCATTAGCGTATCTGCTCTCCAGCCAAAACGCTGCAGGTTCGAATCCTGCCATGGACATGGATATTTGTGATTGTCTGTGAAAATACTAGTGGTGGCAGTAGGTAGGAAGTAGATGGCAATGGTGTAGATGATGCAGTTCGCTAGTTGGTGGGTTGAGTGGTGGAGACAGAGAGTTGTAGAGTAGGTGCTCTCCCTCGATGAGTCCTTGGACTCCTTGGAGGTGTCATGTAATAATAAAATAATTATTATTATACATTAGCAAGACAGATGTCTTACACTCTAAGTGGTACACAATTTTTGTTGACAAACCTCAGGCTACAGCTGTTTTTTTCAGAAATTAAGTGATTTGAAAAAGTACCATATTTGATCTCCAGAGCAGGGAACACTGAATTATTTAACATTAGCTTGCTGAATATAGCAAAATGTACAATATGTTTCCAACCTTTTGTGTATGGGATTCAAATTAAAAATAATAAACAAATAATTTTTTGTGATCTCCATGAAGTCACAAGACTCATGGTAGGGCAACACTAGTCAATATAAAGTCTATAGTACCACTCCTTAAACTTATCCAATGTTTGCATTTTTGCCACTCTCAAGGCAATGCATTCCACGCTCCTACCAACCTCCATGAAAAAAACTTACTTCTTACCCATTTACTCACCACTCCCTTTTGTAATTTTTAGAGATGACCTCTTGTCATTGTTCCTTCCTCTTATTCTGCCGTATGAAAAATATTATAATTATTATCATATGATCTCCATGGAGTCGGATGCTTATCATGAGAGGTACACACAATTGCACACAATGCTCATCCAACTGTGCCATAAACTAATTCAATGTGTCTACATTCACAACACACTCAGGCAATGCATTCCACTCACCAACAAATCTTCTTACGAAGCACCTATCCTCATTTCTCTGCTCACACCATCCTTATACAGTTTTCAGCAATGGCCACTTGCTCTACCTCACTCTCCAATTCTATGAAAAACACGTCCATATCAACATGATAACAACTCCTGAGTAATTTAAGGGCGATGTCTCAATCACATCCCCCACCCCACTTCTCCTCCTATTCAGGAGGTTTTGAAATTTATATTCTTTAAATTTGTCTTCATACTGCACATTCCAAACAATACTGACCACCTTTGTGAATCTTCTCTGGACCCATTCCAACACATCCTTGTCACTACAACAAAAACAGTAATCAAATCAGCATGCAATAATCCATATGATGCATGATCAAAACTTTATACAACACATCATACCCTCTCTATTTCTGCTTGTCAAGTTCCACCACATCATTGCCATTATCTGATGTGACATTTCATAACTCGTGCAATGTGGCCCCTGAATTTCAGGTCCTTGTCCATTATCACTCCAAGATCTCTTATCTCCTCTACTTCCTTTAAAGTTTCCTCCCTAAATGTATACTTTGCATCTCATCGGTGCTTACCAAATCTCAAACCTTATATTTTGTATACGTTGTTGAAAGAACCTTCACCACAACTCCAGATATACAGACCGGCCTATAATTTGAATCTACAGCCTTATCACCACCTTTATGCAGTGGAAGAATTTTATCCTCCTTCCACTTTCATTGAACCTGTGCTGTTGCACGACTTTTATTAAACACACATGCCAATGCTACTGCTAATTCCATGGAACATTCAAATCCTATCGCCTTATTGACATCAAGGTTATTTATTTCCTCAAATACCTCCTGACTCACAAATAAGCCATCCCCCTCCTATGTCCTCTACAATTAAGTATCTCAAGATTCCACCCTTATAAGGATGAAACAACCTTATAAATTGATCACTAAATACCTCAACAATATCTTCTACAGCGGTTACCATTCTACCATTTTCATCCATTAACATCATCTTACCATGATTATTCATCCTTCTACTTGCAACATATCTAAAAAACTCGCTGAGTTATTTCTTTGCCTGATTTGCCAATTTCTGCTCATACTGCACTTTTGTTTTCCATACTAACTGAGGCACTCTCCTGGCTTGTTCTTTATACTCTTCATGTAACTGATTATTATCATTATTCATCTTGTACTGCCTCCAAAGTACCTTCTTATTTTTATTCTTCTAGATTTCATATTTAAGTTACTCATTCATCCATTTTACATCTACCTTATTCAGTCTTTTGAATTCAGAATGTATTCCGAAGGTCTTTGGCCTTCATAATACATTCACAGTTTGATGCTGTTATGTATTTCTTTGTCAGATCCTGAGCAGCATTTATAATGCTCGGGGTCAATATGATAATAACCTTTAATCTCTATCATATTGACCCTCTGTCTTCTATTCACTAAACTCTGAAGTCCATATGCTTTCAGTCTATCCTCATAATAACATTGTACGGTCCTGATATTACTTTTGTTATCTGCCTCTGCACCCTCCCAAGGTTATTTCATTCCTTTCAAATTATAAAAAGGATGAAACATACTTACATGAGGGGTGACCAGATTCCTTATTAAAGCGCCCTGATAATCTCATTTTGACCTCTTGTTTTTGACCAATGTCTATTTGTTACTGAATTCAACTATTTATTTGCAATTTTTGTAGGTATTTCTTTCATATCTCATATATTAAGGTGGCCACATTACTTGCAGCTGGGGAAAGTGGCCATGCGATCTTGACTCTGGGAGATTGTAAAATGTGAAGAATATCTGTCAAGAAGATGATATGTGGAACTACAAGTCAGGTGATTATCAGAAGATTATGAGGAAGCTCAAAACTGTGCCTCGGCATAAAACCCTGCAAGTGAAGGTAGTGCATCTAGAGGAAGCAATATTAAATTGTATACCTAAGGTAAGGAATTTTAATCAAGTAGGAGTTAGACAGATGAGTAATTTCATTAAGCACAAGCTGCAGAAAAATAAAATGCTATGGAAGGTATATAAGGAGAAACACGACCAGCAAACTCATGAAATTACAAGGTCAGGCAAAAAAAAGTGACTAATATGATAATAAAGGCAAAATTGAATTATGAGAAGAAATCAGTTGAGTAGGCAAAAGGAAATTCCAAAGAGATTTTTTCATTATGTTGCAAGAAGAATGACTATGGAAGGATAACTTTAATGGGTGCAGATGGTAGAGAGGTGACAGAGGCATATAAAATTGTTGAGCTACTGATTGACCACTTTGCTAGGGCATATCATCCAAGTGAAGATACTGTTATGGCAGAGGTAGAGTGGATACTCCAACCACTCGGCCAACCAGACCGGCAGCATCTGCTATACGAAACTGAAATACAAATTTCATACAGATAAATTCAAGATAAATTTAATTTATTTAAAACAGAAGTTAATAATTATTTTAAAATTTTATTAATTTCAAATTATCTTAAATTTTATATTATATTTAAATACAATCTTCGATTTTTATAATAGAAAATCTCCAAAGTGTTATGAATTGGAGGCACTTAGAATTGGATTGATGGGACATCAACTTGCATTTTAGGAGAATGTACAAGAGAATTGGTGATGCCTTTGACTAGGCTGTTTAATTTAAGTCTCAGCTCTGGCAAGTAATTCCTATGCATAAAGAAGATCTAAGTCTGCGGAAGCAAATTAAAGACCAATGAGTATCTCAGGTGGTGGCAAAAGTACTGGAAAGTTGACAAAAAAAGGGAATTTGGGAATGGGTGGATAAGAATATTATACTCTATGAGGGCAGTATGACTTGTGAAAGATCAGTCATGCCTTAATAATCTACTAAATTTTTATAATAGAGTGACCACTGAGCTGGACAAAGGGAATCACTACATAATGATATGGCTGAGTTTTGAAAAGCTATTTGACAGGATACCACATGGAACTCTGTTATGCAAACTGGAAAAGAGCAGAACCCAGGAGAAGGCAGGGCTGTTAAATTGTGAATGAAGAATTTTATGATTATTAATACTTCATTCATGATTTAACATGAATTGCATTTCCTGAGCTAAGTTTGCTCCTAAGTAAATTGGAATTTAAACACTTACTGTTATTTGTTCAATGAAATAATAATTGTAATTTTTTAAAATTATTTATCTTATATAAATTCTTTATATTAACTTGTAAATGTATCCTAAACGAACTGTAATATATGCATTTTATTTGTTGTTACGGAAAGTGAAAGTATTTCTAACCAGACTCTGCTAACGTGATTTGATTGGCTGCTGTCAGAAAACTAAGTTATTTTTAGATAGCACGTGCCTTGGCATAAGGAACTGTACAATGATCACAAGAGAATTTCGTTGTTTGGGCAGAAAACAGAGAGAGGATTTATGAGATAGAGGAAGAAGGAACCAGAAGGAAAATGGAGTGAGTGTAGACAGGTAGTGAGATGTGACCTAACCTGAGATCAAACATCGCAACAAAGATTTGGAAGCTTGCTCCGATTTTAATGAATCTTACTTTGAACTCATAATTATTTATAGTTTCCTGTCACCTTGTAAAGGAATTTACCTGAGTAAATGGATAATAATATGATTGAGATTTATCATAAGACAAGTTATTACGAGCAAGAAAATATCTTTTCCAGTCTTGGCAAATAAGTTGTTGAACTCAGGGAATTCTACAAGTTTTGTGTCATCTAAAGTGGAAGATTATCAAGTGCCTAGAAGTGATGTAAGAATTTTCCATAATGTGCAAGCTAATGATCATGCCGGTAAGAATATCTATTCTATAACTAACGTGTGATAGTGTTGCTTGTGTCCGGAGAACTTGGTAAAATTTCATGTTGCTGAAGCCAGCTAGTTCCAGCTTGATTGAGTGATATTATAAAACATTTCCTTGTGAAACAAAATGTGAGAAACTTCATTAAAGAAATAGTTTGTGTTTGAATGTGTTATCTCACAATGCATATGTTTATTTAAGACTGAACCTTTTAAGAACTACTTTAATCCTCTGATAGATATTGAAGTTGCCAGTTAAGGGTTGATAAAATTGAAGTTTATGATTATTCTATGAGACTGAAAAGAATTAAATTTCAAGAGTTTAGCTGAATATTGATGTTGTTTAAAGTGAAACTAAGTTGAAATCATAACGGATGAGAATTGTGAAAGCCTTATACATAAGTTCTAGCAGTAAATGATATACTCAGCTGAGTAGAATCTAATTTCTACTGAGTAGAATGCGCAGCATAAATTATTTTCTAATTGTATTGATCTTAATAGAGTTCTTGTTTCTTATGTAAGAATAATTTTGTGAGATAATTAAATATCTTGTTTAACTTGATTCTTGTGCTTGCCTAATTTCAGTTTCATTGCACCGCTCATTAAAATACGAATCTTGCAGGAAACTCTATGTATAAGTAAGAAAATTTCGGCCTATAGTAAGTTCACGTTGTTGTTGTGCTATTTGATGCTTGATTCCTTCACAATAATTGTGTGAATTCAAACATAGAGTTGTTCAGTATAATAATAATTTTCTTTATGTTTGAAGGTGGGGTCAACCAACAGCTAGCAAATATAAGGTTGGATGAAAAACAGAACCAACAGGGCTCTGTGCTTGGACCACTGCTGTTTAATGTGTGCATAAAACGAGATAAGAAATAATCTGAAGGGAGATATTCTGTTTGTTGATAATGCAAAGTTGGGTAAGATAGGTATAGAAGCAGTGACATTTTTATGCTTTTTAATAATGCCAGGAGTATCCAGAATAAAAGAGATGAACTGGTGGCAGTGATAGCGTCAGCCTGTGCAAAGATTATTGGGATCTCTGAGATGTGATTGATGGAAGATGATATAATAACAGGAATAGAAGTAGCAGGGTACAGCATTTTTCGGCAAGATAGAAAGGGGAAACGCACTGGTGGAGTATTGCTTTTGATAATAAATTAAGTAGGGGTTAAATGGATGAATAACAGTATTAAGCTTGAGCTGCAAAAAAAGAAACAATTGTGGAGGGAATTTAAGGAGAAGGGTGACCATCAGGCGCAGGAACAGTATAAAGCTCAGGCCAGGATGGTAACAAGGGTGGTAAGAAAAGCAGAAGCAGATTACGAAAGGAAATTGGCCACGCAGGCTAAAGAGAATCCCAAACAGTTTTTTCAATATGTTGCAAGTAAAAGGAAAAATGCTCATGGTAGAATGATCTTAAAAAATGCTGAGGGTAGGGAGGTAACCGAATCAGTCGATATTGTGGAATTACTGAGCGAGCACTTTGCAAGAGTATATCATCCAGGTGGTGACTTTGCAGGAATGGAAGAACCAACAGCTTATACTGGAATTGTGATGAATGAAGTAGAGGTAACTAGTCTATTACAGAACCTCAATGTCAATACATCTGTGGGATTGGATGGTATACCAGCTCGTGTCGTATGTGAAGCGGCCAAAGAATTGTCAGTGCCCTTGACCATTTTGTTTAATTTGAGCCTCAGGACTGGGTCAGTCCCAAGGGGGTGGAAAGAGGGGAAAATAGTTCCACTGCACAAAGGTGGTTCCAAGGCTGCTGTTGAAAATTACCGGCCAATCAGCATAACAGGAATCATTATCAAGGTCTTAGAGAAAATAGTCAAGAGGAAAATACAAGATTGGATAGAAGAAAATGGGATACTGTATCGGGGACAGCATGGTTTTGTGAAGGGTAGGTCATGCCTCAGTAACTTGCTCACGTATTATAACACAGTGACGGCTGAGCTGGATAAGGGTAATGGGTTTACAGTGATTCTACTGGACCTTGCTAAGGCCTTTGACAGGATACCACATGGAATTCTAATCAGTAAATTGCAGCATATGGGAATGGACATAGGGTTGGTGAGATGGATAGGAGGGTGGTTGACGGAGAGATATCAGAGAGTGGTTTACCCAGGAGTAGAGTCCACAAGACGGCCTGTGACTAGTGGTGTACCACAAGGATCTGTTCTTGGACCACTGCTGTTTAATTTGTTCATAAATGATATAGGAAAGGATCTGAGAGGAACAGTTCATTTGTTTGCGGATGATGCAAAGTTGGGTAGGGCAATAGTGAATGCAGATGATGTCAAAATTTTGCAGGATGATTTGGATAGATTGGAGGTCTGGGCTAAGGAGAATGGATGTCAATTTAATGTGGCAAAATGTAAGGTTATGCATTTTGGGGTGAAAAGATTGGCGGCAGTTTACTGCATTGGTGGAGCCGTGCTCCAGGATATTGATGAGGCACGAGATTTAGGAGTGTTGGTGGATAAGGAATTGAAATTTAGGGGACACATTGCAAAAGTGGCCAAATCAGCTCATCAAATCACTTAGTTGCTGAAGAATACGTTGACAAGCAGAGACAAGCAGGTTATTGTTCCTCTGTATCGAGCCTTGATAAGACCCCATCTCGACTACTGTGCTCAGATTTGGTCACCTAGGTTTCTTCTTGATGGGGAGGAGGTGGAGAGGATCCAGAGGCGAGTGACTAAGATGATAGCAGGTCTGTGGAATGAACCATATGAGAACAGGTTGAGGATTTGTGGGTTGCAAAAATTGGTTGATAGGCGGAGGAGGGGAGATATGATTGAGACATTCAAATTACTGAAGGGTTTCTATAAAATTAATTCAGAAGATATTTTTGAGAACAGGCCTGGTTGTGGGAGGACTAGGGGACATCCATGGAAACTGGGCAAATGTGTGGTTAGTAAAGGTGTTAGAGCTGGGTTCTTTACTTTTAGAGTAGTGAATGAGTGGAATGCACTCCCTGAGTCTGTGGTGGATGCTGTGACAGTGAATGAGTTTAAGGCGAGGTATGATAGATACTGTAAGAATGTCAAATAGTTGTGATGGATATGATTTGGGGCCTCCCTCGATGAGTCTAATGACTCCCTGGAGTTGCCCGTAATAATAGTAATAGTAATAATAGTAATAAGTCATGACTGATGTCCTCTAAGAGTCGAGGATTTGGAAAGTAGTGACACAAATGATTTTGAAAGCATATGTGTGAGGTAGAGGTGAGCAAGACAGGATATTTAGTAGGGTGTTGCTACAAGCCAAGAAGCACAGAAGCTGGGGAGCAGCAGATATTTAGTCAGTTGAGCTTGTCAAGTGCAATAAGAATGATTGTTATGGGAGATTTAATTACAGCAATATAAGCTGGGAAGAGGAAAATGCATGTAGTAATAATGTAGTACTAGAGTTTTCACCCGAACTGTGGTCAATGAATGGAATAGGTTGCCAGAGTCAGTTGTGAGTGCTTTATCTGTTAATCGTTTTTCAAGGAAAGGTAGGATAGATATTGTGTTGACAGTTTGGGTGTCAACACAATGAGTCTTAGGAGTCTGTGGAAGTGCCCGTGCAATAATAATAATAATAATAATAATAATAATAATAATAATAATATTGCTTTTCACTAAAGTGAAAATTCATAAAAATTCATCCTACAATTTTCGAGTTATCGTGATTTTTCTCTTTGTTCTTTAACTTATAGAAAACAATCTATATGAATATTACAAGCATCAGAAATGGTGGCGATTTGTTGGAAGGTTTGTGTAAATAAGGCTACCATTTCAGATAACTGTTTTGCAATAATTAATTGTAAATAAGTGTGTTTTTATGAGTAAGAGTTGCAATAAATGTTGTGCACTTGCAGTGTTTCTAGTATGTGGGCTTGTTTGTTTAAGTTTGTTTAAAAAATCGATAAATTTAGAGAGGAGTATAGAAACTGACAAAGGAAAAATGGCAGTGGATATTTATGGATATTTAAAGCAGATGGAAGGAAGGTGAGGATGATTGAATGAGGATTTGTTGAGCGGTGATGTATTAATAACCGGAAGTGTTAGTAGTGAGCATGCCACGAGATGAATGAGTGCTCATCTGAGAGCAAAGAGGTACAGTTTAAAAGGGCAGCGAAAAATTGGTAAAAATGTTTTGATAAAGTGAACCAGCAATCAGATGACATTAACAATCAATGGTAGGAATGATGAAAGCAATATGAATGGAATGGAAGTTGAAAAGCAGAGTGCAATTAATGGTTGATGGTAAACAACCGTGTATGGCTGGCTATAAAATTGAGAGAGTGAATAAGAGGGAAAAAATTATTTGAAGGCTGGTTACAATGAGGCAAGAGATGAAACAGGTGTGGAGTAAAATGAAGAGAAATTGAGAAATGTATGGAAGAGTTAAGAAGGTGAAAAACGAATTATGTCAGTGTGAAAGAGGTAATGAAAGACCAGCAAGTGGCATTGTATGGGGGATTTGATTATTATAGGTGCAGTAAATGAAAAGATGCACAAGATTTATTTTCTTGGAGGTAAAATGAATAGTGATTGAGGCATTGGATATGAGAATTAAGCAAGCAAAAGAGTTGGTAATGGTAATAAGTACAAATGATTTGACTTGGAATAAGGAACATGTAAGATATTGGATATCAGTGAGGTTGTTGAGAAGGATAAAAGATAACAGTGTGATAGGAAAGGTAGGCAGTGTGTTGCCCAGGTATGACAGTGATGAAATGAGGCAGAGAGTGAAAACTGTGAAAGATAAGTTAGTAGAAACATGTGTAGAGAAAGGAGTGCAGTTTGGTTAATGTGTGGAATGAGTTTGATGGGCAAATTGAACTGTATAAGAGTGATGGACTGCATTTGAATGCTTTTGGTGTGAGTCATTTGGAGAGAGTGCTGATGGAAGATAGAGAAATTAGTGTACAGAATGAATTTGATCAAGTAAAAAGCAATGTGAAAGATTAGGAGAGTAAGGAAGGAGAGACTGAAGTGGTGGTAATAAATGAAAAAGTGGGTAGCATGAGTATAGAGAATGAGAGAACAAGTGTGCAAGAAAAACAGGAAAATGGGGAGGCTCAGAGTGGACAGGGGAACACGCAGTGTGAGAAAGGTTGATGCTCAAAGAAGACGAGAATGCATGTGTAGACAAAATGGGAAGGGGATAACTTGGGAGCAAAGGAAAACAGTTGACTTTGAAGAAAGTTCTAAGATGAATAAGGAGAAAAACAAATGGCTTCAGTTAAGTATGGAAAAGTCACATCTAATAAGTGGTATCAGTGAAACTTGCTATAGATCCAGGAATGAGCTGTTATGTTTGTATACAAATGCTAGAAGTGCAAGACACAAGAAAAACAAAATGGTTGCATTAATTGAGTCCGTTCACCTAACATTTGTTGAAATAAGTGATACATGATTTGATGGGGATGACATCGTGACAAGAATAAAGATGGAAGGGTATGATGTGTTTCATGAAGATAGAAAGAGGGAGGGGATGGGACTGCTATTGATGATAGAGAAAGAGTTATGTGCATAAAATGTAGAGATACAAGAGGGAACTAGTGCCAGTGGTTTTGAAGCAGTATGGTGTGTGATAGAGGCGGATAGAATGAAATAATTAGTCGGATGTTGCTATAGACCTGGTAATGTGAATGGTTAGTGACGATGAAATGTATAATCAAATTAACCAAGCAAATAAGAAAATGATGTTCATTATGAGCAATTTTAATTATGGCAATATAGGTGATGAGATAACAACTGAAAGTAGAGAAAATTAGTTTCTTGAGGGACAACTACTTCAGGCAGTATGTAACAGAGGGCACAAAAGGGTTAACAGTCTTGCATTTGATCATCTCGTCAGAGGATGTTATTATAAATGAGGTGTCAAATCACCCTCCAGTTGATGTGAGTGACCATAAAATGATTACTTGGGTGATTTCAGCAGTGTGGAACTACAAGACTGGTGATTATGAGGAGCTCAAGAGACAGATTGCATGTAGCATGGAATAAGGAGTTAGCTGGCAAAGAGATCAATGCAGTTTGGGGGATATTCAAGAGCTGTCTAGTAGAAGCAATGTCAAAATGCATTGCAAGGGTCAGAAGGTTAAATAAGGTGGGTGTATTTTGATTTTTTAACGATACTTGTGACATAATGATTAGAAATATATACACGTTTGCACAAGAAGAATGTTAAATTTGCCAAATATTTCGGTCTAAATATTCCACTTTATTTTTTAAAACTATTCCTATGTAGCCACTGAGGATGGTCTGTAATATTCAGACCGAAATATTTGGCAAATTAAACATTATTCTTGTGCAAACATGTATATATTTCTAGATTATAGCATGATAAGCTGATAGTCAAACTAGGACAGATGGGATTGGATATTAGATTAGTGCATTTGATTGTAGATTGGCTATCTGATAGGTATCAGTAAGTTGTGTATGGGGGGTGCAATATACCAGAAGAGGAAAGTAACTAAAATTGTGCTTCAGGGGTCTGTTTTAGAGACATTGCTGTTTAACCTGTATGTTAATGATATTGGAGAAGATTTGGATAGGAATATTCCATTGTTTTCAGATACTGGAATGATGTAACGAGTAGAGCAGATGTTATGACCTTACAAGAATACCTGAACAGATTGAATGAATGGCCAGAGGAATGGTGATGTGCGTTGAATGTTGCAAAATGTAAGGTTTTATTATTTGGGAAACAAAGATGGGATGTACAATTTATGCTTTTTTGGGGGACATATTGTTGGAGGTTTAGTCAATAAGAGATTTTGGGATGATGGCAGAGAAGGATCTAAAATTTAGAGGCCATATTGCCAAAATGGTGAGGACAATACAATGAATTCTAGGAATGATGGGAAGGACACTAACTTGTAGAAGTAAGGAGATTCTGTTTCCATTGTATAAGGCTCTGATTAAGCCACATATGGACTACTATGCACAGATTTGGTCACATGGTATTCAAAAGGATAAAGAGATGTTGGGAAGGATCCATAAGCGATTGACTAAGGTAGTTTCTGATCAATGGAATGTTGAATATGAAGAAAGTTAAGATCAATTTATAGAGTCTAGTGGATAGGAGGATGAGGAGTGATATGATAGAGATGTACAAGTTGGTAAGGGGTTACTATAAAATTAATGCTGAAGGAGTTTTTCATGGGAAAGAACAAGTGATCATTCATCTTCCTTATCCACATCTTCCTGTATAAGGAAGATGTGGATAAGGGAGTGAGAAGCAGTTATTTTTTAATAGAGATTTGTGAATGATTGGAATCTAATGTCTGCAGAGAATTTGAATGTGTTTAAGGCAAGATATGATGAGCTGTGTGTATGACAAAAAAGACCTCTTAGATGAGTCTTTTACTCTATGGGGTCTTAGGATAATAATAATAGTAAAATAAAGGGAAGGAGTTTTCAGCAAAGGTGGACTTGAACCGATCAAAAAATATTACCATTAGGGACAGATGTTTGACAGAGATGATATAGCTATAGAGATAGAATGTAAGGGATATTATATTTTCATGATTCTGTTATTAATTTTGACTAATATTTGCTTATTTTTAATATATATGTATTTGAATTAAATAGTAGAGCTCAATTGTAATAGTGAGCTGTCAATGTTGAAATGTTCCTGTTGTTTGTCATCTAGACATACATAGTTTACGAAATATTATGAGAAAAGTGAAAGTTACTGCTGTGATTCCCATTGTGAAAGTGATGAAATAAACTTACCTTAGTGCATAAAAGATTGTGAAATGAAAAACTGTTATAAATTCTGGTTGTTTAATAATGAAATGATAATTACATAAACTTTTCTGCACTGGGAAGAAAGAACTTCATCATTTCAAGCCCAGCACTGAAGGCAATAATGATAGCATACAATGGTGGACTGTAGAGGAAGTTGTCCTATTGTATTTTCAAGAATGTATGGAAGGGAAAGGAATGTTATGGAACATTGCTAGGGATTCAGTGGTAGGTAATTAGGAAGGGAACACAGCAGGAGAAAAATTGTGGAGTTCCTTTGTCTTCAATATATGAAGACAAGAGAAATTAGAAGAAAAGTTAGAAATGGAAGACTGGGATGATATCTTTATATAAATAGATAAGTGTAACTTTTTGTAGTTATTAATCCATAGAGGATTATTTCAGTTAAAATATGAAAGGAACTTTATTGCTTGCCAGTTCATATCCAAATTGGCCTAGTAAATTTTGTTTATTTAGGATTTTGTCTGATAAGTGATTTCTGATATAGTTTTAGTTATTTCATTAGAATCTTTCATATAGAAGGCAAAATGGCTCTGATGCAATACACTGTTAATATGTTTTTAGTAATTTATTCAGTAAAGTTTACTGTTATTTTCATATAGAAAGTAAATCAAGTTATCGAAGTGTTTTTTTTTTTTTGGATGAAGAAAAGATATGTTTTCCATGAATTAAGATGGAAAAAAAGAGTTTAAGTTATGTTGTTGTCATATAGAGAGCAGTTTTTATGTTAGTCTTTCTCCTGTATGAATTCGAGAAGAAATAAAAGTTTCTGTAGGAGACAGACTAAAATTCTTGAAGTTGCTTGTGTAGTTAAGTAGTTGGGTTGATGTTGTATATATTTATGCTTTTGATAAATTAAAGATTTTCATTTAACCACTCGAAGTGTGAGAAAAAAAGTAAAAAATATTTACCCCCCCCCTCCACGGGGCAGAGATTTTTGCCTGCCTGGTTGGCTGAGTGGTTAGCTTATCTGCTCTCCAGCGAAAATGCTACAGGTTCAAATCCCACTGTGGGCATGGATGTTTGTGATTGTCTGTGAAAACACCAGTGGTGCTGGTGGGGCAGTAGATGCCGTTGGTGTAGTTGTGGTTCATTGTAGCTGGTGGATTGGTGGAGGGAGAGAGTTGTAGAGTAGGTGCCCTCCCTTGAGTTTTTGGACTCCCTGGAGGTGTCAAGTAAATAATAAAAGTAATAAAATATTATTAAAGCAAGAAAATCCCTTAAGAGCTGGCAGAATATGCCTTTCTCTCATCAACTGCTCTTGCACTTTATTATAAAAGGCAATCATAGCCAGCCTGGTTGGCCGAGTGGTTAGCATGTCTGCTCTCCAGCCAAAATGCCGTGGGTTTGAATCCTGTCATGGGCATGGATATCTGCGATTGTTTGTGAAAATAACTATGGCAGTGGTGGGTAGTTCATTGTAGTTGGTAAATTGAGTGGTGAAGACAGAGAGTTGTAGAGTAGGTGCCCTCACTCGATGAGTCTTTGGACTCCCTGGAGGTGTCATGTAATAATAATAATGTCTTTAAAGCGGTTAGTTTATATGTTTGAAAAGAAGTTGCATGCTTAGTGCTTTCCACATCATTCGGAGTTGTGATTTGAAGAATTCATGGATGCTTGTGTAGTTAAGTAGTTGGGTTGATGTTGTATATATTTATGCTTTTGATAAATTAAAGATTTTTATTTAACCACTCAAAGTGTGAAAGAAAAAGTAAAAAATATTTAAAAAACTTTCACAGCTTTACACATATAATCAAAAAATGTATAAAATTATATTATATTATATAATAATTGCATAATAACTTGGGCAAAGGGCTAATCACCCCTCCCTGTAAAAATTATCTGATTATGGAAACTGCAAATCTGGATGACCAAATGCTGCTGGCAACAGATGTGACTTGCGAGACCCCCAAGAAGACAGTTATCTAGCCTGGTCTGATGTGGATAACGTATATATGACACACCAAGGGGAAAGCCTTTCGGAATCCTTGTTGTTGAAAGAGTCACTTATGAAGTCAAAAAATTTTAACGATTGGATAGTGGAATGTCAGAACACTGTACCAGGTAGGAAAAACTAGGCAGGTAACAAATGAAATGGTCAATTATAAGTTAGACATTTTATGCATCAGTGAACTCAGATGGACTGGTTTTGGTAGACTTATAACTAAAGACAACAAGGCAATATCATACTCTGGATCAGAGGAGAATCATGAAAAAGGAGTTGCACTAATATTGAACCCAAAAGTAACCCAAAGCCTGATGGAATGGGAACAAGTAAACGAGAGAATTATAAAAGCCAGGTTTTATTCCAAATTTATCAAACTTTCTGTTGTGCAGGTTTACATGCCTACTAATGATGCAGATGAAGAAATAAAAGAATGTTTTTATGAACAACTCCAAAAAGTAATAAATTCTATTCCAAAACACAATATGATAATGCTCATTATCAATCTTAATGCAAAATTGGGTAAAAGGTCATGTGTAGAAGAAAAATCCTTAGGTTTCGAGGCTTGTGGAGACTGAAATTAAAAATGGAATGATGTTTGCATCCTTTTGTGAAATGAAAACCTTTTCATTGGAGGAAGTAAATTCAAGCATAAAGAAATACATAAATTGACTTGGATCACACCGGATGGCAGCTATCAATAGTAAATTCGCAAAATCCATGAGTGATGTGAGAGTCAAACGTGGTGCAGATGTTGGTTCTGACCACTTCTTGTTAGTGACAAAGTTGAAATTAAAACTTCAAAGTGTATTAAGAAAGAAAAGAAGTTCAAGAACTGCATTTGATACTGAAAAATTAAAAATTAAAGCAACAAGAGAAAAGTTTGCTTTGGAGATAAAGAACAGATTCAATATATTAGAAATTGAGAAAAATCAAGATATAACAGTAGAAAACAACAAAATAGAAGAATATTGGAAAAACTTCAGGAATACATAAAATGAAGTTACTGAAGATGTAATTGGTAAACGAAGAAAAAAGAAAAATAAAGAATGGTTAACTGTAGAAACTTGGAAGATCATTGAAGAGAGAAAAAAGATTAAATCATTAATCAACAATACAAATTCTGAGCGATTATATAAGGTACATAGCAATCGCTATAATGAACTACCGTATATTATCGCGTATAACGTGAAAAATTTATGGTCTAAAGTTAGGGGTTTGCATTATATGCGGATCTTAAAAAAAATAACATCTTATTAGACTTGCAGACACAATATATACCTAATGCCTATGCAACGAAATCCACTTGACCCACTTGCATCCGGCGACTGAGCACACATCGTATCTGCGCATAAAGCCACTAATGTAAGTAGTGCTAATATCCCGCCCCTTGGCTGAATATATTAGCACAGTTATATTGGTTTAACCCAGTGTTTCTCAACCTTTTTTGGATCATGCCCCCCCCCCCCTCTAGCATAATAGTCAACGAAGTTCTGAAAAAGTATAATATAAATATGAACATGTACATTTTCTAATTGCCTCCCTGTGGGGCATACACCCCATGTTGAGAAACACTGGTTTAACCACAGTTCATTTTAAATATCATTCGTTAAACAAACCTAGCCTGAAAATGAGCCAACAGAAACGTAAACGTTCATCTTTTGAAGCAGGATTTAAATTGCGTGTCGTGCAGTTTGCAGAAGAACATAATAACAGTGTTGCTATGAGAGAATTTGGTGTAGCAGAGAGTAATATTAGACTTTGGCATAAGCAAAAAGAGAGTCTTGAAAAAATCCCCAAAACGAAACGTGCCTGTCGTGGAAATGTAGCATCCTTTCCAGAACTCGAAGAAGAGCTAAATGAATGGATTTTGACGCAACAATAAGATGGCATTATAGTAACAAGAAATGCAATTCGTTTTCGAGCTCTACAACTTAAGAATGGTAAATTCAAGGACACACCAGGTATTTCATCTTTTCTTCCTTCGCTTAGGTGGTGCAACAGATTTATGGAACGCAAAGCATTAACATTACGACACCGAACAAAAATTGCACAGAAGTTACCAAAGCAGCTTAAAGAAAAAGTGGAGTCGTTCCATAAATTTATCATAAAATTACGGAAGTGTCACGGATATGAACTTTCCCAAATAGGCAATATGGATGAGACGCCCATGTACTCTGATATGTCTGGGAATCAAACAGTAAACTCAGTTGATGAAAAGAGTGTCCTCATAAAAGCAATGGGACATGAAAAAACACATTTTACCATTGTTCTGGCATGCATGGCAGATGGAACCAAATTAAAGCCAACAGTGATATTTAAAAGGAAGACAATTCCAGAGCATATGAAATTTCCACCAGGAGTCTTTGTTCATGCCAATCAGAAAGGTTGGATGGATGAAGAAGGTATACAATTGTGGCCAGATCAAGAATGGAACATATGTCCAGGCAGCTTGTTATGTCAACAAAGCATGCTAGTCTGGAATATGTTCCGGGCACATTTAACAGAGGCAAGCAAAGAGAAAGCACGTGAGCTACGTACAGACCTAGCAATCATTTTAATTAATAGATTAAAAAAGGAAATCGAAAATGTACTAAGAGAAAAACAGGTAGGTTTTCGAACTGGTTGTGGAACCATTCAACAAATATTCACTCTTAGAAATATAATTGAACGATGTATAGAATTTCAAGCCCCACTTTACCTAAGATTAATCGATTTCAGTAAAGCATTTGACTCAGTAAATAGAGAGAATTTTGGAAAATATTAGAAGAATATGGAATAGCTTATAAATTTATCAACATTATTAAGAATATGTATGATGGCAGCAAGTCTTGCGTGGAAGTAGATGGAAAACTTACAGACTTCTTTATCATTGAAACTGCAGTTAGGCAGGGTTGTGTGTTATCTGTTCTATTATTTATAATTTTAATTAATTGGATTATGAAAAACTCAATTAATCATCAAAAGAGAGGAATATGTTGGAACTTTAATTCCACACTGGAAGACCTTGATTTTGCTGATGACATAGTGCTCCTGTCTTCCAAGTTGACTTACAGCTAAAAACTGATGTCTTTGCTCAATTAGCAGAAACTGTGGATCTACAAATAAACAAGAAGAAAACCAAGGTCATGCGAATAAATGAAAAAAAATAAAGCAATTAAGTTAAAACATGAAACAATTGAAGATGTTGATACTTCTACATACCTTGGATCAGTAATAAATAAACAAGGTGACACTGACGAAGACGTTTTACAAAGAATTGCTAAAGCACAAAATTGTTTCGGGTAATTAAACAAATTATGGAAAGCATCAAATATTACAGTTAAAGTGAAAAGAAATGTCTATAAATCTATTGTGTGAGCAATACTGCTATATGGCTCTGAAACTTGAAAACTTACCAAGGCACAAAGTAATAAATTGGACATTTTTCAAAACAAGTGTATAGGAAGAATTTTAAAATTCTTCTGGCTAAATACAATTATTAACGAGGAACTTTTAAAGAAAACCTTCTCCAAGTCAATAGATGAAGAGATTCTCCTAAGAAGATGGAAATGGACCAAGCATAAATTCTGCATCCCATCTTTGTTTTCCAAATTTTAAAACCTCACATTTTGCAACATTGAACTCACATCCCCATTTCCGTGCCCAATCACTCAATTTATTCAAGTCTTCTTGTAAGGCTACAAGATCTTCACTACACTTCATGGTTCATCCCAACTTTGCATCATCTGCAAACAACATAATATCTCCATCCAAAACTTAACCAATATCATTAATATACAAGTTAAACAGTAATGGCCCTGAGCCAGACCCCTGAGGCACTCCACTAGTGACTTTTCCTGGATATCACTCCTCCATACACAACTTGTTGATACCTATCAGATAGCCAGTCTCCAATCCAATGCACTAGTCTAATATCCAACCCCATCTGTTCTAGTTTGACTGTCAACTTATCATGACGTACTGTATCAAAAGCCTTTACGAAATCCAAGTATATTACTGTGTAACCTTCTCACGCTGCCCAGGGAAGCAGTCACTTATTACAATAAAGTAAGAAGATTACTAAAACATGACCTCCCTTTAGCAAATCCATGCTGTCCATCAAAGATAATACCATTGTTGTCAACCCAACTCTGGATCCTAGTTCTCACAAGCTTCTCCAACAACTTAACCACAACACCTGACACACAGTTATGTCTATAATTTGATGCTTGAGTTCGATCACCTCCTTTACGAAGTGACACAATCTTGTCCTCCTTCCACTCCTTAGGAACTTGACCGAGTGCAAGACTCGTATTAAAAAAATATGTCAAGGCAGGTGTCAACTCCCTGGCACATCCCTTCAGAAACGTGGTGATATATTATCAAGTCCCACAGCCTTATTTAGATCTAGTTTACTCAACTCGCCATACACCTCTTGCTCACTTTCAGACAGTCTCTCCTCCCAATCATCAACTGCTCTCAATCTCTCTCCATGAAGTCACATTTACAAGATTGAAAGACCTTTATAAACTGTTCATTAAGTATCTCCACCACACATTCTGCAACAGCTGTCTTTATACCATTTTCTCCAATCAATGTCATCCTTCCATAATCATTCTTTCTTTTGCTGGCTACATATCGAAAGAACTCCCTAGGATTTTTTTGGCTTCATTAGCTAACTGCAGTTCATACCTCCCTTTAGCTACTCTCACCAACCAAGTCACCCTCCTTGCCTGGTCTTTGTAGACCTCATGGAATTGGTTATTTCAACTTCTCTTATGCTGCCTCTACAATGCTCTTTTTCTCCGTATTGCATGCTTAATCACTTTATTCATCCATCTCACACCTACCTTATTTAACCTTGGAATACATTTAGACATTGCACTCTACTAGATAGTTTTTGAAAATCCCCCAAGCTGCATTGATCTCTTATGCAGCTTGGGGGATATGCAGCTAACTCCTCATTCCATGCTACACCCGTAAGCTATCTCCTTGAGCTCTTCATAATCACCCTCCCCCCCTGTAGTTCCACATATACCCTTTTCTAACAGAGGTCCTCACACTACTGGCAACCACCCAGATAATCACCTCATGATCACTCTCACCAATTGGTGGATGAATTGACACCTCATTTATAATTATATCCTCTGATGAGATGACCAAATCCAAGATCCTCAATCTCCGTGTGCCTTCAGTTACATACTGTCTGAGGTAGTTATCCCTCAAAAACTCATTTTCTTTACTTCCAGTTGCTATCTCATCATTCCAGTCTATATTGACATAAATAAAATCACCTATTATGATAACCCTTTTCTTATTTGCTTGCTAATTTGATTACGCATTTCATTATCACCACCATCCACATTACCTGGTCTATAACAACATCCAGCCAAGTATTTGATTCTGTTCACCTCTATCTCACACAATACTGCCTGAAAACCACTAGCACTATTTCCCTCTTGCATCTCTACTTAACTGTTTCTCTATCACGCCCCCTCCATTTTTTACCCCTTCTATCCTCATGAAACACCTCATACAAATGAAACACCTCATGAAACACCTCATGAAACACCCATCTCTATTCCTGTCAGGATGTCATCCTCTTCCAAATATCTCTCATTTATTCCAACAATCTTTGGGTGAACATATGCAATTAGTGCAACCATTTCATCTGCCTTGTTTCTTATACTTCTAGCATTTGTATACAAACACAACAGCTAATTTCTGGATCTACAGCTAGTTCCACCGATACCACTCACTCGATGTGATCTCTCCATGCTCGACTGGGGCAATTTCCCTTTCTGCCCATTAATTCTAGAACTCTCCCCAATTCCAAATGTTTCCTCTCAATCCCAGGTCATCCCATTCCTTTCCAGTCTACACATGCTCTCACCTCCTTTTGGAGCATCCACCCTTCTCATGTTGTGTACACCTGTCCACTCTGAGCCTCCCCATTTCCCTGCTCCTCTTGCACACCCTTTCTCTCATTTTCTATACTCATACCACTCACTTCCCCATTCATAACCACCTCTTCAAAATCTCCTATCTTACTCTCCTGCTCTTCCACATCAATTCCCGCTTGATCTGATTCATTCTCTGTACTCACTTCTCTACCTTCCAGCAGCAGTCTCTCCAAGCGACTCACACCATAACCACTCAAATGCAGTTCATTGCCCCCATACAGTTCACTTTGTCCTTCAAACTCATTCCACACATTAACAAACTGTACTCCCATCTCCTCACACATTTCAGCCAGCATATCATTCATAATCCTTGCTCTCTGCCTCATCTCACCACAGTCATATCTAGGCGACATGCTCACTACCCTTCCTGTCACACTATTCTCTTTTATCCTTTTAAGGAGCCTGCTGATATCCATTCTGACATGCTCTTTGTCCTCTGTCAAATCATTCATACCTATTAAAACCATAAACTCCTTTGCTTGCTCCATCCTCATATCCAATGCCTTGATTACTCTACTAATTTTACCACCTGGTAAACATACCCTATGCATTGTATCATCCAGCACACCTTTAATAATGGAGTCGCCATACAATGCCACTCGCTCATCTTTCGTTAACTCTTTCATGCCATCAAAATTTGTTCTAATAGTTTTTACCTGAATTTTCTTAATTTCATTCCACATCCATTTCATCTCTTGCCTCATCCAATCCAATTCAACTCCGAAATCTTGCGTCACATTATCTCTATCATTCAATCTTTCTAACTCTCGACCCCTTCTTCTCACTTTCACTCTAATTCATCCTTCTGCGTTTCCATTCTTTCGGTCCAACATGCGTTCAACGTTCGGTATCATTCATTCTTTCGATTTTTTCTACTTTCGATTCCTGCATCACGCCATTTCCAGTTTCATTTGTTCTCTCAATTTCGTTCCTTTCCATCACTCTCGTCCTTTTTAACATATGATACGGTTTTCAGATCACTCATTTTCTTTTTTATTTACTGGACCTCTCTTTCACACCATCCTTCTCTTTCGAACGTGCACTCAATTTCCCTTCGACATTCTTGCTATTAACACTTTCTGTCATCAATTTTATGTTAGCATTCATCAATAGGAATATGTCACTCTATATTGGACAGCAGAGCTTGATCCAATGTAAGACTGATATTAGACAATTATGTCTAGATAGATGTCAACTCTTTGGCACATTCTTTGAAATTATGCAGTGATATATCATCAAGTACCACAACCTTACTAATATCAAATTTGCTCTTTTACCCATGTACCTCTTGCTCACTTAGAGTCAGTTTCTCATCCTCATCATCAACCACTCCCAAAACCTCCATGATGTCAAATTCACAAGGATGAAAGACCTTTATGATCTGCTAATTTAGCATCTCACCTATGTCCTCTGCTGCAGTTGTCCTTATATCATTTTTGCCAATCAATGTCATCCTACCTAATAATTCTTTTTTCTTTTTTTCTGGCTACATATCAAAATAACTCCCTAGGATTTTTTTGGCTTCATTACCTAACTGCTGTTCATACCTCACTTTAGCTACCCTCACCAACCAAGTCACCCGCCTTGCCTGGTCTATATAACCCTCATGAAATTGATTATTACCACTCCTCTTAGGCTGATTCCATAATGCCTTTTTCCTCTTATCTCATGCTCAAACTCTTTACACATCCATTTCATATCTAACTTATTTAACCTTCTACTAGACAGTTCTTGTATGTCACCCAAGCTGCAGTGATATCCTTTCTAGACAACTCCACATTCCATGTTACACCTGCAAGCTGTCTCCTAAGCTTATTATTATCACCAGCCTGGTAGTTCAACATATACCCTTTCCTCACAGAAATCCTCGCATGGTTATCAACCACATAGGTAATCACTTCATGGTCACCCTCACAAATTACTTCAGGCAATATGTAAGAGAGAGCTCTTACATGTTGCCTGAAGTAATTGTCTCTCAAAAATTTGAGTAACTCATTTTCTTTACTTCCAGTTGCTATCACATCATCTCGGTCTATATTGCCATAATTAAAAACTTGGCTAATTTGATTATACATTTCATGGTCACTACCATTCACATTACCAGGTCTATAACAACATCCGATTAATTATTTCATTTCATTCACCTCTATCTCACACCATACTCCCTCAAAAACCACTACCACTATTTCCGTCTTGCAACTCTACTTTTTATGGACATAACTCATTCTCCATTATCACCAGCACTAACTACCCTTACCTTTTTACCCTTTCTATCTTCATAAAACACATCATACCCTTCCATATCTATTCCTGTCATGGTGTCATCCTCATCCAACCATGTTTCACTTATTCCAACAAATGTTGGGTGAACAGACTCAGTAAAGAAACCATTTAATTTGTCTTCTTTCTTACACTTTTAGCATTTGTATATAAACATAACAGCTCATTCATGGATCTATAGCAAGTTTCACTGATACCACTTATTACATGTGACATCTCCATAATTAACTCAAGATATTTCTTTTCTCCTTATTCATCTTGGAACCTTCTTCAAATCCAACTGTTTATTTCTGCTCCCAGGTCATTCCCTTCCCTTTTTGTCTACAGATGCATTCACCTCCTCTTGAAGCATCAACCTTTTACATGCTGTGTTCCCCATGTCCAACCTGAGTCTCTGCATTTCCCTGTTTGTCTTGTTCTCTCATTCTCTATACTCATGGTACCCACTTCTTCATTCATAACCACCACTTCAATATCTCCTTTCTTACTCTCCCATTCTTTCACATTGCTTACTTAATCAGATTCATTCTCTGCACTCATTTCTCTACTTTCTAGCAGCAGTCTCTCTAAATGACTCACACCAAACCATTCAGATGCAGTCCATCACTCTTATATACTTAATTTCGTTCTTCAAACTCATTCTACACATTAACAAACTACACACCTCTCTCTCTCTCTCCTCAGATTTCTGTTAACATATAAACCAGAATATGAGAGGAGATTAGCCCTAAGATCCAAAGAAAATCCTAGGGAATTTTTTAGCTATGTGGCCAGTAGGAAGAGAAATGACTGTAGAAGAATGATATTGTGGGATAAAAATGGGAATAGAGTGACTGATGCAGAGAACATCATGGAATTGTTCAATGAACACTTTATTGGAGTATTTCATTCTAGAGGAGTCAGTTTTAATGCTAGAGGGATAGGGCAGGTTCGAGGTTTAGAGGTACAGGAGGAGAGTGTGGTCCAGATACTGAGTACTCTGGATGTCAGTAAAGCTTTGTGGATGGTATTTCACCATGCATTTTGAGAGAATGTGCTAGGGAACTGACAGTGCCTTTGACCTGGCTTTTCAATGAAAGTCTGGCTGCGGGAAAGGTGCCCATGGAATGGAAGGAAGGAAAGATAGTGCCATTGCATAAGGGTGGGAACAGACTGGAAGTGTCTAATTATAGGCCAGTCTGTGTGTCATCAGTAGTTGTTAAGATCGTGGAGAAAGTAGTGAGGGACCGTATACAGCATTGGGCAGATGAGAGTAATGATATCTGTGAGAGTCAACATGGATTTGTGGAAGGGCGCTCTTGTTTTAGCAATATGCTAGCCTTTTAAAATAAAGTTACAAGAACAATAGATGAGGGAAAGGCATATACTGCCATTTTCTTAGACTTAGCGAAGGCATTTGACAGGGTGCCACATGATAAGCTGATATTTCAGTTGCAGCACATGGGTCTAGATGTCAGATTGGTCAACTGGATTCAGGATTCACTGTCTGATAGGTATCAAAGAGTTGTGTATGGTGGAGCAGTTTCAAGGAAGCAGAGGGTTACAAGTGGGTTCCCACAGGGCTCATTACTGAGACCTATGTTGTTTAACCTTAATATCAATGACATTGCCAGTGAATTGCAAGGGGATATTCAGTTGTTTGCGGATGATGCGAAGCTGGGAAGGATTATTAGTAATAGTGCAGATGTGGTAGCCCTGCAAGAGGATTTGAATAAGCTAGATAGATGGGCAAATGAATGGGAGGTGTCAGTTTAATGCAGCAAAATGCAAGGTCGTGAGGTTTGGGAAACATCGATGGAATGCTGCATACTCTATAGGAGGAGTTATACTGAAGGAAGTAGGGGAGACAAGAGATCTGGGGTTGATGATTGTTAGAAACCTAAAATTTAGGGAACATATTGCAAAGGTGGTGAAGGTAACACAGAGGATTGCTGCAATAATGAAAAGGACACTGACCTGCAGAGATGAAACAGTTATCATTCCGTTGTATAAGACCCTGATCAGACCACACTTAGACTATTGTTCTCAGATTTGGTCCCCAGGATAAATTACTGTGAGAGAGTTCAAAGGGGGATAACAAATATTGTTTCTGGACTGTACAAGGATAGTTATGAGGATCGACTGAGGAAATGTGGACTGCAGAGTTTGGTGGATAGAAGAAGGAGAGGTGATATGATTGAGACTTTTAAACTGTTGAGAGGTGTTTATAATAGATTTAGTTTAATCCTTTATCCCAGTGAGAGCAAACAAAGTTTGCGCCTGAAAATATCTTCAGGACTAAATATAGTGTTGTACTATCTTATCCAGTAAGTAGTGCAACACCAAGGCAACTCGTGGCAAAGGTGGAGCAAGCTACCAGGCACTTCTAACCCAGTATCTCCCATAATACAAAACACATTTCCTATGTGGATATGTATACTGTTATGCATTAAAGGGATTGGCCATCTACCCAGACTAGTTTCGACCTTTATTGAGGTCTCTTCAGTGGGAGCCAGGCCCAGAGCTGGAGATACCAGGCAGAAGCAGTAGCAAGTCATCTGTGCCTATGGGAGTTGCCAAAAGGTTTATCACCTTTTTTTGAGAGGTGGTTACAGGGTTGACACTGGGGAGTTCTTTCGCTTGGTTGAACAGTGGGAAGGAGTGATGACAAGAGGCCATCCCTGGAAGTTACAAAAGGAAACTGTGAGCAATAGGGTGAGGAGTGGTTTCTTTGAATGGAGGGTGGTTGAACCGTGGAATGCATTGCCTGATGGAGTGGTGAGAGCGAGAACGGTCAATGAGTTTAAGGAGTGCTATGATAGACTCTGTGTTTCTTAGGGGAGAGACCTCCCCTCGATGAATTGTGACAGACTTTATGTTCTTAGGAAGGACCTCCCACGATGAGTCTTTTGACTCCATGGAGGCCTGAATAATAATAATAATATCATTCACATACTCTGCTTCATTTCTTCACTGTCATACCTGGGCAACATGCTGACTACCTTACCTATTACACTATTATTGCTTATCCTTCTCAATATCCTACTAATATCCAGTCTTACATGTTCCTTGTTCCCAGTCAAGTCATTTGTGCCTATTACCATTACCAACTCTTTTGCTCGCTTACATCTCATATCCAATGCCTCACTCACTCTATTCATTTTATCTCCAGGAAAACAAACCTTGTGCATCTTCTTTTTTATCACACCTCGAAAAATAAATCCCCATACAACATTACTCATGTGTCTTTCATTACCTCTTTCATACTGATATCATTCCATTTCATCATTTTCACTCTTTCACAAGTAATTCAAATTCTCTTAATTTCACTCTTTATCCATTTTATATCTTGCCTCATCTTAACCAACTCAGCTTTCAAATCTTGCATCACATTTTTGCTCTCATTAACTCAATTTTATTGTCAGCTATACATGCTTGTTCGCCGTTAACCTTACCTTTAATTGCACTCTGTTTTTCAATTTCTGCTACAACTGTATTATTTTTGTGTTTCTTACCATCAATTGTATAGTTCATCAGATAGCTTCTTTGCTTTTTCAAAACTCATTTTTATCATTTTTTTTACTGCTCTTTTACACTGTTCCTCTTTGCTAATACATGATCACTGATCCTTCTCATGACATTCTCACTACTAGCACTTTCGGTTACCAATATATTACAAAGTTGGGTAGGGCGATAGTGAATGCAGAAGATGTCAAAGTCTTGCAAGATGACTTAGATAGATTGGAGTTCTGGACAAAGGAGAATGGATGTCAATTTAATGTGACAAAATGTAAGGTTATGCATTTCGGAGTGAAAAGATTAGCAGCAGTATACCACATTGGTGGAACTGTACTCCAAGATATTGATGAGGACAGGGACTTGGGAGTGTTGGTGGATAGGGAGATGAAGTTTAGGGGGCACATTGCGAAAGTAGCTAAATCAGCTCATCAACTCACTTGGTTGTTGAAAAATACCTTGACGAGCAGAGAAAAACAAGTTATTGTACCTCTGTACCGAGCCCTGATAAGACCTCATCTCGACTACTGTGCCCAGATTTGGTCACCTCGGTTCCTTCTTGATGGGGAGGAGGTGGTGAGGATCCAGAGGCGAGTGACTAAGATGATAGCAGGTCTATGGAATGAACCATATGAGAACAGGTTGAAGATTTGTGGGTTGCAGAAACTAGTTGATAGGCGAAAAAGGGGAGATATGATTGAGACATTCAAATTGCTAAAAGGATTCTATAGGATTAATTCAGATGATATTTTTGAGATCAGGACTGGTGGTGGGAGAACTAGGGGACACCCATGGAAGCTGGGCAAGAGTGTGGTTAGTAGGGGTGTTAGAGCTGGGTTCTTTACTTTTAGAGTGGTAAATGAGTGGAATAAGCTGCCAGAGTCTGTTGTGGGTGCTATGACAGTGAGCGAGTTCAAGGCAAGGTATGATAGATACTGTGAGAATGTTGAACAGCTGTCTGAACATGATGTTTAGGGCCTCCCTCGATGAGTCTAAGGACTCCTGCTTACTTATTACAATAACGTGATGGATACACACCAGTATATGTAGATTTTGCAAAGGTGTGGTTAAAGTGTTGGAGAGGCCATTGTCAACCAGGATCCAGAATTGGGTTGACCACAATGGTATTATCTTTGCTTGACAGCATGGATTTGCTAAAGGGAGGTCATGTTTTAGCAATCTACTTACTTACTTATTACAATAACGTGCTGGATACACACCAGTATATGTAGATTTTGCAAAGGCTTTTGATGGATTACCACATGAAAAGTTGATAGTAAAACTAAAGGAGATAGATTTGGATATTAGGCTAGTTCACTGGATCAGAGGTTGGCTATCTGATAGGTATCAGCAAGTTGTGTATAGGGGAGCAACATCCAAGAAAAGGTAAGTACTAGTGGTGTGCATCAGGGGGTCTGTTTAGGGCCATTGCTGTTTAACCTGTATGTTAATGATATTGGGGAAAATTTGGATGGGGATATTCAGTTGTTTTCAGATGACCAAAAATTGGGACGATGTAATGAGTAAAGCAGATTTTCTGGCCTTACAAGAATACCTGAATAGATTGAATGAATGGGCACAGGAGAGAAGATGTCAGTTCAATGAAGCAAAACGTAAGGTTTTAAAATTTGGGAAACAAAGATGGGATGTAAAATTTATATTTGGTGGGGATATATTGTTGGAGGTGGAGGAAATAACAAATGTTGGGATGATGGTGAATAAGGATCTAAAATTTAGAGGATGCATTGCCAAAATTGTGAGGACAATACAACGAATTCTGGGATTGATGCAGAGGACATTCACATGTAGAATAAGGAGATTCTTGTTCCATTGTATAAGGGTCTGATTAGGACATACATGGACTACTGTACACGGATTTGGTTACCTGGTTTTCAAAAAGATGAAGAGACGTTGGAAAGGGTGAAGAGGCAACTGAGTAAGGTAGTTTCTGATCTCTGGAATGTTGAATATGATGAAAGGTTGAGAAGATGTAATTTACAGAATCTAGTGTATAGGAGGAAGAGGGGTGATATGATAGATACATACAAATTGGTAAGGAGTTTATATAGGAACAACATTGAAGAGGTTTTTCATAAAATGGTGGAAGATCAGGGGAGAACATGAGGTGATCCCCGGAAGCTGTATAAAGGAGGGTGTAAACAAGGGAGTGAGATGCAGATTTTTTGCATGCAGAGTTGTGAATGATTGGAATGCCTTGCCTGAGAGTGTGGTGTCTGTAGAGAATTTGAATGCTTTTTTTTTTAAGGTGCAGTATGATGAGCTGTGTGTGTGATGAAGGGTCCTCCTAGATTAGACTTTGACTCCATTGGGTATTAGGGTAATAATAATAATAATAATAACAGCAATAAGAAATGCTAGTGGTACTAATGTGTAAGCAAGTTATATATATTTAGAGCTACTGTATTTAGATATCCATTCACTTACTTTTTCTCCTGGTGGTCCAGGATCTCCTGGTAGGCCCATTGATCCTTTCTCTCCCTAAAAGAAGATGATTCAAACAGTTTAATATAAATTCGTATTGGTACTTAAAATTGAGAAAAAAAATTGCATTCTATATATAAATTAACATAATTTAATGTATTAAGCACTGATAGTAAACAACATTCTAAATACATTATGCAGACAGTTTCTAAAACTTCTGTGCAAATAACATGTACTTATGTTCTAAACTAAATTATCCACTCTTAATAAAATGATTGCTATTAAAACAATATATATAAAAACCCATAAAAAAAAAATTTGATACTTACTGTGGGACCAGGGGGACCAGGAGGTCCAATGTCACCTTTGAGTCCAGGAATACCCTATTAAAAATTATCACTGATCTGAATTTGTTTTTGTAGTAATTACAAAGAAGACAAGAATATTATATAAACTTATTTTAAAATAAAGTGTGATTAATGAAAGCAAATGTTTATTTCCATTATTTTCAATTTTTTTCATATACCTGCACTTCATTTTTTTTCATGCTGGGTACAAGTGTTCTTCAGTAGTGTTTGGTGTTGGAATTTTGTTTGTGTTTCTACCGTTTTTTTACTTCCTAAAATGACATCCATAAGAAAGTGCATGTCTACAGCATGGGAAAGTTTAGGTATGAAGATCGAGTTTTGCTGGAAATTTTCTCAGTGGATGCATTGTGAGAATTTTTTTATGTCTGAATTTTATAAATTTTATTAATTGAGAAATTGGAAAAATATGTGAACTGTTAGGGTGAATGAAAAGAAATAAATATTAATGTATGTGAGATGTGAAATGACAGGTTAGAGCATTTCAAAATGGTAGCTAGCATCACCTGTAGTAAACAGATATCAGATGGGAGTAATAGTAATGATAACAAAGGGATGGAGTGGAAAAGCTTAGGCAAGAGTTTACAATAATGAAGAGTGAAATGAAGCATTTGGAAGATGAAATTAAACATCTAAAGAAACAGAGATA
Source organism: Typopeltis vanoorti (assembly GCF_054136105.1). Lineage (NCBI taxonomy): Eukaryota > Metazoa > Arthropoda > Arachnida > Uropygi > Thelyphonidae > Typopeltis > Typopeltis vanoorti. The sequence goes on from NC_143563.1 coordinate 3,146,696, forward strand.
ATGAATAGCAAGATGGCTGAGTTGTGTGAAGCAAAGGAGGTTCAGTTTGTGAATCTATACAGTGAATTTGAAGGGAAGTTGGAATGGTTTAAGGTTATTGGATTGCATCTGAATGGTTTAGTGTCGGACATTTAGAGAAGCTATTAGTTGCTGAGAAGGTACAGAATCAAGAAGTTAGTGTAACTAATGATCAAAGCGTGACTATGAAGCAGGATATCACATTCAAAACAGGCAGTAGGTCAGGATGAAGATAGATACAAGGTTGATAACTGCAACAGAGAACAAAGTTATGGAATGTATAAAGGTGGGGATGAGACAGGCATGAATAACAGAGTCAGGATCAGGGAAGCAGGAGTGGTCAGACAGCAGAAAGAGGTGTAGTAAAGTGAATAAAGTGAATAAAGTAGAGATAGTGTTGTGGGGAGGTTTCAGAGATAGGGGACTGTTATGTTTGTATACAAATGTAAGGAGTATTTGAAATAAGGAAGCTGAGGTTGCTGCACTGCTTGAGTGAGCATGTCCAAAGATAATTCCTGTAAGTGAAACCTGGTTATCTAAGGATGGTGTACCGTCAGGAATAGAAATGGAAGGATATACAATTTTCAGAAAGATGGAAAAGTGAAGAGGAGGGGAGAAGAAATGGTAATGATTACAGAAAATTTGTGTCTCCACAAAGAGTGGAAGTTGAAAATGGTAGTATATATAAAGATTTTGAATCTATGTGACGTGAAGTTGAAATTAAAAGACTAGTATATCTAATAGGATGGTGTTATAGGACCTCTGATAGTGTCTCAATTTTTGCCCTTTGATTGGAAAAGGTCTAAGTTCGATTCTCATCATGACAAGAGGAATCATTACATGTTTTTTTTTTTTCAACTGAAGGTGAGTTAAACACTCTCATATGGAGGTAGCAGGGTTTTTTCTCCCGAAAAATTTTTTCATTCTACATTCACACAATCAGCCTTCAGACCCCACGCAATTTACAGACAAGAAATACCAGTGGTGGTGGTGGTGGTGGTGGTGGTGAGCAGTAGATATTGTTGGTGTAGATGATGGTAGTGGCAGTTTTGCTGTAATTGGTGGATTAAGTGGCAGAGACAGAGAGCTGTAGAGTAGGTGCCCTCCCTCGATGAGTCTTTAAGACTCCTTGGAGGTGTCATGTAATAATAATAATAAATTATCTTCACAAGATGTGGCTGTTAATGACTGCTGCCAGTTGGTGAGAGTAATCATGAGGTGCTTGTTTGGGAAGTTGTGAAACAAGAAAATAATTTCACTTATAATTTCATCACAAATAATTAATAAATAATTTCAACACAAATGATTTTATTTATAAAATCATTTGTGTTCACATATATCCAAAAAAGGAGATATGTGAAATTACAAGAGAGTAAATAAAGTGGGTGAATACAACCATTAATCTTGAGCTACATAAAAAAAAAAAAAAAATTGTGAAGGGAATTTAAGAAGAAAGGTGACATGCAGGCACATGAACAGTACAAAATGTATACGGCAGAATGATTTTATGGAATGCCGATGGTAGGGAGGTGACTGAATCAGTCAAAATAGTAGAATTACTAAGCGAATGCTTTGCAAGAGTACATCATCCAGGCAGTGATATTGCAAGAATGAGGGAACCGATGGTTATAAGGGAACTGAGATGAATGAAATGGAAGTGAATAGCATACTACAGAACTTTAATGTGAATACATCTGTGGGAATGGATAGTATACCAGCTTGAGTCTTATGTGAAGAAGCACAGGAATTGTCAGTGCCCTTAAACATATTGTTTAATTTAAGTTTCAGCTCTGGGTTAGTCCTGAGGGGATAGAAAGAGCGGGAAAATAGTTCCTTTGCATAAAGGAAGCTTCAAGACTGCTGTTGCAAATTACTGAGCAATCAGCATATCAGGAGTCACTGTCAAGGTGGAGAAGTTGGTCAAGAGCAAAATACAGGAATGGATAGATGGAAATGGAATACTGTATGGGGGAGGGGGCAACATGGTTTTGTGAAGGGTAGATCATGCCTCAGTGACTTGCTCATGTTTTGTAATACAGTGACGGCTGAATTGGATAAGGGTAATGGGTTTACAGTGATACTGCTGGACTTGGCAAAGGCCTTTGACAGGATACAACATGAAATTTCAGTAAACTGCAGCACATGTAGTTGGATATAGGGTTGGTGAGATGGATAAGAGGGTGGTTGATGGAGAGATATCAGAGAGTAGCTTATTCAGAAGTATAGTCCAAAAGAAGGCCTGTTACTAGGGGCGTGCCACAGGGTTCTTTTCTTGGACCACTGCTATTTAATTTGTTCATTAATGATATAGGAAAAGATCTGAGAGGAACTGTTCACTTATTTGCTAATGATGCCAAGTTGGGAGCAATAGTGAATACACATGATGTCAAAATTTTGCGGGATGATTTGGATAGATTCACAGACTGTGCTAAGAAGAATGGATGTCAGTTTAATGTGACAAAGTGTAAGGTTATGCATTTTGGGATGAAAAGATTATCATCAGTATATTACATTGGTGGAACTGTACTCCAGGAAATTGATGAAGCCAGAAACGTGGGAGTGTTGGTGGATAGGGAGTTGAAGTTTAGGTGGCACATAGCAAAAGTGTCTAAATCAGCTCATCAGATCACTTGGTTACTGAAGAATGCAGAGACAAGCAGGTTATTGTTCCTCTTTATCGAGCCTTGATAAAACCCTATCTTGACTACTGTGCCCAGATCTGGGTGCCAGAGTTTCTTCTTGATGGGGAGGAGGTGGAGAGGATTTACAGGCCAGTGAACAAGATGGTAGCTGGTCTATGAAATGAACCTTATGAGAACAGGTTGAAGATTTGTGGGTTACAGAAATTGGTTGATAGGCAGAAGAGGGGTGATATGATTGAGACATTCAAATTACTGAGGGGTTTTTACAAGATTAATTCAGAGGAAATTTTTCCAAACAGGTCTCGTGGTAGGAGAACTAGGGGGGCCATCCATGGAAACTGAGCAAGAGTGTCATTAGCACAGGTGTTAGAACTAAGTTTTTTACTTGGAGATTGGTGAATGAGTGGAATAAGCTTCCAGAGTCTGTTGTGGGTGCCATGACTGTGAATGAGTTCAAAGCAAAATATGGTAGATACTGTGCGAATGCTAAATAGTTCTTGACATGATGTTTAGGGCCTCTCTCGATGAGTCTAAGGACTCCTTGGAGTTTCGTGCAATAGCAATAATAATAATAATAATAATAATAATAATAATAATAATAATAATAATAATAACAATAATAATAATAATAATAATAATAATGAGGTAGTTGATTATTAGAAGCTCTATAGTCAACTATCATCAATACACTGGGCAGATGAGCTATGCACAAAAGATGCTGACAGTGAATGGGAATTCATAAGGCAGTATCTGACATAAGCAATATATAACTGCATATTGAGAATTAAGCAAATAAATAGAGTATTAGTAAAATGGATAAATACTGAAATCAAACAACCTGAGTTGGAAAAGAAAATGTTATGGAGGAGGTACAAGACAGTAGCAATCAGATACATGAGGAGTATAGAATACAGGCTAGGAAGGCGACAAGTTATGAGAAGTGTAAATAATGTTATGGCAAGTTACACAGACACTGCCTGAATGTTTTTGTATGCAACCAGGAATAGATCATTATTTGCATAATAAAATATAATAAAATGAGATTCATAGTTGAACGTGATAGAATACAATAACATAATGCATAAAATAGAAAATAATTACAAACAGTTAGCAATATGCACCAAGTGACAGGAATTAAATCTGATAACTACGTAGGCTGTTCAATAAGTAATAAGACTATATTTATACAGAAAACAGATTACCTTTAATCGTTATCATTTACATGGTCTTTTTCAAAGTAACTACTGTGAGACGCGATGCATTTGTCCCAACGTTGCATCCACTTCTTAAACACATGTGAGAGTCCGTTTTTAGAGTTCTTTCAAAACTGCCTCCACAGCTTTTACACATGCTTTGTTGCTTTCAAAATGGTGGCCTCTTAGTGGTTTCTTGAGCAGAGGAAACAGCCAGAAATCACATGGTGTGAGATCAGGACTGTATGGAGGGTGTGGTAGGATATCTGTGTTGTTCTTCTGCAAAATGTCCACTACACAACCAGCAATATGTGGTCTTGCATTATCGTGGTGCAATAAGAAGCCATTCTTCAGCAATGGACGCTTCCTTTTGACGTGCTTGATGATAATCGCTGCTGTGTTGATCCTTGTCTCTGTGATGGACGTTGAAGGTCTTCCCTCATGTTCAAGATCTTCCACATTTTACTTTCCTTCCTTAAAAGTTTTATGCCAGCAAAAAACACTTGCCCTCGACATTGCTTCATCGTGGAAAGCTTCACGTATCATGTTAAAAGTGTCCGATGCCGATTTTTGCAAACACACACAAAATTTAATCGCATAACACTGTTCCAAGGACGCTTCCATTTCGAAGACTGGTCGCACCTCTTAGGCGTGTCGATGAGCACTTGTTTAGTCACGTGACACTCTGGCACATCAGCCCGTATACGCCATCTATCAACCTCTTTTGTTAATACATACAGCAACATTTCTTTATTCCACAGAAATTAATATTGTGATGAGTGGTTTCGCCACAGTAAAATTAGTCTTATTATTTATTGAACAGCCCACGTATATGATTAAATCTCAAATAAAGATAAGAATATCTTAAAGGATGTAACTTTTGAAGAACATAAATTTAGAAAAATTCATACTTAAATACTTATCATTTTCTTGATGTTAATGCAAAATGATCAGAAGAATGACCTTTAAAAAAATCTAATGAGAATACTAAGTAGTATATGATCTTGAACACCCAGTGAAACATTATCTTATTTCTTTGAAATTTGAAAGCTTAAGTGGAAAGCCATGCTTGGTCTCTGGAGAAGAGGTACCCCCTCTTATCTGAATCAAATGTAAGTGAAACCCTTCAAGGGCATGCCTTGAAGACATCCTCCATTCGAGGGTAAATCATTAAAGCAGTCCTCTAAGCCAGCAACTACTTTACAGATTTACAAGAACAGTATACAGGACTGAACCTGGCAATGAAGCAGGAGGAGATTTCCCAATCAGTCAGTGCATAATTCCCCTCTCCTCCCCCATACACATACATAAAAATGCTTGGCCTGAGAGAGAAGCTGAGTGGAGAGACAGAGATTATCTGAAATATCAACTACCCCAACTATCTTTTGGCTGGAGAGCAGATACCTTGATGACTTCACTGTCCATGATTATAATTGGCTTCCTTATTCCAATTTTACTGGCCCAGCTTCAAGAGATTTCTGAAATATCTGATGCAAACAATGATCTAATGCAAAATTATCTATTTGCAAACTGGAATATAACCCTCTTTAATCTCTCAGTCTGATCAAGAATCTCTTAACATTTCAATCTTCTCTTAACCAATTCTCCATCAAGTATACTGTAGAGGTGAGCTGTCTTCTCAGATAATTCAGTCCACAATCTTGTGAATGTTGTAAATGCTGTGAATGCTCATCTTTCAGCTGATCTCACCCTTATACCTTTTGGTATTACACTGCTCCAAGTGCAATAGCTTTCAGGACTTCTACTCTTTTTTCTACAGTCAGAGTATTATTTCCACAATTCTAATACAATACTCGATCAGACTGAGTAATAGAAATCATCTATAATGGGAGGATGGCTCTCATTCTTGACCCTATTCAATATTTCATCCAATATATGTATCTCTATCATCTCAAGTGAACGTAGCGAGTAGATTTGAGCTGTGAAAAAAAAATGTTTTTAATTAGCGTATAGTGTAGCTTTTTATTGCAAACTGTACTGTATTTTATTCAGTTTGGATAAAAGTGACCTTCAGTAATATTGTTTATATTGTGTTTTGCTACTTGTTTGTTCATACTTCTTCTGCTTCTGAAAACAGTATCCATAAAGAAGTGTGTTGGTGGCACGTGAGGCTTCAGTATGGAGATCTAGCTCTGCCTTGAATTTTTTGCAGTGGATGCATTGCAAAAATTGCTTTACGTATGCACAGATAACTGTGAAAGAATTGTGGATTGTTTGGGTAAACGAGAAGAAGGAAAGCAGTAACATGAGGAATAGATTTTTTTACATGGAGAATTGTCAGTGAATGGAATGAATTACCAGAATGTGTTGTTAATGCAAGGAGTGTTACGGACTTTAAGATTCTATATGATAAATATGTTGTTAGTTGAGTGAACCTCCCACGATGAGTCTGTCGAATCCATGGAGAGTGTAATAATAATAATACAGGGTGTTCGGGATAAATTTGACATATTTATAATTAATTATATTTTTCCATAAGTTACATGTATTAACACACACTTCTCTTCATTTAAAAGTTTGGACCCTTCTTCATTCATATACAAGATGTCAGAAAGGATGGATAGCTGGAACCCACCTGAATCATGGAAGAGAATAACTTGTATCATGATGATTCGTGCCCGCCATCAAAATAAGGATATTACGACTGCTGCCCAATGCTCCCTGAATACAGTAAAAACAATCAGGCATGAACTAGAGACTTGCAATGGTGACTACGAGGATGTAGCAAGAAGAAAGATCCCTAGCAGACGATCTGATTGCGTTCGTACAGCAGAATTCCTCGCAAATCTGCAGGAACAGGTGTTGAAGAACCCTGGCATTGGAATTCGGGCTTTGTTCGTGGAGTTGCTAACTGTAGTCAAGCCCTGGATAACAAGGGTAGCCAATGGTAGGCCGTATGTATGGCAGCAGGATTCGGCCCCTTGCCACACCTCTGGGAAAAGTCAAAAATGGTTGTCTGAAAATTTCTACGACTTCACCAGTCCAAATGTTTGGCCTCCAAACTCCCCAGACCTTAACCCCATGGATTATTTTGTATGGGGCACAGTTGAAAAAGACACCAATCGCACTTTCAGTAATACAAAAGCCCAGTTAATGGATAAAATTAAAACAGTTTTTGCGGCCCTTCCCAGGGAGACTGTAGCATCAGCTTGTTCGAGGTTCCGAAGCAGAATTGAAGCTGTGATCGATGCTAATGGTGGTTATTTTGAGTAAATCTTGTTGATAGTATTGTAATTAACTCTGCCTGTAATGTTTTTTTGTCAATTCATTAAATTTAATAGATACAAAGAAGATTTTCTTTTTCCTTACGAAACTGTCAAATTTATCCCGAACACCCTGTATATGAAAAGTGTCTTGATAGATTAGAGCAATTAAAAATGGGAGCAAGTGTCGGGACCGAAATACAAGAGTTAGTGAAAATGGATAGAGAAATGAAACATCTGCAAGAGGATAAAGAAACATCTAAAGAAGAGATTGGCTGATGAAAATGAGAAGGAGGAAGTTAGTATTACGAAGAAAGAGTCAAAGGATAGTTGTATATCACTGTATGGGGACTCAATGATTAGAGGTGTGATGACAAATAAAGGACACAAAACATGCTTTCCTAGTGGAACAATGAAGCAAATAACTGATGCACTGCAGAAAAGGAAAGAGTCAAAATTAGTACCAGTTATGAGCACAAATGACTTAGTTGGAGAAAAAAAGAATGTTGATAGAGACTTGAGGAAGTTGTTGCAGCATGTAAAGAAGAATAGTGTTGTTTGAATGGTCGTAGGCATGTTACCCAGATATAACAACAGTGAATTGATAAGGAAAGCAGAGATAATGAATAGTAAGATGGCTGAGTTGAGTGAATTTGAAGTAAATTTGGAATGGTTTAAAGTTGACAGATTGCATTTGAATGGGTTTTGTATGGGGCATTTAGAAAGGCTGTTATTTTCTGAGAAGGCACAGAGTCAGGAAGTTAATGTAGTAAATGATCAGAGTCTATTTGTGAAGCAGGATAGCACAACTAAACAGATTGAGATTGTATGACATGAGGAAAAAATGGATATGAGGTTGAAGATGTGGTTGCAGTAGAACAAGGTGACGGAATGCATAAAGGTGAGGATGAGACAGGCAGGAATGGAAATCACAGTCAGAATCAGGGAAAAGAGAGTGACTAGAACAAAGAGAGCGGTGTAGTATAGCATCTAGAATAGAGAACGTTGGTGCTGGTAGAATGGCTTATGTTTGTATAAAAAGGTAAAGAGTATTTGAAACAAGAGATCTAAGTTTGTTGTATTGACTGAGTCACTATGATCAAAGATAATTGGCATAAGTGAAACTTGGTTGTCTGAGGAGGATGTGATGTTGGGAATAGAAATAGAAGGGTATATAATTTTCTGGAAGGATAGAAATGTGTAAAGAGGAGGGGGGGGGGGGTGCTGTTAATGATTGCAGAGGAATTGTGTCCACAGTAAGGAAGTTGATAGTGCATGCACAGATTTTGAATCTGTGTAGTGTGAAGTTGAAAGAAACAGGTTAGTATATCAGACATAATGCTGTTATAGGCCATGGAATGCAGAGAATACTGATTGTGAAATGGTTAGGAAAATATATTGGGCATGTAAAAAGAAGGTGATCCTGATGTTAGACTTTAATTACAGGAACAAAATGGAAGAAGGAGAATGAGTCTGTAAAATTTCTGAGAGATATGTATCTTAAGAAGCATGTGACTGAAGCAACTAGAGGCTTTAATGTTTTGGATTAGGTGATAACTTCACAAGATGTAGTTGTTAATGAGGTGATTACACTGCTACCAGTTGGTGAGAGTGATCATGAAGTGCTTGTTTGGGAAATGATGAAACAAGAAAAGGTTACTGCTAAAAATGGATATACGTGGAAGTATAAAGCGGGTGATTATAAGAAGGTCTGTAGTCAGTTATCCTCAGTATGTTGAGTACGTAAGCTGAGCAGAGAAGATGTTAAAAATGCATGAAACTCACAAGGTAGAATCTGGCAAATGTATAACTGCATACAAAGGATTAAGGAAGTAAATAGAATAGGAGTGAAATGGATGAACAGTGAAATCAAGCAAGCTGTACTGGAAAAGAAAATGCTATGGAGGAAGTACAAGACTGTGATGATCAGATCCATGAAGAATATAAAGTGCAGGTTAGAAAGTTGACGAGCATGGTAAAGAAAGAAAAGGTGCAGTATGAAAGGAGATTGCCTCATCAGGCCAAGGTTAACTCAAGGGAATTTTTCTGCTAAAGAATAATTATGACAGATATTATGGAAGGGAGGCAAGTAGTAGGAGAATTGGAAGTGAAAGAATCTGAGGTGTATCAGATGTTGATTGGGTTAGATGTTAATAAGTCTGTTGGGAATGGATGACATATCATCATGTATTCTAAAGTAATGTGCACTACAGTTGGTTATGATCTTGAATTGGTTATTTAATGAAAGCCTTGCAGTGGGTAGGGTTCCTAAGGAGTGGAAAGAAGGCAAAATAGTACCAATCCACAAGCATGGTTCTAGTACAGAGGTCTCCAATTAAAGACCAGTTCGTATAACTGTGGTTGTGGTCAAGGCGTTAGAGAGAGAGATTGGTTAGGAATAGAATACAGGATTGGGTTGATGGTCAGCATAGATGTGTAAAGGGTAGATCCAATTTTAGGGATTTACTTGCATTTAATGATAAGATAGCAAGTGTGTTAGATAAGGGAGAATCATATACAGTGATATTCTTAGACTTTGAAAAAGTGTTTGATAGATTACCACATGATAAGTTGGTATACAAGCTGCAAAGGATGGGAATAGATAGTAGTATATTGGTTATATGGATTGGAGACTGGCTCTCTGACAGATACCAGCAGGTTGTGTAAGAGGGAGCAGTGTCTCAAAAAAAGGAGAGTAATCAGTGGTGTGTCCCAGGGTTCTGTTCTTGGTCCCCTGCTGTTTAACTTGTTTATAAACCAAATATCATCTGGACTGACTGGGGATCTTCAGTTATATGCTGATGAGAAGAATTATAAGTAGCACTGCTGATGCTGAAGATTTGAATAGACTTTTTACTTGGAAAAAAGAGTGGGGGGTGTAAATCTAATATCAACAAGTGCAAAGTGTTGCATTTTGGAGTGCAGAAATATAAGGCTGTGTACTATATCGATGATGCTGTACTGCAGGAAGTGGATGACATTTGAGATTTGGGAGTGATGGTTGACAGCAGACTGAAGTTTAGAGGGCATATTGCTAGGGTTGAACATTGAAGTACACCATTTTTCTCGTCAGGTGCATTTCTCACCACATGAAATAAACACATATTCAACCTGTTTAAGGAAAAAACAAGGAAAAAAAGTGATTTAACTATTCTCCTCACCTTAGTTCTAAAGTAATGGATAAGGCCATCAACTTGCTTAACACCTAAAGGCCTGTGAGTCCAGATTCTTACATTCTGCATTCACTAAACTCCTTACTGGCATCATTCACAAGACACGTTCAACGGAAATGTAGAAACTTGTATTCTTGCACCTGACTAAGACATCTGATTCAGTTTTCTCTCTGGCATGGTGAATAGGAAAAATTCTCTCTCCCTACAATAATCTGGGTTTGTGTTCTATTGCTTTCCTCTTTTTCCTATACATAAATGATCTTCTTTACTAATCTTCTTTACTTACTTCCTTACCACCCCCTATTCACAGTTCTGCTGATAATAGCATGCTTCCTCCTCCTCCAACTCATTTGATGAGCCTTGCAGTGTTCAAACATACCAATTTTCAATATTTTCTACAACTAGTGTTTTCAAAAACTGATCTTCAAACATTTCTTCAAAGATGAATATCTAGTCACTTAAATGTTACCAAAATGCATTTGTTTTAAAGTAGAGGTTGGAAAAAAGATCTTAGTTCATCCCCCTTTACCTTGGATAATACCAAAATCTCACAAGACAAGATCTCCCCAATTCTTTGCTTATTCCACTTGTCTTTCATCCTACTATTTTCTGGAACAGACTTCCTCATTAAGCTTTCAAAGAGAATACAATATCTAGCTGTTCAAAAGGAACAATTACTGATTATGAAACCATACAGTCTGTGACTGATATACACATATTTGTATAAAGAAAAATTATTATATAAATGGAAAATTAAAAACTTACAGCAGGTCCAGGAAGTCCTCTGTCTCCTGGAAATCCTGGAGAACCTTGAGTGCCAGGAGGACCTTTTTCCCCAGGAAGGCCAGAGGGTCCCTAATCAGAAAACAAAATTAAATAATATATATATATATTATATTATATATATTATATATTTGCTGTCTTTACTGCCTCAGCAGCAGCTGAGGCAGTAAAGACAGCAAAGCAGATGGCTTGGGAATCCTTTGGAGAAAGATTAGACCCATCCTATGCAAATGCAAACAAAGTATTCTGGCAGACCATCCGCCTTCGAGGGAGGAAATCGTGCACAGCAAGGGCAATTAAGGCCTCTGATGGTGCATTTTTAACAACCGAGAAGGATATCCTCCACAGATGGAGGGAATACTTTGAGAGCCTTCTTAACCCAGGTGGCCCAGCAATTGTGGACATCCAAGAGGTGCAGATCGAGGCAATGACTAGTCTCTCAGCAGAAGCGGTCCATTTAGCAATAAAATCACTAAAATCGGGCAAGGCTGCTGGCGATGATGAAATTCAGCCCAAAATGCTAAAAGCCTTAAATCGAGACGTGTTCTCTGGCTGAATCGAGTGTGTCAGGCTGCTTGGATATCTGGGTGAGCACCAAAGCAATGGCAGACAGGCATAATAATACCAGTCTTTAAGAAGGGAGACCAGAAGGATTGCAGTAACTATCGTGGCATCTCTCTGCTCAGCCTGCCTGGGAAAGTGTATGCTAAGTGCTTGAAAAGATGGCACAGGAGATAGTTGAGTCAAAGTTCCAGGAAGAACAATGTGGCTTTCGTCCTGGTAGAAGAACAAATCTTCACTTTAAGGCAAGTCTTTGCGAAATCTTGGGAATATGCCAAGAATGTCGACACATGTTTTGTGGACTTCGAGAAGGCATATGACTGGGTTCCTCGGGATAAGCTTTGGCAAGTAGTACAGGAGTATGGAATGGATGGCGAACTATTAGCTGCCATCAAGTCCCTGTATGAATGCCCAGAGTTTTGTGTCAGGGTAAACAGCACAAAGTCTGAACCTTTCACAGTCTCCATTGGCCTCCGCCAAGGGTGTGTTCTGTCACCCCTCCTTTTCATCATATTTATGGACTGGATTGATAGGCACAGTCAAGTCAGTGAGTGTGTCAGAATTGGAAGATGTAGCATTGCACGTCTGCTTTTTGCAGATGACCTAGTTCTGCTTAGCTCTTCCACAGATGACCTCCAGCAGGCCCTGGATAGGTTTGTAGCTGTTTGTGCAGATGCCAGAATGAGGATCAGTGTGGTCAAAGCTGAAACATTTGTGGTCTCAAGACAACCATCCCAGTGCACTCTAAATGTAAGTGGAGTCCCAATGAGGCAGGTGGAGAAGATTAAATACCTTGGGTCCATATTCACGAATGATGGAAAATGGGACATAGAGCTAGATACTCGAATTGGCTTAGCAAGCTCAATATTGCGGGAGCTTGGCCGTTCAGTAGTATTGAAGTGGGAGTTGAGCCAGAAGGTAAAGCTGGCTGTCTTCAATAAAGTCTATGTCCCCATCCTCACCTATGGTCATGAGAGTTGGGTAATGACATGACCGAAAGAATGCGGACACGAATCCAAGCAACTGAAATGAGGTTCCTTCGAAGGGTTGCGGGGCTGACAAGACTCGACATAGTCAGAAGCGCTGCAATTCGGGAAACCCTCAATACTCAACCGCTGCTTCTCCGTGTTGAGAGATCACAGTTACATTGGTACAGGCACCTGGTCAGAATGCCACAAGAGAGGCTCCCTCAGCAGGCCCTCTTTGCCAAGCCAGAGGGTGGAAGGCCAAGGACTCACTGGATGGATTATATCCAAAACCTTGGGTGGACACGTTTGGGAATCCCACCAGAACACCTGAGCTTGGTGGCAGAGGATCATGATCATTGGAAGTTCTTCTTGCAGCTGTTGCCCTCACAACCCAATTAGGAAAGCTGGGCCTTGAAGATGTATGTATGTATCTATATATATATATATATATATATATATAAATATTGTGATTATTAATTTTTACTCGGTACAAAATATTATAAATTAGTTTAAATGACTGGTACCGAGAGATAAAGAGATGACATGGTTTATTTAAACAGATACTACTAGTTTACTAGTTCTGCTAAATGGATCAACTTCTTCAGGTATCACAATCAAAGAAATATACAAAAAATAACAGACTTAAAAATTGCATTAACAGTACTACTACAAAAAGACAATAGTACATTTTGAAAACAGTAATGCGAACTTGAGTTCCAAATAAAAGTTGACTATGTGCTGTCACGAGTGTGCCAGTATTGAACAGAGGCAATGTGTCCATCAGAAAGATTGAAACTTAGGCTGTTGTTGATAAGGGAAGAATCTAAGGTAATTTCTCTAGATTCGATAATCTTTCTTTCAAGTTCATCATAGCATCCATGGATATTAGAAGTTTGTGTCCAGTCCACAATGTGTTAGCAGTCTTCATCTGAGTTAACAGAGATAAGAATGTGGCTAGAGAGAGTGCTGGCTGTAGTCCTGTTGTAGGAAATATCTCTATGGTGTTCTTCAAACGTAAAAAGATGGATTTAGCAGTTTGGCCGTAGTATGGCTTTCCACAATCACATGAAATCTTGTAGACTCCTGGAAACTGAGTTGGAAGATGTTTCTCTTTAGGTTTACTAAGTATGGAGCGAAGTTTTGGGAGCATGGTGAAGCAAGTTCTGAAGTTAAATTTCTTGAGAATTTTAGCTAGTTTTGGTGAAAGAGAGCTGATGTAAGGCAAAGAAATAAAGGCTCTGGGGGAAGAGAGATCTTCAGAAGCAGTTGAGTGAGGAAGAGAAAGAAATTTTTCAATCTTATTAGGAGAGAAACCATTATTAATAAAAAGTCTTTAAGAAAAAGGAGTTCATTTTCAATTTCTGTTTCTTCTGTTAGTGAAGATTTGGCCCGGTGTGCTAAGGTGGAAATAATACCAAATTTTTGCAGGGTAGTGATGGGAAGAAGCATGAAGGTATCTGTCAGTATGAGCAGGTTTTCTAAAAATTGAGATTTTAATACTTTCAGAACATCTGGTAAGCTTCAGATCTAGAAAGGGGAGGCAATCATCGGATTCCAGTTCTAAGGTAAATGATTTTTTCATGAAACTTGTTTAGGTGGTCCAAAAATAAATTGAGGTTGTTGACACCGTCTTCTATTATTCATTTTTACTCGGTAGAAAATACTATAAATTAGTTTAAATGACTGATACCGAGAGATAAAGAGATGATATGGTTTATTTAAAAAAATACTACTAGTTTACTAGTTTTGTTGAATGGATCAATCAGGTATCACAATGAAAGAAATATACAAAAAATAACAGAGACTTAAAAATTGCATTAACAGTACTAGTACAAAAAGACAGTAGTACATTTTGAAAACAGTAATGCGAGCTTGAGTTCCAACTAAAAGTTGACTACGTGCTCAAAAGCGCGCCAGTATTGTACAGAGGCAATGTGTGTGTCAGAGAGATTGAAACTTAGGCTGTTGTTGATATGGGAAGAATCTAAGGTAATTTCTCTAGATTCGACAATCTTTGTTTCAAGTTCATCATAGCACACATGGATATTAGAAGTTTGTGTCATCTTTGACAAGTCTGATTACTAGTGTTGCCAAATGAAAATTACTAAAAACAGCTAAATCTTAAAAAAAAAGAGCTAAAACTGAGTTAAAAATAAAAATTTGAAGCTAAAATTTTAAAAGTAGTAGCTGATACTTTTAAGTTACTTACTGTATTCAAGTTGAAGTGATACTTGTGTATAAGTGGCTAAATACATCTTCAATGTTGTCTTCTGCGCTTAATTCACTCAAGTTTTCACTTAGATTTTCAGCTTTATTATATGTGGCCATCATTCCAATATTACTCAGTGTTGATGCTGGTAAATGATAGTCTGTACAGCACTTGTTGTTATGCGTGAGGCCATACTTGCTGTCAAAATAGCTGTCAGCATTGCAATTCAATCTTGTTTCTTAATTTAGTTTTAATTACATTCATGGAACTAAAAATTTCCTTCCATTTCTGCATTAGAACTTGGCAGTATTAATAAATTTATTGCACACTGAGCAATTTCTTTAAATGGATCCATTCCAGATGCATCTTTATATTCTCGTACTTCAGTCAAGAATAGCTCAGTGTTTTCTATATTTGTCCATTTATTTAAGTGGACGGTATTGTATTCAGCAGTAACATCTTTTTTTCTGATTTCAGCATTATTTCTAAGATGGGAGTAGCAGGTTCTTTTATATGTTTTAGGATATTGTCAACAGAAAAAGAAGACATCATTCTTAAAATATTCAAGTTTTCAGGCAACCTTTGCTTAAGTTTTTGAAGAGACCAAGAAGAAACTGTCTTGCTCTACTTCTAAGATTTCGCTCATCATTTTGTGTTATTTTCTTTTGTATCATCAACTCTGAAATTTTTCTTTCAAATCTAACCAAGATTTAGATTGAGATCCAAATAGCCATCAATCTCTGACTCTATAGGGTCGACTGTGGATGATGGTAGCACTAACATATTAGCAATAGAGCGAATCAAACGAGAAAGGTCTTCAAATAATCTCATCTTATTGGCACTGTTAGATGTGAAAATTTTGTTAACTTGCTGAACTTGAACTAGAACAGGATGCAAAAATAAAAGGTACAACAGATTCCTTTCTTCTTTGTACATCTTCCACAAAATTTGAGCTTTGTAATATTTCTCAGTCACACTCACGACTTCGAAGGGAGTTTTTAATTGCAACCACTGACTGAGAATTCTGTCTACTGCAGGTTCAATGAAGAGCCCCCTTGTTGCACAATTGCTTACAATTTTCAGAGGAGCATAATTTTCGTTGATAGTTTGATACAGCTCTTTGTATGCTGCTTGTCTTGAAGAAGAATGTGAAACCACTTATGTTTCGGCAACCAAAAATTCTAATTTTCTTGGGAGAGATTCTCCACAGGTGTGAGACACTGCTAGTTGTAATGAATGGCATACACATCTAATTAAAATTAAGGAGGGAATATATACCTTCAGTTGTTCATAAACACCATTATCGACACCAACCATAACACTGGCATTGTCTGTACCAATTGCAATGAGATTTTTAATGTCCAGTTTCTTGGTCAAGAGCTCTTTTTTCAGTGCAGCCACAATACCACTAGCTTCACACTTTTCTAGAACCACCATGATCAGAAATGTATGTATAATTTTGTTGAATTTCCTGCTATAATAAATGATGGCCATTCCTAAAATCTTGTTCACTGTGATATCATTCGATTCGTCTATTAGCAAGCTGAAATTTTCATCTCCAATGTCCGCAATTAGATCTTCTTCAAAATGCTCATTTAGAATATTCTTTAAATTGCAGAGCACTTAGTTTGGTGCATTTTTACCTTTGGCAAAATTTGACTGTCTAGGATGATATTTTTGCAAAGATCTACTAGATGATAGCAACTGTTGAATGATGAGTGACAACAAAGAAATAATGTTAACCTACCTTCAAAGTTCGTGGTCTCATCAGACTTTTTCACAAGCATATTTGTAATAGGAACAGCCTTATATGGAACTGCAGGAAGATATTTCTTAGTTTTGCTATGCTTTACAAGCTTTACAAGCTGACAATATTTAGCAGCTACATCACATCTGCAAAACTTATAGTGGCCTTTTGTAGCATCACCAGGAACTTCATATAACCATTTACTAAACATTCCCATTTACAACCACTCCCTCCTAAATTTTTGCTTGTAAGCTTTATTTTTCTCTTTGCTCATTTTTGAAGAAGGGTATACAACTCTTTACTGCAACGAATTACGATCAGTCTTTGAAAACTTCCCACTGGCTATTGTAACTACCAACCAGAACACTGTGCAAAGACTAACTTGTAGGGGTGCTATCAACTTTAAAATGACAAAATGGCAGACTGTTGGGCCACATGACTGACTGACGTCATCATGCATTTGAAATGTGTACGATGTTCGTACCAAACGTACAATACAATTCTTTATCAAATGTGAACATCTGGAAAACTTTTAAAACAATTTCTTTCTTTAACAGTAAGTTATAAAAACAACTGAAAAGAGCTGAAACTAGTTCTGAAGGAACTAGATTTGGAGCTAGGTGCTAGATTAAAATTTTTGGAGCTAGGAAAGAAAAAAAGAGCCAGATCTAGCTCCAAAAGAGCTAAATTGGCAACACTACTGATTACCATAATAAAATTTTGGAACTTTTAAGCAGGGATACTTACTCTGAATTAAACAGTGACCCTACAATTGAATTACATAATAGGACTAATAATTTATTAAAAACCACCTTGGAGTTACCAAGAAACATCCCTCTTTCACTTAGATCACTCCATCCTTTAATCCCATGATTATATGATCTCCCCAAGATACACAAGGCAAACTGCCCACTCAGACCAATAGTTGAAGGGATACACTCACCTACCTACATCCTTTCTAAATACCTCGCAACTTTTTTAAGAAATCTTTCTGGAATTTCCTCTTCTCATATTAAAAACTCTGCTGACTTTGTATCAAAAATCAAGGACATCAAACTTAAAAAAACAGATTTAATGGCTAGTTTTGATATCGTCTCACTCTTCACAAATGTTCCTGCTCAAGAAGTCTTCAATCTTCTTAAGAACAAATTATCCAAAAAACTCTTTGCTTTACTCACCCATTGCATAAAGTCAGGATACTTCAAATATGACAATAAGATCTACTTACAAAACTCAGGTCTGGCCATGGGCAGCACACTCTCTCCAATCCTTGCAGATATATTTCTTAACGATTTTGAAAAAAAAGCTATTAACTCCTTCCCCCTTAAATCAAAATTTTGGCGTTGTTATATAGACGATATATTCTTCATCTAGGAAGACGGTGTCAACAACCTCAATTTATTTTTGGACCACCTAAACAAGTTTCATGAAAAAATCTTTTACCTTCTAACTGGAATCCGATGACTGCTTCCCCTTACTAGATCTGAAGCTTACAGATGTTCTGAAAGTATTAAAATCTCAATTTTTAGAAAACCTGGTATTATTTCCACCTTAGCACACCAGGCCAAATCTTTACTAAGAGAAGAAACAGAAATTGAAAATGAACTCCTTTTTCTTAAAAAGACTTTTATTAATAATGGTTTCTCTCCTAATAAGATCGAAATTCTTTCTCTCCCTCACTCAACTGCTTTTGAAGATCTCTCTTCCCTCAGAACCTTTATTTCTTTGCCTTACATCAGCTCTCTGTCACCAAAACTAGCTAAAATTCTCAAGAAATTTAACTTCAGAACTTGCTTCACTACGCTCCCAAAACTTCGCTCCATACTTAGTAAACCCTAAAGAGAAACATCTTCCAACTCAGTTTCCAAGAGTCTACAAGATTTTATGTGATTGTGGAAAGCCATACTATGGCCAAACTGCTAAATCCATCCTTTTACGTTTGGAGGAACACCATAGAGAACAACAGAACTAGAGCCAGCACTCTCTCTAGCCATGTTCTTTTCTCTGTTAACTCAGATGAAGGCCGCCAACACATTGTTGACTGGACACAAACTTCTAATATCCATGTGTGCTATGATGAACTTGAAAGAAAGATTATCGAATCTAGAGAAATTACCTTAGATTATTCCCATATCAACAACAGCCTAAGTTTCAATCTCACTCTCTGATGCACACATTGCCTCTGTTCAATACTGGCACACTCATGACAGCACATAGTCAACTTTCATTTGGAATTCAAGCTCGCATACTGTCTTTTTGTACTAGTACTGTTAATGCAATTTTCAAGTCTCTGTTATTTTTTGTATATTTCTTTGATTGTGATACCTGAAGAAGTTTATCCTTTCAACGAAACTAGTAAACTAGTAGTATTTTTTTAAATAAACCATGTCATCTCTTTATCTCTTGGTATCAGTCATTTAAACTAATTTATATATGTGTGTGTGTGTGTGTGTGTGTGTGTGTGTGTGTGTGTGTGTGTGTGTGTGTGTGTGTGTGTGTGTGTGTGTGTGTGTGTGTGTGTGTGTGTGTGTGTTTATAAGGCATAACACTGGAATAAGATGATAATATTTATTTTAACTGAAAACACGATGTTTAACCCTAATTCCATTTTCATCCAAGTAGTAAAAGGAGTCACACTTTATTACTAAAATATGATGGATTAGAATAATAAGGTGTAGCACCTTTTGACTACTTATTATTATTATTTTAAGGTATTTCCATGGAGTCCAGAGACTCATCACAGGAGACACAGATCAACCATCATACACACAAATCCTATCATACCTCTCCTTGAACCAATTCACCATCAGAGAACTCATAACCTATTCCAGAAGCCCATTCCTCTCACTCACCACTCTCCATTCAAAAAATCTGGTTCGCACACACCCCTATTAACCACACTCTTACACAACTTCAATGGATGGCCCATAGAGTTCTCTGACTCTTTGTCATATACTGAAAAATTTCATTTGCATCAATTTTATAAAACTCCTTTAATATCTTAAATTTTCTATGATATCCCCTCTTTTCTGCCTATCAACTAACTTTATAACCTATAAACCTTCGTCCCATCCTCATAGAGAGTATTCTACAGACCTCTCACCATCTTGGCCGCTCAACTCTGAATCCTTTTGACCACTTCCTGGTCCCAAGAAACCCAGGTGATGAAATCTGTGTGCAGTAATCAAGATGTGGCCAAATCATAGTCTTATAAAGAAAGATCATAACTTCCTGATCTTTACTTGTTAGTATGTTTTTCAACATCCAAGTAATTCTATTTTACCAACTTTTGCAATGTGTGCTCTGAACTTCAACTCTTTGTCCACCATTATCCCCAAGTCAATATCATTATCAATTTCCTGATCCAATACCATCAATATGATGGTATTAGGTTGCAGGAAATTGGGTCTATTTTGTCTATAGACAAAATACTAAATGTTCCCCAAAAATACCTCCACTTTAATGTGTGGGATGATGACAAAAGAGTCACCATCCCACACATTAAAGGCACATTGGAAATGATATCTAGAGTGCTCAATAAACATCAACTATGCACCATATTTAGACCGCAAGTCAAAATTGACCACCCTCATCCATTCAATCAAGGACATCATCTCTCCTTTATCAAATCCAGGAGTCTACGAGGTACCCTGTTCATGTGATCAAGCTTACTACACTCAGGCAAGAAGAACTGTGGACATCTGCCTCAGTGAACACAAAAAAAACATCCGGCACTATCGTTATGGCAAGTCAGGGGTCTAGCAGACCATGCTTTGAATACCGCTGAACACAAGATCAACTGGAAGAAAACTAAAGTGTTGCACAGAAGCTTTTACAAGTCAGAGAGCTTGCTCTTAGAATCAAAAGAAACCTTGAAACATACTTAGTCCGAACCTCAACAAGTACGGCTGTATAAATTTGCCTAAGATTTGGGAGACAGTCATCTTAAGACATAACTAGTACCTGCTTTCTCTGTTTTTTTTTTTTTTTTTTTTTTTTTTTTAACATAGAGGGTACCCAATTAGGACTTTAGTCTTTGAGTTGCAGCTACAATTGTTCTAACTAGTAGCTTTGTTACACCAGATTGTTGTAGTCTTGTGCACTGTGACAAATAGTTTTTTGTGCTCTGAAGATGATGGTTAGAATAACAGCGAAATATCAGCAATAAGTCAAGTTTGGCAATATGGCCTCTAAATTTTGGATCCTTAACCACCATCACCCAAAGATCTCTTATTTTGGATTCTATCACCTCCAACAATATATCCCCACCAAGCATAAATTTTACATCTCATCTTTGTTTCCCAAATTTTAAAACCTTACATTTTGCAACATTGAACTGACCCATGCCCTCATTCACTCAATCTATTCAAGTCATCTTGTAAGGCCAAAACATCTGCTCTTCTCTACTCCTCATAGTTTGTACTAAGTTTCCATCATCTGCAAACAACTGAATATCCCCATCCAAATGGAAAGTGATTTTTAATCGGTGAATAGTCCGCTTTTTTCCCCGTTTTTCTACGTTTTTTTTGAGTGCTAAATTGTTTCTCTGAATACGAGTGTACTTCAGTGGTTGTTTTTTGGAAGTTAGTTGCTGTCGTGATATAATATATTTTGGTACCGTCGGAATCGAACGCGTAACGGTGGAAGACAAAACGAAGCTAAGTTACTGTATTTAGTTATATTTCATTTTATTTAGTTATATTTAGTACTTAAATGTTCTGATGTTTGTACTTTTTTTCCTCTTATTTATTAATTGAATAATTATTAAAGATTAGGGTATAATTTGACAAAACACGTCACAGATAAGAATGGCACCTGTGCGAAGGAAAATGGCGGCCAGTAATGAAGGTTCGCCATCGTTATCAAAGAACGGTAGCATAAAAGAAATCAGTCAGTGTACTAGCTGTGAAATGTACGCTTTGCGGAGTGCGGTCGGAGTGTGGTTAGATGATAATAAAGGATTGAATGTGTGTAGAAAATGCAGGGAGAATGCGGAATTGAAGTGTATTTCGGATCGTGAGTGTGATATTTTTGTCAACCTTCAGAATGAAGGAAACAGGGATATGACAAGAAACGGCAAGGTTGTACATGAAAATTGTGAGAGTGTGAATGTAGAAAGTGTGAATGATAGTATAAATGGTTTCTCAGAGAACAAAAAAGATGAGATAGATGCATTGAGTGAGATCGCTTTGTTGAATAGTGTGATAGAAAGAGCAAAACAGCAGCTAGAGTGCATGAACAAAAGTAGACTGAATGAACCAACCAATAATAAAAGGTATGACAGGAAAAATAGACGTATGAATGTGAACATGAACAAAATGAAGGATAGAGTGCTGTATGGAGACTCGTTAGTACGAGGTGTGTTAGTAGAGGATTTGACAAAATCGTACCAACCTGGTGCAACCATAAAGGACGTAACTGCGTATATAAGAGAGCAAAAGGAAAGGGTGAAATAAATGATTGTTGTGGCAGGTACGAATGATTTGAAAGGAGATAAAATGGAAATGATAGAAGACCTGAATGAATTGTTTGAGGTAGCAAAAGAAAAGAGTGAGAGAGTTAGAATGATTAGTCTTTTGCCACGGTATGACAGTGAAATGTTTAAAAGGAGGGATATAATTGCAAATGACTTTATGCGTGGGTTATGTATGACGAGTGGTGTGGAATTTGTGGATGTGTGGAGTGAGTTTGATGGGCGAAAGGATCTATATAAGATGGATGGCTTGCATTTGAATGGTTACGGTGGAAGAAGACTTGAGAAAGTGTTGCTGAATGTAGTGGATGTGCAAATTCAGGGAAACTAGATTTGTTAGGGGGGGGGTGTAGAGATACAGTCCTTATGGAGGCAGTTGAATGTAAGAATGAATATAATATGCCAGAGCAAATAAGGACAACAAATCTGAGTGGGATAGTTAATATAAGGCATCAAGGTAGGGTTGGGGCTAATGGGGGTCTTAAATTCATGTACACTAATACTAGGAGTATTAGGAACAAGAAGGAAGAGATTTTGGCCATGGTTGGCACTTCCAGACCACAGGTTATAGGTATTAGTGAAACATGGCTGACTGTAGATGATATAACTAGTGGGATTGAATGTGATGGGTATAGTGTGTTCAGGAATGACAGAGAGAATAAAATGGGGGGAGGAGTATTGTTGATGATAGCTGATGAGCTCCAGCCAAGGAGAATAGAAGTTGAATTGCAGGACAGAGAAAAGAGCACATTTGAGGCCATTTGGTGTGAGATTGTGGCTAGCATAACTAAATATACAATTGGGTGCTGCTATAGACCAGGTGATGGAAAAGATGGTGGTGACAGTATGCACAAGCAAATAGAAGAAATGGGTGGAAGGAGGTGATTATTATGGGAGATTTCAAATATGGTCGCATTGATTGGAGTGAGGAGATGACACACGGGAGGAAGGAACTGGATTTTATGCGGTTATTAAGGGATAACTATCTGCGACAGCATGTAATGGAAAATACTAGGGGTCAGAGAGTGCTTGACCTAGTAATTACATCTGAGGATTTGGCTGTAACAAATATGACCACATCGCCACCAATCGGTGAGAGTGATCATAGGGTCTTAACTTGGGAGGTGGCTAAAGGTGTAGAATTTTCAATTAAGACAGGGTACATGTGGAATTATCGGGCTGGAAAGTATGACAAGCTTAGGAGTTTGATTGGTTCAGTGCCAAGGCATGTACAACTGCAAGGACTAGAAGTTGATAGTGCATGGGAGGTAGTTAAGAAGTGCTTGCATGAAGCAATGGCTGACTGTATACCTAGAGTCCGAATAATAAATCAAGTAGGGGTTAAATGGATGAATAACACCATTAAGCTTGAGCTGCAAAAAAAGAAACAACTATGGAGGGAATTTAAGGAGAAGGGTGACCGGCAGGCACATGAATGGTATAAAGCGCAGGTCAGAAGGGTGACGAGTGTGGTAAGAAAAGCAAAAAAGGATTACGAAAGAACATTGGCCATGCAGGCTAAAGAGAATCCTAAACAGTTTTTTAGATATGTAGCAAGTAAAAGGAAAAATGTACATGGCAGATTGATTTTAAAGAATGCCGATGGTAGGGAGGTAACTGAATCAGTAGAGATAGTTGAGTTACTGAGTGAGCACTTTGCAAGAGTATATCATCCAGGTGGTGACATTGCAGAAACGAATAAACCAGTAGATTTTACGGGAATTGTGGTTAATGAAGTGGAGGTGAGTAGTCTATTGCATAACCTCAACGTCAATACATCTGTTGGATTGAATGGTATACCAGCTCGTGTTGTACGAGAAGCAGCTAAAGAATTATCAGTACCCTTGACCATTTTGTTTAATTTGAGTCTCGGGTCTGGGTTAGTCCCGAGCGGGTGGAAAGAGGGGAAAATAGTTCCACTGCATAAAGGTGGTTCCAAGACTGCTGTTGTAAATTACCGACCGATTAGCATATCAGGAATCATTGTCAAAGTCTTAGAGAAATTAGTCAAGAAAAGAATACAGGATTGGATAGATGAAAATGGGATATTGTAGAGGGGACAACATGGTTTTGTGAAGGGTAGGTCATGCCTCAGTAACTTGCTCACGTATTATAACACAGTGACGGCTGAACTGGATAAGGGTAATGGGTTTACGGTGATTCTACTGGAACTTGCCAAGGCTTTTGACAGGATTCCACATGGAATTCTAATCAGTAAATTGCAGCATATGGGAATGGACATAGGGTTGGTGAGATGGGTAGGAGGGTGGTTGACGGAGAGATATCAGAGAGTGGTTTACTCGGGAGTGGAGTCCACAAGATGGCCTGTGACTAGTGGTGTGCCACAAGGATCTGTTCTTGGACCACTGCTGTTTAATTTGTTCATAAATGATATAGGAAATGATCTGAGAGGAACAGTTCATTTGTTTGCGGATGATGCAAAGTTGGGTAGGGCAATAGTGAATGCAGATGATGTCAAAATTTTGCAGGATGATTTGGATAGATTGGAGGTCTGGGCTAAGGAGAATGGATGTCAGTTTAATGTGGCAAAATGTAAGGTTATGCATTTTGGGGTGAAAAGATTGGCGGCAGTTTACTGCATTGGTGGAACCGTGCTCCAGGAAATTGATGAGGCACGAGATTTAGGAGTGTTGGTAGATAAGGAATTGAAATTTAGGGGACACATTGCAAAAGTGACCAAAACAGCTCATCAAATCACTTGGTTGGTGAAGAATACGATGACAAGCAGAGACAAGCAGGTTATTGTTCCTCTGTATCGAGCCTTGATAAGACCCCATCTAGACTACTGTGCTCAGATTTGGTCACCCCTAGGTTTCTTCTTGATGGGGAGGAGGTGGAGAGGATCCAGAGGCGAGTGACCAAGATGATAGCAGGTCTGTGGAATGAACCGTATGAGAACAGGTTGAGGATTTGTGGGTTGCAAAAATTGGTTGATAGGCGGAGGAGGGGAGATATGATTGAGACATTCAAATTACTGAAGGGTTTCTATAAAATTGATTCAGAAGATATTTTTGAGAACAGGGCTGGTTGTGGGAGGACTAGGGGACATCTATGGAAACTGGGCAAAAGTGTGGTTAGTAAAGGTGTTAGAGCTGGGTTCTTTACTTTTAGAGTAGTGAATGAGTGGAATGCGCTCCCTGAGTCTGTGGTGGATGCTGTGACAGTGAATGAGTTTAAGGCGAGGTATGATAGATACTGTATGAATGTCAAATAGTTGTGATGAATATGATTTGGGGCCTCCCTCGATGAGTCCAATGACTCCCTGGAGTTGCCCGTAATAATAGTAATAATAATAATAGTAAAATCTTCCCAAATATCGCTAACATACAGGTTAAACAGCAATGGCCCTAAACAGGCCCCTGAATCACATCACTATTGACTTTCCTCTTCTGGATATTGCTCCTAATATACAAGCTGTTGATACCTATCAGACAGCCAATCTCCAAACCTATGCAGCAGTCCAATTCCAATTCCATTCGTTCTAGTATAACTATCAGCTTATCATGCAGTAATCTCTCAAAAGCCTTTTGGAAAGTCTAAGTACAATACTATGTATCCATCTTCCATATCCAATGCTATTGTCACTTTATTGTAATAAGTAAGTAGATTACTAAAACATGACCTTTCAAATTCATGTTGTCCATCAAAGATAATACCATTGTTGTCAACCCAATATTGGATCCTGATTCTCACCAATCTTTCCGACACTAACCACAACACCTGATACACAAATTGGTCTAAAATTTGATATTATTATTATTATTAATAATATTAAACAAGACCTCATGGAGTCAAAGACTCATCTAGGAGGTCCTTTTATCTCACACACATCTCATTATACCGTGTCTTAAACACATTCAAACTCCTTGCAGACACCACACTCTCAGGCAAGGCATTGCAATCACTCACAACTCTGCATGAAAAAAACCTGCCTCTCATTCCCCTACTCACACCCTCTTTATACAGTTTCCAGGGATGACCTCTGGTTCTCCCCTGATCTCCCACTATTCTCTGTAGAACTTCTCCACCATTGATCCTATAATAACCCCTTACCAACTTGTAGGTCTCCATCATATCTCCCCTCTTCCTTCTCTCCACTAGACTCTGCAAATTACATCAATTCAATCTTTCCTCATACTCGACATTCCAGAGGTCAGAAACTACCTTAGTCAGTCGCCTTTGGACCCTTTCCAACATCTCTTCATCCTTCTGAAAACCAGGTGACCAAATCTGGGCACAATAGTCCATGTGTGGCCTAATCAAAGCCTTATACAATGGAACAAGAATCTCCCTACTTCTACACATCAGTGTTCTCCGCATCATTCCCAGAAGTCTTTATGTTGTCTTCACAATTTTGGCGATGTGTCCCCTAAATTTTAGATCCTTATTCACTATCACCCCCAGATTTCTAATTTCCTCTACTTCCAACAATATATTCTCACCAAGCATAAATTCTGCATCCCATCTTTGTTTTCCAAATTTTAAAACCTTACATTTTGCAACATTGAACTCACATCCCAATTTGCATGCCCAATCACTCAATTTATTCAAGTCTTCTTGCAAGGCCACAACATCTTCACTACTCTTTATGGTTCATCCCAACTTTGCATCATCTGCAAACAACTGAATATCTCCATCCAAATCTTCGCCAATATCATTAATATACAAGTTAAATAGTAATGGCCCTAAAACAGACCCCTGAGGCACTCCACTAGTGACTTTCCTTTTCCTGGATATTGCACCCCATACACAATTTGTTGATACCTATCAGATAGCCAGTCTCCAATCCAATGCACTAATCTAATATCCAACCCCATCTGCTCTAGTTTGACTGTCAACTTATCATAAGGTAATCTATCAAAAGCCTTTGCAAAATCTAAGTATATTACTGTGTATCATTCTCCTCCGTCCAAGGAAGCAGTCACTTTATTGTAATAAGTAAGTAGATTACTAAAACATGACCTCCCTTTAGCAAATCCATGCTGTCCATCAAAGATTATACCATTGTTGTCAAACCAACTCTGGATCCTAGTTCTCACAAGCTTCTCCAACAACTTAACCACAACACGTGACACACAGATAGGCATATAGTTTGATGCTTGAGTTCATTCACCTCCTTTATGAAGTGGCACAATCTTTCCCTCCTTCCACTCTTTAGGAACTTGACAGAGTACAAGACTCGTATTAAAAAAATATGTCAAGGCAGGTGTCAACTCTGTGGCACATTCCTTCAGAATACACGGTGATATATTATCAAGTCCCACAGCCTTATTTACATCTAGTTTACTCAACTCCCCAAACACCTCTTGCTCACTTACAGTCAGTCTCTCCTCCCCGTCATCAACTGCTCTTAATCTCTCCATGAAGTCACATTCATAAGATTGAAAGATCTTTATGAACTGCTCATTAAGTATCTCCACCACACATTCTGCAACAGCTGTCTTTATACCATTTTCTCCAATCAATGTCATCCTTCCATAATCATTCTTTCTTTTGCTGGCTACATATCGAAAGAACTCCCTAGGATTCTTTTTGGCTTCATTAGCTAACTGCTGTTCATACCTCTCTTTAGCTACTCTCACCAACCAAGTCACCCTCCTTGCCTGGTCTTTGTAGACCTCATGAAATTGGTTACTTCCACTTCTCTTATGCTGCCTCCACAATGCCCTTTTTCTTTGTATTACATGCTTAATCTCTTTATTCATCCATATATGCTTGAATTCTGTCACTTCCTTTATGAAGTGGTACAATCTTGCCTTATTTCAACACATTTGGAACCTGACCCAATGTAAGCCTCATATTAAACAAATTTGTCAAGACAGTTGTCTACTCCCTGGCACATACCTTGGAAAAACATGGTGATATATCATCAAGTCCCACAGCCTTATTAATATTAAATCTGCTTAAATCCCTATATACGTCTTCCTCACTGGCAGTCAGCCTCTCCTCCTCATCATTCAAATTCTCCATGCTGTCAGAATAAGGATAAAAGACCGTAATGAATTACTCATTTATATACCATTTTCTCCAATTGATGTCATTTTATTTTGTTGTTGACTACATATTGAAAGATCTCCATAGAATACTTTTTGGCTTCGTTATCTGTTGCTCATACTGAACTATTGCACCCCTTACCGACTGAGTTATCCTCAGTCGGTAAGGGGTGTTCTTGCCTGTTCTTTGTATCCCTCAATGGACTGGTTTTTACGACTCCTCTTATGTTACCTCAATAATGCCTTTTTGTTTTCTGTATTGCATGCTTAATCTCTTCATTCATCCATTTCACATCTACCTTAATCAACATTTTGACCTTTGAATACATTTAGACTTTGCATTTACTACACAGTTCTCGAATATCACACAAGCAGCACTGATCTCCTTTCCATCCAACTCCTAATTGCATGCTACAGTTGTAAGCTGTCTGCTAAGCTTCTCATAATCATCACAAATGCTATTTTCTCACAAAAGTTCTCATATGGTTGGCAACCACCCATGTAATCACTTTATGGTCACTCTCACCAACTGGAAGGAGAATTTTCATCTCATTTATAATAACATCCTCTAATGAGATGATCAAATCTAAGACTCTCGATACTCACATGCCTTTTGTTACATATTGCTTGAGTTAGCTGTCCCTCAAACACTTAAGAAATTAATTTTCTTTACTTACGGTTCCTATGTTGCTATCCAGTCTATATTTCATAATTAAAATTACCCATAACGATCACCCTTTTCCTATTTCATTTGGTAATTTGCTAATACATTTTGTGGTAACTACCCTTCATTACCTACTCTATATCAACATCCGACTAAGAATTTCATTCCATTCATCTCTATCTCACACCATACTGCCTCACAACCACTGGCTGTTTTCCTCTTGCATTTCTACCTTGTATGGACAAAACTCTTTTTCTATCATCAAAAGCACTCTACTTCCCTTTTATTAACCCTTTCTATCTTCACAAAATATATCATTCACTTCCATCTCTATTCCTGTCAGGATGTCATCGTCATCCAACCATGTCTCCTTTATTCCAACAATTTTTCAGTGAACGAATGTAATCAATGCAACCATTTTATTTCCCTTATTTCTGATATGTCTAGCATTCGTACAAACATAACAGCTCATTCCTATAACATGTTTCACTGATACCACTTATTAGATATGACTTCTCCATACTTTTGAGCCATTTCTTTTTCTCCTTACTCATTCCAGAAATCTTTTTCAAATCCAACTGTTTTCCCTATGTCTCAGATTATCCCCTTCTCTTTTTGTCTACAAATGCATTCACATTGTCTTGGATTGTCAACCATTATCACACTGTGTTTCCATGTCCATGTCCATGAGTTCCCTCTTTCCCTGTTTGTCTTGCACACTTGTTCTCTCATTCTCAATGCTCATGCTACCTACTTCTTCAATTAATAAGCACCACTTCAATCTCTTCTTCCTTACTCACATGCTGTTTCACATTGCTTCTTACCTCTCAGATTCATTCTCTGTATTCAGTATTCTTCCTTCCGGCAGCATTCTCTCCAAATGACTCACACCAAAACAATTTAGATGCACTTCATCACTCTTATACAGTTCAATTCTTCCATTTGACTCATTCCACACATTAACAAACTGCACTCCTTTCTCTTCACACATTTTGGCAAGCCTCCGTAGTTCAGTCAGTATAGAAGAAGCCCTTTGGTCAGAAAGACCTGGGTTTGATTCCCGTCCATGACACGAAGCTTTATCTTTCGACTGAAGGTGAGTTAGTCAGTCTCATACAGAGGTAGAGGGTTTTTTCATCCTGAAACTTGGGTTTCAGGATGAGCATGGATGGGCGGGCATGGATGTTTGTGATTGTCTGTGAAAAATACTAGGGGTGGCGTTGGTGTAGATGATGTGGTTCACTGTATTTGGTTGAATGAGTGGTGAAGACAAAGTTGTAGGTGCTCTCCCTCGATGAGTCTGGGACTGCCTGGAAGTGTCAAGTAATAATAATAATTTTTTTTTTTTTTCCTTCTCAGTCAAGTCATTTGTTCCAGTACCACTACCCACTCCTTATCTCACTTACTCTTCATATTCAACACCTCAATCACTCTATTCATTTTACCTCCTAGAAAACAACCTTGTGCATCTTCTTATTTACCACACCTTTAATAATCAAATTGCCATACAATGTCATTAATGGGTCTTTTGTTAGTTTTCAAACCAACATCATTTGTTTTTGCCTTCTTCTCTCTTCCATACATATCTCCAATTCTCTTCATTTCACTCCACATCAGTCTCATCTCTTGGCTCATCTTCACTAAGTCAGCTTTCAAATCTTTTTTTTTTTTTGATGCCATGTTCCCTACTCATATTTAAACTATTTAAAGTCACATTTAAGCAAGCTTCATGGTCCTTCAGAATATATAATTTCCTACGTACACACACTCATTCTTTATTCTCATCATTCAGCCTGTCTACATAAATATCCACAACATCTTGAATCCTGAAATCTTTTTACACTTTATTTTATTTATTTATTTATTTACAGTATTTATTTATACTTTATTTGTCTCCTGCATAGACCTACACAATGATTTGACTTTCACTGCGGTGTGTGTGGGTGCTTGATTAGTGAATGAGTTTAAGGAGAAGTACGATATGTATTATGTGAATGATGGCTAGTGTGTAAATAAATGGATCTCCCGTGACGAGTCTTCTGTCTCTATGGAGATACTTGCATAATTATAACAATAATAATTAGAGTAAATATCAGAATCGAAAGACATATAAATAAACCCACAAATAAAGATAGATACACTATATTTGCAGATGATCAAATTGTATAAGTTACATCATGAGATGACTTATAGAGATCAATAAAATCACTGAATGAAATTTCTAATCAATATAATATGAAAATATCGAAAGTAAAGAGAATGATAAGGCTTTCAAAGGAAAAAACCTAATAAGAAATAAAATAGTGACAGATCATAAAATATTATTACAAGTCAGCACTTTCAAATACCTGGGATGTGACTTATCATATCAAGATGAAAAGATTATAGACATTAAAATATCAAAATATAAAATATCAAAGATTAAAATAGTGGCATAAATAATAATAACACACTAGAATTAGATTATATAAAATCTTGTCTAAACCACCTTTATTATATGGAAGTGATTCGTGACAATTTTTTTCAATGGTATTAACAACACCAAACAATTTAATAAAAAGATATTTTATTAACTGCGTATATTTTGCTGAATTTCAAATCAGCATCATCAGAGCACAACACACTTGTACACACGACAGTAAGTAAGTAAAACAATAGAATTGCAGTGGACAAAAGATCTAAAGTCCTATTTTGGAGTCCTCCAATGCTATAAAAAAAAACATTACAGCTATGTTGCAGTTGTTCTTAGGATGAGAGTCTCCCAACTTTTTGGCAAATCAATGCAACCATATTTGTTCAGGTTAGGAGAATTCTTCAAAGCCATTGCTGACTCAAAAAATAATCTTTCAGATCTGTAACAACTCCTAAATAGTACATTCATTTTCTTCCATCTAATCCTGTGTGAAGAAGTGTCCAAAGCATGGTCTCCAGTCCTGACTTGCCATAGTAACAGTAGTGAATATATTTTTTATGTTCTACCAGGCAGATGTTAACTGACCTTCTTGTTTGTCCATAGTAGGCCAAAGTCACAGGGAACTTCATACACTCCTGGGTGTGCTAAAGGGTGAAGTTTAACCTTAGGTGAGCGTATTAGAGTTGCTAGTTTTACATGCGATTTGAAAGTGGTGTGAAGGCCAGGTTTCATCAGTACTTTGGCTATCTTTTCTGATGTATACATCTGACATAGGGAACAGAGATGATCATGTTGTGTTCCTATGTATTAGGGGAGGGAGGAATAATAAGGCTGTGTAGTATTTTATCTATTTTGTAGGAATTGTAGCCATTGGCTAAGAACATATGGTGCAGATATTTGAGTTCTGTGGTCAGAGCTGTATCGTTAGAACAAATGGCTCTGGCTCTGTGTGTGAGTTTTTTAAAATGCCATACTGTTGGACTGGATGATGATGTGATTGTTTATGTAGGTATCTTCCTGTGTGTGTGTTGGCTTTCTGTAAATGGAAAAATATAGTGATCCATCTGACAGGCGGGTGACTAATGTGTCAAAAAATGGTAAACAGTTATTAGATTCTTTTTCTACTATGAAGTGGATTTTGGGATGTTGACTGTTTAGGTAGGTAGGTGACAAATGTATCCAAAGTGTTTTGTCTGTGGGGCCAAATGGCAAACACATCATCTACATAGCATAACCACACTAGTGGTTTGTATGTAGCTGTGGTAAGCATTTTGTTTTCAAAGTGTTCCATGTAAAAGTTTGCTAAAGGGGGGGGGAACCCATAGCAGTACCATTAATCTGTAAATTTTTCCTCCCCATGTAAAGTAACCTGCATACTGTAATATTATCTATCCTTTATTTTTATGATGTTTGGTATTATTTTGTTATTTATTATTAATTAACATCAGACTGCACCTTTGTAATGTCTTTTTCTTATGAGTCGTAATACCGAGTTTATCGTCGTTGCTTGAGCTAGTTCTTCATGCACAAAACTTGTGATTGTTCTTAATCCTTTTAGTCTATAATTTTACTACCCCCCCCCCTTTCTCTCAAGGCTGTAAGCAAGTTATTTCACATGCTCAAAGTGTAGACACAGGAAAAGCTTCTGGCTGGAATCAATTCCCTAATCTACCTTGCTCTATTTCTCTTGTATTGATCCTTAAAAATTTATTTTTTATTTCAACTGCACCATCAAGGATCACGTAAAAAAATTGTTTTTCTTTCCCCCACATGCAAAAGAAACATTCAGCTAGGCACGAAAAATATCTCTTAAATTAACTCTAGTTCAAGCAACTCCAAAAATCTTATTATTAGTCAGTCGTGGCTATTACTATTTTCAGGACACACAAGTTCGATATTTTTATGAGACAGTGCATTGGAAAGACAAGATCAGGCAAGCTATTAACAAAATGAACACATTTATTCATTCAAAGGCAAAGTAAATACAAAATTTAAACTGCATATATCAAGTGTCTGGTCCAACTAGATAACAATGGAGACAATACAAATCACGTGTCTAATTCTCCACACGATTATATAAGCATTTTCGCTTAAGCTTTAAGACAAAGACAATATATATTCACATAACCTTTCAGACACGTGGATAGACTTAAACACACTTTAACTTAACTCAAGCTATAAACAGAAAGAGGCATAACTTAATCTACATTCAATTTTTTTTTGCATTACATAACATTAGCAATTTCTTTAGAACTCTATATACTGCTTATTCACATTCAAAGAGAAGGAATGGTTTTCCAACTTTACTAATACTTTCTATGTTAATAGACAACAGAACCAACATTCGTCACTTAAATTTCACAATCTAGGAATTTTACATAAATATTCTTGCATACTATCTTGCCAGCCTATTACACATTGTCCTAGATCCTAAGGTATATGGGCACATTCCACTTCTTCCAAAAAATTTCCAATTATGTACTATTTTAGAATCATATGGTAGGACATCTTGAAAGGACCATCTCTGCTGCTTAACTTCCCATCATCGTCGAAACTCTTGATCGCGGAATGCGACTCTCCCCATCCTCTTGGCACACGAATAAAACTTTGAAACAAGAGCCCTTTGGCCCCTCAATTTCTCCCTTTTATCTCACTCTCCCGACCTTGGCGCTTCTTCAAATTAGGTCTGCGGGATTTACTGGAGGGTTTTTCTCTGCCACCCACACTATCGCTGGGTTTTGGCAGGAAAACTCGTAATCCGGTGACTTTGTCGCTAGCCTTAAGTCTAATTGTCTAATCCTGTCTGAGCTTATTCTTTTGTTTTTACAATTCTAGTGGCTCTTAAAATTTTTTAACAATTTGTTATCAGATTTAATACAGTAAAAGTGAGTTAAACATTATTTTTAATCAAAAGTATTTTATGTAAAATTTAATTCCTATGTAAAATTGCTATAGAAAAAAATAATTCCAAATTTTTTTCTATACGAGATTTTACAATACATAGTAAATTTGAATAATTCAATAATATCAGGTGGAAATTTAGACTTCATCAAATCAAGGTGTCTATAAGTGGTACATTGGTAAATAAAGAGGTCACATCAAAACTAACCATTATGCCTGAAGTTTTTAGGATATAATTTTTAAGTAGTGTTTTGAAATACACTGATTTTTTTACAAAAGTAGAGGGGTTGCCAGTAAGGGGAGCAAGCGATTTGGCTAACTGTTGGGCCAGTTTATACATGGGACTATCTATGCTATCGACTATGGGGAGTAGGGGGATATTAGGTTTGTGGATTTTTGGTAATCCATAAATACGTGGTGGTTTAACATGAATTGGTTTTATTTTTTTGATGATTTCTTTGGACCAGGAAGTCATTTTTTTTAGTAATTTTCTGACTTTTTTCTTTGAGACATAGAAATTGGGGGGGGGGGGGTCTCGATCTATAATATGGTATGTGGAACCATCACATAGGAGATCTTGCATTTTTCTGTTATAATCTTCTTGATCCTAAAAACTTCAGACATAATGGTTAGTTTTGATGTCACCTCTTTATGGCATTCTTATTTTTCTATCCTTGCAGATTACTTCACCACATGCCTCCCTTGCTGAATCAATCAATGTTTTCTTCAAAGTCTGCCACTGAGATTCCAGATGTGGTTCTTGTTTTGAAACTTTTTCATTCTATTTTCAATAATGTTTGTATAGCTGAGTCTACAGTTTACCTGTAAAAGCTGGTCAACTTTAGTTCTTTTTAACACTTTTTTTACATACTGTTCCTTTCAATGTACTATCTGGTTTTAACCCACTTAAAATAAAGTGATGGTCACTTCAAATTTCAGATCCTCTGTACACTCTTGTATCCTGAACCAACATGAAGATATCACTATCAACAATAACATAGTCAATAAGGTTTTTCTTATTTCTTGAGTCTTCTCTCCACACGAACTTGTGCACATCTTTATGTTATAACACAAAGATGTGCACTAGTCATTATGAACACTGTTCATAATGACTAGTCCATATGTTGAGCAGAAATCCAGCAGATACTTACCATTATTATAAGCCTTGACTTTTTCTTCAAATTTTCCCCAAACATTTCTATATGACTGGCAGGATTTACTTCCTATGCTATTTAGATCTCCAAGTACCACTTTTTCTATTTTCTTTGTCAGCTATCTGCACTCATGACTTGAAAACCTCCTGCACTTCTACATTAGGAGATTCATCTGTGAGATCATGGACACAAATAAATTTTATTGTCCATTTTTCCATTTTGAAGTTCGCCCACATAACTCTACTTGAAACTGCCTTCTAATCAGTTTATCTTCATGTTTATGTAGAATGCTATTGCTGCCCCTTCCTTTTATTGATCATTATTGCCTGAATATAGCATCCTATACTTAATATTTAGTAAGATCTCAACTGTTTTTGTCTTCTTTGTTTCAGTGATTCCAATTATTATTTCCACTTGATATTTTTCCAGTTTTTCTGCAAGCCTGATTTCCTTTCTATTAATACTCCTTATATTAATAGTTGCTATATTCAGTTCTTCTGATGCTAGATTTGTTCTTCTTCTTATAGAAGTTGAGCTTGAGTCTGTTCTAGTAGCTAACTTTTTACTGCTCATCCCAGTTTCCTGATGAAAACATTGGGAAGGGGCTTGTTTAACCAGCCAACACCTCAGCTGGCACGAACTCTCATGATGTTGCAATTAAACAGGTGTATGTTAAAAATGTTAAAAATTAACAAATGTAAATAAAATATTAAAGCTGCAGATTAATCAACTGAAATTGAAAGTTAATGAAATTAGTAGTGTTCCAGGTAGAACAACGTTGAAATAAATGGCTTACCAGAATTTCAAAATGAAAGCATATATACCATAACTGAAAAATTAATAAACTTGCTAGGATTTGAAAGAGAGGGAATGCACACTCTGCAGGTGTGTACAATATCCTCACCAGCAGAAAAACAGGCATGAAGCCAAATGTCATCCAGTTATGCAAAAAAACTGTTAAAAGTAATTTCATGGTGGAAGCATGAAAATTAATTACAGTCAACAATTTGAGAAACAATTAAATCCAGTGACAGTCTATATAAACAACCACTTGAAAAAAACTTGACAAGCAAATTATTTATCAGGCAATGCACCACAGAGCAAATGGTGCAGTTAAGTATTAATGAATAAAAGACAGTAGGAAGGTAAAGTGGCTGAGTGGTCTGAGATCAGTCTCTTCAGTAGTGTAGGTTTGAATCTCCTGCAAGAGTTTATCTAGTCAAGTTCCAAAAGAGTGGTAGGAAGGAAAGATTTTTCAGCTTCAAATTACAAGCCAATCTGTGTGAGAGGTGTTGTGGTTTAAGTGTTGGAGAGGTTAGTAAGATCTATAATACAAAATTCGATTGACAACAGTGGTATACTCTTTGATGGACAGCATGGATTTGATTTGCTCAAGGAAGATCATGTTTTAATAATATGCTGATTTATTAATAAAGTTACAGGTGCAATGAACAAGGGAGATGGATACAGAGTAGTATGATATGCTGATAGTTAAACTACAATGGATGACATTGGATGTTAGTGCATTATATTGGAGATTCACTATCTGATAGATATCAGCAAGTTGTGTATGGGGTCTGCACACAACAAAAGAGGAATGTCATTAGTAGTGTGTCTCAAGGATCTGTTTCAGTGCCATTGCTGTTTAACCTATATGTTAATGATATTAAGGAAGGTTTAAATGGAGATATTCAGTTGTTTGCAAATGATGCAAAGTTGGGACGAACCATAAAGAGTAGTGAAAATGTTGTGGCCTTGCAAGAAGACTTGAATAAATTGAGTAATTGGGCACGGAAATGGGGATGTGAGTTCAATGTTGCAAAATGTAAGGTTTTAAAATTTGGAAAACAAAGATGGGATGCAGAATTTATGCTTGGTGAGAATATATTGTTGGAGGTAGAGGAAATAAGAGATCTGGGGGTGATAGGGGATAAGAATCTAAAATTTAGGGGACACATCGCCAAAATTGTGAAGACAACACAAAGACTTCTGGGAATGATGCGGAGGACACTGACATGTAGAAGTAGGGAGATTCTTGTTCCATTGTATAAGGCTTTGATTAGGCCACACATGGACTATTGTGCCAAGATTTGGTCACCTGGTTTTCAGAAGGATGAAGAGATGTTGGAAAGGGACTGACTAAGGTAGTTTCTGACCTCTGGAATGTTGAGTATGAGGAAAGATTGAGAGATGTAATTTGCAGAGTCTGGTGGAGAGAAGGAAGAGGGGAGATATGATAGAGACCTACAAGTTGGTAAGGGGTTGTTATAAGATCAATGGTGGAGAAGTTCTACAGAGAATAGTGGGAGATCAGGGGAGAACCAGAGGTCATCCCTGGAAACTGTATAAAGAGGGTGTGAGTAGGGGAGTGAGAGGCAGGTTTTTTTCATGCAGAGTTGTGAATGATTGGAATGCCTTGCCTGAGAGTGTGGTGTCTGCAAGGAGTTTGAGTGTGTTTAAGACACGGTATGATGAGATGTGTGTGTGATAAAAGAACCTCCCAGATGAGTCTTTGACTCCATGAGGTCTTGGGAAATAATAATAATAATAATGCAAAGTTGAGAAGAACTATGAGGGGTAGAGCAGATGTTGTGACTTTACAAGAGGACTTAAACAGATTGAGCAAATGGGCATGGGAATGGGGGTATGTTCAATGTTGCAAAGTGTAAGGTTTTAAAATTCAGAAAAGAAAGATAGAATGTAGAATACATACTTGATGATGATATAGTGGAGAGGGTGGAGAAAATAATAGATCTGAGGGTGGTTATGGATAGGGATCTGAAATTTAGCAGACATGATTGCTAAAATTGTGAGGACTGCAAAAAGAATTCTGGCAATGATGTGGAAGACACAGCCATGTAAAATAAAGAGATTCTAGTTCCATTGTATAAGGCCTTAATTAGGCCACATAGAGACTGTTGTGCACATATTTAATCACCTTGTTTTCAAAAGGATAAAGAGGTATTGGAAACGTTCCAGAGGTGACTGACTAAGGTAGTTTCTGGTGTATGTAATATTGAGTATGAGGAAAAGTTCAAAAGATGCAATTTACAGAGTCTAGTTGATAGGAGGAGAAGGAGGAGGAGGGGGGGTGATATGATAGAGATGTATAAATTGGTAAAGGGTTCTTATCAGATTAATGTTGTAAAGGTTTTCAACAGAATGGTAGGGAGGAGAACAAGAGGTGTGGTTAGTAAGATGTATAGACTAGATTTTTTGCATGGACAGTAGTGAATGATTGGAATCCATTACCTGAGAGTGTGATGTCTGCAAAGAATGTGAATGCATTTAAGGCATGGTAAGTTTAGCTGTATGTATGACAGAGAGACCTACCATTATGAGTCTTTGACTTCATGGAAGTCTGACAATAATAACAATCAATTGTTCATGAGGAAGGGCGACAACACAAAAGTGATACAGATAAAAACAGCAGACAACTTCAAAGATCTTACACAAAGAAATCTGTAACCTAATTTCAAACAACTGAAACAAGGTTGACTGAAATGGACATATGACAACATCGAATAACCTGGTTTTAGGTGCTACTGTCAACTGTAAAAAACTCTATACTCTAACCTCTAAAAATGTTTTTGACACTACTTCAAACTAATATCACTTAAATTTATACCAGTAAATATTAGGTCGATAATTTAATGTTGCAGCTCTCTGAAATTTAAATAATATATGGATATTCCACTGATCAAGCAACTTGAAAGACTGATATGCTCTCATTAATTATGATAGTGTTCTTGACTGTTGGGATTATAACCATTCAGGCAGATTAATCCTATATGCTGGGGAAAATACTTTACATCTTCATAAATTGGAATCAAATATGTGCAGTGTTGAAACTGTGATGATTTATGACACACTAATGAATATACTCATATTTGCTATATACCATGTACATGATGGTCTATCTGATTTATTTTAACTGAGTTAAATAATGTCCTAAAGATATTACAACATAAGAATGTTATACTAGTTCATTTTCTGCACTTGGATTTAAATAGAGTGGCATACAAGTCATGGAATATTCTGTAGAAAGGGCCCATCTCTGTAAAGTCCAAGAATGACAAGCATTTATGTGATGTGGGTTTTCATAACTAATAAAAAAAAGTCTGGTGATGTTAAAAACCACAATGAGTCTCTGACTCCATGGAGGTTGGATGTTAATAAAAAAATGCATGTAGTTGCTTCACAAAGATGGACCTTTTCTATGGCATGTTCCATGACTTATGGGCTACTCTGTATAAGAATAATGGCAAAATTGTAGAATATAAAAATATATTATTTTCATATGGGTTTCTTACATACATACATAGAATATGAAAGAAGCAAATAGTTCAACAAGTTGTATCGATTGCATACTTATAAGAAAAAAAAAAAACATCCTCCTAGGAGTATTCTGTGCAATCTTATCTTCAATATAACAGATCATCACTCTATACTACTGAATATATATCTTTACTGAATATATATCTTTACCTGATATGAGCTGCATTGTTAGTAATGAAAACATGAAACTAGCATAAATTATGATGCATTTGAGAAATATATTGTATAAGGAATTATCAATTACTACATAATGATCTATTAAATGTAAATCCATTATATGACAAACCATCAAAATGATTAAATATGCAGATAGCAAATTGCAATATATTTAAAGAAGTAGTGGAAAAAGGGTCATATATGCTGGATTATTGATGAACTAAGAAATATGATAAGGACGAAGGAAAAAGGATATAATAAGCATGCAAAGAATATAATGTTTAAAAATGATTATAAAAATTTCACTTAAATGCTTAAAAAGAAAACATAAAGTAGACAAATGATGGTTAGGT
Organism: Typopeltis vanoorti; assembly: GCF_054136105.1. NCBI lineage: Eukaryota > Metazoa > Arthropoda > Arachnida > Uropygi > Thelyphonidae > Typopeltis > Typopeltis vanoorti. The sequence continues at coordinate 3,186,680 of NC_143563.1, forward strand.
TGCAACTTATGTTTATTGGAAAAGAAGGTATGGCCATGGGCTCATCACTAACCCCCCCCAATAGCTAACTATTACATGGAAGACTTCGAGCAACAAGCTCTAGATTCGGCCAGCCTAAAGCCCAAAGTCTGGCTCAGATATGTTGATGATATTTTTGCCATTTGGCCCCATGGCCACGAAACATTAAATACATTCCTAGGTCATCTAACAAGCAACACAAATATATCCAATTCACCAAAAACAACAACTCTCTTCCTTTTCTAGACACACTTGTCACACATCTTCCCTCAGCCTGCCTCTCCTTCAGTCTACCACAAACCTACACACACAGGCCAATACATACATAAAAATTCATACCACCATCCAGCACAAAAACTAGGAGTCATCAGCACCCTCAAACACAGAGTCCTAACAATCTGCTCCAATGAACAAGCTCTGAACCAAGAATTTGAAATTATTAACCAAACATCTGTAAAAAAATGGCTACAATAAAAACACAGTTTATAAAATCCTCCATAAAAAGGCCATTAAAAACAAAAAAGATTACAGGAATACCATAGCCATACCACACTTTTTTCTGAAATGCTCCATACATTAGGGACATTTCAGAAAAAACAGATAGAGCACTACTTAAATACAATATTAAGACAACCTTCAAACCCCTGGCAAAATTAAGAAATTTACTAAGCTCTTCCAAAGATCCTCTTCCATATCTTGCCCTCCCAAAGGTTTACAAAATTCCACATACCTGTAACCTACCATATATAGGGGAAACAGAATGCATCATCCCAATTAAAAAAGATGAACACAAACACCACATTAAATACCTCCACTATGATGAAACAGGTTTGTCATACCACACACTCAAACATGTCACAGAATTGAATGGAAAGGCACCAAGTCCCTACACTGCACCAAAACCTGGTTTGAAACAAAATTCAAAAAATCCTGTGAAGTGCTGAAACATCATTCAAATCTGAACAAGAATGATGGATTAATTATTCAATAGATTGGAGGACCTATCTTCAACCTGTATAGCAAACCAGAACAACCCCAAACAGAAGAAAATCTTAATACGAGAGGACTTTAGAAATTGTTTAATGTAGTTCTGTGTTTTTTTTTCTCCACCAGAGGTTGGGTTAGGATAAATGATTGACAAACATTTAGATTCATCCTAATTTTGTATAGTGTAGTGTCATGCAGCTTGTATCCTGTACATATGTATGTTTCCTTGATGATGACCTCGACTCAGTGGGCTAAACGTTGAATGTAACTTTCTTAATGAAAAGTAAAGTAATTATTCTAACATGTGTGTTGGGTCTCCATAAATTCTTCACTATGAAAAAATAAAATGAAAAAACCTGATTAAATACCTACCTATCTGGGTTGATAAGAGCAGTATTCTTCATGATGGTCAGCATGGATTTGTTAGGATAGGTCACGTTTCAGCAATCTGCTTACATATTACAACAAGGTGACCAATTTGTTTGATAAAGGAGAAGCATATGTGTTGGTATACTTGGATTTGTCAATGGCCTTTGATAAACAACTATATGATAGGCTAATAACTAACCTATATCAGTGATACAGGAAAAGATTTTGTAAGGGGGGGGGGATATTTAGTTATTTGCCTATGATGCTAAACTGTGGAGAGCAATAGTTGATAAAGGTGATGTAAATATCCTACAGGATGATTAAATAAGTTGGCATTGTAGGCAAAAGATAATGATTCTTAATTTAATGTTGTAAAGTAAGGTTATGCACTTCGGGTTTAAAAGCCTTATTGATGGTACCAGATTGCAGGAAAATGATAAGGCTAAGGACTGCGGAATGATGGTGAAAGACAGAGAGTTGAAGTTTAGAGGACATATTGCAAAAGTTGGTAAAATAGATCAAAGGATTACTTGGATGTTGAGAAACGTGCTAAGAAGCAAAGCCTCTTTATAAGGCTATGATTCAGCTACATCTTAACTACTGTGCTCAGATTGACACCACATAATCACACCATCTCTACCCCCCCCCCTCCCAAACACAGATTACAGCAAATCGATCCCTATATTTGTGGTGTCTCAGAAAAGGTGGCCAAGATATGAAAAAAATTCAATCTTGTGACGACCTATAAACCACACAAAAAACTAGCAAACCTTATCTGCTCTCCCAAAGACCAGCTACAAACTGTCAATTTACCTAGAGTTTACCAGGTACCCTGCAGCTTCAACCTTTCTTATTATGGACAAACAGGTAGGGCAGCCAACATTCTTGTATATCAGAGCACCAGGATTACATATGATTCTACCACTATGGCCACTCAGGAGATTAGCAGACCATGCCCTGGATACCTGGCACAGGATCCAGTGGAAAAAGCCACCTTACTCCACTGAAGCAAATTCAAGTTCATGAGGCTTTTCCTTAAATTGGCTGCAGCTCTTACTAACTATCCCAACCTAAACAAATATGGTTATATCAGACTCCCCCCTCATATGGGAAACTCTCATTCACAGACCGTCAGCCCAAAGACCAAGAACCAAAGACAATAGGTGGTGTAATTGTAGGACTTTAGGTATTCTTGAATCTCTCCTGTTTTTTCATCTTTTTTTACTGAAGTGTGCATGTCTGCATGCATGCGTCTAATACATTAATCCCTGATGATGCTGATTTGACTTTGGCAAAATATAGGAAATAATAAGTAAATAATTTTAATTATTAAAAAATGCAATGTTAATTTCTTTATACAATATATGATGAGAAGTAGAGCAGATGTTGTTGCCTTGTGGGAGGATCTGAATAGACTGTGAGTAGGTAAATGAGTGGAGCTATCAGTTTAATGTTGCAATGTGAAGGAAGGGTCTTGAAATTTGGTAGGCATGGTCAGGATGTAGCATATCTAATTAATGGAGAAATTTTGAAGGCGGAAGAGACATGAAGTTTACTGATCCATTGTTAAAACTAAGTGCATTGCAACGGATCATAGCAATAATAAAGAGGATATTGACATGCAGATGCAAAGAAGTTATGATTCTTTTGTATAAGGTTTTGATCAGGCCACATATGGACTACTGTGTGCAAATTTGGTTAGATATTATTTGTCATATAGAGGATTCTGAATTCAGTATAAAGATTATCATGATTTTTTTTTTGATTTTTTTTCAAATAGCAGTCATTTAAACAAACTTACAGGAGGTCCTTCTTTTCCTGCAGGTCCGGGCAGCCCTGATTCTCCTGGAAGGCCCTAATCAAATAATAAAAATTGTTATTTAAAATGAATTTCTTAAATTATCTGGAATTAAAAAAATAAAAAAATGAAGTTATTAATTTTATGAGTTATCACTATCTCAAAACAACCTACACAACACCAAAAAATGATTAAATAGAGAGAATCAAAAGAATATTCAGGCTATAGGTGTTTTTGGAAGTGACAATAATTCAAGGAAAATAATACATTATGATTCATTGCTAAAGTAAGGTAAAATATCAATTTGAGATACTATAAATATCTATTATAATTAAAAAGTGTGTTATGTAGAACAGCGCTTCCCAAACTGTGGGCCGCGGCCCCCTTGGGAGCCATGGATTTTGTTGAAAGGGGCCGTGAAATAATGAAAACAAATTTTAAATGTTTTAAGACTAAGTAGATTTTTTTATTTTAAAAGAAACGTATTTAACTTTTATTATTTTTTTTTTGTTATATTTTATATTTTAATGGAAAAATTCACACATTGGTGTTGGTTCACAAACTTTGCTTCCTGCGTATTTCGGCGCTTAATACCTATACGCACAGTGGTGCGAGCTATAAAAATTTTAACAAAGGGCTCTCATCGTCGAGCAAAAAAAAAAAAAAAAAAAAAAGGCCTAACTTAGCCCTTATAAAACTTATATTGCGACTTTGTAGAGCTTCTGACAGATATGATAATTCCTGTAGGATATCAATCATTAATGCTAGATCTTTTAAAAATTCCAAATTGAGAAGTCGGTTTAAAAAGCCCTTATATTTATCGTTCGATGCAAAATTCTTGCATAAAGCTTTCTCCACACAGCAAGAGCCGTTCTTAAACTGCAAGCTGCCCATCGTGGTCCAAACACACGGCCGATCTTTAAAATTTCGATATCAAGGTCTTTTGCAATCGTATTTAATTCTCGTTGATTTTTTGGTGATTGATGATAAAAAGCATATAATTTTTCCATAAATATTTCTTTAATGTTTTTTTATCGAATCGTCTAATGCTAAGTGTAAACGATGAGCGCAAATTTTACAAAGGGCTCGCGCAGCCCCCGCGAATCCCTTATAGCTCACCACTGCCTATACGGAAACCACTGATTTCTGCGAAGAGCAGGAAAGTTCAGGAATATCTTGACTGGACACTGGAAGACCGAAAATAAGTCACGGGATCCGACAAGCGACTGTACATCTTGTTCTGTATCGACGGTGGGTAGAGGGTTTGGCAGGAGCCACATGAAGCATTGAACCCCCCACCCCCCCCCCCCCCCACCCCCCCCCCCCCCCACCCCCCCCCCCCCCCACCCCCCCCCCCCCCCACCCCCCCCCCCCCCCACCCCCCCCCCCCCCCACCCCCCCCCCCCCCCACCCCCCCCCCCCCCCACCCCCCCCCCCCCCCACCCCCCCCCCCCCCCACCCCCCCCCCCCCCCACCCCCCCCCCCCCCCACCCCCCCCCCCCCCCACCCCCCCCCCCCCCCACCCCCCCCCCCCCCCACCCCCCCCCCCCCCCACCCCCCCCCCCCCCCACCCCCCCCCCCCCCCACCCCCCCCCCCCCCCACCCCCCCCCCCCCCCACCCCCCCCCCCCCCCACCCCCCCCCCCCCCCACCCCCCCCCCCCCCCACCCCCCCCCCCCCCCACCCCCCCCCCCCCCCACCCCCCCCCCCCCCCACCCCCCCCCCCCCCCACCCCCCCCCCCCCCCACCCCCCCCCCCCCCCACCCCCCCCCCCCCCCACCCCCCCCCCCCCCAAATTATCTCGTAGCAGATGTATGAACTCCATTTCCTTTTTGCTACGTGATATTTCCTCCTTCCAATTGATATCACCATAATTAAAATCCCCCATAATAATCACTAAGCCTTCACTCATTGCACTAAGTTGCTGATGCATGAATTCAATATCTCCCCCTGTACTCCCTGGCCTATAGCAGCATCCAACTGTATATTTGGTTGCGTTGGTCACTATTTCGCACCAGACTGCCTCAAATGAACTCTCATTCACATGTCTATCATCATGATATACTACTTTCTTTGGCTGCAACACATCAGCTATCATCAACAGTACTCCTCCTCCTGTTCTATCTTCTTTATCCTCCCTGAAAATACTGTACCCATCACATTCAATTCCAGTGACCACATCTTCTGCTGACAGCCAAATTATATATGTAACATATTATATATGTAACAGTTCTTAATCGTCTACTCAGCCTCTTCTATGTACTTCCTGAACTTGTGATTTTTTTTGGGCTGAGTTTTGAGGATGCCCTGATATGTTCTTTTTTTTTTTTTTTTTGTGTGTGGTTTATTTTTATGATGGTTCTGAGAAATCTGTGATCAAAATCTACGTTGAAATATGTTTTGCCTATTGTACCAACATTTTGTACGAGTCTTCTACAGTCTGTTAGAAAGTAGTCTATTTTATTTCTTGTATCTCCACTCAGTGATTGCCAAATCCATCTTCTTCTTGGGAGTTTGCTGAAAAAGTCATTCATAATAAATAGTTGTTCAGCTGTAGTGAATTCAGCAAATCTCTCTTCTCTTCTATTTCTCTCTCCCAGGCCATTTGGACCTGTAAACATTTTGTTCTCCACATCCTATTTTGGCATTCACGCCTCCACCAATGAATGTGTATGTTGACTTGTAAGTTGATGCCTGTTTGATATTAATGTAGAAATTTACTATTTCTTAATTATCACCTACAGATGTTGGAGCATAGCAGGATATTAATTTTATTGTTATATTATTCTCTAATCCAATTAGTAACACACCTATTGTTTCATATATGATATTACAAGAAAGGATCAACTTGTTGAGCTCAGATTTAACAATAAAGCCCACTCCACCCTGTTTTCCACTGTTTGAAGATGCTCCCAGAAATATCTGTCAGCCATTGTACCATCTTGCTGTTAATTCTTTTAATCTTTTTTGTTTCATTAGGAGAATATCTAAGTTGATATTGCTTAGTTCTTTGATTAATAAATCCAATTATTAAAGGTGTGCAGGATGAGAGGATAGACAAGGTATGTTTTACTGGAGGTAGAATGAGTAGAGTGATTAAGACATTGGATATGAGAAGTAAGCAAACAAAAGAGTTGGTAGTTGTAATAGGTACAAACGATTTGACTGCAAACAAAGAACACATAAGATTGGATATCAGGAGGTAACATAGATGGATGAAAGAGAATAGCATGATAGGAAAGGAGGTAACCATGTTGCTTAGGCAAGAGAGTGGTGAGTTGAGGCAGAGAGCAAGGATTATTTATTATTATTATTATTATTATTATTAAACAAGACCTCATGGAGTCAAAGACTCATCTAGGAGGTCCTTTTATCTCACACACATCTCATCATACCGGGTCTTAAACACATTAAAACTCCTTGCAGACACCACACTCTCAGGCAAGGCATTCCAATCATTCACAACTCTGCACGAAAAAAACCTGCCTCTCACTCCCCTATTCACACCCTCTTTATACAGTTTCCAGGGATGACCTCTGGTTCTCCCCTGATCTCCCACTATTCGCTGTAGAACTTCTCCACCATTGATCCTATAGCAACCCCTTACCAACTTGTAGGTCTCTATCATATCTCCCCTCTTCCTTCTCTCCACTAGTCTCTGCAAATTACATCTTTTCAATCTTTCCTCATACTCGACATTCCAGAGGTCAGAAACTACCTTAGTCAGTCGCCTTTGGACCCTTTCCAACATCTCTTCATCCTTCTGAAAACCAGGTGACCAAATCTGGGCACAATAGTCCATGTGTGGCCTAATCAAAGCCTTATACAATGGAACAAGAATCTCCCTACTTCTACACGTCAGTGTCCTCCTCATCATTCCCAGAAGTCTTTGTGTTATCTTCACAATTTTGGCGATGTGACCCCTAAATTTTAGATCCTTATCCACTATCACTCCCAGATCTCTTATTTCCTCTACTTCCAACAATATATTCTCACCAAGCATAAATTCTGCATCCCATCTTTGTTTTCCAAATTTTAAAACCTTACATTTTGCAACATTGAACTCACATCCCAATTTGCATGCCCAATCACTCAATTTATTCAAGTCTTCTTGCAAGGCCACAACATCTTCACTACTCTTTATGGTTCGTCCCAACTTTGCATCATCTGCAAACAACTGAATATCTCCATCCAAATCTTCGCCAATATCATTAATATACAAATTAAATAGTAATGGCCCTAAAACAGATCCCTGAGGCACTCCACTAGTGACTTTCCTTTTCCTGGATATTGCACCCACATACACAACTTGTTGATACCTATCAGATAGCCAGTCTCCAATCCAATGCACTAAACTAATATCCAACCCCATCTGCTCTAGTTTGACTGTCAACTTATCATGAGGTACTCTATCAAAAGCCTTTGCGAAATCCAAGTATATTACTGTGTATCCTTCTCCTCTGTCCAAGGAAGCAGTCACTTTATTGTAATAAGTAAGTAGATTACTAAAACACGACCTCCATTTAGCAAATCCATGCTGTCCATCAAAGATTATACCATTGTTGTCAACCCAACTCTGGATCCTAGTTCTCACAAGCTTCTCCAACAACTTAACCACAACACCTGACACACAGATAGGCCTATAGTTTGATGCTTGAGTTCGATCACCTCCTTTATGAAATGGCACAATCTTGCCCTCCTTCCACTCTTTAGGGACTTGACCAAGTGCAAGACTCGTATTAAAAAAATATGTCAAGGCAGGTGTCAACTCTCTGGCACATTCCTTCAGAATACGCGGTGATATATTATCAAGTCCCACAGCCTTATTTACATCTAGTTTACTCAACTCCCCAAACACCTCTTGCTCACTTACAGTCAGTCTCTCCTCCCCATCATCAACTGCTCTTAATCTCTCCATGATAATCTCTCATTATCTATACTCATACCACTCACTTCCACATTCATTTCCACTCCTTGAATCTCTCCTGTCTTACTCTCCTGCTCTTCCACATCACTCCCCTCTCGATCTGATTCATTCTCTCTATTCACTTCTCTACCTTCCAGCAGCAGTCTCTCCAAGCGACTCACACCATAACCACTCAAATGCAGTCCATCGCTCCCATACAGCTCACTTCGTCCCTCAAACTCATTCCACACATTAACAAACTGTACTCCCATCTCCTCACACATTTCAGCCAGAATATCATTCATAATCCTTGCTCTCCACCTCATTTCACCACAATCATACCTAGGCAACACACTGACCACCCTTCCTGTCACACTATTCTCCTTTATCTTTCCAAGCAGTCTCCTGACATTCATTTTGACATGCTCTTTGTTCTCTCTCAAATCATTCGTACCAATTAATACAATTAACTCTTTTGCTCGTTCCCGCCTCATATTCAATGCCTCAATCACTCTACTCATTTTACCGCCTGGAAAACATACCTTGTGCATTTTATCCTCTAGCACACCTTTAATAATGGAGTCGCCTTTAATTATGAATGATATGTTAGTGGAAATGTGTGTGGAGAAAGGAGTGCAGTTTGTTAATGTCTGGAATGAGTTTGAAGAATGAAGTGAAATATATGAGTGATGGACTGCATTTGAGTGGTTTTGGTGTGAGTCGCTTGGAGAGACTGCTGCTGGAAGATAGAGGAGTGAGTGCAGAGAATGAATCTGATCAAGTGCGAAGTGATGTGGAAGAGCAGTAGAGATATAATACAAGAGAGATTGAAGAGGTGGTTATGAATGAAGAGGTGAGTGGCATGAGTATAGAGAATGGGTGCAAGATGGACAGGGAAACGGGGAGGCTCAGGGTAGACAGGGGGAACACAGCATGAGAAAGGTGGATGCTCAAGAGGATGTGAATGCATGTGTAGACAGGAAAGAAAGGGGATGACCTGGGATCAAGAGGAAATAGTTGGATTTGAAGAGGGTTCTAAGATGAATAAGGAGAAAGGGAAATGGCTTGAGTTGATCATGGAGAAATCACGATGAATGAGTGATATCAGTGGAACTAGCTATAGATCCAGGAATGAGCTGCTGTGTTTGTATACAAATGCTAGAAGTGTAAGAAACAAAGTGGATGAAATGGTTGCAGTAATTGAGTCTGTTCACCCAAAAAATCGATGGAATATATAAGACATGACTGATTGACAATGACATCCCGACAGGAATAGAGATGAAAGGGTATGATGTGTTTTGTGAGGATAGAAAGGGTTAAAAGGAAGGAGGAGTGCTATTGATGATAGAGAAAGAGTATGTTCATACAAAGTAGAGATGCAAGAGGGAAATAGTGCCAGTGGTTTTGAGGCAGTATGGTGTGAGATAGATGTGAATAGAATGAAACACTTGGTTGGATGTTGTTAGAGACCACATAATGTGGATGGTGGTGATAATGAAATGTATAATCAAATTAATCAAGCAAATAAGAAAAGGGTGATCAAAATCATCATTATGGATGATTTTGATTATTGCAATATAGACTGGGAAGATGAGATAGCAACTGGAAGTAAAGAAAATGAGTTTCTTGAGTTTTTGAGGGACAACTACCATAGACAGTATGTAACAGAGGGCACACGAGGATTGAGGGTCTTGGATTTGATCATCTCATCAAAGGATGTAATTATAAATAAGGTGTCAAATCATCCACCAATTGGTGAGGGTGACCATGAAGTGATTACCTGGGTGGTTGCCAGCAGTGTGAGGACCTCTGTGAGAAAAGGGTATATGTGGAACTGAAAGGGTGGTGATTATGAAGAGCTCAGGAGACAGCTTGCAGGTATAACATGAAAAGAGGAATTAAATGGAAAAGAGATCAGTGTAGCTTGGGAGATATTCAAGAACTGTCTAGTAGAAGCAATATTTAAATGTATTCCAAGGATCAGGAGGTTAAATAAGGTAGGTGTGAAATGGATGAATGAAGAGATTAAACGTGATACAGAGAAAAAGGGAATTATGGAGGCAGCATAAGAGAAGTGGAAATAACCAATTCCATAAGGGTTACAAAGACCAGGCAAAGCAGGTGATTTGGTTGGTAAGGGTTGCTAAAGAGAGGTATGAACAGAAGTTAGCTAATGAAGTGAAAAAGAATCCTAAGGAGTTCTTTCGATATATAGCCAGGAAAAGAAAGAATGATTATGGAAGGATGACACTGATTGGAGAAAATGGTATAAAGACAGCTGTTGCAGAATGTGTGGTGGAGATACTTAATGAGCAGTTCATTAAGATCTTTCAATCTTGTGAATGTGACTTCATGGAGAGATTGAGAGCAGTTGATGATGGGGGAGGAGAGACTGTCTGAAAGTGAGCAAGAGGTGTATGGGGAGTTGAGTAAACTAGATGTAAATAAGGCTGTGGGATTTGATAATATATCACCACGTTTTCTGAAGGGATGTGCTAGGGAGTTGACACCTGCCTTGACATATTTTTTTAATACGAGTCTTGCACTCAGTCAAGTTCCTAAGGAGTGGAAGGAGGACAAGATTGTGTCACTTCGTAAAGGAGGTGATCGAACTCAAGCATCAAATTATAGACATAACTGTGTGTCAGGTGTTGTGGTTAAGTTGTTGGAGTAGCTTGTGAGAACTAGGATCCAGAGTTGGGTTGACAACAATGGTATTATCTTTGATGGACAGCATGGATTTGCTAAAGGGAGGTCATGTTTTAGTAATCTTCTTACTTTATTGTAATAAGTGACTGCTTCCTTAGGCAGGGGAGAAGGTTACACAGTAATATACTTGGATTTCGCAAAGGCTTTTGATACAGTATGTCATGATAAGTTGATAGTCAAACTAGAGCAGATGGGGTTGGATATTAGACTAGTGCATTGGATTGAAGACCCTGCTATCAAATATTTCGGCTAACAAAGATTTTTTTCGCTGTTTTTTGGACTCGGCTAACGAATATGGATTTGGATAACAAATGTTTTAGTGGATGCTCACGCTAACATAAAACAGCAAACATGAACGGTCGGGCCATTCCAGGAGCTTATCTTTTCCATCTGTATGTGTGTGACAAAGAAATGAGCTGACCACATCACATAGGGGAGACCCACCAACCCGACTGGGTTGTTTACGTTCGAGACAGCAAGAAGTCAGATGCCTCATACCAGTGTCAGTATGGTGCACGCTCCGTGTGGCTGTGAATGCGAGAGATAAGTGTGATAGAATTTATTCTTTACTTGGCTAAACTCTACTATGGGTGGTTAATTTATAATTAGTAAATTCTATTCTTATCTAATTAAATAAATAATATGCTATATGTCATATTTCTTTTATATTTTTCAGAAAAAAATTTTAAAAGTGAAAATTTTTTTCTTGACAATGGGTCCAAAAAAAGTAAGCAACAAACCCAAGGGATTGCTCACAATTGAGCAAAAGAAAGAAATAATTTCAGAATATATGAAAGAGGAGTCAGAATTGTGGATTTAGCAGTCAAGCATGGCATAGCATCATCATCAATAGCTACAATTTTGAAGAAGAAGATTAAGGCAGCTTCAGTTGCAGCTGGTGTGAAGACCTTGGCCTCTCAATCCCAAAGAAGTTCTGTGAATGAAGAAATGGAAAAGTTTCTGATGATCTGGACAAATGAGCGTCAAATGGCTGGTTACACTATGACTCATGAGATGATCTGCAGCAAAGCCAGAATGATTTATGAAAATTTGAAGAAAAATGTGGCAGGACACAGTACAGCAGAGGCAGAGGAAGAATTCAAAGGAAGCAGAGGATGGTTTGAGAAGTTCAAGAGAAGGTCAGGGATCCATAGTGTAATTAGACATGGAGAAGGAGCCAGTGCAAATAAAGAGGAGACTGAGAAGTTTGTTAGAGAATTTCAGGAGTGGACCATCATTCATGGATACAAGATAGAACAAGCATTTAATTGTGATGAAACTGGGTTGTTCTCGAAGTAAATCCCAAAAGAACTTTCATTACAAAAGAAGAGAAGTGTATGCCAGGGTATGAAAGATAGAAGAACTCTTTTATTTTGTGTTAATGCAAATGGTGATCTCAAAATTAAACAAATGTCGGTCTACCACTATGAGACACCAAGAATTTTCAAGGAGAATGTTTGCAAGCCCATGCTTATTGTTTATTGGAAGTCAAACACCAAGGCATGGGTAACAAGAAGCATATTCACAGAGTGGATCGTGGAGGTGTTTGGGCCCACGGTGAAAAAGTACCTGAGAGAAGAAAACTTGCCTGAAAAGGCTGTGCTTCTTCTGGACAATGCTCCAGGGCATCCATCTGGCTTGGAAGAAGATTTGGGCAGAATTTAACTTCATTGAGATAAAATTTCTTCCTGCAAACACCACATTTATTTTGCAACCCATGGACCAACAGGCCATATCAAACTTTAAGAAATTATATACAAAACACATGTTCCAAAGATGTTTTCATGCAACTTCATTTACCAGTCTGACTCTGAAGGAATTATGGAAGGATCATTATCATATCCTTCATGCTATTCAAGTCATTGCCATGGCATGGGATGAAGTGTCAGTTAGGACACTTAATGCTGCCTGGAAAAAGTTATGGCCAGACTGCTGCAAGATAAGAAGTGCTGTTTCCAGTGTTCAAGATGCTGAAGATGCTGATGCGGAACATGCTGCTGAAAATGCTGACACTGTAGATAAGATAGTCTCCTTGGGCAAAGCATTACCTTTGGAGATAAATGAAGAAGATGTAGAAGAATTAGTTGAAGAACACTCAAAAGATCTGACAACAGAAGATCTTGAAGAGTTGAAAAAGCGACTGAATCAGGAAAGAGACAAGGAAGATAAAGAGTGCTCATCAGAGGAGGAGGACAGCAATAAAAAGGGAAGAATACCAACAGGTGACAATAAAAAAATGCTGCACTACTGGGAAGAGTTTCAGTCTTTGGCTACAAAGTGGCATCCCAACAAAGCTGAAATGAACAGACTTTGTGCCTTGGTTGAAGACAAGTGTCTGAATCACTTTAAAAACATTCTGAAAAAAAGAGAAGTTCAATCAACTTTGGACAGATTTTTGACTTCTCCTTTAGCAAAGAGACAGAGGCCAATTACTGAAGAAGAGAAGACTTACCTTGAATAAACTTTGAAAATTTGGAAGAAGAATAGTAAAAACGTTCTGTACATATTTTCAGTTTAATAAAGTGTATATAATAGTGTAATGATCGTCAGTTTTTCATTCTACTCTCCATTCTCCTTCATCTGTTCATATCAGTCTTTGGTGAGTTTTTTGCCCTTTTATAGTGCCCTTTTTATTATTTTATAAAACTTATCTTTAAATAGTAGGCAGCATCCAGAACGAATTAAACGATTTTCTATAGAAACCTACAGGAAATCATGTTTCGGCTAACGAATGTGATTCCGGAACGAATTATCTTCGTTAGCCAAGGTATCACTGTAAAGACCTATCTGTGTGTCAGGTGTAGTGGTTAAGTTGTTGGAGAAGCTTGTGAGAACTGGGATCCAGAATTGGGTTGACAACAATGGTATTATCTTTGATGGACAGCATGGATTTGCTAAAGGGAGGTCATGTTTTAGTAATCTATTTACTTATTACAATAAAGTGACTGCTTCCTTGGACAGAGGAGAATGATACACAGTAATATACTTAGATTTTGCAAAGGCTTTTGACAGATTACCTTATGATAAGTTGACAGTCAAACTAGAGCAGATGGGGTTGGATATTAGATTAGTGCATTGGATTGGAGACTGGCTATCTGATAGGTATCAACAAATTGTGTATGGGGTGCAATATCCAGGAAAAGGAAAGTCACTAGTGGAGTGCCTCAGGGGTCTGTTTTAGGGCCATTACTATTTAACTTGTATATTAATGATATTGGCGAAGATTTGGATGGAGATATTCAGCTGCTTGCAGATGATGCAAAGTTGGGACGAACCATGAAGAGTAGTGAAGATGTTGTGGCCTTGCAAGAAGACTTGAATAAATTGAGTGATTTGGCATGAAAATGGAGATTCAAGTTCAATGTTGCAAAATGTAAGGTTTTAAAATTTCGAAAACAAAGATCGGATGCAGAATTTATGCTTGGTGAGGATATAGTGTTCGAGGTGGAGGAAACAAGAGTTCTGGGGATGACAGTGGATAAGGATCTCAAATTTAGGGGACACATAGCCAAAATTGTGAAGACAACACAAAGGCTTCTGGGAATGATGCAGAGGACACTGACTTGTAGAAGTAGGGAGATTCTTGTCCCATTATATAAGGTTTTGATTAGGCCACACATGGACTATTGTGCCCAGATTTGGTCACCTGGTTTTCAGAAGGATGAAGAGATGTTGGAGAGGGTCCAAAGGTGACTGACTGAGGTAGTTTCTGACCTCTGGAATGTCGAGTATGAGGAAAGATTGAGAAGATGTAATTTGCAGAGGCTGGTGGACAAGAGGAAGAGGGGAGATATAATAGAGACCTACAAGTTGGTAAGGAGTCGTTATAGGATCAATGCTGGAAACGTTCTACAGAAAATAATAGGAGATAGGGGTGAACCAGAGGTCATCCCTGGAAACTGTATAAAGAGGGTGTGAATAGGGGAATGAGAGGCAGGTTTTTTTCATGCAGAGTTGTAAATAATTGGAATGCCTTGCCTGAGAGTGTGGTGTCTGCAAGGAGTTTGAGTGTGTTTAAGACATGGTATGATGAGATATGTGTGTGATAAAAGGACCTCCCAAATGAGTCTTTGACTCCATGAGATCTTGGGATAATAATAATGATAATAATAATAAGATCAGATGCATGTGTAACTTACCCTACATAGGTGAAACAGGGTTTGCAATTCCAAAACAAAACAGAGTACAAATGACACATTAAATTCCTTCATCATGGAAAAGCAGACACTTCAAATCCTTCATCATATGTGCCACAGAATTGATTGAAAGGCACTTGGTTCTTATGTCAGATACCAAAATCTAGTACAAATGCAAATTCAAAGATGTTAATCCATCAACCAATCTCTTAATAAGCATGATAGGTTAAAAGTTCCAAGGATTTCATTGGTTCATCTGCAACCTATGTAACATTTGAAAAGAAGAATGCCAACAATTTCACAGGCACATATAACTTATGTATTGGCTAATAAAACCAGGAAGAACAGAAATTGATAATGAACAGCAGTCCTCAGATCATAAACAAAACTTAAAAATAACAGGACTACAGGAAACTGAACCATAACCAGTCATGTGGTTTTACCTTCCAGATGTGAAGGTGGGTGGGGCCTAAGAGGATGCTATAGTTTCTATATACTAATGCTAGAAGTATCAGAAATAAGAGGAAGGAATTTTTTGCATTGATTAGTCCAACCAAAAGTTATATGCATTAGTCAGACTTGGGAAACAGAAGATGGCATAGTTACATGGGTAGAATGTGATGGATTTAGTATTTTCAGGGAGGATAGAATAGACATGACAGGGGGGGTAGGTAATGCTGATGATAGCAGATGAACTGAAGCAACAAGAGTAAGAGTTGATGGAAGTTTTTTCACTTGGCTATGCTACCAGTTATATATTTGGTTTAATCCTTTATCCAAGTGTAAGCCGACAAAGTTTGCGCCTGAAGTATTTTCAGGACTAGGGCAACTTGTGGTAAAGGTGGTATAAATTCTGATCACTTGCCTTAGTATCCCATAATGCAAAGCATATATCCTTATGGATATGTATAATGCTATGCATTAGAGAAAGGGTCACTATACAGACTGGTTTCGATCTTTATTGAGGTCTCGTCAGTGGGAACCAGACTCATAGGTGGTGATACTGAGATGGAAGTAATGCAGAAGTCATATCATCATATAGAAACCTCAATAAAAGTCGAAACCGGTCTGGGTAGTTACCCTTCCCTTAATGCATATCATTATACATGTCTGCAAGGAGATGTGCTTTGCATTATGGGATACTAAGGCAAGTGATAAGAATTTATATCACCTTTACCAAGAGTTGCCCCAGTCCTGAAAATGCAGAAGTCATATCACCATATACCAGTTGTCAAAAGGTGTCAACACTTTATTATTAATATTCTCTGGATTAGAGATAGTTGATTGAAGTTGACCTAGTCCTGAAAATACTTCAGGTACAAACTTTGTTTGCTTCACTTGGATAAAGGATTAAACCAAATATCTAATTGATAGCATAGCGAAGTGAAAAAACTTCCATCAACTATCTCTAATCCAGAGAATTTAAATAATAAGGTGTTGATACCTTTTGGCAACTGGTATATGGTGATGTGACTTCTGCATTACTTTCACCTTAGTATCACCACCTCTGGGTCTGGCTCCCACTGATGCGCTTTTGCGCAGAAGTCCTTTTCTTGAGGTATGAGAGGCTCTGCTTGGGGTAGGTTTTTTCCTGTCGATGAGTGGGGGCCACTGCTGAGATTATGGCTCAGAAGT
Source organism: Typopeltis vanoorti (assembly GCF_054136105.1). NCBI lineage: Eukaryota > Metazoa > Arthropoda > Arachnida > Uropygi > Thelyphonidae > Typopeltis > Typopeltis vanoorti. The sequence continues at coordinate 3,203,237 of NC_143563.1, forward strand.
TCTTCTCGCTGATAGGGTGAGCCTGTCACTGAGTGGAACAACGCTGAGTTGGATAGTCCTTCGGTTAGTCGTAGGGAGTGGTCTGGGAGACCGCCTAATCTTTAGAGAGGTCTTTTCTTAAACAACACCTCAATAAAAGTTGAAACCAGTCTGGGTAGTGACCCTTTCCATAATGCATAGCATTATACATACTCATAAGGATATGTGCTTTGCATTATGGGATACTAAGGCAAGTGATCAGAACTTAACCACCTTTACCATGAGTTGCCCTAGTCCTGAAAATACTTCAGGTGCAAACTTTGTTTGCGTACACTTGGATAAAGGATTAAACCAAATATATAATTGAAGAGTAAGAGTCAGTCAGAAAGATGACCTGGGATGGCCCAATTTGTCAAAGAAATGTAACTGAAACATGGCATCCTGTCACAAAGCTTTTTTCAAACTCCACTGGCTACTTTCTCATAGCCATTTCACCCAGATGCAGTTGCACTGACTTGGGAGCATGCATGTGCACACACACACCAGAAAAGGTAAATCATCAGTTGATATTAGGAGGTTCAACATCCCCGAATCTAGTTTACTATTGAAAAATAAAAAAACAACAGCTTACTTTTTTAGATATCCTAATTACATGTCTGCTCAACACCCCCCAAATTCATTCACTATTGAAAAAGATAAAACAACAGCATACCTTTTTTAGATACTCTAATCACATGTTTGCTCAATGGTATCCTTTATTTCTCCGTTTACAGCAAACCCACTCACACAGGTAAATACATACATAAACTTTCCTACCATCCTCCTCAACAATATGGGTCATCAAAACCCTTCTCAGTAGAGCTTCCAATCTCTGTTCCATGCAAGATTCCTTTACAGTGAAACTTGCCTTCATTCATCAAACTTCTTGTCCAATGGTTATAATGCCAAAAAAAAAGCTACAAATTATCTGTCACTTCCACTTCCTCACATCCCTCTCAATATAAAGACTACAGTAATGACATTACTATTCCCTATATCCTGGTACTTCATATAAAAACAGCCAGAACTTTAAAGAAATGTAATCTCTGCACTGCTTTCAAACCTCATTTGAAGCTGGCTTTCATTCTACTCCTAAGGATCCTTTCTCCTCTCTCACTCTCTCTCTAAACATCTGCCTAGAAGAACACAAAAAGTACATCTGATGCTACAACTATAGTCAATCAAGTCTAGCAGTCCATACCTTGCACAGAATCAGATGTACTTTTTGTGTTCTTCTCTTTAGACTGATCCACAGAGTTCAAAACCAGCCTAATCTTAATAAATATGGGTGTATTAAACTTTACAAAATTGGGAAAATTTTAATTCTTAGTCCTCCCACCCAACGTCTAAGGCTAGTCAACAGCATCCATAGAGAGTGCCCCTCATAGGACTATAGTTTTAATTTATTCTAATCTCATTTCTTCCACTTGTTTCTTGTGTGTGTATTTTTGTGTGTTATTACAATTTTAACATAGTATTCCTGAAGCTTTCTCTGTGACTGAGACTAAACACTAAAATAATTAAATGTGTTGTTCAATGATTTCTTTTTGTGCTGTAATTATTCCATTAAAGTGTAACATAAATGTAAACCAGCACGCAAGCCTAAATGCTTGTCTCCACAATTTTACACAATCGGTACTGATCACCATGTAACTATGAAAGAAAGAAAGAAAAAAAGGATATTAGGAATGTGGAATGTTGTTTAATGATTTCTTTTTGTGCTGTAATTATTCCATTAAAGTGTAACATAAATGTAAACCAGCACACAAGCCTAAATGCTTGTCTCCATAATTTTACACAATTGGTACTGATCACCATGTAACTATGAAAGAAAGAAAGAAAGAAAAAAAGGATATTAGGAATGTGGAATGTTGACTATGATGATGACAAACTGAGAGATGCAAACAGCAAAGTTTGCATTCTCTCAAAGTTTGGTAGATAAAGATAGCAGCAAAGTTTATGTGTTTAAGATGGACCTACTGTAATGAATCTTGTGATACCATGTAGAATCTGAATAATAATAAGAATAAACAATTTGCACTATTTCCAGGAATCAACTAATAGAAAAATCAACAGATATAATAATATGCCAGTTTTTTATGTTTTATATAGTTTTGATGGGTGATAGATGGCATTGATGGTAGTAGTGCTGTAGTTGGAGAATTAAGTAGGAAGAGATGCATTTAGCAAAGTAGACTAGTGTGCCCTCCCACGATAAGTCCTTGGACTGACACCTGGAGGTGCCACATAATAATAATATATCTACATAAAGCATTCAACAGTATAAAATTACAAGATTTTTAAATACTTAACAGCAAATAGAAAAATAAAAATGGTCAGCAAGGTTGATAAAAATTATTTATACAGATAAAAAAATGCAATATGGTGCTGCAATAATAATAATTATTATTTATTATCATCTGACCTCCATAGATTCAGAAACTCATCGTGGGAGGTACACACTATTGCACACAATGCTCATCCAACTGTGCCTTAAACATTGATTATGCAATGCATTCCATGCAAAGAACCTGCTCCTCACACCCTCCTTTTACAGTTTCCAGTAATGGCCTCTTGCTCTACTCCCTCTCCCATTCTATGAAAAATCTCTTCCATGTCAACCTGATAACAACCCCCATGACTAGCTTATATGTCTCAATCACGTTCACCCCTCCCTCTTCCTCATATTCACAAAGCTTTGCAACTTACATTCCCTTAATTTCTCCTCGTACTCCACATTCCAAAAACCATTGACCACTAATCCATATGAGACCTGATCAAGGGCTTATAAAATGGCATCATAACCTCTCTATTTCAGCATGCCAGGATCATCTGTATCATTGCCATCATCTGATGTGATATCTTTGCTCACATTGCACAATTTGTGCAATGTGAGCCCTGAATTTCAGGTCTTTGGCTGCCATCGCTCCTAAATCTCAAATCTCCTCTACTTCCTTTAAAGTTTCCCCATCAAGTATATACTTTGCATCCATCAATGTTTACCAAATCTCAAAACCTTACACTTTGCAACATTGAACTGACAGTTACACTTACCTGCTGATTCATGCAATCTATTCAAGTCCTCCTGTAAGGCCATAACATCCATTTGACTCTGTATTGCTCTCCCCAATTTTGCATCATCTGCAAACAGCTGCTATTACTAGTTAAACCCATCTCAATATCATTAACATACAAATTGAACAACGATGGTCCCAAAACTTCCACATACATATATGTATATGGAAATGTGATTTCCACATTACTTCAACTTTGGTATCACTTCTGGGTCTGGCTCCCAGTGATGAGATATCAATAAAGGTTGAAACTGGTTCAGGTAGTGGTCCTTCCCATAATGCATAGCATTATACATGTTCGTAAGGATATGTGTATTGCATTATGAGATACTAAGGAAACTGATGTTAATTTATTAGCCACTATATACAAGTAGCCCAGCTGTGAAGTGACTTCACATGCAAACACTTGTTTGCATATGCTTGGTTAAAAGGATGAAACCAAGAATATAATTTCTTGGCATTTTTAATTTATAGTATGACTAAGTGAAAAAACTTTCAACCTACTCAGTTACCAAAAGCATCAGACTTAATTGACAATTGTGGAAAATTAACAGATTACTGCCTTCTCGATGAAGTTGGTCTTGTTACAGAAAGAGACAATGTTGTCTTTAGGAATTTTAAGAACAGCACTCAATGCTTTTACCTTATTTTATTCATGCTGCACCAAAAACCTTTATACAAATCCTTAAATATTCAGAGAAGAGCTATAACAAGATAGAAAACATCTACCTTGCCACCTGTCTTGTTGAATTATTACATTTTTTGCACGTAGTACAATTGAATCTTCTTTATACAGTAACTATAATTCCTCCTTGAGGAATTATAGTGACTGTATAAAGTTCCATAATCTTTCCATCTTCATTTAGGTAGGAGATGAATTTCATTTCCAGTGACCTTACTTATTACAAGTGACCTTAACAGAAATCAAAGTCCTAAAATTCTTGAGATGAAACAACTAACTAACCATTACAAAAGGAGATGAAAGAAAAGTGTAGTAATCATGAACACTACTGAATATAATATAACAGAAAAATTTCCCTTCTATTACAAGACCAAACTATTTATGAATAGATTACTCAGAATCTTAACAATAGTACTGGATTCTCTACTCAACCAAGTGGAACAATTTTTCCACCTTCCATTGCTTTGGGACTTGTCCTGTTGCAAGACTTGTGTTAAATAGGTATACCGAAGATGCCATTAATTTCATAGAGTTCCCTACAGACATATCGCAATATGCTGTCAAGTGTTATCATCTTATAAACATTAAGTTGATGAGGTTGAGTGGTGGAAATGGAGAGTTCTAAAGTAGGTGCCCACACCTTTCATGATAGAATCGCCATACGATGCTATTCTGAGTCATTCGTTTATTCTTTTGCACTCTTTCATTTGTATCAACCATACATCTGATTTAATTCTGTACATGCCTCATTTCATTAATCATCTTAATCATTTCATCTACAACTCTTGTCTGGCAATCGTTCATGCTGTTGTTTTGTCAGTCAGGTATTCTTCCATTTTCGCAGTCATAACAGTTCTTGGTTAGTCAGTAAGGAGTTCTGCTTCCGTAATTAAAACTGCTTTTCCTTTTTTAATCATTTCTGGATTCACAATCACATTCTTGACACACATAGTTTCACACAATCTTTTGGCTATTACTGGCTTTCAACTTGCATCTGGTATCCTTCACTTCACTTCGTGTTCATGCAGTTACAGGTACCACAGATGTTACAATTACTAATGTATGGAAGTGCTGTAAAAATGTGACCATGTTCGATACATAGTTATATGCAACAAAAAAAATCGAGAATCAAATGAATCTTGTATTTCCAAATCACATCCAGTAAAATCTTATTAGAGTGCATGTTTTATTATTGAACAAAATAAGATATCTTGGATTTAAATCAATGAACATGATGCAATTATGATGACATCATGAAAATAATGAAATTACAATGAAAAAGATTAACTCGAAACAACAGATTAAGGTGGAGAAAGGGATGGTGATTATATCTTGAAAAACAAAACAAACCTAAATAAATATGAAAATAAGCTGATTTGTCCATATTAGAAAATAAAATCATAAACATTATTAATTATATGAAGAGCCAAAGGATTCAATTTGGCGACGTGAAATTATTTAAGTTAAGGGATATTACATCCCATATTGTTTCATAGCTGAATAAGAAACCCAAAGAGTTTCATGCCGAATATAGAAACTATATAAAATTCGGCGAGTCCAAGAGTAAGCAAATACCTGGATAGTGCAACACATATAACCCATTTGATAGTGCAACACTGAAGCAATTCACAGCAAGGGTGGAGCAAGCTCTGATCACTGTTCTTGGTATTTACTCATAATGTGAAACCCAGCTCCTAGAAGCTGGGATTCACATTATTACTGTTCTACATTATGAGAGAAGGTCACTACCCAGACCGGTTTCAACCTTTATTGAGGTCGCATCAGTGAGTAGGTAGACCTAGTTAATAACAAGTTTTAGCAAACAGAACTTACATACCCTACTATAAGAATTGCAAGGAAGGTGTCCTAATAAATTACTAATTATATGAAGAGCCAAAGGCTTCAATTCGGCGACGTGAAATTATTTAAGTTAAGGGATATGTTGCACTATCAAATGGGTTATGTGTGTTGCACTATCCAGGTATTTATGGGATGTAATTAGTAATATAATAATTAGTAATTTATTAGGACACCTTCTTGGCAATTCTTATAGTAGGGTATGTAAGTTCTGTTCGCTACAAACTTGGTATTAATTGGGTCTACCTACTCACTGATGAGACCTCAATAAAGGTTGAAACCGGTCTGGATAGTGACCCCTTCTCTATGTGAAACCCAGCTCCTAGGAGTTGGGTTTCACATTATGAGTAAATACCAAGAACAGTGATCGGAGCTTGTTGTTCCACCCTTGTTATGAGTTGCCTCAGTGTTGCATTATCAAATGAGTTATATGTGTTGAACTATCTAGGTATTTGCTTAGCGTTGGAATTGACGAACTTTATATAGTTTCTATATTCGGCATGAAACCCTTTGAGTTTCTTATTCAGCTCTGAAACAATATGGGATGTAATATCCTTAACTGAAATAAAAATTATTATTGTTATTATTATTATTTAGGCCTCCATGGAGTCAAAAGACTCATCATGGGACGTCCTTCCTAGGAAACATAAAGTCTATCATACCACTCCTTGAACTCACTGACCATTCTTGCTCTCACCACTCTATCACGCAATGCATTCCATGGTTCAACCACCCTCCATGCAAAGAAACTACTCTTCACCCTCTTGCTCGCAGCTTCCTTTTGTAACTTCCAGGGATGGCCCCTTGTCATCATTCCTTCCTACTTCCATCAAGTGAAAGAACTCCCCAGTCCACCCTGTAACTGCCTCTAAACAGTTTAAAAGTCTCAATCAAATCACCTCTCCTTCTTCTATCTACCAAACTCTGCAACCCACATTCCCTCAGCCGATCCTCATAACTAACATTGTATAGTCCTGAAACCATCTTTGTTATTTGTCTCTGAATCCATTACACCGTTAATTATCGCCATCAAATCCTGGGGACCAAATTTGAGAACAATAGTCTAAGTGTGATCTGATCAGGATCTTATAAAATGAAACGATAACTCTTTTATCTCTGCAGGTCAGCATCCTTCTCAGTATTGCAGTAATCCTCTGGGTTACATTCACCACCTTTGCAATATGCTCCCTGAATTTCAGGGAGCATATTGCATTCATTTACCCATCTGGCTAGTTTATTCAAATCCTCCTGCAGGGCTGCCACATCTGTACTATTACTAATTACCCATCATCTGCAAACAACTGACTATTCCACTGCAATCCATTAACAATGTCATTGATATACATGCTAAACAATACAGCTCCCAGTACTGAGCACTGTGGGATCCCAGTATAACCTTCTGGCTTCTTGATATTGCCCCACCATACACAACTCTCTGATACCTATCAGATAGCCAATCTTTAATCCATTTGACTAACTCGACATTTAAACCCATGTGCTGCAACTTAAAAATCAGCTTATCATGTGGCACTCTGTCAAATGGATTTGCAAAATCAAAAAAAAAAAGAAAAAAAAAAGGAGTATATGCCTTTCCCTCATCAACTACACTTGTCACTTTATTATAAATGGCAATTATATTACTAAAACAAGAGCACTTCCTAACAAATCCATGTTGACTCTCACAGATAACATTACCCTCATCTGCCCAATACTGCATAAGGTCCCTCACTAATTTCTCTAAGACCTTAACAACTACTGATGAAACACAAACTGCCTATAATTAGACACATCCAGTCTGCTACCACCCTTATGCAATATCACTATCTTACCTTCCTTCCATTTGTCTCTGAATCCATTACACCGCTAATTATCGCCATCAAATCCTGGGGACCAAATTTGAGAACAATAGTCTAAGTGTGATGGGTACCTTTCCAATAGCCAGACTTTCATTGAAAAGACAAGTCAAAAGAGCTGTCAATTCTTTAGCACATTCTCTCAAAATTCGTGGTGAAATACCATCCAGTCCCACAGCTTTACTGACAGCCTGAGTATTCGGTATTTGGAATACACTCTCCTCTTACTCCTCTAAACCTCAAACCTGCCCTATCCCTCTATTATTGAAACTTACTTCTCCAGGATGAAATAGTCCAATAAAGTGTTCATTGAGCAACTCCACTATGTCCTCTGCATCAGTCACTGTATTCTCATTTTTATCAGATAATGTCATTCTTCCAGAATCATTTCTCCTCCTACCACCCATATAGCTAAAAAATTCCCTAGGATTTTCTTTGGATCTTATAGTGCCAATGTCTTCTTATATTCCAGTTTCTCCTGCCTTACCACTTACCATACTAGTCACTCTCCTGGCTTGAGTACTATATTCTCCACACCTCTGCTCACCACCCCTCTTCTTATATCTCTTCCATAACATGTTCTGAAAAAATCCAGTATCCATAAAAATACATATTTATAAAACTGAATACGCTAATGTTGAAAAAAAAAAACATTAAATTAAAATTAAATAGACACTAAGATTAGCAAGTCTGAAAATGTAAATATTATTATTATTATTATTACATGACACCTCAAGGGAATCCAAAGACTCATCAAGGGAGGACACCTACTCCACAACTCTCAGTCTCCCCCACTCAATCCACCAACTACAATGAAACGCAACTACTTTCATCATCTACATTAATGCCATCTGCCACCACTAATATTTTCAGACAATCATAAACATCCAAACCCATGGCAGGAGTTGAACCCACAGCCTTTTATCTGGAGAGTGGATATGTTAACCACTCAGCCAACCAGAAGAAAGTAATAAAGTTGGAAAGGAGTTTTTAACCGGTTAATGTGGAAGAAATTTTCTAAGTTGGTAAGGAGATGGTCAGTTTAAATGGAAGAAATGCTTCCTAGAATGGAAAACTGTGGCAGAAGAAGAGATTACCTGTAAACTGCGTAATGAGAATGTGAGGAAGGGAATAAGGGGGGGGGGGGGATTCATTACACAGGCAATGGCTGGTGAGCAGAAAGCTTTATGTGAAAGTGTATTAAATGCAGACATGTTGAGTGAGTCAAAAGCACTGTTTAGTTTGTCATTTGTGGTAGTGTGTGCTGTTAATAATAAAAATAATAATATATTTCTTTAAGAACCAATCGACAATATATCACAGGAAGATTGTTCCAAAAGATATAAACCAAGGAAAATAAAATAAAGGAGGCTATAAAATGGTGGTCTCTTTCATTTTATTTTCCTTAGTTTATGAAGAACTTAATGATTCTTAATTTTAGCAAGATTTATAAAAAATAGGCATAATTACAGGTACTCCCGGAGATCCAATATCACCTGATGGTCCAGGCTCTCCTGGTGGGCCCTAGAAAACAGTAAACAATGATAAATATGCAAATCAAATCAGATAAATAAATAAATTTACAAAAAAAGAAAAAAAAATATATATATATACATTTCATTTTCTTTCTTTTTCTTCATTTCACACAAATTATGGACTCTTCAACCATGTTATAAATAATTATTTTAATTTCCTGATGTTTCGACCTTTATATTAAGTTCATCATCTGGAGTATACACATATATATAGAGAGAGAAGCTAAATTACATTTCACATAATATGCTGAAGAGACAATGGGTTGAACAGTGGTTATTCTACTGGCCTGACCTCTAGTGAAAATAAAAGAAAATTACAATAAAAAAGTTATATTCTATAACAAGCCAAAAGGCTATTTTACAGGCGACATAAGTTAAGTTTAAGGGAGATGGTAAATCCCGTATTATTCTACAGCCGGGTACAAAACTCGGATCAAAATCCTAGGGTTTCATGCCGAAAAAACTATCGGTGAACCCAAGTGTAAGTAATCACTTGGGTAATACAACACCAGGGCAACTCGGAGCAAAGGGGGAGCAAGCTCTGTCACTATCCTTAATATTCTCTCATAATGTAAAATGCAGCTCCTAGGAGATGTATTACTGTTTTACATTATGAGAAGATTACCCAGACCGGTTTCAACCCTTTTTGAGGTCTCATCAGTGAGTAGGTAGACCTAGTTACACCTGATATCTTGAGAATATAGTATTCTCAGTTATCATGGTGTAACATGAAAAATAAATAACATAAATAAAAACCCCTGCATAAAAGGAATAATTTAATTAATAAAATATTCTTGCACGCAGTATAAATTGAGTAAAATGTAAAGGTCTATTGTTTAGTTAAGATAACAAAAGAAAAGAATGTATTAAGATGTATTATGACTAAACAAGGAATTTGTATTAAATAAGTAGCTAACTAAGAATTAATATAGTAATGCGATTAAGAATGAAAGAGTTAAGTGCATAAGTATAAAAGAATGAGTCATGAAATACGCTATGTAAGAGGCTACAGATTAAGCATTAAGTAGAATTCTGAGAAAAGGTTTAAAAGGGGGTTAAGATAGAGGCTAATAAGAGAAATAACGGAATATCGCTTAGGGCCTATACCCGGATAGAAACTTCGTTACGAGTTGCTGATCAAAATGACATATGGCGGCCAAATGCTACCCAATCGGTAGACAGACGGAAAACAAGTAGGAGGCGGGAAAAGGAAGTAAGAAAGGACGCCGTTAGGTGGGCAGCTATAAAAGGGTTGGTAACCCCCCCCCCCCCCCCCTCAAGGGGCTTTTTTCGGAGAGTAGGCTCTTTTGGTTTATGGAGAGGACGTTTAGATAGTCAAGAAGGCTTGAGGCCTTTTTGTCTTTTGCCAGAGGAGAAGAAACGTTTGGATAGTCACGTTGGTTTAAGTTTGGTTTTCTAGTGGATTTCACGGTGTTCCTGAGTGGAGAGATATGGCTTATATCCTCATGCCACAACAAGGAATCGAAGGTGAGCGGGAAAGCTATTTCCGTATTCCTATGTAGAAAGCGAAATATACCATAGAGTCATAGGAAACTGTGAAGATATCGATGTCCTTGTTTCGGATAGTACAGCCGACGGCGCAGATGTTTATATAGCCCTGAATTGCAAGAAGTTATGCAAGCAAGTTCGTTCAGTAGAAGGTAAAGGCCCGTAAGTGAAGCTAAAGAAAGGTATTGTGAATTTTGTCTTATGTTAGCTAGAAGTTGTTTATGATAGGTACCATTGTCATAATATGGAACTGCTAAGGTGATTAGGGAGAAATTATAATAGGACTTTAGAATTTGACAGAGAGTGTTAAAAGTAAGCCAGTTAGTGTTGATAATTTGTGAATAATTAATTATCCCAGGAATCTTGAGTGCCTACTATATTGTAAAAGGAAAGTTAATGACATAGTTGTATGTTAATGAAGTAAATGGTTTTATTAATATTGAGTTTGATTAGTGTGAATTGAGTAATCAAGTAGCCTGAGGAAATTGAATGCCTGGTGTGATGTGTAGAGAATCGGAATTTGTCATAAGTATGTGCTAGAGTAGTTAATGATTTTGTTAGTGTACTTGAAGTTGAATAATCTAATAATGTGTAGTGATCTAATTTTTCCATGTTAAGTGAATTCATGTTTTGTATGAAATTTTGTGGCGGCATGATCGTAGTAACTTTTGTCGAATCATAGCCCAACTACTTGTATTAAGCTAATTTTAGTGAGTAAGTAATTTAGTTGAGTATTTTGATATGTACCATGTTTAGAGAAATAATAAATCTTGTGTTTAATGATAAAAAAAGTTGTCTGATATTGCTAATCCAATGCACCGCTTAGAAACATTCGAGCCTAATCACGCAGGGAATTAATGTTAAGAAACAGGAAGTTTAAGGAATTAATGTTGAGTAACAAGAAATAGTGTCATGATTGCAATAGTTACACTATCAGATATTTGAGTTCCTTTTCTCTGTTTATGTATAAAATATCTTAAACTAAATATCCCAAAGGGCGCAGTTAAAATACAAATACTAGGGATACTACGGGGAACAATAACTCAGATATTAATAGAAATTTTGGTGATGTCTTGAAAGTAGAAGTTAGGAGAATATAGATGAAGGCAGTTTGTAAGACAAACAAAATCGCGAGATAGGGACATAACAAATGGCGCAGCCGACAGGATGTAATTTGGCTAATAAAATCTAAAATATAAGCTATTTACAATAAGTTGGTTTTGGTAGCAGATCAGACAACTAAGAGGTACAAATTAAGTTAAGTTTTGTTGAGAAATTTTGAGAATTGACTAATGTAAATTGGATGCAAGTATGACTGAACCCTCCAGTAGTTTAAACATTGACAACAGCGAATTTTTTAGGTATATTAATCCACAGCAAGTGTTTCCCCAATTTTCGGGTGAAGAAACTGATGACATTCTAAATTTTTTTAGTTATATAGAAGAGCTTAGAAGAGTTGGAGGATGGACTGATTTTCAGTTGCTAGTCCTACTCAGAAGTAAACTGGTGGGAAAGGCTAAAGCTTTCCTGTATTCTTCCCCTATTCTTAAGGAAACCCTGGATTACTCCCGATTTAAGTCAGTCCTAATTTCTGAGTTCTCAAAACTAGGAAGCTTGGGACCTAACTTATGGAAGCTCTAGAGGTGTTCTCAGGAAGAAAAGGAAAGTGTGGCTGAGTTCCATAACAGGTTACTGACGATAGCTAGTACCCTAAGTGTCAATAGTGAAGAAAAACTTCACTTGGACTGGGCCATTTTCCAACAATTCAGGCAGGGAGTCAGACCTGGGTTGAAAGAAACAGCATTCGATAAGAAACTATCTAATTTAAGAGAATGTTACGATGCTGTAAAGGAACGCGAACAATTGCTCGGAGACCTTCATCCCGCACATGTTCAGGCGTCAGTGAATGTGATTGAAGAGAAGAAGGCATTTGAAAGAGAGCAGAGACATAGTAAACAGAGTAAGAAAGAGAGAGACAAATCAAGGACAAGAGTGAGACTAGAAAAGGATAATGGGCAAGAGATAAACAATTTGACAGACTCTAGTATTGAATCAGATAAGATAAGAGATATTGTAAAGCAAGAGATCGAGATACTCCACAAGCCCCTTATGGATAGGTTAGATGTGGTAATGAAACTATTAGGAACATTATCTGTCAGAACCCCAGAGCCTAATTGTAGCAAAGCTGAGGAAACAATTAAGTTGGTTAGAGAAGAAGTTGAGCGTCTGCAAAGATCCCTTCTAGATAGAGTAGACTCAGTTATGCACAGATTATCCGAAATTGTACCTCAACAAGAAACGGTTATTCTCCAGAATCAAGAAAGAGCTAATGAGCCTAGAGACAGAAGGGAGCCTCCTAGATGCTTCAATTGTAACGATATAGGGCACTTTGCTCGTTTCTATTTTAGAAATAGGAGATCCCCCATGAATAGTAATAGACATGAGTCGAAGTTTGGGCAAACTCCTCATAATTATGTGGATAGGCAGAGAAATCATGAACAAAGAAAGATGGATATGATAATTAAGGGTAAGATACAAGGTTTGCATTGTGATGTATTGCTAGATATGGGTTCACAGGCTTCTATCATATCGGATCATTGTTTTCAAAGAATAAAATCCCATGGATGGCGAGGCATTTCTAGACTAAAGAAACCGATCAGATTATTGGGGATTGCGACCTCTAATGTTTACGTAAATAAGAAGGTTAGAGTGAAATTGTATTTACCTGAGTTTAATATGTGTGTTTGGCAAGAATTGTTGGTCCTCCCAAGGACATCTCGCCAAGCTCACAAATAATTTTAGGAATAGGATTTCTAGAGAAGCATAATTTCTCATGCGACTTCTCTCGTAATGAAATGTTCCTAAATGGAAGAAAGCGGTCAGGTAAAGAGAGAAACAATAAGGTAAGGAAGTTTAGAGAATCAAGACAGGATGAAGGATGAGACTAACATAGTACAGAGTGTACAGTCTAAGAAGGATAATGAAGAAAGCATTGATAGTCATACTAATTCTTCATTAACTTCAACATCCAAAGACAACAGCCAGATGGAGACTCACCTCATAACGAACATAAAAGTAATAGATGATCAAAGTGTAGGGGAAAAGAAATTAGAGGAAAGTAGTCAGGAAAAGATCGATGTTAACTTAATAGAGAGATTTAAAAGGTCTAGAGGTTTCTTTAAATACTCAAGGTGGAACGTGAATAGGAGAAAAGAGGAAAATGTACAATCTAAGAGGCAGTTTATTTATGCAGATTTCTTGTGTTTCATATTTAAACTTAGAAGGACTATAAGTGAGTGGTTAGTTTGTGATATGCCTCTTGCTATGAAGGCTGCATGCATACTCACTGATTGTACAAGACTTGTAAATTATTATAGTCAGGAGGAAAGTAAAAGAAAGAAAAAGGGGGAAGAGGTACACCTCAAAGGAAAAAGAAATTTCTCTTAAAGAAATTTTTTTTGTTTAAAGGGGGGACCTTTGTTACACCTGATATCTTGAGAATATAGTATTCTCATTAGATATGTGAAGAGCCAAATGCTTAAATTCGGCGACATATAACTTGTTTAAGTTAAGGGATATTACATCCCATATAGTTTCTTAGCCGAATAAGAAACTCAAAGAGTTTCATGCCGAATATAGTAGAAACTATATAAAGTTCGGCGATTCCAAGCGTAAGCAAATACCTGGATACTGCAGCACTGATCCCAAAGGGTAGTCCAAGCTGGGGCAACTCGTGGTAGAAGTGGAGCAAGACCCGATCACTATTCTTGATATTTGCCCATAATGTGAACTTAGCTCCTAGAAACAGTATTTTTGTTCACATTGTGAGAGAAGGTCACTACCCAGACCGGTTTCGACCTTTATTGAGGTCTCATCAGTGAGTAGCCAGACCTAGTTAATATCAAGTTTGTTTGGGATCAGTGCTGCAGTATCCAGGTATTTGCTTACGCTTGGAATCGCCGAACTTTATATAGTTTCTACTATATTCGGCATGAAACTCTTTGAGTTTCTTATTCGGCTAAGACACTATATGGGATGTAATATCCCTTAACTTAAACAAGTTATATGTCGCCGAATTGAAGCCTTTGGCTCTTCACATATCTAATAATTTATTAGAGCACCTCACGGCAATACTTGTAGAAGGGGTACAAGTTCTGTTCGCTACAAACTTGATATTAACTAGGTCTGGCTACTCACTGATGAGACCTCAATAAAGGTCGAAACCGGTCTGGGTAGTGACCTTCTCTCATAATGTGAACAAAAATACAGCTCCTAGGAGCTAAGTTCACATTATGGGCAAATATCAAGAATAGTGATCGGAGCTTGCTCCACTTCTACCACGAGTTGCCCCAGCTTGCACTACCCTTTGGGATCAGTGCTGCAGTATCCAGGTATTTGCTTACGCTAGGAATCGCCGAACTTTATATAGTTTCTACTATATTCAGCATGAAACTCTTTGAGTTTCTTATTCGGCTAAGAAACTATATGGGATGAAATATCCCTTAACTTAAACATAGTATTCTCAGTTATCATGGTGTAACATGAAAAATAAATAACATAAATAAAAACCCCTGCATAAAAGGAATAATTTAATTAATAAAATATTCTTGCATCCAGTATAAATTGAGTAAAATGTAAAGGTCTATTGTTTAGTTAAGATAACAAAAGAAAAGAATGTATTAAGATGTATTATGACTAAACAAGGAATTTGTATTAAATAAGTAGCTAACTAAGAATTAATATAGTAATGCAATTAAGAATGAAAGAGTTAAGTGCATAAGTATAAAAGAATGAGTCATGAAATACGCTATGTAAGAGGCTACAGACTAAGCATTAAGTAGAATTCTGAGAAAAGGTTTAAAAGGGGGTTAAGATAGAAGCTAACAAGAGAAATAACGGAATATCGCTTAGGGCCTATACCCGGATAGAAACTTCGTTATGAGTTGCCGATCAAAATGATGTATGGCGGCCAAATGCTACCCAATTGGTAGACAGACGGAAAACAAGTAGGAGGCGGGAAATGGAAGTAAGAAAGGACGCCGTTAGGTGGGCAGCTATAAAAGGGTTGGTAACACCCCCACCCTCGAGGGGCTTTTTTTCGGAGAGTAGGCTCTTTTGGTTTTTGGAGAGGACGTTTAGATAGTCAAGAAGGCTTGAGGCCTTTTTGCCTTTTGCCAGAGGAGAAGAAACGTTTGGATAGTCACGTTGGTTTAAGTTTGGTTTTCTAGTGGATTTCACGGTGTTCCTGAGTGGAGAGATATGGCTTATATCCTCATGCCACAACAAGGAATCGAAGGTGAGCGGGAAAGCTATTTCCGTATTCCTATGTAGAAAGCGAAATATACCATAGAGTCATAGGAAACTGTGAAGATATCGATGTCCTCGTTTCGGATAGTACAGCCGACGGCGCAGATATTTATATAGCCCTGAATTGCAAGAAGTTATGCAAGCAAGTTCGTTCAGTAGAAGGTAAAGGCCCGTAAGTGAAGCTAAAGAAAGGTATTGTGAATTTTGTCTTATGTTAGCTAGAAGTTGTTTATGATAGGTACCATTGTCATAATATGGAACTGTTAAGGTGATTAGGGAGAAATTATAATAGGACTTTAGAATTTGACAGAGAGTGTTAAAAGTAAACTAGTTAGTGTTGATAATTTGTGAATAATTAATTATCCCAGGAATCTTGAGTGCCTACTATATTGTAAAAGGAAAGTTAATGACGTAGTTGTATGTTAATGAAGTAAATTGTTTTATTAATATTGAGTTTGATTAGTGTGAATTGAGTAATCAAGTAGCCTGAGGATATTGAATGCCTGGTGTGATGTGTAGAGAATCGGAATTTGTCATAAGTATGTGCTACAGTAGTTAATGATTTTGATAGTGTACTTGAAGTTGAATAATCTAATAATGTGTGGTGATCTAATTTTTCCATGTTAAGTGAATTCATGTTTTGTATGAAATTTTGTGGCAGCATGATCGTAGTAACTTTTGTCGAATCATAGCCCAACTACTTGTATTAAGCTAATTTTAGTGTGTAAATAATTTAGTTGAGTATTTTGATATGTACCATGTTTAGAGAAATAATAAATCTTTTGTTTAATGATAAAAAAAGTTGTCTGATATTGCTAATCCAATGCACCGCTTAAAAACATTCTAGCCTAATCACGCGGGGAATTAATGTTAAGAAACGGGAAGTTTAAAGAATTAATGTTGAGTAAAAAGAAATAGTGTCACGACTGCAATAGTTACACTATCAGATATTTGAGTTCCTTTTCTCTGTTTATGTATAAAATATCTTAAACTAAATATCCCAAAGGGCGCAGTTAAAATACAAATACTAGGGATACTACGGGGAACAATAACTCAGATATTAAAAGAAATTTTGGAGATGTCTTGAAAGTAGAAGTTAGGAGAATACAGACGAAGGCAGTTTGTATGACAAACAAAATCGCGAGATAGGGACATAACATCCTGGAATATCAAGGTTTTAAGTGAATCGAACTTACATATACCTCTACAAAGGAACTGCTAAACTGGTGTACTTATATATTGTTATTACTATGATAACAAGCCAAAAGGTTATTTTACAGGCGACATAAGTGAAGTTTAAGGGAGATGGCATTCCAGGTCTACCTACTCACTGATGAGACCTCAAAAATGGTTGAAACTGGTCTGGGTACTGACCTGTTCTCATAATGTAAAACTGCAATACATCTCCTAGGAGCTGCATTTTACATTATGAGAAAATATTAAGGATAGTGACAGAACTTGCTCCACCTTTGCTCGGAGTTGCCCTGGTGTTGTACTATCCAAGTGATTATTTACACTTGGGCTCGCCGATAGTTTTTTTTTATTATTATTATTATTATTATTATTAAACAAGACCTCATGAGTCAAAGACTCATCTAGGAGGTCCTTTTATCTCACGCACATCTCATCATACCATGTTTTAAACACATTCAAACTCCTTGCAGACACCAAACTCTCAGGCAAGGCATTCCGATCACTCACAACTCTGCACGAAAAAAACCTGCCTCTCACTCCCCTACTCACAACCTCTTTATACAGTTTCAGGGATGACCTCTGGTTCTCCCCTGATCTCCCACTATTCTCTGTAGAACTTCTCCGCCATTGATCCTATAACAACACCTTACCAACTTGTAGGTCTCTATCATATCTCCCCTCTTCCTTCTCTCCACTAGACTCTGCAAATTACATCTTTTCAATCTTTCCTCATACTCGACATTCCAGAGGCCAGAAACTACCTTAGTCAGTCGCCTTTGGACCCTTTCCACATCTCTTCATCCTTCTGAAAACCAGGTGACCAAATCTGGGCACAATAGTCCATGTGTGGCTTAATCAAAGCCTTATACAATAGAACAAGAATCTCCGTATGTCTACTTGTCAGTGTCCTCCGCATCATTCCCAGAAGTCTTCGTGTTGTCTTCACAATTCTGGCGATGTGTCCCCTAAATTTCAGATCCTTATCCACTATCACCTCCAGATCTCTTATTTCCTCAACTTCCAACAATATATTCTCACCAAGCATAAATTCTGCATCCCATCTTTGTTTTCCAAATTTTAAAACCTTACATTTTGCAACATTGAACTTGAATCTCCATTTTCATGCCAAATCACTCAATTTATTCAAGTCTTCTTGCAAGGCCACAACATCTTCACTACTCTTTATGGTTCGTCCCAACTTTGCATCATCTGCAAACAACTGAATATCTCCATCCAAATCTTCGCCAATATCATTAATATACAAGTTAAATAGTAATGGCCCTAAAACAGAACCCTGAGGCACTCCACTAGTGACTTTCCTTTTCCTGGATATTGCATCCCCATACACAACTTGTTTATCAATCCAATGCACTAATCTAATATCCAACCCCATCTGCTCTAGTTTGACTGTCAACTTATCATAAGGTACTCTATCAAAAGCTTTTGCAAAATCCAAGTATATTACTGTGTATCCTTCTCCTCTGTCCAAGGAAGCAGTCACTTTATTGTAATAAGTAAGTAGATTACTAAAACATGACCTCCCTTTAGCAAATCCATGCTGTCCATCGAAGATTATACCATTGTTGTCAACCCAACTCTGGATCCTAGTTCTCACAAGCTTCTCCAACAACTTAACCACAACACCTGACACACAGATAGGCCTACAGTTTGATGCTTGAGTTCGATCACCTCATTAATGAAGTCGCACAAATGCAAGACTTGTATTAAAAAAATATGTCAAGGCAGGTGTCAATTCTCTGGCACATTCCTTCAGAATACATGGTGATATATTATCAAGTCCCACAGCCTTATTTACATCTAGTTTACTCAAATCCCCAAACACCTCTTGCTCACTTACAGTCAGTCTCTCCTCCCCATCATCAACTGTTCTCAATCTCTCCATGAAGTCACATTCACAAGATTGAAAGACCTTTATGAACTGTTCATTAAGTATCTCTACCACACATTCTGCAAAACAGCTGTCTTTATACCATTTCCTCCAATCAATTCATCCTTTCATAATCATTCTTTCTTTTGCTGGCTACATATCGAAAGAACTCCCTAGGATTCTTTTTGGCTTCATTAGCTAACTGCTGTTCATACCTCTCTTTAGCTACTCTCACCAACCAAGTCACCCTCCTTGCCTGGTCTTTGTGGACCTCATGAAATTGGTTACTTCCTCTTCTCTTATGCTGCTTCCACAATGCCCTTTTTCTCTGTATTGCATGCTTACTCTCTTTATTCATCCATCTCACACCTACCTTATTTAACCTTCTCACCCATGGTATACATTTAGACATTTCATCTACTAAATAGTTTTTGAAAATCCCCCAAGCTGCATTGATCTCTTTTCCCGCTAACTCCTCATTCCATGCTACATCTGCAAGCTGTCTCCTGAGCTCTTCATAATCACCCCCCTTGTAGTTCCACATATACTCTTTTTTCACAGGGGTACTTGCACTGCTGGCAACCACCCAGGTAATCATCTCATGGTCACTTTCACCAATTGGTGGATGATTTGACACCTCATTAGTAATTACATCATCCGATGAGATGACTAAATCCAAGACCCTTAATCCTCATGTGCCCTCTGTTACATAATGTCTGAGGTAGTTATCCCTCAAAAACTCAAGAAACTCATTTTCTTTACTTCCAGTTGCTATCTCTTCATTCCAGTCTATATTGCCATAATTAAAATCACCCATAATGATCACCATTTTCTTATTTGCTTGGCTTATTTGACTATACATTTTACTATCACCACCATCCACATTACCAGGTCTATAACAACATCCCACCAAGTATTTGATTCTATTCACCTCTATCTCACACCATACTGCCTCAATACCACTGGCCCTATTTCCCTCTTGCATCTCTACCTTGTATGGACATAACTCTTTCGCTATCATCAATAGCACTCCACCCTCCCTTTTTACCCTTCTATCCTCACAAAACACATCATACCTTTCCATCTCTATTCCTGTCAGGATGTCGTCCTCATCTAACCATGTCTCACTTATTCCGACAATCTCTGGATTCACAGATGCAATTAGTGCAACCATTTCATCTGCCTTGTTTCTTATACTTCTAGCATTGGTATACAAACACAACAACTCATTTCTGGATCTACAGCTAGTTCCACTGATACCACTCACTCGATGTGATCTCTCCATGCAGGACTGGGGCCATTTCCCTTTCTGCTTCTTCATTTTAGAACCCTTTGCAATTCCATCTGTTTCCTCTTGATCCCTGGTCATCCCATTACTTTCCTGCCTACACATGCTCTCACCTCCTCTTGGAGCATCCACCTTTCTCACGCTGCATACCCCTGTCCACCCTGAGCCGCCCCGTTTCCCTGCTCCTCTTGCACACCTATTCTCTCATTTTCTATACTCATACCTCTCACTTCCCCATTCATTTCCACTTCTTCAATCTCTCCTGCTCTTCCACATCACTCCCTATCTCGATCTGATTCATCCTCTCTATTCACTTCTCTACTTTCCAACAGCAATCTCTCCAAGCAACTCACACCATAACCACTCAAATGCAGTCCATCGCTCTCATACAGCTCACTTCATCCCTCAAACTCATTCCACACATTAACAAACGGTACTCCCATCTCCTCACACATTTCAGCCAGAATATCATTCTTAATCCTTGCTCTCCACCTCATTTCACCACAATCATACCTAGGCAACACACTGACTATCCTTCCTGTCACACTATTCTTCTCTTTTATCTTTCCAAGCAGTCTCCTGACATTCATTTTTAACATGCTCTTTGTTCTCTCTCAAATCATTTGTACCAATTAATACAATTAACTCTTTTGCTCACTCCCACCTCCTATTCAATGCCTCAATCACTCTACTCGTTTTACCGCCTGGAAAACATACCTTGTGCATTTTATCCTCTAGCACACCTTTAATAATGGAGTCGCCATACAACGCCACTCGCTCATCTTTCGTTAACTCTTTCATGCCATCATGATTTATTTTAATAGTTTTGACCTGAATTCTCTTAATTTCATTCCGCATCCATTTCATTTCTTGCTTCATCCAATCCAATTCACCTTCCGAACCTCGCGACACATTCTCTCTATCATTAAATCTTTCTAACTTTCTAACTCTCGACCCCCTCTTCTCACTTTCCCTCTCATTCATCCTTCTTTGTTTCCGTACTTTCGGTCCAACATACGTCCAACTTTCACTATCATTCTTCTCACTTTCACTCTCATTTATCTTTCTTTGTTTCCATACTTTCGGATTAACATGCGTCCAACTTTCGCTATCATTCTTCTCACTTTTACTGTCATTCATCTTTCTTTGGTTCAGTGCTTTCGTTCCAAAATGCGTCCAACTTTCGCCATCATTCATTCTTTTTTCGCTATCATTTATTCTTTCGATTTTTTTTACTTGCGATTTCTTCATCACGCCATTTCTACTTTCATTCGTTCTCTCAATTTCGTTTCTTTCTGCCTCACTTTCGTCCCTTTTAACATCCGTTACGGTTGTCAAATCGCTCTTTTTCTTTTTTCTTGTTTTTTTAACATTTTTTCTCCTGTCTTTCCCACCATCCTTCTCTTTCAAACGTGCACTCGCGACCCAATCGGTACTAGCACTTTCTGTCATCAATTTCATATTCACATTCATCAGTTCCTCGTTCAGGTCACATTTCACACACCCTTCTTCCATCCACACTAACCATCCACAAATGATTTATGTAATCGAAGGAATAAATATAACAGACCTCACATTTAACGAAACGACTGAAATCTAAATTAAAATCATGGAATGGCAATGCCACCACCATTTTTTTTTTTCTCTGCAGGTTACTAGGTCTAATAATAACGATTTCGTAATTTAGTTTAGGCAAGAAAAAAATCCCCACACTAATAATATCGGTAGCGTACAACGTCCACAGCTACTCTTGCTTAAACAATTACGCATAGAAAAAAATCCCCACACTAATAATATCGGTAGCGTACAACGTCCACAGCTACTCTTGCTTAAACAATTACGCATATATACTTAATTATTCCTAATAAAACTTATCTGAATCAGGAGCTCTTCAAATCGCATCCGCAGCGCTTGGCTCACTATCGCCCTCCTTTTTCGGCATGAAACTCTAGGAATTTGATGGATTTCAATCCGAATTTTGTACCCGGCTGTAGAATAAGATGGGATTTACCATCTCCCTAAAACTTAACTTATTTCGCCGGTAAAATAGCCTTTTGGGTTGTTATAGTAGTAATAACAATATATAAGTACACCAGTTTAGCAATTCGTTAGTAGAGGTATATGTAAGTTCGGTTCACTTAAAACCTTGATATTCCAGGTCTACCTACTCACTGATGAGACCTCAAAAAGGGTTGAAACCGGTCTGGGTAGTGACCTCTTCTCATAATGTAAAACAGTAATACATCTCCTAGGAGCTGCATTTTATTTTAAATTATGAGAGAATATTAAGGATAGTGAAGGAGCTTGCTCCACCTTTGCTCTGAGTTGCCCTGGTATTGTACTACCCAAGTGATTACTTATACTTGGGCTCACTAAAAGTTTTTTCAGCATGAAACTCTAGGATTTCGATGGATTTCGATCCAAGTTTCGTACCCAGCTGTAGAATAATACTGGATTTACCATCTCCCTTAAACTTAAAGCTATATTCTATTTAAGACAACATCAGAGAACCATTCTTTCATATAGATAGTTTTGTTACAGTAAAAATGATGTCCAAATTTAACATGACAGGTATTGATGCTAGTTTCTTGGCTAGCATCAACAATCAAGGAGTTGGTAGGTCATTCCCCTTCCTATATTAAAAACACACAATACATTGTAAACAAAATCAAAGGCATCACATTGATGTCTCTGCCCTCTTCACAAATTTCCCAATCACTGATACAGTCCTTCTATTACAGAACAAATTCCCTCCTGATATCGCAGCACTCTCTGCACATGTACTATGTTCTGGCTATTTTTTGTGGTAAAACACTTTCTATCTACAAAAAGAAGGCACAGCCATGGGCTCACCATTATTCCTCTCCCCATTGCTAACTCTTTTAGATGTAACATTTTGAGCAATGTGGTCTAGATTCCTCTCCTGTAAAACCCAAAGTCTGGCTTAGATACGTTGACAATGTTTTCACTATCTGGCCTCATGGGCACCAGACATCAGCCACCTAAACAAACAACACAAATGCATACAATTCACAATTGAGATTGAAAAGCAGAATACACTTCTGTTTCTAGATACACTTGTCACACGTCTTCCTTCTGGCAGTCTTCCTTCACTGTTGACCAGAAACCAACACATACTGGCCAAAAACTCCTACCACCACCACCAACACAAAAACTAGGGGTCATTAATACACTAAAAAACGGGGGTTTTGAACATTTGCTCCAATGAACAAGCACTTAAAGATGAATTAAAAGTTATCAGCAATTCCTAAAAAATGGTTACAGCCAAAATACTATCAACAAAATTCTGTACAAGACCTCACTTAAAAACAAAAATAAACAAGACTACAATAAAACTGTAACCATTCCATACATTAAAGGAATATGTAAACAAAATATTACAAAAATAAAACCTTAAAGCCACCTTTAAACCTCCTGCAATATTCAAGAACTTATCAACTCATCCAAGGATTCACTCCCTCTGCTGGTCCACCCTGGAGTATACTGTATTCATTGCACCTGTTGTCCCACACAATTCCTATCAGAAAAAAGGAACATAAAAGACACATTAAATAAAATAACTATGGTCAAGCTGGTCTTCCTGATCATGCCCTGAACACTTTCCATAGAATTGACTGGAAAAGCACCTGTTGTTTACATCACACCAAAACATGGTATGAACGTAAATTTAAGGAGGCCTGTGAGATTCTTTTCAATCACCCTAAACTTAACAATAATCATGCTCTAATGTAAAATTAAATTTTTAAAATTACTATTATACCATAACACTATTAAATTTTACCTGAGGTCCAACAACTCCAGGAGGTCCTGGTGGTCCTAGAGGTCCAGGTTCACCCTAAATAATAAGTGACTTTTAATGAAAGTATTCTTAAAAAATGAAAAGAAATAATGCTGATAATTATTACAGGTAACTAAATAAATGTTCAAGAAATATTCATTTAGAAAATATTAAGTAACTTACTGGAGGTCCTCTTTCTCCAGGCATACCTCCAAGACCATCTTTACCTCGAGGACCCTAAAAAGGAATTCTTATTAGACACATAATAAACTGGTCAAAGAAAGTTCATAAAAATAAAGGTTAAAACAAAACCTCATTTTCGAAATTATTTTTTAAATTATTATTATTATTATTATTACTACCCCAAGACCGCATGGAGTCAAAGACTCATCTAGGAGGTCCTTTTATTACACACACAGCTCATGAACACATTCAAACTCCTTTGATTCCCCAAATTACAAGGGTAATTTTAAATTTCACACTGCACATATGTATAATACCAGTATAATAATTTTCATCTTCACATTATTTGTAAGCTAGACCATGAGTAAGAATGTCACCTGCTTTTCTCTTTTTAGTGTTCTTGTTCTGTGAAAGAAGGCTTTGAAATGAAGGATGAATCTACCCATCAGATACTGCCTCATTCTGCATCATACTGCAAGACCACATTGTTTCTCATGAAGTATCTGATCTTATGGAAAAGCTTGGATGGCAAATTTTTCCTTCCTATCCTCCTCATCTGTAATACAGTCCTTACATTAACCCTCAATCTGTTGAGTTAAACAGCAGAATTATAGATGGAAGTGAAGTCTTTCTAATGAAGTAGCTGGATATAGTTAACTTATAAATTCATCAACAAAAGAAACTAACCAACAGGAATACAAGATTTAGTCAACACTGAAGAGCAGAGATAAGGCTGAGTAGAAATTATAATGAAGACCTGTAAATATATTTTGTTACAATACATTGTTACATTTAGGTTTACAACAAAGCATAGAGGTACAAGGTGCAGAACTTTTGAGTTGATCCTTGTATAATACTCATGGGATATTATTATTATTACAAGAAACCTCCAGGGAGTCAGAGACTCATTGAGGGGAGACTACATACCACTCACATCACATCTCATACCTTCTCTTTAAATTCACAACCATTAAAGGCAAACTACTCCAGCCATGCACTGCTTTGAGAGAGAAAAATCTATCTCACACCCTTTCTTCAATGCATTCATTATCAACTTCCTAGATGCCTTCTCATCCTCTTCCCACCCTCAATAAAATAAAAAATTTCATCTACTGGTATCTTGTAATGACTTTCAAAAGTTTGTAGGACTTTATCATATCAAATGACTTCCTATAATTTGTTGCCTCCATTTCTCCTGTCTGCCGTAATCTCCAACCAATCCACAAATTCTCAATCTCCCCTCATTATCCACATTCCACAGTCCCGATATCATCTCTATACTCTGCCAAAAAGAAGATGCTTTCTTCTCTGAATCTGGATCATCTCAGAAACCAGACCAGATCTGCATACAGCAGTCCAGAAGAAGTCATATCCAAGCCTTCTAAAGAGTCAAAATGACTTCCTTATTCCTAGATGTCAGCATTCATTTCAGCATTGCAATTATCCTTTTTTGCTATATGATCCCTGGACTTGAACTTCCTATCAATTAAATCTCCCCAAATCCCTAGCCTGGTCAAGTCTTTCTAGTGTGTTCTCACCAATATAGTACATCAATAGATATCTCATTACACACACATGTATAACTTTACATTTACTAACATTGATCAAAATTGTTTTCGATCATCGGTCAAATGGCGAGGCACAAGTTTGGCTGCAATGCAATGCATACATAAATTTTCCATAAGAATCTCATAACAGACAGTTTTTGAAATGTTTACTTCTTCAGCTACCTCACGAACAGTTAAGCAGTAGTTAGAACAGATGCTTCATGAACTTTTGCAACATTTTTTGTCAATTTTTGATGTTGACAGTCATTCTGAACAGAGATTGTTGTCAACTGAAGTTTGGCCATCTTTGAAACATTTCTACCACTCATACATTTAAGTCTGGACTAAAGTCTCATTCCCAAATGCTTTTTATAACATTTCAAATGTCTACATGAAAGATTTTTCCAATTTGACACAAAACTTTACTCAGATTTGTTGATCATGAAAATTGCTCATTTTAAACACAACAAAAAATTGGAGACACACCAAACACAAGTTGACACAAACAGACATACTACAATAACTAAGCAAAATGTAAATATAAAGAAAGAAAAGATGCAGTATGAGAGGAGACTGGCTGGTCAAGCCAAGGTTAACTCAAGGGAATTTTTCCACTCCATGGCCAGCACAAAGAAGAATAATTATCCTTTCCTTCATGTTTACACAGTGATCAGAATACATTATGCAAATTATGGAAACAACTATAGACAATCGACATTTCAACCTTCACATTATGGTCATCATCTGGAGTATACACATATATACAAAGAAACAAGCTGCATTACAATCTACATGGCATGCTAAAGTTACTGACAACTGTTACAACTATTGGCCTGACCTCTGGTGAAAGAAAAAACTTTACTATATCAAAGCTAGAGTCCTATTATTATTATTATTATCCATTAGGTTACAAAATTAAATTAAGCTCGAGAGCAACATGTTTACAAAAAGGAAAAAATCAATAAATAATGAATAAAGTTATTACTTATATAAGTATACATATAAATTACAGCCAACTGGTATAGAAGAATAATTATGGCAGATTAACAGTGGATAACGTTGGATAGTCATGCAGCAGACTAACAGCTGCAAAGGATATAGTGGAATTATTGAACAAGCACTTTATCAGCATATATCACACTGTTGTAAATGATCTGGTGCAATATATATATATATATATATATATATAAGAGGCAAGTATTAGGAGAATTAGAAGTGAAAGAAACAGAGCTGTATCAGATATCAGATGTTGGTTGGGTTAGATGTGAATAAGGCTCTGGGAATGGATGACATAATCACGACGTATTTTTAAGGAATATACACCACAATTGGCTATGCCCTTGACTTGGTTATTTAATGAAAGTCTTGCAGTAGGTAGGGTTCCTAAGGAGTGGACAGAAAGCAAAATAGTACCACTCCACAAGCATGGTTCTAAGACAGAAGTCTCCAACTATAGGCCAGTCTGTATATCTGCAATCGTGGTCAAGGTGTTGAAGAGATTGGTAAGCAATAGAATACAGAATTGGGTTGATGGACATCACATTCTTTATGAAGATCAGCATGGATTTATAAAGGGTAGGTCCTTTTAGTAATTTACTTGCATTTTATGATAAGGTGACAAGTGCGTTAGAAAAGGGAGAATCATATACAGCGATATTCTTAGACTTTGCAAAAGTGTTTGATAGATAACCACATGATAAGTTGGTGTACAAGCTACAGAAGATGGGAATAGATAGTATGCATTGGTGAGATGGATCAGAGATTGGCTCTCTGAACTATACCAGCAGGTTGTGTATGATGGAGCACTGTCTTAAAAAAGAAGGGTAACCAGTTGCATGCCGCACAGTTCTGTTCTTGGGCCCTGCTGTTTAACTTGTTTGTAAATGATATATCATGTGCATTGACTGGGGATCTTCAGTTGTTTGCTGATAATGCAAAGTTGGGAAGAATTATAAGTAGCACTGCTGATGCTGAATCTCTTCAGGAAGATTTGAATAGACTTTTTACTTGGACAAAAGAATGGGGTTGCAGTTTTAATATCAATAAGTGCAAGGTGTTACATTTTGGAGTGTAGAAATATAAGGCTGTGTACTATATTGATGGTGCTGTAGGAGGTAGTGGATGAGATTAGAGATTTGGGAGTGATGGTTGAGAGTCGATTTAATTTTAGATGGCATATTGCTAGTGTTGCAAAGGCCACATCATAGTGCTGCTATGATAAGAAGTACTCTAACATGTAGGGATAAGGAAGTAGTAGTGCCAATGTATAAGGCACTGATCAGGCCACACTTGGACTATTGTGCCCAGATCTGGTCACCTGGTTTTCAATGTAATGTGGAGACATTGGAGAGGATCCAAAGGCAAGTGGCTAAGATAATATTAGAACTTTGGAATGCTGGCTATGGAGCGAAGTTGAAGAAATGTGGATTACAGAGTTTGGTGGATAGGTGGAAGAGAGGTGATATGACCGAGACATTTAAGTTAATGAGAGGATTTTATCAGATTAATCCAGATGGGATTTTAAAAAGAGTAGAAAATGAGAGAGGAAGAACCAGAAGTCATCCCTGGAAGTTATGTAAAAGTATGGTGAAGAAGAGTGTGAGTAATAGATTTTTTACATGGAAAATTGTCAGTGAATGGAATGCATTACCAGAATGTATTGTTACTGCAAGAAGTGTTAAGGATATTAAGGTTTGTTATGATAAATATGCTATCCATTGAATGAACCTCCCATGAAGGGTCTGCCAAATCCATGGAAGGTGTAATAATAATAATAATAATAAATTATTGCATTGCAGTTTTCGCTAGGCTATTTCCCAATGTTGCTGCTAGATGGCAGCATATGAAACATGCAGCTAGTAGCACTTGTTGGCACAATAATTCAAACATTTGGGAATTTCCTGGACAAACCTCGCACAAATCTGCCATCCATCCAACCATTGACTTCTTTGCTCAGATTTGGATTGGTGTCTTCCAAGAGCACACTAAAAATATAATACTTAACCCAGTAAAGAAGATAGCAATTAGGTTGATTAATGACACTTCTCTTGCTACTTCACTCCATTCTCTTTCACGCAGTCATCCAGTTTCAGATGTTTGGCTTTTTTACAAATAGTTTCATGGACATCCATCATTAATCAGAATTGGGATCAATAATGGCCTCACTCTTTGCTAAATCTGACAAAATGTGTGCAGCAACAGGTCAACATCCTTTCCCAGCTCAACTCTCATGAGTCCTTGCAATAATAATAACTTCAAACTCAGAGAACAAATTTTTAATGATCTTCATTCAATCCATCTACTGCTCTCTTGTGGAAGTGTCCTCCTTTTTATGTGTTAAAATCCAATATTGACAAATTTATTCTATCCCTTCTGTCCATTCACAGAGTGTAGTATAGGTTAAACAACCACTTGTAGATGCATATACCATAAGAAAAATTTCTTAACAGCATACATTAAAATGATGTACTAAGTTGTTTCCTGAAAACAGATGAAATAGTAAAGCATAATACTTACAGGAGGCCCTGGTGGTCCACCAAAACCTCTCAATCCCTGTGGACCTTGAGGTCCTCTTTCTCCTTGTGGGCCTGAAGGACCAGGTTCACCTGTACTTCCCTGCAATTACAAAACAAAAACTATAATACAAATATAAATAAATTATAAACTATAAATAAAACAAAAGCTAAGGAGTTATGTCCATGCAAGGTAGAGGAGATACAAGGGGGGAAATACGGGCAGTGATTGTGAGGTAGTATGGTGTAAAATAAAAGTGAATACAGTAAAATACTTGGATGTTGCTATATACATGGTAATCTGGAAGTTAGTGGCTGTTAAATGTATAAGCAGATTAGCCAATCAAATAGGAAAAAGGTGATCATTATGGCTGATTTTCATTATGGCAATATTCACTGGAATGACAAGACAGTAACTAGAAGTAGACAATATGAATTGTTGGAAGTGCAATACATTGTTGCATCACAATGAAAAGAATGTAAAACTGGCTGAAAAGATAGATGGTGAACATGAAAGAAACATAAATGAAACAAAAGCTAGAGAAACTGAGGGAGTGAAAGAATTCAAGGATGTAGAAGCAAAAGTTAAAAAATCGAAATGAAATGAAAACTAGAGAAACTTAGAGGGTAAAAGAATGCAAAGATGTAGAAGTGAATGTCAGTGATAAGGGAGTGAAAGAATGAATGAATGAGGAAATGGAAGTAAGGTTCAGTAGACCAAGAGGTAGCAAAATTGCAGGAGTGATAGAGAGTGAAATTGTTGGAATGCAAGATTTAATGAAACAGTTATTGAAAATGAAAAATGAAATGAGGAATATGCAGAGTGATATTAGACATTTAGTGGAAACTAATGAAAGTGTGCAAGAGAACAGAATGAAAGAAAAAAAGAGTAAAAGAGGTAAAAAGTGATTCCAGGATAGCAGTATATAGAGACTCCATAATTAGAGGGTTAGTTACTCAGAGAGTCCATAAGGTCTGCTATCCAGGTGGGAGAATGAGTAGGATAATTAAGGTGTTGGACATAAGGAAGAAATGAGCAAGAGAGTTAGTCATGATTATAGGGACGAATGACTTAAGTAGACATAAAGAGCATGTGAGGATGAATATCAGGAGACTATTGAGAAGAGCAAAAGAGAACAGTGTAGTAGAAAAGGTTGTCAGTGTGTTGCCGAGGTATGATGATGATTGTGATGGAGAGCCAAAATCATGAACGCTATGCTAGCAGAGCTGCACCAGAGAAAGTGTTGCTGGATAACGGTACAGTGTGTGGAAGTATAGTGTGTGAAAGAGATCAGAAGAAAGAGATGAAGGGAAAATCAGGAGAGTGGTACTGAAGAGACAGAAGTGCTTGGCAGTGGAAACAGTAGTAGTGTGAGAGATGAAGAGAGAATGGGAATGCAAGAGGAAATATTAGAAGATTACAGAGAAGACTGACTTGTAACTGGTCTTTGGGATGTGTGATATGAAGACAGATCAAGGAATCCAGTGTGCAAAGAATTGTAAATAGCAGGAAGAGAGTGAATATGATTGAGACATTAAGTGAGTAAAGGGTTGTTATCAGGCTTATGTGGAAGAATTTTTCATAGAATGGGAGAAGAGAATAGAACTAGGGGGTAACCCTGGAAATTGTATAAGGAGGTTTTGAGCATGGACATATGGAGAAGGTTCTTTGCATGAAGAGTGGTTGGTGAGTGGAATGTGGAATTCTGAATCTAAAGTAATTAGAGCTGAGCTGCATAAAGTTATCATGAAATTTTGATGGTATATAATTATTATTAACATTAGAACTATAATGACTCAAAAGAATCATTAGAATTAAAGTTGTTTATGTCTTTAAATGATTAAAAAACTATTTTATGAAGAATTTTTTTATACATTAACAAATGAATAAAAAATTCTAGAGTAATTATGGATATTTTAATTTTGGAATACCTTATCTCCTGGAGATCCTGTTTTGCCCTGTCTTCCACGAGCACCTCTATTGCCCTATAAAAGAAAAAGAAAAAAAATAATAATATTTATATATATATATGCATATATATTTCTGATAACGAGAGGAAATATTTAAACTGAAACCATAATTTATATTAAAACCATACTTTAAACAATATGAGATGGTAATTGCTCAATATGCAGTCTCTCCTGGTCAATTCAACCCTGACTTATCGTAGTGCATCCTGTTCCTACTAAACAGGCTCTGATGAGAGCAAGTATTTCTACTGTAATGGAACACCTTGCTAGTCAGAGTAAATGCCAAATATTCTTAAGTAGCAGATGACTTTCATTACCTAGTGAAATACAACCACCTTGTGTACTGGAGACTTGAAGTGGTTACTGCCATGTTTGGTCCCAAGAGCAAGGTTTCAGGTTTCTCTCTCTCTACCAATCTTCAAAATACAATGTGACTTCATGCCAAACATACTGCAGGGAATCCACTTCTCCACATTCCAGAGAACAGCAGTAAAGCAGTTCCGCAGACTGGCTGCAAGTTAGTGTAAGGGACCAAAACAGATGCTAATGCATTTTTTAGTAGGCTTCCTGATTAAACGGTGCATAATTGAAGGGGGGCGCTAGTGGGTCAAGTACTGCGGACGTGTTTTGAAGAGCTCCTGATTCAGATAAGTTTTTACTAGGAATAATTAAGTATATATGAGTAATTTTTTCAGTAAGAGTGGCTGTAAACGTTGTACGCTACCGGTATTATTAGTGTGGGTTTTTTTTCCTTGTCTAAACTAAATTACGAAATCGTTATTATTAGACCTAGTAACCGGCAGAGAGAAAAAAAAAAAAAATGGCGGCGGCATTGTCATTCCATGATTTGAATGTAGATTTCAGTCGTTTCGTTAAGTGTGAGGTCTGTTATATATATGTATTCCTTCGATTACATAAATGATTTGTGGATGTTTAGTGCACATGGAAGAAGGGTGTGACCTGAACGAAGAACTAATGAATGCGAATATGAAATTGATGACAGAAAGTGC
Organism: Typopeltis vanoorti; assembly: GCF_054136105.1. Classification (NCBI taxonomy): domain Eukaryota; kingdom Metazoa; phylum Arthropoda; class Arachnida; order Uropygi; family Thelyphonidae; genus Typopeltis; species Typopeltis vanoorti. Next base: position 3,235,464 of record NC_143563.1, read on the forward strand.
TAGTACTGATTGCGTCGCGATTGCACGTTTGAAAGAAATGGATGGTGAGCAAGAGAAGCGAAAAAATGTTAAAAAATCAGGAAAAAAAGAAAAAGAGCGATTTGACAACCGTAATGGATGTTAAAAGGGACAAAAGTGAGGTGAAAAGAAACGAAATTGAGAGAACGAATGAAAGTAGAACTTGCGTAATGCAGAAATCGCAAGTAAAAAAAATCGAAAGAATAAATGATGGCGAAAGTTCGACGCATGTTGGACCGAAAGTACTGAAACAAAGAAAGATGAATGACAGTAAAAGTGAGAAGAATGATAGCGAAAGTTGGACGCATGTTAGTCCGAAATTACGGAAACAAAGAAAGATAAATGAGAGTGAAAGTGAGAAGAATGATAGTGAAAGTTGGACGTATGTTGGACCGAAAGTACGGAAACAAAGAAGGATGAATGAGAGGGAATGTGAGAAGAGGGGGTCGAGAGTTAGAAAGTTAGAAAGATTTAATGATACAGAGAATGTGTCGCGAGGTTCGCAAAGTGAATTAGATTGGATGAGGCAAGAAATGAAATGGATGCGGAATGAAATTAAGAGAATTCAGGTCAAAACTATTAAAATAAATCATGATGGCATGAAAGAGTTAACGAAAGATGAGCGAGTGGCGTTGTATGGCGACTCCATTATTAAAGGTGTGCTAGAGGATAAAATGCACAAGGTATGTTTTCCAGGTGGTAAAATAAGTAGAGTGATTGAGGCATTGGATATGAGGTGGGAGTGAGCAAAAGAGTTAATTGTATTAATTGGTACAAATGATTTGAGAGAGAACAAAGAGCATGTCAAAATGAATGTCAAGAGACTGCTTGGAAAGATAAAAGAGAATAGTGTGACAGGAAGGGTGGTCAGTGTGTTGCCTAGGTATGATTGTGGTGAAATGAGGCGGAGAGCAAGGATTATGAATGGTATTCTGGCTGAAATGTGTGAGGAGATGGGTGTACAGTTTGTTAATGTGTGGAATGAGTTTGAGGGACGAAGTGAGCTGTATGGGAGCAATGGACTGCATTTGAGTGGTTATGGTGTGAGTCGCTTGGAGAGACTGCTGCTGGAAGGTAGAGAAGTGAATAGAGAAAATGAATCAGATCGAGAGGGGAGTGATGTGGAAGAGCAGGAGAGTAAGACAGGAGAGATTGAAGAAGTGGAAATGAATGGAGAGGTGAGTGGTATGAGTATAGAAAATGAGAGAATGGGTGTGCAAGAGGAGCAGGGAAACGGGGAGGCCCAGGGTGGACAGGGACACACAGCGTGAGAAAGGTGGATGCTCCAAGAGGAGGTGAGAGCATGTGTAGGCAGGAAAGTAATGGGATGACCAGGGATCAAGAGGAAACAGATGTTGTTGCAAAGGGTTCTAAAATGAAGAAGCAGAAAGAGAAATGGCCCCAGTCCAGCATGGAGAGAGCACATCAAGTGAATGGTATCAGTGGAACTAGCTGTAGATCCAGAAATGAGTTGTTGTGTTTGTATACCAATGCTAGAAGCATAAGAAACAAGGCGGATGAAATAGTTGCACTAATTGTGTCTGTGTACCCAGAGATTGTTGGAATAAGTGAGACATGGTTAGATGAGGACGACATCCTGACAGGAATAGAGATGGAAAGGTATGATGTGTTTCGTGAGGATAGAAGGGATAAAAAGGGAGGGGGAGTGCTATTGATGGTAGAGAAAGAGTTATGTCCATACAAGGTAGAGATGCAAGAGGGAAATAGGGCCAGTGGTTTTGAGGCAGTATGGTGTGAGATAGAGGTGAATAGAATCAAATACTTGGTGGGATGTTGTTATAGACCTGGTAATGTGGATGGTGGTGATAGTGAAATGTATAGTCAAATAAGCCAAGCAAATAAGAAAAGGGTGATCATTATGGGTGATTTTACTTATGGCAATATAGACTGGATTGAAGAGATAGCGACTGGAAGTAAAGAAAATGAGTTTCTTGAGTTTTTGAGGGATAACTACCTCAGACAGTATGTAACAGAGGGCACACGAGGATTAAGGGTCTTGGATTTGGTCATCTCATCGGAGGATGTAATTATAAATGAGGTGTCAAATCATCCACCAATTGGTGAAAGTGACCATGAGGTGATTACCTGGGTGGTTGCCAGCAGTGCAAGGACCCCTGTGAAAAAAGAGTATATGTGGAACTACAAGGGGGGGTGATTATGAAAAGCTCAGGAGACAGCTTGCAGATGTAGCATGGAATGAGGAGTTAGCTGGAAAAGAGATCAATGCAGCTTGGGGGATTTTCAAAAACTATTTAGTAGATGCAATGTCTAAATGTATACCACGGGTGAGAAGGTTAAATAATGTAGGTGTGAGATGGATGAATAAAGAGATTAAGCATGCAATACAGAAAAAAAAAGGCATTGTGGAGACAGCATAAGAGAAGTGGAAGTAACCAATTTCATGAGGTCTACAAAGACCAGGCAAGGAGGGTGACTTGGTTGGTGAGAGTAGCTAAAGAGAGGTATGAACAGCAGTTAGCTAATGAAGCCAAAAAGAATCCTAGGGAGTTCTTTCGATATATAGCCAGCAAAAGAAAGAATGATTATGGAAGGATGACATTGATTGGAGGAAATGGTATAAAGACAGCTGTTGCAGAATGTGTTGTGGAGATACTTAATGAGCAATTCATAAAGATCTTTCAATCTTGTGAATGTGACTTCATGGAGAGATTAAGAGCAGTTGATGATAGGGAGGAGAGACTGACTGTAAGTGAGCAAGAGGTGTTTGGGGAGTTGAGTAAACTAGATGTAAATAAGGCTGTGGGACTTGATAATATATCACCACGTATTCTGAAGGAGTGTGCCAGAGAGTTGACACCTGCCTTGACATATTTTTTTAATACGAGTCTTGCACTTGGTCAAGTTCCTAAAGAGTGGAAGGAGGGCAAGATTGTGCCACTTCATAAAGGAGGTGATCGAACTCAAGCATCAAACTATAAACCTATCTGTGTGTCAGGTGTTGTGGTTAAGTTGTTGGAGAAGCTTGTGAGAACTAGGATCCAGAGTTGGGTTGACAACAATGGTATAATCTTTGATGGACAGCATGGATTTGCTAAAGGGAGGTCATGTTTTAGTAATCTACTTACTTATTACAATAAAGTGACTGCTTCCTTGGACAGAGGAGAAGGATACACAGTAATATACTTGGATTTCGCAAAGGCTTTTGATAGAGTACCTCATGATAAGTTGACAGTCAAACTAGAGCAGATGGGGTTGGATATTAGTTTAGTGCATTGGATTGGAGACTGGCTATCTGATAGGTATCAACAAGTTGTGTATGGGGGGTGCAATATCCAGGAAAAGGAAAGTCACTAGTGGAGTGCCTCAGGGGTCTGTTTTAGGGCCATTACTATTTAACTTATATATTAATGATATTGGTGAAGATTTGGATGGAGATATTCAGTTGTTTGCAGATGATGCAAAGTTGGGACGAACCATAAAGAGTAGTGAAGATGTTGTGGCCTTGCAAGAAGACTTGAATAAATTGAGTGATTGGGCAAGCAAATGGGGATGTGAGTTCAATGTTGCAAAATGTAAAGTTTTAAAATTTGGAAAACAAAGATGGGATGCAGAATTTATGCTTGGTGAGAATATATTGTTGGAAGTAGAGGAAATAAGAGATCTGGGGGTGATAGTGGATAAGGATCTAAAATTTAGGGGACACATCGCCAAAATTGTGAAGACAACACAAAGACTTCTGGGAATGATGCGGAGGACACTGACATGTAGAAGTAGGGAGATACTTGTTCCAATGTATAAGGCTTTGATTAGGCCACACTTGGACTATTGTGCCCAGATGTGGTCACTGGGTTTTCAGAAGGATGAAGAGATGTTGGAAAGGGTTTAAAGGCGACTGACTAAGGTAGTTTCTGACCTCTGAAATGTTGAGTATGAGGAAAGATTGAAAAGATGTAATTTGCAGAGTCTCGTGGAGAGAAATAAGAGGGGAGATATGATAGAGACCTACAAGTTGGTAAGGGGTTGTTATAGGATCAATGGTGGAGAAGTTCTACAGAGAATAGTGGGAGATCAGGGGAGAACCAGAGGTCATCCCTGGAAACTGTATAAGGAGGGTGTGAGTAAGGGAGTGAGAGGCAGGTTTTTTTCGTGCAGAGTTGTGAGTGATTGGAATGCCTTGCCTGAGAGCGTGGTGTCTGCAAGTAGTTTGAATGTGTTTAAGACACGGTATGATGAGATGTGTGTGTAAGATAAAAGGACCTCCTAGATGAGTCTTTGACTCCATGAGGTCTTGTTTAATAATAATAATAATAATAATCTCACGGCCAACTACACTGCTAGGTCATGCCTGGAGGGAGTCAATGTAATGTATGGGGGGGGGGACACTGTCGAGGCCATGTTGTGGCTGGAAGCTAGATACTCGCTGTATGGGTGACATGTTCAAAACTATATTTTCTCCCACTCACTGTATGTTTCACTTCTCTTTTTCTCTTCAGTTCATGTTGGAGGTTTAATGGAATATTATCAGCACTGAGAAAGGATTAAAACAAATTTTAATGCTTCCAATATTTCGTCTCAATCACGGAGACATCTTCAGGGATTACAAAATACTTTTTGTAACAACACACACAAATACAATTCAACAATGAGTGAAACTAAAGTCCTATCTAGGTGGTGCGCCATCTATGGACGTTTGCAGGGGGCCTAGGATGTAAAGAGGGATCTCTGATAATTAATGTATCACAAATTTTGGGAAGTTTTACGCAACCATATTTGTTTAAATTCCTGAGTGCAGATGTAAATTCAAAGAACAGTCTTTCTTTTTTGAATTTAATATGGTGGAGCATGGTGGTTTTTTTCCAGGAGATCCTGTGGGTTGTATCCAAAACATGGTCTGCAAGGCCAGATTGACCATAATCGTGATTATAAATGTATGACTTGTGTTCTTCTAATTGGATGGTTGCTGATCTGCTTGTCTGTCCGAAGTACGCCAGTATACAGGAACAAAGTACTCTATATACTCCAGGCACCGAGAGAGGAGAGAGCTGATCTTTGGTGGAACGGATAAGGGTTGCAAGTTTAAGGTGGGGCTTAAAAGCTGTAGGGAGGTTGTACTTTTTTAATGATCTGGTTATTTTTTCTGATGTGTGCCACGGATGTAAGGTATGGTGACAGCATTTCTGAAGTCTTTCTGAAGAGATGGTAGGGGAATGGGGAAGGACTTTATTATTTTTTAAATTCTAATCATTGTAGCCATTGGAAAGGAACGTGTTGTGAATGTGTTTGAGTTCGGTTGAAAGGGCAGTTTCACTGGAACAAAGATTGTGGGCTGTATTGGTTAGAGTTTTAATAATGCCATATTGCTGAGAGGGGTGGTGGTGGGAGAGTTTGTGAATGTATCTGCCTGTATGAGTAGGTTTTCTATATACAGAGAAAAAAAAAGGTTACTATTAGGAAGGTGTGTTACTAAGGTGTCTAGGAAGGGTAAACTATTGTTATTTTCCTTTTCCATCGTAAACTGGATTCTTGGATGTAGACTATTGAGGTGACTGAGAAAGAAGTCTAATGTGTCTAGGCCATGAGGCCAAATAGAGAAAACATATTAGATGATCTGATTCTTAGATGTAGATAGACTATTGAGGTGACTGAGGAAGGAGTCTAATGTGTTTAGGCCATGAGGCCAAATAGAGAATTGAGGTGACTGAGGAAGGAGTCTAATGTGTCTAGGCCATGAGGGCAATTAGAGAACACATCATCTACATGATGTGTTCTCTATTTACATGATGTGTTCTCTAATTGTCCTCATGGCCTAGACACATTAGACTCCTTCCTCAGTCACCTGAATAGTCTACATCCACCATGCTCCACTATAGTAAATTCAAGAAAGAAAGACTGTTCTTTGAATTGGCATCTGCACTCAGGAATCAACCTAATTTAAACAAATGCGGTTGCATAAAACTTCCCAAAATTTGGGAAACATTAATTATTAGCGTTCCCTCTTTACATCCTAGGCCACCTGCAAATGTCCATAGAGGGCACACCACCTAGATAGGACTTTGGTTTCACTCACCGTTGTATTGTATTTGTCTGTGTGTTGTTATAAAAAGTTTTTTGTAATCCCCGAAGATGTCACTGTGACTGAGACGATATATTGGAAGCATTAAAATTAGTTTTATTCCTTTCTCAATGCTGATAATATTCCATTAAACCTCCAACATGAGTTCACTCACTCAGTCACTCAAATGCAATCCATCACATCTGTAAAATTTCTTTCTTCCCTCAAATGCATGCCATACACTCACAGACTGCACTCCCTTCTCCTCGTACAGCTCCACTGACATACCATTCATGATTCAGGCTCTCCGTCTCAATTTCACAATGACAACCTTTCCCACTGTACTGTTAGCATTCACTCTCCTCAATAACCTCTTGATATTTGCCTTTACATTCTCCTTATGTTCACTAACATCATTTGTTCCTACAACCACCACTAATTCTCTTGCTTGTTTTCCTCCTCATATCCAAAGCATGATTATCTTCCTCACTTTCCCTCCTGGATAGCAGACTTTATGGACTCTCTTAAGAACCAATCTTCTAATAATGGAATCTTCATACACTGCTAGTCTCATATCAGTTGTCACCTCTTTTACCTTTTTTTCTTTCATTTTATTCTTCTGCACACTTTCATTTGTTTCTACTAAATGTCTAATATCACTCTGCATATTCATCATTTCATTTTTCATATTGAATAACTGAAATTGAAGAACTATCTAGAAGAAGCAATATCCAAATGTATTCCAAGGGTCAGAAGTTTAAATAAGGTAGGCATGAAATGGATGTAGGAAGAGATTAAGCATGCGATTCAGAGAAAAAAAGACATTATGGAGGCAGCATAAGAGAAGTGGTAATAACCAATTTCATGAGGATTACAAAAACCAGGCAAGGAGGGTGACTTGGTTGGTAAGGGTAGCAAAAGTGAAGTATGAGCAGCAATTAGCTAATGATGCCAAAAAGAATCCTATGGAGTTCTTTCAATATGTAGCCACCAAAAAAAAAAAAAAAAAAAAAAAAGAAAAAAAGATTATGGAAGGATGACATTGATTGAAGAAAATAAAGACAACTGCTGCAGAAGATATAGTGAAGATACTCAATGAGCAGTTCATGAAGGTCTTTCATTCTTGTGAATGTGACATGATGGAGAGATTGAGATCAGTTGATGATGGGGAGGAGAGACTGACTGCGAGTGAGCAAGAGGTGTAATGGGGAATTGAGCAAACTTGATGTTAATAGAGCTGTGGGAGTTGATAATATACAGACATGTATTCTAAAAGAATGTGCCAGGGAATTTACATTTGCCTTACCATATTTTTTTAATATGAGTCTTGCACTGGGTTGGGTTCCAAAGGAGTGGAAGGAGGGTAAGATTGTGCTACTTCGTGAGGGAGGTGATAGAACTCAGGCATCAAATTATATGCCTATCTGTGTGTCAGGTGTTGTGGATAGGTTGTTGGAGAAGCTAGTGAGAACTAGGATCAAGAATTGGGTGGACAACAATGATATTATCTTTGAAGGACAGCATGGATTTGCTGAAGAGAGGTCATGTTTTAGTAATCTACTTACTACAATAAGGTGACAGTTTCCTTAGACAGAGGAGAGGGATATTTTGCAAATTAGATTTTGCAAAGGCTTCTGATAGATTACTGCATGAAAAGTTGATAGTCAAACTAGAGCAGATGGCGTTGGATATTAGATTAGTGCATTGAATTGGAGATCAGCTATCTGATAGGTATCAGCAAGATGTGTAATGGGGAGTCATCTGCTGAAGAGGAAAGTCACTAGTGGTGTGCCTCAGAGTCTGTTTTGGGACCATTGCTGTTCAACCTGTATGTTAATGATATTGGCAAAGACTTGGATGGGGATATTCAGTTGTTTGCAGATAATGCAAAGTTGGGACAAACTATGAAGAAGAGTAGAGAAGATGTTTTTGCTTTACAAGAAGACTTGAATAAATTGAGTGAATGGGCACAGGAATGGGGATCGAGTTCAATGTTGCAAAATATAAGGTTCTAAAATTTGGGAAACAAAGATAGGATGTAGAATTTATGCTTCATGGGGATATATTGTTGGAAGTGGAGGAAAAAATAGATCTTGGGGTGATAGTGGATAAGGATCTGAAATTGTGTTAGGGGACACACTGTCAAAATTATAGGGCTTAGATTAGGCCATACATGGACTATTGTGCACAGATTTGGCCACCTGGTTTTCAAAAGGATGAACAGATGTTAGAAAGGGTCCAGAGGCAACTGACTAAGGTAGTTTCTGATCTCTGGAATGTTGAAAATTAAGAAAGGTTGAGAAGATGCAATTTACAGTCTAGTGGATAGGAGGAAGAGGGGAGATGATAGAGACTTACAAGTTAGCAAGGGGTTGTTGTAAGATCAATGTTGGAGAGGTTCTACAGAAAACAGTCAGAGATCAGAGGAGAACTAGAGGTCATTCCTGGAAGTTGTATAAGGGATCTGTGAGTAGAATAGCGAGAAGCAGGTTTTTGCATGCAGAGTTGTGAATGCCTTGCCTGAGAGTGTGGTGTCTGCAGAGAATTTCAGTTTGTTTAAGGTGTGGTGTGATGAGCTGTGTGTATGACAAAATGACCTCCTAGATGAGTCTTTGTCTTTATAGGATCTTGAGATAATATTGATAATAATGATAATAATTTTTTAACACAGTTTATTATCTTTCAAAGAAATTACATGAGCGGAGGGTACAGTGTGTTACATGTTATTAAAATTATAATTTAAAAAAAAAAAAATTTAAATAAAAAAATAAAAATAAAATAAAAAAATATTAAAATTATTATGATTAGGACAGTGTAATATTATAATTAATGTTAAAATTAATAGTAATCCGAACAAAAATAATTTATAGTTATAGTTTTACATTAAAACAGTTAATTGTCATTTAGATTTTAATTTTACAATTCGTTTTTATTCACAATTCACATTACAATTATTTTTTTTTATTAACAAGAAATAAATAATACTATATGCATTCATTTCACTTTTCACAGTAATAATTAAAATAAAAAAATAAAAAATCGACAGCAAAAATGAACAAAGACTTTACAATTTTACAACTTTACAATTCTGCATTAACCATGTGTACAATTCGGTACATCACCTTACTTTCACTTATCATTACCTCTCAGAGAATGACATATATTTTATAATATTTAGGCAACAGCGTTATAATTTCTTACATTACACTTTTCACTCTTAATATCTTTTTAATTGCATAATGTGAGATTCATGTAACAGAATAATAACGATCACAGTGATCGTTTGCAAATATAGTTCACAATTACACAAGGTAGTTGATATGATTACATGCTGCATTTTACATTTTATTATATATATTTATTTATTTATTTCCCTGTTTTTTATTTGACAAAGTGTTATCTTTATCATACAGCTATTTACATTTAGATTATTTACATATTATATTTTCAGTTTAGTACAGAATGTTATATAATAACAATAACAATAATAATTATTGTTATTATATGAAATAGGTATACAGGTAGTTTACCTGTATATCTATTCTCATCTATATGAACAATATTCGTCCTCACATAATAAATGACACAAAAATAATGCAGATGATATAGCAATTTAGCACACAAGCCGTAATCCTCAACAATCTGAAAAAGTCCGAAACAATTCAATAAAAGGCACAGAATGATGGGCAAAGGAACTTAAAGATAAACCCAGAAAAAACAAAACTGAGCATCTTCTCGACTGATAGAAAAAACAGACACAATTACAATCCCCAAATCAAAATATATAATACCAAAATAGAAAATAACAGTCTCCAAAATATTTAGACCTAACCCTAGATACTGAACTGAGATTTACAGCTCATATTACAAATATATCTAATAAAGCTCTTAAAAAGCTTAATATCATCAAAAGGCTTTGTGGAACAAAGTGGGGTGCAAAACCGAAGACATTCTAAACTACATATACAGCACTCATACGACCCACTATGGAATATGCCTCATCAATCCGGGCTCCAGCTTCTACTAGCTCAAAAGTAAAACTTGATAAAGTACAATCAAGAGCAAAAATTATTATAGGTGCAGTCTCATCCACAAATAATTTAAAAGCTCAACAAGAGTGTGGGCTTCACATACTAGAAGACAGAAGAAAACTCTCCAGTTAAATTCACTAACAGAATCACATCTCACTCAGGACTTTTGATGCCTGTAGAAGAAATTCTAGACTAAAGAGATCATCTACTTTACAATACGATCATGAAATTAGAAAACAAATCAACTTAGAGCACCTGTCCATTGAAATAAGCAAACAGCCATTCTTTTCCACTATTCTATCAAAAAACGCAATGATAAGTTTAAATTTCCTAGAACCCTGTTCAAAAAAAGGATTCACAGAAAGAAAATAAAAGAAAAGGACTTGACACTATACATCACTTAAATAATCCAAACCATGTCATTGCCTACACTGATGGATAATCTGATGAAGCACTCAACCAAGGAGGTTCAGGGGTTCTTCTAACTCTACCTGGAGGCAAGGAAATGCAAATCAAAACCACAGCTGGTAAAATAGATTCAAATTTCACTTGTGAATTAACAGCCATACAAACAGCTCTCAAGTTCTATTTCTCAAATCCAGTAATAAACAATACAGAAAGAATAACCATCTATACAACTCAAAATCTTCACTAGAGGCATTAAAAAATGAAAAAACAAAACTCACACAGGAAATTCATGAACTCTAACAACTTTAAATTTGAAAAATAAGAACTGTACACTGCAATGGATACCAGCCCATGTAAATATTGAAGGCAATGAAAGAGCAGACAGACTAGCCAAAGAAGCAAGATACTTACCTCAAAAATTACATCCATTATCACTAACTGATGCTAACTCTGTCGCAAAAATAAGATTGGTAAAACAAACTATCAAGAAGAAGAATGAAATCAGTGAAATCGATGAAAATAGAGAGATAACCACAATCATCACCGGACTAAGGACTGAAAATTTTAAAGGCATGAAAATACAGCCAGATGGTAGTAGGAGCTATGAAACATGCAAGAACTGTCCAGGAGTTGAACTAACACCAGCCCATATCTATTCTTGTCCAGCAATTGCTGCTGCTCTACAGAAAATTGACAATAACCCTAGAGAAAAGCTCTACTCCATCAAAGTTCAACAGATTGCCAAAGCAGTTCTACAGATCCATGGTCATATCTTCAATGGACTTAACAACAACAATAAATAATAATTATCATCCCTATTATTATTGGTTAGGATTGTGACTCTGAAGGTAAGTGTAGTGATTGGCTAATGAGAATTATTTGATTAAGCCAAGCTAATCCCACTTACTTCGAAGCTAGGGTTAGCTTATATGGAGAGTGGGATTAGCATACACTATTTTTGTTTGGTATTTTTTATGGGTGAAAAGTAGGTGTTGTGTTGGATGCTGGTGGTCTGTGAAGTGAAAAATAGGGGTGTGTGTGTGTGTGTGTGTGTTATACTAATTGTGTTGGTAACGCTTCCACAGTTCGTGTTTTAATGTTCTGTAATTGTCTGTGTCTTAAATTTTGGTAGGTTGTTGAGTAGCATGGGTATGAGATGTGATCTTTGCGAAACCATATCAGTTTTTGAAGGATCTTGGGGTATAAAGAATTGTGGTTGGTCGTGTTATGCAATACGTATCTCTGTTGTTATGATAGGTATTGTTGAAATAACTTCTTAGTAACATTAAGAGGTGTTTCAGAATTTTTTTTATGCTCAGGATTTTGTGCTTCGCCATATAGGGTTCGGTTATCGCTGTTGTATGTGGAGCATCCAAATCACTGTTGAAATAATTTTCTGATGTAACGTTTCTATTTTCATTAGATGGCTATTTGATGTGTTAGCACAGATTGTTATGCCCTACCTGAGTAGCGATTCTAAGATACCGGAGTTTTCTTACTTTATATGAAATCACATCTTTTACCTGGAAAAGTTTTGCTGCTATGATGTGAAGTTTAGTATGTAGTTATTGTATATATTTTGTCCATTTGTAGTAGCAATCTTTGTTAAGGTCAAGATATTTTGCATGTGATATGGGTGTGATTTTTGGGACATCAGCTGCTATTTTTGTTGTTAATACAGTAGTATGTGTGATAGTGTAGCAATAGAGGTGCGAGGGTGCATGATTCTTGGATTGTGTATAATTAAAATCTGTGGTTTGCTGCTATTCATTATAATTGAATTTTGGTAGAAGCAAGTTGTGATTTCATTTCACTTGTTGTGCTTTGAAAGGAGTAGTGTATGTCTTTGTGGAATGCCAGTAGCATGGTGCAGAGATAACAAAGATGGTTTCAGGACTGTACAATGATAGTTATGAGGATCAAATGAGGGAATGTGGACTGCAGAATTTGGTGGATAGAAGAAGGAGAGGTGATATGATTGAGACTTTTAAACTGTTGAAGGGTGGTTACAGGGTTGACACTCGGGAGTTCTTTCACTTGGTTGAACAGCGGGAAGGAGTGATGACAAGAGGCCATCCTTGGAAGTTACGAAAGGAAACTGTGAGCAAGAGGGTGAGGAGTGGTTTCTTTGTACGGAGAGTGGTTGAACCATGGAATGCATTGCCTGATGGAGTGGTTAGAGCGAGAACGGTCAATGAGTTTAAGGAGTGCTATGATAGACTCTGTGTTTCTTAGGGGAGAGACCTCCCCTCGATGAATTGTGACAGACTTTATGTTCTTAGGACGGACCTCCCACGATGAGTCTTTTGACTCCATGGAGGCCTGAATAATAATAATAATAATATTTGAGAGATCCTGAATGCAGTGTCCCTGTTATTCGATTGAATGTAGTTTGGTCAGCAGTATATCATGTTAAAGTGTATCAAAAGCTTTAGTTAAGTCAATAAGCATAAGGACAGCAAACTTGTTTTTATCGAGAGCCATGTTTATGGTATCAGCAATATCTTCTAATAAGGTGATGGTGATTTTTGTTTTCTGGAAACTGTATTGGTTTTGTGATATAGTGTTGTACTTTTGTAAATAGTTCTGTAGTCTGGTGTGTGTTATTTTTTCAATAATAATAATAATAATAACTGTTTTATCAAATCTCATATTCAGACAATTTCACTGCCTGTCACTCCCATAGTTTCACTATCTCTCATTCTGTTACTCCCATAGTTTCACTATCTCTCATTCTGCCACACCTTACTTCTGTTTTCTCATTTATACTTCCTTTCACTCCCTCAGTCTCACTAGATTTTGTTATGTTTCCATTTCTTTCATTTATGCTATATTTCATTCCTTCAATCTGTTTCGCATTTGTAGTTAAATTAGTAGTTTAACAAAATAAGCACTTCCTACAAATCGACTTACTCTCATCTCCCGTTAACCCTCTACACGAACACCTCTCACATGTTTTGCCATACATATTATTATTAATAATTATTCAGGCCTCCATGGAGTCAAAAGACTCATCGTGGGAGGTCCTTCCTAGAAAACACAAAATCTATCATACCACTCCTTGAACGTTCTTGCTCTCACCACTCTATCAGACAATGCATTCCACGTTTCAACCACCCTCCATGCAAAGAAACCACTCCTCACCCTCTTACTCACAGCTTCCTTTTGCAACTTCCAGGGATGGCCCCTTGTCATCACTTCTTCCCGCTGTTTCACCAAGCAAAAGAACTCCCCAGTGTCAACCCTGTAACTACCTCTCAACAGTTTATAAGTCTCAATCATATCACCTCTACTTCTTCTATTGCACTCATAACATTGCAACATTCTTAAAAAATCCACATCATTAATGGCGCTTGATTTTTGTGACACTCACCAGTTGCACAGGTGGTCGTCCACGTGGATGAATTCATAAGTACTGCCATTGTGGTCAAATATGGCAAAATTTAGAAATTTCAATTAATAAAGTTGGTAACAATTCTTCAAAGTCAAAAATCACGCAAATCCACTAAGTTATCAAAAATAAATAATAAGGTTGGTCGAATGGTAGAGCCTCTGCTACTAATGGTTCACACAAAAAGTTAAGCAGGTTTGAGTGCGGTTAGTAGTTGGAAGGGGTTAATCATTTGATGCTGTTGGCACACCCTCCCTCGATGAGTCTTTGGACTCTCTGGAGGGGTCACATAATAATAATAATAATAATAATATACTAAAATTCAAGTAATATAGCTAAATTTTTACTAACACTACGAAAATTATAATCCCAGATATGTTCTATCATTCCCCTCTCCATGCAAATGTTTTTTCCTATAATGTTCTAGCTCCCTTGCAAAAGTAGAACATCTTTCTTCAACTAGGCTTGAATCAAGGACTGCTTTAATAATGACATCCCAGGAAAAATATCCTAATTACTCTAAAAATATGCATTTTTGTCTATGATTAAAATAACAAAGTATACTTGAATTAATCCCAAATATTCCTTTTGTTTTGTAAATGCAAAATAGAAGTAAGCAGTGTGTATAAGCAACAGCATTTTTTGTAGAGTAACTAGGCTTATATATTGACCACATTTTAAAAAATCCATAATCCGCTTTAGTCTGATTTCAACCCTACCATATTAAAGAGGTCCGACTTTTTAAATTAACAATAACTATAATTTTTCAAACTATCTAAAATTTATAAAAAATATTAGAGTAAAGTAGAAAGGGTTAGGTTATCAAAATTACAGCACATACCCTTGGTCCCTGTGGTCCTCGTTCTCCTGGAATTCCAGAAGGACCCTGAAAATAAATTTAAAAATGTATAGTAGAATAGATATCAAAAGAAATACTTACTGAATTAAGAGCCAAAAGGCTTCAGTTCAGCGATGCAAGTGGATATTAAATCCAGCATTATTTCAAAGCTGAATACAGAAACTATAAAAGTTTCATATGAAATTTGATCTGAGAGCTCACGGGAATATACTCACTGGCATTTAAGAGTTGCCCTATCCGGACCTTATAGGTGGCAACAATCGCTAGCCCAAGCGTCCATATAAGCATCATGATTTGTGAAGTACTTTTAAAAGAATTTTGAAAACAAACAACATTTGTTAATAATTCTCATACATATCTTGGATGGGAAAGAAGTTGAAACTATATGATTTTCATTTATATAGAAGAAGTAACTTTTTAACCAAATACTATATACTGGTGAAATTCCAGATGACTGGAAGGCAGGCATCAAAATACCAATTCCCCCAAAAAAAGGGAGATAAAAAATGTATGAAAATTATAGACCCATAGCACTGCTAAGTCATAGCTATAAAATCTTAACATGCATTATTCAAAATATACTCCAAACTTTAATGAATGAGACAACAGGAGAAGATCAAGAAGGATTCACGCCTGGAAGGTCTACTATAGACCATATTTCTACAGTTAATAACCTGGCTGAAAAGTAGTGCATATACAGCTTACCTATACTGCAGTTTTATTGACATCAAACAACCAAATCTACAAACAGTTATATATCGCCAGTTAAACCTATTCCAATATCACCAATCCAAAACAGACCACTGTAGCACACCAATAGTGACTTTACTCTTTCGAAAAAGTGCCCTCCTTTACACAACTTGCTGATATCTTTCTGATAGCCATTCACCTATCCAACTCAATAGTCCATCATCGAATCCCATCTGTTTCAGTTTAGTGACCAATTGTGACATGACAATCTATCAAAAATCTTTGCATAATCTAAGTAAAACACTGCAACTTCAACTACAGATACACAGATCAGCCTATAATTGGTTCCCTTAGCCTAATCACCACCTTTGCGAAGTGGAATAATTTGCCCTACCTTCCACTGTTTTGGGATTTGCGTTGTTGCAAGACTCTTATTAAACAGATATGCAAACGCTGATGCTAACACATCGGAACATTCTCTTCTGTGGAGATAAGTGGAAGTAGCATGTGTATCCAC
This sequence comes from Typopeltis vanoorti, assembly GCF_054136105.1. Lineage (NCBI taxonomy): Eukaryota > Metazoa > Arthropoda > Arachnida > Uropygi > Thelyphonidae > Typopeltis > Typopeltis vanoorti. The sequence goes on from NC_143563.1 coordinate 3,251,412, forward strand.
AGAACAATTAGCTAAAAAGTTCATTTTAAGTTTGATTCTAGTAACTGACAATAATTTTTGTGGGCCTCGTTGGCCAAGTGGTTAGCATATCCACTCTTCAGCCAAATGGCTGTGGGTTCGAATCCTTTTCTGGATGTTTGTGATTTTCTGTGCAAATACTAGTGGTGGATTGAGTGGTGGAGATGGAGAGTTGTATAGTAGATGCCCTCCCTCGATAAGTCTTTGGACTCCTTGGAGATGTCACATAATAATAATAATAATAATAATAATAATAATAATAATAATAACAATTAAGACACATCGCAATATATTATCAAGACCAATTACCTTGCTGAAATCTAGCTTACTTAACTATTTATATACCTAAATTGTACATATTTGGTCTGATGTATTAAAATAAATAACTTTTATTATTAAAAGACCAGAAGATAAATGATAAAATATACAAAGAGCCAACAAGTTTCACTAGCCACTGTCTAGCATTTTCAAGGCTGAACTGGTGTGAAAACAAATGCATTGAGTTACATTTCAAACATACACTTTAGTAACTGTTAGGCCGTTACATTTTGTTCCTTCTGTTTGAAGGCGTGCATGTGTTCGAAAGCTTCAGTCAGATTCCGTGGTCATGTACCGGAGTAAATAACCACGTGTTTTGTAGTTATTTGCATATTGTAATTCTGTCGAACTGAGAGAGACGATGAGATTTTTCCATATGTCTTTAAGAACAATGCCCTGATTTCTATTTAAATTATTGCCTGTGCATAATACCACAGCTGCTTCTTTTAAAGTTCTGTATCTGTAGTCATTCTCGATGTAAGGCATAAAACTGTTTTTCCAATCTATAACGTGATTTGATGTTGAGAAATGATGTGCTAAACCAGATGTGATGATTCTATTATGATTGACATCCCCCACATGTTCCTTCTGTCTTATTTCAAAACTTCTGGAAGTCTGACCAATGTAAGAATGGCCACACTTGCATGGAATTTCATACACTCCAGGACATTTGAAGAAAGGTACATCATCTTTAGGTGATTCTAAGATATGTCTGATCATGGAAGTTGGTTTAAAAACCAGTCTGATGTTATGAGCTTTTAACATTCTCGCCAATTTTGTGGAAACTGAATTAATATATGGAATGACAGCTGTGGACACATACTGGGGTACTGTAACACGTTGTTGGTAGTTGTCTTTAAATAGCCATTTGTTTAAAATGTTAGAAGGGTATCCATTGAGAGATAGAGTGTTAGCTATTAGTGACAGTTCTCTCTGCACATCTGTTTCTTTTGAAATAGACCTTAAGGCTCTATTACGTAGCATGTGAACGATGCTGTGTTTTTGTGATCTATGATGGTTGGACAAATAATGTAGATATCTACCAGTATCTGTGGGTTTCCTGTAAATGGACAGTTGGAAATTGTTGTCTTCTTTCTTCACTAGGATGTCAAGAAAAGGAAGTTCTTTGTTCTTCTCTAGTTCTATAGTGAATTTGATCTTATTGTGTAATGAGTTGATTTTGTTCAGAAACACGAGAAGGTTTTCCACGGTGTCTTTCCAGATGATGAACACATCATCGACATATCTCCACCAAATTGACGGTTTTGGTACAATGGTGGAAAGAATATCCTTTTCAAGTTTTTCCATAAAAAAGCTGCACATGGTGGTGACAGAGGACTACCCATGGCTAGCTTCCAATTGTTTGTATACAGTGTTGTTAAATTTGAAGAAATTTGATTTCAGGCAATGATGAAACAGCTGTGTGATGTCTTGAGGGAAAAGATCTTTCAGAATGTTAACCACCTCTACGATCGGTACATTAGTGAATAAGGACACTACATCAAGACTAGCCATAATGTCCGTTTCTGATATTTTAATATTCTTGATTTTTTCTATAAAATGTTGAGAGTTTTTAATGTAGGTCTCTGTGTGTCTAATTGTTTCTTTCATTAATTTTGCCAGATGCTTTGCTAGTAGGTATGTAGGTGATGATCTTCCATCAACTTATGAGGCTCCCAAGATTCATAAAGAAAACGTTCCTCTTTGTCCAATAGTTGATGGAAGATCATCACCTACATACCTACTAGAAAAGCATCTGGCAAAATTAATGAAAAGAACAATTAGACACACAGAGACCTACATTAAAAACTCTCAACATTTTATAGAAAAAATCAAGAATATTAAAATATCAGAAACGGACATTATGGCTAGTCTTGATGTAGTGTCCTTATTCACTAATGTACCGATCGTAGAGGTGGTTAACATTCTGAAAGATCTTTTCCCTCAAGACATCACACAGCTGTTTCATCATTGCCTGAAATCAAATTTCTTCAAATTTAACAACACTGTATACAAACAATTGGAAGGTCTAGCCATGGGTAGTCCTCTGTCACCACCATGTGCAGACCTTTTTATGGAAAAACTTGAAAAGGATATTCTTTCCACCATTGTACCAAAACCGTCAATTTGGTGGAGATAAGTCGATGACGTGTTCATCATCTGGAAAGACACCATGGAAAACCTTCTCGTGTTTCTGAACAAAATCAACTCACTACACAATAAGATCAAATTCACTATAGAACTAGAGAAGAACAAAGAACTTCCTTTTCTTGACATCCTAGTGAAGAAAGAAGACAACAATTTCCAACTGTCCATTTACAGGAAACCCACAGATACTGGTAGATATCTACATTATTCGTCCAACCATCATAGATCACAAAAACACAGCATCATTCACATGCTATGTAATAGAGCCTTAAGGTCTATTTCAAAAGAAATAGATGTGCAGAGAGAACTGTCACTAATAGCTAACACTCCATCTCTTAATGGATACCCTTCTAACATTTTAAACAAATGGCTATTTAAAGACAACCACCAACAACGTGTTACAGTACCCCAATATGTGTCCACAGCTGTCATTCCATATATTAATTCAGTTTCCACAAAATTGGCGAGAATGTTAAAAGCTCATAACATCAGAGTGGTTTTTAAACCAACTTCCATGATCAGACATATCTTAGGATCACCTAAAGATGATGTACCTTTCTTCAAATGTCCTGGAGTGTATGAAATTCCATGCACGTGTGGCCTTTCTTACATTGGTCAGACTTCCAGAAGTTTTGAAATAAGACAGAAGGAACATGTGGGGGATGTTAATCATAATAGAATCATCACATCTGGTTTAGCACATCATTTCTCAACATCAAATCACGTTATAGATTGGAAAAACAGTTCTATGCCTTACATCGAGAATGACTACAGATACAGAACTTTAAAAGAAGCAGCTGTGGTATTACGCACAGGCAATAATTTAAATAGAAATCAGGGCATTGTTCTTAAAGACATATGGAAAAATCTCATCATCTCTCTCAGTTCGACAGAATTACAATATGCAAATAACTACAAAACACGTGGTCATGTACTCCGGTACATGACCACGGAATCTGACTGAAGCTTTCGAACACATGCACGCCTTCAAACAGAAGGAACAAAATGTAACGGCCTAACAGTTACTAAAGTGTGTGTTTGAAATGTAACTCAATGCATTTGTTTTCACACCAGTTCAGCCTTGAAAATGCTAGACAGTGGCTAGTGAAACTTGCTGGCTCTTTGTATATTTTATCATTTATCTTCTGGTCTTTTAATAATAAAAGTTATTTATTTTATTTATATACCTCTTGATTGCTCACCATTAAGTCTTCTCTTATTTCATTTTCTACAGTTAAGCATCTGACATCTCAAACTTGACAAAACATTATGATGAACTGCTTGCTGAATACCATATGAACTCTTCAGCATGTACCAATCTCTCATTTTCATCCATTAACATCATCTTACCATAATCATTCATTTTTCTAATTGCCATATATCCAAATAACTCGTGAGGTTTTTTTTTTCTTGGCCTAATTTGCTAATTTCTGCTGGTAGTGCACTACTGTTGTTCTTACCAACTGAGTCACTCTCCTGATTCTTTATACTCTTTGTGCACCTGACCATTACCATTATTAAGCTTGTGCTGCCTCCAAAGTGTCTTCTTCTTTCAAATTTCATGCTTAATCCCTTCATTCATCCATTTTACGCCTACTTTATTGAGCTTTTGCCTTTAAGTATACATTCATCCATTGATGTTGTTATGTATTTCTTTATCAGTTCCCAAGCAGAATTTGCTTTCTTACTGCTCAACTTCTTATGCCATGCTATTGTTCCAAGCTGTCTCCTAAGCTTGTTATAATGACCAGGTTTGTAGTTCCACATATATCCTTTCCTCGCAGAAGTCTACATATGGCTAGTCACAACCCAGGTGATCTTACTGCTCAACTTCTTATGCATGCTATGGCTCCAAGCTGTCTCCTAAGCTTGTTATAATCACCAGCTTTGTAGTTCCACATATGTCCTTTCCTCACAGAAGTCTGCATATGTCTAGCCATAACCCAGGTGATCATCATGATCACTCCCATCAACTGGAGGAAAGTGCAAAAACCCACTCACAATTACATCCCTTGATGAATTGATCAGATTAATAACTCTTCTGGGATCTTCACTTGCCTACCTTTATACACCGCCTGATATAGCTGTCTCTCACAAACTCTAGAAATTCATTTTCTTTATTCCCAAATGTAATCTCCTCATTCCAATCTATACAACCATAATTAAAATCAACCATAATAATAATCATCTTTTTATTATTCACTGACTCAATTTGCTTATACATTGCTTCATCACTACATTCAACATTTCCTGTCTACAGCAACATCCAACTAAATATTTCTTCCTCTCAAAATATGCTCAAACTACGTTAAAGGGAGATGGTAAATCCCGTTTTATTTTAAAGCCGGGTATGAAACTCGGATCGAAATCCATCCAAGCAAAGGTGGATCTTGCTCCACCTTTGCTTGGAGTTGCCCTGGTGTTGTATTACCCAAATGATCACTTACACTTGGGCTTGCCGATAGTTTTTTCAGCATGAAACTCTATGGATTTGATGGATTTCGATCCGAGTTTCGTACCCGGCTATAAAATAAAACGGGATTTACCATCTTCCTTTAACTTAACTGGTGTTGTATTACCCAAGTGATCACTTACACTTGGGCTTGCCGATAGTTTTTTCAGCATGAAACTCTATGGATTTGATGGATTTCGATCCGAGTTTCGTACCCGGCTATAAAATAAAACGGGATTTACCATCTTCCTTTAACTTAACTTATGTCACCGGTAAAATAGCCTTTTGGCTTATTATGCTCAAACTACATTGCCTCAAAGCCAATGCCACTATTTTCCCCTTACATGTCTTCCCTATGTGGACATAATTCCCCTGCTATCATCAGCAGCACTCTTGCGTTTCTTTTTGTCCTTTCTGCACTCACAAAAAACATTCTACTTTTCTATTTCTAGTCCTGTATGGTCTCTTATTTCTGATACTCCTAGCATTTGTAATTAAACACTTAGGTCTATAACTAGTTCTACCTAAGCCAATTGTTGGTTGTGATTTCACCACCATACCTGCCCTTGCCCAATCACCTTTATTACTGCTTACCACATATAACTGCTCAGTCTCAACTATCCCATTTACATTCCGATCTATTCCATTTCTATACTGATCATCTCCATAAACACATTCACTACTACTACTTCCAACACCCACTCTTAATATGTCATGTGTCTCGGTCCACCTGGGTTCCTCCCCAATTCTCCTTGCATTCCCATTCTCTTGTCATCTCTCACACTACTGTTGTTTCCATTTTTCCAATTGGGCATTCACTGTTGAGAGTAAAATTAAGAACAGTAGTATATTTATTGCAGTTTCTGATGTTCTTTGTTTTTTAGTTTGGTTTATTGCTGATGAGAATATGATTTCTGATATTGGTTGTAGCTTGTGAATGATTCTGATAAACAAGAGGATGAAGAAGTGTTCATTCTCAGGACTTTAGTTTGGTGCTAGAGCTTATTACCCCCTCTAGAGCCACAAGTGTACACCCACTGACCAGCAAGCGATGACTGAGCTTGAAGAGTGGAATGCCAGAACTACTCCATACACTATACAATCACCACAGCAAGCCTTAGGCCCTGTCCCTAGACCATGGGGAAGGGGACTTACTGCAACACCCTTGACCTTTGCAGGCAAGCCCACTAACCAACTGATCCTGTCTGGAGCATCCAGGACCACTCATCTTGCAGAAGCAGAGGCTAAAGTAGTGCAAGACTACCAGGATCTCTCTTTCCAGATGTCCAAAGGTTGCACAACATTGCAAACACCATGGCAAGATGTTGGATTACAGTAATAGTAGACTGGAAGATAGGATAGTAAACCAGATTCAGGAGAAGTAGAGCAAAGAATATGGGAAGGAAAGTTAAGGAAAAAAGGAAGAATGGAAAAGGGTCAGTATCATCATTGGGAAGTCTCCTCCACCAGTTGGAGGAGGGGCTTGAAATGGGGTAAAACCAGTAACATATGAAAGAGTATATCAGGTAAAAATTCATTCTGGTTTTCTGGTCATCAGTTTTATAATGAACATGATGACGCCCATATAAAATTTTGTTGACATCCATACACTTGAGCTATGATGAACTATCTCAGAGTGCAGAGGTAATGCCTGCACTCTGGATAGTTCATCAAGATAGTTCCGACAAAAAAAAAGTACAGGCAGCCCTTGGTTTACACCTCACTTCCATTCCCGAAAAAAACGGGCGTAAACCAAATTGGGGTAAAATGAACCCAATTTTAATGGGAGGTACAAAGTTATGTTCTGTGCAGTCAAAAAATATGCACATGAAGTATGTGTAACATTATTATATTTAAAGCTTTAATAATAAGCCTTATTTTTAAAAATTTAAAAATAAGGCTCTCTAAGACTTGTCACAAATATACATACATATATATTTGTTAAAATAAAATTATTAATAACGAAAACAAAACAAAATTATATACAAAAAATATGAAATTTCGAAAAGATATTACATATTTCTCTGTTGAAGTTCCTGGTTTCGGATCACCTGCATTTCTTTTTGAAAAAAGTATCCAGTGTTAACTGCCTAGATTTTCTTTTACTTTCTTTAAGGAGTTCAGTGTAAAGTCGAATAGATGCGATTATACTCCTTTTTATGTTTGCACTCCATTCCCAATCATGGTCTCTATGCTTGCAAGGGTATGCTGTAAATCAGTCGTTTTCATATCTCTCAGAGGACCTTCTTCATTTTCTTTCTCCTCTTTTGGATGTTGACTTAATTGTTCAGCTAATTCTTTTAAGTCTTCATTGGAAAGCGGTTTATCATGGCTCTCTAAGACTTGTCACATCTTCAGCTGTAATATCGTCTAATCCCACCTCTCGTGTAAGCTTGGTAACGTCTTCAATAACATTCTCCTCTTGCTCTAATTCCTCGAAGTCATGCAAAAATAATTTTGCATGACTTCGATGACAAAAAGAATGGCATTAACAACATCAAGGCAGCTTGGAACTTTGTTCCAAGCTGCCTTGATGTTGTTAATGCCATTCAAAATATCAAATGACTGCCAATAGTCTTTAATAGTTTTTCCTGAAGTGTCCAAGACTCTTACCATTTCCATAAATGTTATACAGAGGTAATAGGAGTTTAAGATTGATATATAATCCCCTAATCCATCGGTTGCAAAAGCGATGTTGTGTTTGGGGCATGTAAACAACCTTGACATCCAATGGTGTTCTTACTTCAGCAAGGTTTTGAGGATGTCCAGGGGCATTATCCAAGAGATGCAATGCCTTGGCTTGCAAATCATTTTCTTTACAGAAGCGAAGCATGGTAGGACAAAAAAAATTTGTGTACCAATCTATAAAAATGTCTTGTGTAACCCAAGCTTTCTTCTTCCATTTCCAGTAGACTGGCAGCATGGCTTTTAGACCCTTGAAGGCACATGGTGTCTGTGAATGGTACACCAGCATTGGTTTAAGTTTCAAAGTTCTGGAGACATTTGCATCCAACAAAAGCATAAGTCTTTTGTTGTTTTAATCTTTTGCAGTTTTAAAACCTGGACTGGAATGTTCTTTGCACGTTCCTGGAGCAGACATGTATACTGCTATGCATTAAGGGAGGGGCGACTACCCAGACCGGTTTTGACCTTTATTGAGGTCTTGTCAGTGGGCGGTAGACCCAGAAGTGGTGATACCAAGGCAGAAGCAATGGAGAGGTCATATTTACCTATAATGAGTTGCCAACAGGTGTACCACCCCATTATTAAATTACTCTTAATTTAGAGAAAGAACCTTTGCTGCGAGTTGCCAATGGATGTACCACCTTGCCTTAGTCCTGAAGATATTTTCAGGCGCAAACTGGTTTCGACCTTTATTGAGGTCTCGTCAGTGGGAGGTAGACCCAGAAGTAGTGATACCAAGGCAGAAGCAATGGAGAGGTCATATTTACCTATATGAGTTGCCAACAGGTGTACCACCCCATTATTAAATTACTCTTAATTTAGAGAAAGAACCTTTGCTGTGAGTTGCCAATGGATGTATCATCTTGCCTTAGTCCTGAAGATATTTTCAGACACAAACTTTGTTTGCTTACACTTGGATAAAGGATTAAACTAAATTTATTATAGTCTAACCAAGTGCAAAATAAACTTCTAACATTCAATATGAGTGGAGGCACTCACACTAAACTTGATAAACAATATTGAGGGAGGGAGAGAGAGAGAGAGAGAGATTAAAGTGAAAAAATTGTGGTGTGAGATATATGTGAGGATTTTTGGAAACTAAAGCTTTTCAAGGAAAAACTAAATTGACGTCTATAATTAAAATCCTTATTCATTATAATTTATAATTGCTCACATTATTTATAAAATGAATGCATTTAAATGGCCACATCGGTCTTCACATTCAAAAGTTGTTTTACTAATTCAGGTCCCAAGGGTCCCTGAAAACTATCCCACATGAGGAGAGCCAGGCATCAAATTAAGCCCCTAGCCATTTTGTCCCAAACTGTTCTAATCCAATCTTGAACCATTGCAGTCATTTTACAACATGAATTACATGAAGTATATGAATTCCATGGGGAAATTTCCCCTTCGACATTGTTTTCCTCTTGAATCTTAAGTAAGGAGGCAACTTTCTTCCATCTTTTTATTTCGTTACAAAGTAGCACACAGACAATGGATTGATTTGAAAAAGTAAGTATCACATGATGTTATAAAATGATGCAATAGTATAATTGAAGAAATAGGCAATATTAATTATTCATTAGCTATTTTTACAAAAATAATTGCATTATTTTATGTATATCATCATGCAGCACTCACCTTTTCAATTCAATCACTGTTCCATGTTCTACTTTGTAATTAACTATTGTCACAACTGATGATGGCTGTAATATTCAGGCTGAAATATATGACTTTAAATAAATAGTATTGTAAAATTCGATGTAGCTTAAAAATACCAAAGTGCTTTACATCGATTTTTACACAGGTCAAGTCTCATGAGAACTGTAAATAACCTTGTTTGTTTATATGTATATTTTGCTAAATATTAATGTAGTTAACCCTATGGGAAGTGACTGTATTTACTGTTTTAACGTCAAAAACAAAGCCAATGCTTTGCCATCGGAACTTTGTATATAGCTATGTGTAAGAACACAAGAAAGTTGTTTACAGTTATGTGTATGAGAAAGTTGTTTGCGAGCTCTGCGAATGAACACCTTCAAAGCTAGTTTTAGAAAAGTTTCTGCTGCCTGGCAAAATACGATCAAAAGAGTGCACCCGAGGAGAACAAAGAGCGGGTCAAACTTAAAAGAAGATGAAAGAGTCATGCTGAATTCTTCAGGGTTTACTACCCTTAGTGCAAGATCCCAAGATTGCAAAATAAAAGGGGACTGAGCCGATCATCGAGGAGAGGCAGTCGGAACCACAGCAGAGGAGAGTCGGAACCAGAGCAGTCAGCAGCAGAGAAAAGAGGAGAGACAAGGCCCCCAGTTACTAAGTAGGAGAATTCAGGCCCAGTTGCCAAGAGAGGAGTGTCGAGGTTCAGTTACTGACAGAGGAGAGCTGAGATCCAGTTGCCGAGAGAGCAAGATGAAGCGCTGTTACCGAAGAGAGCTAGAACTAGTCGGCAGCAGTTACAGTCATCGCTGGCTGGCAGTTAGAGGCACAGTTATTGGCAATTAGTAGCAGAAGTGGCGGCAGTTAGAAGCAGAAGTTCCTGAAGTAGGATCCGGAGGAGAATCTGCCCGTATGTTGAAACCTCTTGCATGTGCTATTCGAGTACTGCAGATTGCAGTCCAAAAGCATGCCAATATCCCAATGTGATACCGCTGACACAAGACACTCCTGAAGGAAGCCTAAAACTCCAGATGAAAGAAATGCCATAAAAACTTTAGTGCAAGACTCTTGACTGAATATGCGATACGGAGTTGCTGTAAGTTCCATCCATTTGTATATTTTCTCTTATAATCTAGCAGATATGTTATATATGGACTGTTAAGAATTAGTTTAATTGTAATAAGAAGTGTCAATAAGAGAGTCAATTGGCATGTTAGAAGTCGATATCAAATTTATAAAAACTTAGCAGAGCATTAGCTAACCTCTTTGCGAGTAAACTAGAAGTTTAATAAGTTGAATTTGTAAGAAGAGTAAATAAGTTTTGGAGTTAAAGAGATTATTTAGTGTTGAAGTAAAAGGGTTCTAATTTTATGCTAAAAATTTTATAGATGGGTAGAGAAAGCAATCTCCCTGTCGTTTGATTCATGTATATTTCATATTAATGTAAATAAACATGTTTTAATTATTTGTTAAAAGAGTGCTGCCTGATCCTTTATCTTACAATGCACTGTTTCTAAAAATAATTGGACTTGTGAGTGGGAAACAACTAAGGCATTAAAAGTGCAGTTTAATTACTTAAGAACCACGATTGCTTATGTTAACTTTGTTGAAGAAATTTACACTAGTAAGAGAGAGAGAGAGAGAGAGGGATCTACTGGACGTTTTATTGAGTCTTATGCTGAATATCAATGATATACTGCGCCATCCAGTATATCATTGATATACTGGATGGCGCAGGCTTACAAATAAATTTTCCAGTGTTCATAGACATATGACTAGTAAACATGGAAGATAGATAAACATAGTACATAGTAGAATAAGTAAGGAAGGTTACAAGAGAAAAAGCGTGCACTGCTAATTAGTAATAAAGAATAAAAGAAGATATTACAATAACGCAGTAGACAGAATTTGTTACAGTATTACTTATTCATTGTGCTTTTTTGTGTTAATTTGAAAGAACATCTCATGGCACAAGTATCTCTTAAACAACAGTTGACTGTTAATGGTTTTCTTCATTATTTAAGAAAGACATGAAGCAAAAGAAAGTACATGGTATGATGGTCAAGATTTCTTGCTCTTCTTTGGAATGAGTTGAATATCAACTGATTTTCTGATTTGTTATTGGATACTAGTGAAACAGTAGGGAATAAAAAGGCCACATATAGGGAGGCAACTCGAGAACACAAAATCTTCAAAAGTTGGGAATAAATGACATCAGGATCACGAAGATTTTTGGAATCCGGTTTAGACAAGATTCTTTTGATCTCTTTCTTGCAAAAAAAAAGGGGGGGGAACAAAGAATGTTGCCATGTTTGGGATAAAATGGAGACATCTATCATGACCACCACTACAAGGAGAAATGCAGGAATCCAGGAGACTGTTGCTACACTATCCATTTTCCATGCATAGTGTAGCAACAGAATCATGCCAAAGGGAAACTTTAAAAGCATGACTAATATTTGGATGTGATGCAAGTTTCCTCTTCCTCCTTTTGGCCTTATTATTATTATTATTAACACAAGTTCTCCATGGAGGACAAACACCCATTGTAGGAGAAAAACACAATTACACACAAAGTCAATTACACACGGATGACAAAGATGGTTTCAGGAATGTACAAGGATAGTTATGAGGATCGGCTGAGAGAATGTGGACTGCAGAGTTTGGCGGATAGAAGAAGGAGAGGTGATATGATTGAGACTTTTAAACTGTTGAGAGGTGGTTACAGGGTTGACACTGGGGAGTTCTTTCGCTTGGTTGATCAGCGGGAAGGAGTGATGACAAGAGGCCATCCCTGGAAGTTACGAAAGGAAACTGTGAGCAAGAGGGTAAGGAGTGGTTTCTTTGTGTGGAGGGTGGTTGAGCCGTGGAATGCATTGCCTGATGGAGTAGTGGGAGCGAGAACGGTCAGTGACTTTAAAGAGTGGTATGATAAACTTTGTGTTTCTCAGGGGGGGACCTCCCCTCGATGAGTCTTGACAGACTTTATGTCTTAGGAAGGACCTCCCTCGATGAGTCTTTTGACTCCTTGGAGGCCTGAATAATAATAATAATAATAATAAAGTCCATCAAAACCATGCTTTAAACTCATTCAATGTATCGGCATTCACCACAATGTCAGGCAAAACATTCAACTGACCAACAACTATCTATTCAAAGAACCTACTCCTTATGCCCTTGATCTGGTCATCATTATATAACTTCCAGTATGTTCTCTTTCATTCTACGAAAAATTTCTTCCACATTAACTTGGTAACAACTCTTTACCAACTCAAATGGCTCAATCATCTGCATTCCATTGTTGCCTACCAAATTTCAGAATCTTACATTTTACAACATTGAATTGACAGTTCTATACTGTCGCCCACTCGAATAATCTATCCAAGTCCTCCTGTAAAAACTACATCTGCTTGATTCCTCATCACTCTGCATAATCTGCAAACAGTTGTATATCGCCAGTTAAACCTATCTCAATATTACTAATATACAAATTAAACAATAATGGTCCCAAAAGAGACCATTGTGGTACACCAAAAGTGATTCCCTCTTTTCAGATAGTGCCCTCCCACACACACACACACGCCACTTGCTGATATCTTTCTGATAGTCAGTCACCTATCCAATGCAATAGTCTATCTTCAAATCCCATCTGTTTCAGTTTAGTGATGAACTTGTGGTGTAGCAATCTATCAAAGGCCTTTGCAAAATCTAAGTATACCATATGTGCAACTTAGTTGTCCAATACATTCATCACCTTGTTATAGTGCATAAGCAATTTTATAAAATACAACCTCCCTTTAACAAACCTATGCTCAGCACAAAGAACACCACTGTTATCAATCCACTTTTTATATCCTATCACCAATCTTTCCAATAACTTAACTACAACTACAGAAATATAGATTGGCCTATAATCTGTTGAGTTAGCCTTATCACCACTTTTGTGAAATGAAAGAATTCTGTGTTTCTTCCACTCATTTATGACTTGTGCTGTTGCAAGACTCTTGTTACAGATAGGTAAGCTCAGGCTAATGCTAACTCCTTGGAACTTTCCCATAAGACATGGTGTCTTAAGGTCATCAATTCCTATTGCCTTATTGACAAGGCTTATTTAACTATTCATATATCTCTTGATTGCTCACCATTAAGTTTTCTCTCATTTTGTTTTCTACAATTAAGGTGCTGATATAACACTGAAGATTATTATTATTATTATTATCTTAAGACCCCATGGAGTCAAAAACTCATCTAAGAGGTCCCTTTGCCATACACACACATCATCATACCTTGCCTTAAACACATTAAAATTCTTGCAGACACCAGCCACACTCTCAGGCAAGGCATTACAATCATTCACAACTCTGCACGCAAAAAACCTGCTTCTCACTCCTTTGATCACACACACCTTATACATTTTCCAGGTATGACCTATTTTTCTCTCCTGATCTCACACCATTTTATGAAAAACTTTTTAAACTGATCCTATCACAACCCCTGTCAAATTGTCTGAGGTGGTATCAAAAAGTTTCGATACCACCGATGCTCCCTGCACGCACAGTCACAGGGAGCACCTACTTCATAAGTCAGTGTGCCAAAAGACATCATCCTGTGTACATCGGGAGCTGTGCAACTAAAGCTATTCTGACCACCTGCGTTACCACATCTGCGATTTTATCATGGACAGCAAGTTAGAACAAAGAGCAAACGTGAAATTCACATTTGAAAAAACATAAAATTTGAGGATCATTACCGGTGATGAAACTTGGGTGTATAAGTACGACCCTGAGATGAAGCAACAATCTTCACAGTGGAAGAGCCCATCGTCTCCACGACCGAAAAAGGCGAGGTAGGTCCGTAGCTCGACCAAGTGCATGCTCATTGTCTTTTTCGACATTCACAGCATTGTGCATCAAGAATTCATCCTCAGGAGACAGACCGTCAATAGCGAGTTCTACTGCCAGGTTTTAAGGCGTCTGAGGGAGGACATGCGGCGAAAGTGACCAGATCTGTGGTGTGCGAAAAACTGGATGCTCCACAATAACAATGCACCCTGTCACCGAGCTCTCCTCACACTTGAGTTTTTTCGGCAGAAACAACATGATCTCACTTCCGCACCCACCGTACTCACCAGATTTAGCTCCTGCAGACTTCGCCCGCTTCCCGAAGATGAAGATCCAGCTCAAAGGTCACTGTTTTGACACCACTGCTGAGATCGAGTGCAAATCGCAGAAGGTGCTTGACATGCTTCGAAAAGACTTCCAGGACACATTCCAGAAGTGGCAAGAACGCTGTATTGATATGCAAGGGGACTATTTTGAAAGTGATAGTGTGTAAACGTAGATCATCATCATCATCATCAAATTCTGGCCATGTACCCTCAAGGGATGTACAGGATATGATAATACTACATGAAACATTTACACATTACTAATTTCCCATCTACAATTTTCCTCCAGATCAGTCTGTTACTTGTCAAGACTCCAATATTATCAGATCTTATATTTCTGTTGTCTAAGGCACTTTGTACCTTATCAATCCACCTATATCTTGGTCTTCCTGTGGGTCATTTTCCTGCCAACTTGGCAGAGAACACTTGTTTTGCCAATCTTTCCTCGCCCATTCTGTTTAAATGACCATACCACTTGAGATTAGCTCTGCTAATGCATTCCTGGATGCTGACAATGTCAAGTTCTTTCCTAATATCCTCGTTTTTAATATGATATTGCCATTGATGCATCTGTTCATGACTCTAATCTTTCTCAGTATTCTCATATCTGTGGTCTCTAGTATTTGGTCAAGTGTTTTACTTCTGACCCAGCTCTCAGATCCATAAGTTAAAATTAGTTTGAACACTGTCTTGTATACAGCTAATTTAGTGTTCCGACTAATTTCTCTCTTATTCCATATGAATTTATTCAATTGACTTCCTACCATACCAGTTTTATTGATTCTGTTGTCTATTTCCATATTTAATTTACCATCTTCAGTAAAAATCATGCCTAAGTAGCTATAATGTTTTACTTGTTCCACAGGTTCTCCATTCACAATGCAGTTGGCATTTTCAACGATTCTGCTTTTTTCATTGCCTTTGTCTTTTTATTGCTGACCTTCATACCATATCAATTACAATGGTTATTCAATTTAGTCAAGGAATCTTGCAGACTCATAGCAGATTTATTGATAAGTATAACATCGTCTGCATAAAGCAAAGAGCTGACATTAACACCTTCAATTTTGATATCAAGTTTAATACCACTTTCCTTCATAATGTGATCCATATGGATAATGAATAACAGAGGGGATAATGTACATCCTTGTATCACACCAGATTTAACATTAAACCATCTTCCTGTACTTCCTTCAATTCTAACTGCTGACTTACAACTCAAATAAAGACTTGATATAATGTAAATAATATAAAGAAGTATTGCTTGATATAATGCCCCATTGACACCATATAACTGCAGCATATTGAATAGCTTCTCTCTTGGCACCTTATCATATGCCTTTTCCAGATCTACAAAACTCAAATAGAGATCTTTGTTATATTCCCATGATTTCTCCACTATTTGTCGTAAAGTGAAGATCTGATCCTGACAGCCTCTATTTGGCATGAATCCAGCTTGTTCTTCACCAAGCTTTTCTTCTACAATTCTTCTCAACCATTTCTCAAGTATACTTGCATATATCATATATCATATCACCCGTCCTCCTCCTATTCACTAGACTCTGTAAATTGCACCTTCACAACATTTCCTCATAGTCAACATCCAGAGATCAGAAACTACCTTAGTCAATTGCCTCTGAATTATAGTAAAACTTCAGTTTAATATAGATCAAAGTAATCACTCTGCTTTTTAATAATGAATGCTGATCACCATGTAACTATGAAGGAAAGCTGGCGAAGATGAAACTGCCTGAATAACTGCTCACCGAATTCCTTAAATATGTTGTCTGCAGAAGCTACCAGTCTTCCACTTTCATCCATTAATATCATCTTACCATAGTCATTCTTCTTCCTAACTGCCACATATCAAAAACACTCATGAAAGATTTTTTGGCCTGACATCCTAATTTCTACTTGTACTGCACTTTTGTTGTTCTTACCAACTGAGTCACTCTCCTGGCCTGCTCTTTTTAGTCTTCATGCAACTGGTTATTACTATTATTCATCTTTTACTCATTCCAAAGTGCCTTCTTCTAAATTTCATGCTTAAAATCTTGTTCATGAATTTTACACGTCTTATTCATCATTTTGACACCTTTGGAATACATTTACGCTTTGATGGTGTTATGTAATTTTTGGGCAGTTCTCAAGCAGCATTTATTTTCTTACCACTCAACTTCTCATGCCATGCTATAACTCCAAGCTATCTCTTAAGCATCTCACAATCACCAGATTTGTAATTTCACATATATTCTTTCCTCACAAAAGACTGCATATGGATAGCCACAACCCAGGTAATCACTTTATGATTATGCTCACCAACTGGAGAGAAATGCAAAACCCCACCTACAATTACATCCCTTCATGATTTGATCAGATCCAAAACCCTTGATACTCGTGTGCTCTCCTTTACTTGCTGCCTAAGATAGTTGTCTCTCAATAACTCGAGAAATTATTCCCAAATGCTATCTCTTCCATTCTAATTTCTACTGTCATAATTAAAATTAACCATAATAACCCTTTTCTTGTTCATTAACCGAAGTTGTTTATACATTTCTTCATGATGTTGCAAAAGAAGTAGCGGTAAAGCTACTTCTTTTGCAACATCATGAAGTAGCAAGAGGACTACGGTTCCAGATATGTATTTTGAAATAATTAATAGTATATAAGTGTATGTTCATGAGTAACAGTTGCTATAAAGGCTGTGTGCATGTAGTGTTACTAGAGTGTGGGATAATTTGTTTAAATTTATTTACAA
The DNA here is from genome assembly GCF_054136105.1 of Typopeltis vanoorti. Classification (NCBI taxonomy): domain Eukaryota; kingdom Metazoa; phylum Arthropoda; class Arachnida; order Uropygi; family Thelyphonidae; genus Typopeltis; species Typopeltis vanoorti. The sequence goes on from NC_143563.1 coordinate 3,268,614, forward strand.
ATTCATTGATATTAAAGCTTAGTGTAGTAACCGGCATAGGAAAGATAGTGGCAGCTTTGTCCATGAAGGAAATTAACTTTGATTCAGTTGTTTCATGAAATGTGAGGTGTACTTGTTTGATTACATAGATAAATTGTGGATATTTCAGGCAGATGGAAGGAGGGTGTGTCTGTGTGTGTGTGTGTGAAGTGTGAGCTGAATGAGGACTTGATGAGTGCTAAGATGTTGATGACTGAAAGTGTTAGTAGCGAGAATGCAACGAGGAGGATGAGTGCTTGTGTGATAGAGAAGTATGGTGTAAAAGAGTAGCAAAAATGTTAGAAAAGTTTTGAAAAAGAGAATGAGTGATCTGAGAAACTTAATCAATGGTAAGAATGATGAACATGATGCAAATGTGGTGGAAGGCAATGAAATTGAGAAAATGAATGAAAGCGAAAGTGTGACGCAAGGTTCGAAAGATTGAAAATTCGAAAGAATGAATGAGAGTAAAAGTTTGACACAAGATTTGAAAGTTGAGTTGGTTAGGATGAGGCAATAGATGAAATGGATGCAGAATGAAGTTAATAAAATTTGAGATATGTATGGAAGAGTGAAAATTATGAAAACAAATAATACTGGTATAAAAGAGGTAACGAAAGACCTGCAAGTAGTGTTATATGGTGATTCAATTATTAAAGGTGTGCTGGACAAGAGAATGCACAAGGTATGTTTTACTGGAGGTAGAATGAGTAGAGTGAATGAGGCATTGGATATGAGAAGGAAGCGAGCAAAAGAGTTGGTAGTTGTAATAGGTACAAATGACTTGACTGCAAACAAAGAATACATCAGACTGGATATCAGGAGGTTGTTTAGACCAGGGGTCTTCAACCGTTCAGACAGTGAGGGCTGCATTAAAAATTTCAATGAAGCCCATGGGCCACTAAGCTATACTGCTGTATTTAGAATTGTAAGATGCTTTCCAGTTTCATAATGAACGCTGTGCATTTGATACTTTACATAAAATCCTACAAAAATGAACAAACTTAGCTTTAAGAGCATAGGTAGGAGTTGGGTTCATAAAGTAAATACAATCAATACTTGAAAAAAGATAATTTAATGAAGAAAACATTCATTTTTTACAATGTCAATGGGAAACTTGGCAGTGCTTTTCTTTGACCAGCTTGTTGATGTTGGCATTCGCTATGTGCAGAGTATTCTTGAGATGTTGGTCCGTAATTTGAGTTCTTGTCTTGGACTTCACATGCTTCATTCTGGAGAAGAACTGCTCACATAAGTATGTGTTTCCTAATAAAGCGCACATCTTCAAAACATGCCGGCAAAGATTAGGGAATGCATCATCAGAAATGTAGTCTTTGTAAAATGTAAGCAAGGGCACATTGAATAATTTTTCTCACAAAGAATAGTTGTTTTGGAGTTCAAGCAGCTCATTTGTACTGAGCCTGGCATTTCAGCAGCATTGACACTGAATGGCATTGAAAATAAATCTAAAGAAGACTGTTGGTTACGAAAATCACTAAATCTCTCTTTGAACTCACTTCGCAACACGGCTAATTTTGTAGCATATTCATCAAGAGATGATGAGTTAAGTCATTTTTTGCAACTTGTGCCTCCCAAAGTTTGAGCTTGGTTACAAAAGCTTTGATGTGATCAAACAGAGTGTGCACCAGTTGATCTTTGGATTGTAGCCATGTATTCAGGTCATTCATATGCAACGAAATGTCGGTCACAACAGCAAAGTCCGTCATCCACTACGGATCATTGAATTCCACAATTAGCTTCCTTTTGGTTTGTATGAACTGCTGTATTTCGCTCCTTAAGTCAAAGACTCTTTTAAGAACCTTCCCTCTGCTCAACCAATGCACATCACTATAATAAACCACATCGCCGTGATCCGCTTCGCACTCTTGGGTCAAAAACTCTTGGAATTGATGATGATTCAATCCTCTTGCCCTAATAATGTTGACGACAGTCACAATAACATTTATGATATTCTTAAATCCAATAGATTTTGTGCACAAATTCTTCTGGCGGATTAAATAGTGGTAATGGATGGAATCTTTTCCTTCTAGTTCCGGTTCTTTCCGTAGCAGCGCAACAAACCCTTCGTTCTTTCGCACCATAGAAGGGGAACCATCAGTTACCACACCTTCAAGGTTGGTTAAGCTGAGGTCGAAACCCTGGAGCATTTTCTTGGTGGCTTCAAGAATATCAGTGCCTTTTGTCGTTCCTTCATAGGTACGAGAGCTAGCAGTTCTTCTGTCACAGTGAATTGTCGATCAATGCCACTGACAAAGATAGCCAGTTGTGCTGTATCCCTCAAATCTGTGCTCTCATCTAAAGCAAGTGAATATAACGTAAATTCGGATGACCGTTTTTTTAAAGTTCCTTCAATGTCAGTGGCAAGTTCTTCGACACATCGTGCTACAGTTACCCCAGACAAACTTGGTTTTTTAAACACTTCCTTATTATTTAGACACAGAAATTCCCCAGCAGCAATGAGACACTCTTTCACAAACTCACCGTCCAAGAAGGCTTTTTAATTTTTTAGCAATTTTTTCAGCTATTACATAACTTACTTTGATGCATGCTTCGCTCTATTCCCTCTACCTTTTAAACATACCCTGTTGACATTTTAAATTAATTTGGAGATGGTTCACTTTGTCCATACAAAGCTGCCCTTGAAGGTGATCAAAATTGGATGCATGCTTTATCTCATAGTGTCGATTTATATTGTATTCTTTTGATACTGACACTTACTCACAACAAATTAAACGCACTGGCTTATCGTCGATTGGCACAAAAAAGTAAAACGTGGTCCACTTTTCATTAAAAACCTGACAAGAATCACTTGATTTATGCTATTTACTCATAGATGCCATAGTGATGGAAGGTGAACCCTAAAAATAATCCAAAATGGCCATGTAATGGTTATTATCCACTGAATATGGCTCACACTAATGAAAAAAAAGTCTGGCAATATAAAACCACAATAGGCTATGGCTGACACAAAGAACATGTGTGTGCTTATACAGAAATATCATACTGTTCACAACTGATTGACTGTATATGAGATTCTCTTGTATTTATATGAAAATAATGAGGTATCAAGAACCTTCGAGATGTATCTGGAAGGCACTAGACAGTGCACTCGAATGAACACTACTGCTTCAGCCATCTACCTGCGACGTTAGTACCAGTATTTAAGTACCACTTGGCACTCGTTGATGGCTGAAGAAGCATGTCTATTTAATATTTATTTTTATAGGATTTTATGTAAAGTATCAAATGCACAGTGTTCCTTGTGAATCTGGAAAGCATCTTACAATTCTAAATACCGCAGTATAGCTTAGTGGCCCGCAGGCTTCATTGAAATTATTTTTTATTTAATCGCGTTTAAATGTTAAGTAGTTATTTTTTGAAAATGGCTGGCAGACCACGGCAAAGAGCTCCGCAGGCCATGTGTTGAAGACCCCTGGCTTAGACGGATAAAAGAGAATAGTATGATAGGAAAGGAGGTAAGAATGTCGCTTAGGCAAGACAGTCGTGAGATGAAGCCGAGAGCAAGGGTTATGAATGATATGTGAGCAGAAATGTGTGCAGAGAAGGGAGTGCAGTTTGTTAATGTCTGGAATGAGTTTGAAGAATGAAGTGAAATGTATACGAATGATGGACTGCATTTGAGTAGTTTTGGTGTGCATCACTTGGAAAGACTTGTGCTGGAAGGTAAAGAAGTGAGTGCAGAGAAGGAATCTCACCAAGTGGAAAGTGATGTGGAAGAGTGGGAGAGTAAGACAGGAGAGATTGAAAATGTGGTTATGAATGAAGAAGTGAGTGGCATGAGTATAGAGAATGAGAGAACAGGTGTGCAAGACAGACAGGGAGGCTTAGGGTGGACAGGGGAACACAGTGTGAAAGGAAGGGGATGACCTGGGACCAAGAGAAAACAGTTGGATTTGAAGAGAGTTCTAAGATGAATAAAGAGAAACAGAAATGGCTTGAGTTGAGCATGAAGATATCTCATCGAAAGAGGGGTATCAGTGGAACTAGTCATAGATCCAGGAATGAGCTGCTGTGTTTGTATACAAATGCTAGAAGTGTAAGAAACAAAGCAGATGAACTGGATATACTAATTGAGTCTGTTCACCCAAAAATTATTGGAATAAGTGAAACATTATTGGATGAGAACGACATCCCGACAGGAATAGCCATGGAAGGGTATGATGTGTTCCATGAGGGTAGAAATGGTACAAAAAAAAAAAGGGGGGGGGGGCTGCTATTGATGACAGAGAAAGAGTTATGTCCATACAAAGCAGAGATGCAAGAAGGAAATATCGGCAGTGGTTCTGAGGCAGTATGGTGTGAGATGGAGGTGCATAGAATGAAATATTTGGTTGAATGTTGTTATCGAGGTAATGTGTATGGTAGTGACTATGAAATGTATAATCAAATTAGCCAGCAAATAAGAAAAGGGTTGATTACTATGGGCAATTTTAACTATGGCAATATAGACTGGAAAGATGAAATAATGGAAGTAAAGAAAATAAGTTCCTCGAGTTTTTGAGGGAGAACTGCCTCAGACAGTATGTAACAGAGGGCACATGAGGACTGAGGATCTTGTATTTGATTCATCTGATCAGAGGATGTAATTATAAATGAGGTATCCAACCACCCTCCAATTGTTGAAAGTGACCATGAAGTGATTACCTGGGTGGTTGCCAGCAGTGGAAGGATGTGTGTGAGAAAAGAGTATATGTGGAACTACAAGGCTGGTGATTATGAAGAGCTCAGGAGACAGCTGGCAGGTGTAGCATGTAATGAGGAGCTAACTGGAAAAGAGATCAATGCAGCTTGGGGGATATTAAAGAACTATCTAGTAGAAGCAATGTCTAAATGTATTCCAAGGGTCAGAAGATTAAATAAGGTAGGCACGGAATGGATGAATGAAGGCGGCATAAGAGAAGTGGTAATAACCAATTCCATGAGGATTACAAAGACTAGGCAAGGTGGGTGACATAGTTGGTAAGGGTAGAAAAAAGTGAAGTATGAGCAACAGTCAGCTAATGAAGCCAAAAAGAATCCTAGGAAGTTCTTTCGGTATGTAGCCACCAAAAAAAAAAAAAAAAAAGAATGATTATGGAAGGATGACATTGATTGGAGGAAATGGTATATGAACAACTATTGCAGAAGACATAGTGGACATCTATTGCGGTTCGTAAAGGTCTTTCATTCTTGTGAATGCGACATAACGGAGAGAGATTGAGAGCAGTTGATGAAAGGGAGGAGAGACTGACTGCAAGTGAGAAAAAGATTATTATTATTATTATTCAGGCCTCTATGGAGTCAAAAGATTCATCATGGGAAGTCCTTCCTAAGAAACACAAAGTCTATCAAGATGTGTGGGGAGTTGAGTAAACTTGATGTTACAATGCTGTAGGATTTGATAATATATCACCTAGTATTCTGAAGGAATGTGCCAGGGAGTCGACATCTGCCTTGACATATTTTTTTTACTATAATTCTTGCAATGGGTCAAATTCTAAAGGAGTGGAAGGAGGGCATGATTGTGCCACTTCATAAGGGAGGTGACAGAACTCAAGCATCAAATTATAGGCCTATCTGCATATCAGTTGTTGTGGTTAAGATGTTGGAGAAGCCGTGAGAACCAGAATTCGGAACTGGGTTGACAACAATGATATTATCTTTGATGGACAACATTAATTTGCCAAAGGGAGGTCATGTATTAGTAAACTACTTACTTATTACAATAAGGTGACAGCTTCCTTGGACAGTGGAGAGGGATCGTCATCATATATTAGCTTTCATGCAGGCCTACACATTTTACTTCGTAGGTTTTCGTAACCGATAATCCCGTGGAAAAGATTGGTTACTCCTTATTCCTGATGTTATCCCATGTCTGTCAAAACGTGTGTGTTCATGGGCTGTTTGCCTGCTTTGTGGGAGGAAAAATCACAGAGTAAACTGGTAAAAAAACCCTGCTCTCCATGCCCAAGACCAGCTAACTTGGCTATGGCTGAGGAAGATCCTCAAGTCACTGATGGGAATCGAACCCAGGACACTCCTTCCCCAGGTGTATGGTTGCGAAGCACATAACCACTAGGTTAACTGCTCTAAGTATCTCTCAGATACTTAGATCAATTATCTGCTCTAAGTATTTGAGATTTATTACTGTGTATCCTTCTCAGACCCTGGAGAGGGATACACAGTAATATATACTTAGATTTTGCAAAGGCTTTTGATAGATTACCACATAATAAGTTCATAGTCAACCTAGAGCGGATAGGGTTGATTATTCGATTAATGCATTGGATTGGAGACTGGCTGTCAGATAGGTATCAGCAAATTGTGTATGGGTAGCAATATCGCGGAAGAGAAAAGTCACTAGTGGTGTGCCTCAGGGGTCTGTTTTAGGACCATTGCTGTTTAACTTTGTATGTTAATGATATTGGCAAAGATTTGGATTGAGGTATTCAGTTGTTTGTAGATGATGAAAATTTGTGACAAACTATGAAGAGTAGAGAAAATGTTTTTGCCTTACAAGAAGACATGAATAAATTGAGCGACGAGCACGTGAATGGGGATGCAAGTTCAATGGTGCAAAATGTGAGGGTTTAAAATTTGGCAAACAAAGATGGGATGTAGAATTTATATTTGGTGGGGATGTATTGTCAGAAGTGGAGGATATAAGAGATCTTCAGGTGATAATGGATAAGGATCTGATATTTAGGGGACATTGCCAAAATTGTAAGGACAACACAAAGACTTCTGGGAATGATATGGAGGACACTGAATTGTAGAAGTAGGGAGATTCTTGTTCCACTGTATAAGGCTTTGATTAGTCCACACATGGATTAGTGTACACAGATATGTTCACCAGGTTTTCAAAAGGAGATAGAGATGTTGTAAAGGGTCTAGAAGAAACTGACTAAAGTAGTTTCTGACCTCTGGAATGTTGAATATGAGGAAAGGTTGAGAAATGCAATTTACAGAGTCTAGTGGATAGGAGGAAGAGGGGAGATGATAAATACCTACAAGTTAGCAAGGGTTTGTTGTATGATGAATGTTGGAGATGTTCTACAGAAAACAGTGGAAGATCAGGGGAGAACCAGAGGTCATCCCTGGAAGCTGTATAAGGAGGGTGTGAACAGGAGAGTGAGAAGCTGGTTTTGTGCATGCAGAGTTGTGAATGATTGGAATGCTTTGCCTGAGAGTGTGGTGTCTGAAGAGAATTTCAGTTTGTTTAAGGCACGGTATAATGAGCTGTGTGTATGATAAAAAGACCTCCTAGATGAGTCTTTGACTCCATGGGATCTGAGGTAATAATAATAATAACATATTTTTCTTAAGACATTGCACTATTAAATATAGTTTAAAATGGTACCAAACACACACAAGAAACATAACACTGAGAAGAAGCAAATCGAAAATAAGGAGGCGTGCCTCACTAAAGAGGATATTGAAGATATTGAGGAGGTTATTGAACATGAATTAAGTTAATGCAAATTATTAGCAAGATGATGTGGGAATACAGAAAGTCGAGTAGAGTCTGTAGCAACATAGGGAGGATAAGAAAATTAAAAATCAAAATAAGAAACAACAACGCATGGAATCAGTTGGAAGTAACAAAAATCAAGTAAGTAACATTCAGTGTAAAAAGAAATATATTATTTGGTTTGGTGACTCTATCATATAAGATGCATTTGGTGAGAGGGTTATAACTTCAAGTTTTCCCAGAGCAAAAATTAAAAACATAGCATAGGCAATGAGTTTACAGAAACCGCGACTGCAAAATGCAATGGACAAAAAATGGCGGAAGAATATAGCGAAGGATGCATCAGCGACCAACAGACAGTGAGACCATGGTTCAAGATGATGATGATATGCAATTCAAAAAGAGAACAGAAAAGTAATGTAACCAAGATCATAATTGCAGGAGGTACTAATTATTATTATTACGTGACACTTCCAAGGAGTCCAAAAACTCATCAAGGGAGGACACCTACTCTAGAACTCTCCCTCTCCACCACTCAATCTACAGCAAACCACATCATCTACACACCAATGCCATCTACTGCCCACCACCACTAGTATTTTCTGAGACAATCACAAACATCCATACCCATGGCAGGATTCGAACCCACAGCCTATTGGAGCTGGAGAATGGATGTGCTAACCACTTGGCCAACCATGCTATCTGGTTATGATATAACTAGTGATTTTATTTTATTCATATAGAGTTCCCTCGCCCTTTTCTACCCTCTCCCTTAGGATTAGTTGAGTCCCCTCATTGTGGGAGGGTACTAATTATGACTGTTGATCCGTGTGTGTTTACAGGACTAATTTGCCTGTTCTGAGGTATGAAAAACCTGATTTTCAGGTTTCACACCCTCTACCTCCATATGATCTGGCTAACTCCTTTACTTGAAAGAGATCAGATATTGGTTCTTAACATCATGGATTGGAATTGAACCCAGGACTTTCCGACCAAAAGGCTTCACCTATACTGACAGCTACAAGGATCTACTTAAATAACAATAAATTCAGTATGAGTGAAGAGTAAGAAAGTGAAAATCATAGGTATATTACCTCATGATGATAAAAATGAATTAAGAAGGGCTATGATGGTAAATGATCTGTTGCATAGGCTGTGTAAAAGGAATGGATGCGAGTTTTTGGACATTTGAAATGAGTTTGAGGGAAGATTGGATTTGTATAAGAGGGATGGCCTACACCTGAATGCATATGGTATCAGGAGTCTTGAAAAACTAACTGGTATGAGACCTAACATAGATTCAGAGAAACTAAATTATAATGGAAGGTATGGTGAGAAGGTGAGTGTAAGAGCAACAATGTTATGTAACTGTGTTAATGACATGAATGGGCATTATCATGGAAATGATTACAAGAAGAGAATGATTTTGACTTTGTGTTCATCCAGTACGGACCCAGCAAATATGTGCAAAGATGTCTAGATGTGTAAGGCACTAGAGAAGAACAGAGATCTGCTAGTTGTCTAACTGTGTCATGGAGACTACAGACAAGGGTATACAAAGGAACATGCAGGTAGCTTATTATGTCTGTACACAAATGCTAGGAGTATCAAAGCAACTAACTCTACAAAGCCATAGAGTTAGTTGCCTTGGTCAATATGTTGGAACCTCAAATTGTAGGCATTAATGAGACCTAGCAATCAGAATCAGACCTACAACTGGAATCAAGGGTACAGTATTTTTAGGAAGAATACACAGGATAGAAGAGGAGAGGGTGCACTGCTAACAATATCGATTGACTTGAACCAATGAGTGTTAAGACCAAGAATTATAATAATAGTAACAATATTTCATGTGGCAGCGAGTTCGAAGTCATATGGTGCAAGACAGAATCTAACAAGATCAAATACACAGTGGGATGTTTTTACAGACCTGGTGGATCAGTTGCTAGTGTTGAAGAAATGTGTCACCAAATAAAGACAATGGGTGTGAAAAGAGTAATCATAGTGGGGGGGGGGGACTTTAATTATCCAAACATTCGTTAGGTAGTATTAAAATCTCATGAGAAAAATGAAACTGAATTTATTGAGCTGTTACGAGACAACTTCCTCAAGCAGCATGCAACAGAAGGACCTCAAAGTCCAAGAGTATTTAGAGCTGCTTATAGTGTCAGAGGGAGTCTCAGTTAAAGGCATAACTATTCTCCCTACGGTTTGTGACAGTGCATGCGGTACTCAGTTCAGAAGTGGCTAAGTTTATGAATGTTCCATTCAGAAAAGGTTACATGCTGAACTACAAAGCAGGAAATTATGACCAGCTGAGAAGTATACTGAGTTCAGCACAATGCTATTGATTGCCGGATGGGAAGATATTGACAGCGTATGGGAAGCATTTAAAAATACTTAAACGATGCAATATCAGAATATATCCTGAGAGTTTGTCAGAGTAAAATGGATGTGTAATCTTATTAACCAAGAAATTCGTAAGAAAATAATGATGTGGAAGGAATACCTTGGGCATAATGATGATGTCCCTTATGAAAATTATTGAGGTCATTCAACTAATGAGTATCCAGTTTTATAAAGGCTATCAAGCTGATGAATGCAACATTACACTCAATGTAATCTCTTCACTGGATGAAAGAACACGTGTATGAAGAGGAGGTACTAGAGCTGTTGCAAAAACTGAATAAAAATTTCTCCATAGGGAATGATAGTACAGATGCTAAATTAGTGTTCAGATGAACTGGCTATTCCTTTGACCAGGCTATATAATTTGAGTCACAGAACAGGGAAGATTCTATAGGAGTGGAAATAATGCATGGTAATCTCGTTGCACAAGGGTGGTACAAAGGCCGATGTATCTCACTATCGATAATCAGCATGTCAGGAGTGGTGGTGAAGATTTTGGAAGAGTTAGGGCTGGCATTCAGAAATGGGTTAATAGAGAATCTCTACTTTGCAATGAACAGCATGGATTCACTAAAGGAAGGTCATGTTTTAGCAACTTGCTCACATTCTATAATAAAGTTTAGGTTGGCTAGACAAGGGGAATGGATACACCATGATACTTTTGGATTTTGCTATGGCTTTTGAAAGAATACAGCATGGCAGACTGTTGCATAAATTAGAAAAAAATGAGTCTAGGTTATAGAATATTAGCATGGATAAGGGGATGGCTGACTGACAGATATCAAAATGTGGTATACGGGGGATGTGAGACTGCAAGATTTAATGTAATTAGTGGTGTACCACAAGGATCAGTGCTTGGTCCACTGTTATTCAATCTGTACATTAATGATATTGGGAAGGATTTGACAAGCGACATACAGCTATTTGTTGATGATGCAAAGATAGGTAGGGTAATCAGGAATGCTGCTGATATGCAATCTTTGCAGAATGATTTGAATAGGCTGGAACTGTGGGCATGGGAAAATGGGTGTCAATTCAATGTCAGTAAATGTAAAATCATTCACTTCAGCGTGATTAGATATCCAATGCCGTATTATATTGGTGGGATTAGGCTAGAAGAAACTGATGAGGCTAGGGATCTTAGGATGTAAATGGATAGGAAGTTTAAGTTCTGGGGTCATATGGCAAAGATTGCAAATACAACTCAAAAGATAATTGCAATGCTGAAACGAAGATTCATGTAAAGATAAGGATATTATTTTGCCTCTTTACAAGGCCTTGATAAGACCTCACTTAGACTATTGTGAGCAGGTCTGGTCTCCTGGTTTCCATTGTGATTCTGATATATATTGGAGAGAGTACAAAGGAGAGTGTTAAAAATGATATCAGGATTGTAGAATACTGAGTACCAAGACAGATTGCGAATTTGTAGCCTGCAGACACTAGCAGACAGGAGAAAGAGGGGGAGATATGATTGAGACTTAAAAACGTCTGAAAGGGGCATACAGGATTTCAATTGATAAAATTTTTCAATTTATGGAGGGTGGAGAAAGGATGAGAGAGCATCCTTGGAAGCTGAGAATGAGGGCTGCTAAGAAGGGGGTGAGAACTAGGTTTTTCTCTCTCTCATAGGGTAGTGTGCGATTGGAATGGACTGCCATTGGATGTTGCGAGTGCAAGCAGTGTAAATGAATTCAATAAGAAGTATGATAGAGTGTAAGAAAAGTATGATAGAGCTGGTGTTTGTAGTATGTGGCCTCCCTTAATGAGTCTCTGACTCTCTCGAGGTCTCTCTTAATAATAATAATAATAATTGCTACAATCAAATGGGATCTGTTTGGAGATATTAATGTCAGGAAACACAGTAGCACAACCAACAGAGATCTCTGATCTTACTTCATCATCTGTCTCAGATCTCTGAGACAGATGATGGAGTAAGAGACTTCTGTAGTAGTTGACAAAGTGAGAGGTTGCAGGATGGAGAGCAAACCTGCTATGGAGGGATTCTGTTATGTTTGGTGCAACTAATTTTGCTAACATTCATGCCAGTAGCTTGCATAATCTCTTTTAACATGCATACTAAAAGGATGCATGGCAGTCTGATGTGTATGATATTGAGTTTCCCAATACACATAAAAAGGGACTTGTCTAGGTAGGATGCTCTGGAAGAGACTTTAATTTTAGGGCATAATTAAGAGACAATTGTTTCCATCTAAGTGATTTAGCCTTGTTCCGAGTGCACATCACCCACTCAAAGTGCAAAAGACACCAGTGGCTATTCATATACTCTGATGACCGATGAGATCTCCCAACACAAGTTATTCTGCCTTGCAAGAAACATAAACTTGAGACCCACAATCCAGCTTTGAATGCATAAGTTCACAATACAGATAAAGCAATGTAGATCGATTTTGACATTCTAGAAGACAGAGTGAAAAGGAAATTCCATGCTCTCTTGCACTTTTCTCTTAGTTGTCAAATGTGTGCAAGACATTCCTTGTAAGGTTTCTGTCAAACATAAGTCCCAAGAACTTAGCTGTTCCATTCTTATTTCAGGATATGGATGAAGGGTACGTTTTTGACAGAAGTGTACACAGACATTTTTTTTTTTTTTCCAGCTGAAAACCTGAACCAGTTACTAAGAGCCAGTGGTGAGACACATTCAATTGCTGGCAGTAGTTGTTGTTCAATTACCCTCGTATTATGAGACTGAGAGTAAATTGTGAAGTCCTCAACATACAGAGAAAGCTGTTCAGTGATTGATTAACTTTGAAAGGAAAAGTGTCATAATTAAGACAGAGCCTTGGTGAACACCTTATTCTTGATGACATGGCTGAGAAAGCATACTTCCCACTCTGACTTGGAAAGTTCACCAGAGATTTTTAAAAATATAGGAAGGTGTTCTCTGAGACCAAGACTAAAGAGGTCTTTCAACATACAATATCTCCAGGCTGTGTCATAAGCTTTTTACATGTCAAAGAACAATGAAACCAGATGTTATTGTTTTCCATAATGCATCTCTTATACAAGTTCTAAACTGACCAAATAATCCAAAGTTGAATGGATGTGTGAAAGCTATTAGGATATGATAAGGATATGTGCTTTGCATTATGGGATACTAAGTCAAGTGATGTGAAGTCATTAGCTTCTATATACAAAGTGCCCCAGTCCTGAAAATACTTCAGACACAAACTTTATTTGCTTACACTTGGATATAGGATTAAACCAAGTATATAATTTCTTGGTATATTTAATTTATAGTATAACGAAGTGGAAAAAATTCCAACAACTGTCTATAATCCAGATTTTAATAATAAGGTGTGACACCTTTTGGCTACTCATATATGAAAATATGACTTCTGCATTACTTCAACTTTAGTATCACTTGCGGGTCTGGCTCCTACTGATGTGCTTTAGTGCAGTCATGGTTGCTGCAATGAGATATGAGAGGCTTTGCTGGGGGGGGGGGCAGCTACTGCTGAGCTTATGGCCCTGCTGGGTGGTGGGGGTGAGCTTGCCATTGGGCAGAGCCAATGCTGAGGGTTCCTCTCTGTGGCAGGGCGGGTCTCACACTGAGCAGAACCACTGCTGAGTAAAATGATCCTGTAGATTGCTAGAACTTGCCGTGTTTAGAGTGATCTGGGGGATAACCTGAGTTTTTGGAGACCTCTCTTCACTTATATTGTGAAACCGGTGTGGGTTGTGACCCTTTCCATAATGCATAGCATTATACATGTCCGTAAGGATATGTGCTTTGCATTATGGAATACTAAGGCAACTGATGTGAAGTCATTAGCCTCTATGTACGAGTTGCCCTGTCCTGAAAATACTGCAGGTATAAACTTTGTTTGCTTACACTCAGTGGCGAGCTATGGAAATTTTAACAAAGGGCTCGCATCTTCGAGCAAAAAGCCGTATTTCACACAAAATCTTTTATTAATACAGCTTGTGTACAAATACCAATCAAAAAATATGAGGGGACAATCAACCTGTAAAGGCTATCATTTTTAAACAATATTTCATGATTGTTTGCAAATATTTCATGATCTAAACATGAAATATTTGCAAACAATCACCTGTGCATTTTTAACTATCAAAATATAATAAAAATAAAATCTTTTATAATCACACATATGCAATAGTCTGCATTTTTTATAAACCAAATAAATTTGTTTTGTTTGCAATAGAAGTTTTTATGACAAACAATCTATAAATAATAAATAAATATTATCTAAACACAATAATAGTGAAATAAGTTATATTTCTCTTTTGTTTTTATACTTCAAGTGATAATCAAGTTTTACCATACGATTGGCTACCAGGAGAGAGAAGGGTAAAGATAGCGCATGTGCTTATTTTAGTTTCAAACTTGGATGCATTCATTATAGAGGAGTTGAAACAATAATTCCAAATAATCTATGTACTGCCGAATAGACTACTTTTTGTTAGGCTACCTATGAATTTGTTGCTTAATATATTTCCAAAAATTATATTATTTACTTTTTTTTTGAAAAAATAAAAAAGTAAACAAGAAGAACAAGGGGCTCGCAAATTTGCGAAAAATTTAACAACAGGCTCACGTGAGCCCCTTATAGCTCACCACTGCTTACACTTGGATAAAGGATTAAACCAAGTATATAATTTATTGGTAATTTTAATTTATGGAGAGAAGATTAATGCTTTCTAAATACAGAAAATACAGATATTAGAGAAAATTGTATTTTCTCTAATATCTGTATTTTCAGAAAATCTTCCTCTGCAAATATTCTGTTGAATATTAAGAGAAGATTTCCTAATAGATGTCATCAGGACTTACTAGGGTGAGACAATAATAGCTCCTTTTAGTTCCTCTTTGTACAGCTCAAGCCAATTCGTAGAAACATTCAATCCTGTTGCTTTTTCAATATTAAAAATTCAAGAGGATATGAAGCTATAGGTGAGATTCTAGCAAAATTTTCTCCCAGTGTCTGCAGTAGTTTAGGGATCAACATCACAACTTATGGAAGTTTTTCCACTTGATTATACTATATTAAAGATGCCAAGAAATTATATTCTTGGTTTAATACTTTATCCAAGTGAAGAAAACAAAGTTTACCCTTGAAGTATTTTCAGGATAGGGCAATTCATATATATATAGAGGCTAATGACTTCACATCACTTGCCTTGGTGTCCCATAATGCAAAACATATATCCTTACAGACATGTATAATGGTATGTATTATGGGAAGGGTCACTACCCAGACATATCTTGACCTTTATTGAAGTCTCATCAGTGGAAGCCAGACCCAGAAGTGAAACAAGGTTGAAATAATACAGAAGTCATGTTTTCATATACAAGTAGCCAAAAGTTTTAATAATAAGATGTGACACACACCTTATTATTAAAATTCTTTGGATTAGAGATAGTTGTTGGAAGTTTTTTCACTTAGTTATACTAAAAATTAAAAATACCAATAAATTATACTCTTGGTTTAATCCTGTCCTGTCATGAAAATACTTCAAGTGCAAACTGCAAACTTTTTTTGTTTTGCTTGGATAAAAGGTATTAAACCAAAAATATAATTTCTTGGCATATCTAATTTATAGTATACCCAAGTGGAAAAACTTCCAAACACTAGACAGGATTATACGTTGGTTATGCATTTCTAAATCACTTAGGGAATTGAACAATGTAGATTCGAATATAAATTAAATTATATTATTATTATTATTATTATTGTTCCGGGAAACTCCAAGGAGTCGACAGACTCATCGAGGGAGGCCCTAACATGTCAAGAACAACTATTCAACATTCACACAGTATCTATCATACCTTGCCTTGAACTCATTCACGGTCATAGCACCCACAACAGACTCTGGAAGCTTATTCCACTCATTTACCACTCTCCAAGTAAAGAACCTAGCTCTAACACCCTTGTCAACCATGCTCTTGCCCAGCTTCCATGCATGGCCCCTAGTCCTCCCACCACCAGTCATATTTTCAAAAATATCTTCTGGATCAATCTTATAAAAACCCTTCAGTAATTTGAATGTCTCAATCATATCACCCCTCCTTCGCCTATCGTCCAATTTCTGCAACCCACAAATCTTCAACCTATTCTCATAAGGTTCATTCCACAGACCTGCTATCATCTTGGTCACTCGTCTCTGGACCCTCTCCACTTCCTCCCCATCACGAAGAAACCCTGGTGTCCATAGCTGGGCACAGAAGTCCAGATGGGGTCTTATCAAGGCTCGATACAGAGGAACAACAACTTGTTCGTCTCTGCATGTTAAGGTATTTTTCAGAAGCCAAGTGATTTGGTGAGCTGTTTTAGTTACTTTTGCAATGTGCCCCCTAAACTTCAATTCCCTATCCACCAACACTCCCAAATCCCTGGCCTCATCAATCTCCTAGAGTATGGTTCCACCAATGCGATATACTGCTGCTATTCTTTTCACCCCAAAGTGCATAACCTTACACTTTGCCACATTAAATTGACATCCATTTTTCCTAGCCCAGTCCTCCAAACTATCCAAATCATCCTGTAAAATTTTGACATCCTGTGCACTCACAATTGCTCTACCCAACTTTGCATCATCAGCAAACAAGTGAACACTTCCTCTCAGATCCTTTCCAATATCATTGATGAACAAATTGAAAAGCAGTGGTCCAAGAACAGAGCCCTGTGGCACTCCACTAGTCACAAGACATCTTTTAGACTCCACTCCTGAATAAACCACTCTTTGATATCTCTCCTTCAACCACCCTCTTATCCATCTCACCAACCATATATCTATACCCATCTGCTCCAGTTTACTGATTAGGGTTCCATGTGGTATCCTATCAAAGGCCTTGGCAAGGTCCAGTAGTATCACTGTAAACCCATTACCCCTATCCAGTTCAGCCGTCACTGTGTTATAAAACGTGAGCAAGTTACTGAGGCATGATCTACCCTTCACAAAACCATGTTGTCCCCCATACAATATCCCATTTTCATCTATCCAATCTGGTTTCTTTTCTTGACTAATTTCTCTAAGACCTTGACAATGATTCCTGATATGCTAATCGGTCGGTAATTTACAACAGCAGTCTTGGAACCACCTTTATGCAGTGGAACTATTTTCCCCTCTTTCCATCCGCTCGGGACTAACCCAGACCCGAGACTCAAATTAAACAAAATGGTCAAGGGTACTGACAATTCTTTAGCTGCTTCTCGTACAACACGAGCTGGTATACCATCCAATCCCACAGATGTATTGACATTGAGGTTATGCAATAGACTACTCACCTCCACTTCATTAACCACAATTCCCGTATAATCTACTGGTTTATTCGTTTCTGCAATGTCACCACCTGGATGATATACTTTTGCAAAGTGCTCACTCAGTAACTCAACTATCTCAACTGATTCAGTTACCTCCCTACCATCGGCATTCTTTAAAATCAATCTGCCATGTACATTTTTCCTTTTACTTGCTACATATCTAAAAAACTGTTTAGGATTCTCTTTAGCCTGCATGGCCAATGTTCTTTCGTAATCCTTTTTTGCTTTTCTTACCACACTCGTCACCCTTCTGGCCTGCGCTTTATACCGTTCATGTGCCTGCCGGTCACCCTTCTCCTTAAATTCCCTCCATAGTTGTTTCTTTTTTTGCAACTCAAACTTAATGGTGTTATTCATCCATTTAACCCCTACTTGATTTATTATTCGGACTCTAGGTATACAGTCAGCCATTGCTTCATGCAAGCACTTCTTAACTACCTCCCATGCACTATCAACTTCTAGTCCTTGCAGTTGTACATGCCATGGCACTGAACCAATCAAACTCCTAAGCTTATCATACTTTCCAGCCCGATAATTCCACATGTACCCTGTCTTAATTGAAAATTCTACACCTTTAGCAACCTCCCAAGTTAAGACCCTACGATCACTCTCACCGATTGGTGTCAATGTGGTCATATTTGTTACAGCCAAACCCTCAGATGTAATTACTAGGTCAAGCACTCTCTGACCCCTAGTATTTTCCATTACATGCTGTCGCAGATAGCTATCCCTTAATAACCGCATAAAATCCAGTTCCTTCCTCCCGTGTGTCCTCTCCTCACTCCAATTAATGCGACCATAGTTGAAATCTCCCATAATAATCACCCTCCTTCCACCCATTTCTTCTATTTGCTTGTGCATACTGTCACCACCATCTTTTCCATCACCTGGTCTATAGCACCACCCAATTGTATATTTAGTTCTGCTAGCCACAATCTCACACCAAATGGCCTCAAATGTGCTCTTTTCTCTATCCTGCAATTCAACTTCTATTCTCCTTGGCTGGAGCTCATCAGCTATCATCAACAATACTCCTCCCCCCATTTTATTCTCTCTGTCATTCCTGAACACACTATACCCATCACATTCAATCCCACTAGTTATATCATCTACAGTCAGCCATGTTTCACTAATACCTATAACCTGTGGTCTGGAAGTGCCAACCATGGCCAAAAACTCTTCCTTCTTGTTCCTAATACTCCTAGTATTAGTGTATATGAATTTAAGACCCCCATTAGCCCCAACCCTACCTTGATGCCTTATATTAACTATCCCACTCAGATTTGTTGTCCTTATTTGCTCTGGCATATTATATTCATTCTTACATTCAACTGCCTCCATAAGGACTGCATCTCTACTCCCCCCCCTTAACAAATCTAGTTTCCCTGAATTTGCACATCCACTACATTCAGCAACACTTTCTCAAGTCTTCTTACACCGTAACCATTCAAATGCAGGCAATCCATCTTATATAGATCCTTTCGCCCATCAAACTCACTCCACACATCCACAACTTCCACACCACGCGTCATACATAACCCACGCATAAAGTCATTCGCAATTATAGCCCTCCTTTTAAACATTTCACTGTCATACCGTGGCAAAAGACTAATCATTCTAACTCTCTCACTCTTTTCTTTTGCTACCTCAAACAATTCATTCAGGTCTTCTATCATTTCCATTATACTTTAATAAATATTTCCGATATTTTGGCAAATTCTACAAACAAATAGAGGGGACAGCCATGGGTTCACCACTCTCCCCACCTTGGCCAATTTCTTTATGGAGACCTTTGAAGAAAAAGCCTTAGCCTCCGCCCCACAAAAACCAACCATATGGCTTCGCTACATTGATGATGTGTTTGCTATTTGCCACATGGCTCTGAAACACTCCTCTGTTTCCTTACACACTTAAACAACCAACATGCCAGAATCAAGTTCACCCTGGAAAAAGAGGAAAACAACAGCCTCCCTTTCCTAGACACACTAGTCACCTGCCAGCCTGATGGAACCTTGGTTTTCTCGGTTTATAGAAAACCCACCCATACAGGCGGATACATTCACCAACAATCACCCCCCCCCCCTCACAACAATATGGAGTGATGAAAACACTATACAACAGGGCTAAACTAATCTGTTCTAATGACATGGCCCTAAACACTGGACTAAATCACATCCTCAATACTTTCTCAGCCAATGACTGCCCCCCCCCCCACACAAAAAAAAAAAAAAAATCCAAAAAATATTAAAACCTACAAACCACAGCTCACCTCCACAACAAATATTACTCTAAATCCATCACCATTCCCTACATCCGAGGCACCTTGGAAAAAATTACCAAAATTTTAAAAAAACATTACCTCACCTTCTATTACAGGCTTTACAGAAAATTGGCATCCCTTATCCGCTCCACCAAAGACCAACCACTTCCCCTAGACCTACCTGGTGTATACCAGGTCCCTTGCAGTTGTAAACTGTCATACTTTGGCCAAACAGGCAGGACAGCGAATATCAGAATTTCTGAACACAAGGACTACATCTGGTTTCACAAGTACAGCCATTCTGGTCTTGGAGACCATGCTCTGGACACACGCCACAGAATACGGTGTAAGAAAACTACAGTAATACACCATAGCAAATACAAATTCAAAAGACTATTTATGGAATCAGCCTCAGCCCTAAGAAACTCTCCAAACCTCAACAAATTTGGTTGTATGCAACTGCCCCAAATTTGGGAGGCATACATCAGCAGACCTTCAGTCCAACGGCCAAGAACATCTACTTAGCCCGCTAGAGGGCACCGTCAGGACTTCTAGGAGAACGAGAGCTTCATATCTTCATTCTCAGTTACTGTGTTGTAGTGCCTGCTTGCACGTGCTTTTTTGTAAGTTCCTTTTGAAAATGGCAACGTAACGCTGCCGAAATATCAGAAATATTTATTAAAGTATAATTTAATTTATATTCAAATCTACGTTGTTCAATTCCCTAAGTGATTTAGAAATTCCAAACACTATAGACATTGATAATAATGATGACACTTGGATAAAATAAGAATCAAGTCAATAATATAATTTTTATCAAATATAATATATTTAATTATTGAAAATAATGCAATTTACATATTAATATTGTTTAATAAATATCTAGAATAGCTTTCAATATTTTTAAAATACTTACCCTATCACCTTTTTCTCCTTTTTTCCCTGATTTACCCACAAACCCTTTTTCTCCCTTAAAATAAACAAAAGATATTATAACCGAAAAATCTTAATTACTTTTCTGTGCAAGTAATGCATTTTATATTGTTTTCACATTTCAGTTTGAAAAATATTTATTCTTCTAATTTAATTTTTTCTTTAAAAAATGTATTAGAGAAATTATAACAGATAGCACAGCGGTCTTTCTCCCATCCCTTTAATACACAACCTTAACTATTGTACTATCTTCATTTCAAAGTACAACACTGAACCGATTCTGCAGGCCAATTGCAAAATAGCACATGGAAAGAGACAATCATGAAGCTTTCTAATTATTTGTCAAATAGGTCTGCCAGATCATGACTGGAAAGAAAGTCGAAGTATATATATATAAATGTTCACTAGGATTTGTGGTAATGCAATGAATGAACAGGACTGGATAGTCCCTGGGAGGGGAGAGAAAGAGAGAAACACATATTTCTAAATCCTTAATCCCCACATTGCATGCCTTTGCTCTTATAATTAACTGAAGACTAACTGACATCTCACCATGAACAACATTACTAAAAAATACAGAAACGCTGCAGGTCACAAAAAAAAAATCTCCACCAAAAATTCATAAAACATCAAAATATCACCAACAATAAAAATATTATAACAACAAAAGTCCATGAAAAAATATTTCCATTTCCATTTCACCAGCATTCATAGCCAAAACACAAATATAATGATTATGTACCAACAACATTAATGTCATGTACGACAGGTTCAGGAGGGGAGAAAAATTATGTTCTTTATCTTAAGTTTAATAGCATTAAACAACAATACGAGTGAAATCAATAACAACATGTACAGGCACACCCCCGACTTATGCAAATTTGGACTCTGGAGAGTTTATTTTTCACTTGGGTAAACTATAATAAGTTTAGTTTAATCCTTTATCCAAGTGTGAGCAAACAAAGTTTGTGCGTGAAAGTATCTTCAGGACTGAGCTAAGGTGGTGCAACACCAAGGCAACTCATGGCAAAGGTGGAGAAAGCTATCATCACTCCTATCTCAGTATCTCCCATAATGCAAAGCACATCTCCTTGCGGATATGTGTAATGCTATGCATTAAGGCAAGGGTCACTACCCAGACCGGTTTCGACCTTTATTGAGGTCTCGTCAGTGGGGGCCAGGCCCAGTAGTGGAGACACCAAGGGAGAAGCAATGAGAGGTCATCCCCACCTATAGGAGTTGCCAAAAGGTGTACAACCTTATTATTAAATTACTCTGGATTCAGAGAAAGATGTTGAGAGTTTATTTTTCACTTGGTTAGACTATAATAAGTTTAGTTTAATCTCACTGATAACATTACCCTCACCTGCCCAATGCTGTATATGGTCCCTCACTACTTTCCAGGATCTTACTAACTACTGATGACACACAAACTGGCCTTATAATTAGACACTTTCAGTCTGCTACTGCATTTATGCAATGGCACTATCTTATCTTCCTTCCATTCCATGGGCACCTTTCCTGCAGCCAGACTTTCATTGAAAAGCCAGGTCAAGGGCACTGTCAGTTCCTTAGCACATTCTCTCAAAACTCATGGTGAAATACCATCCAGTCAAACAGCTTTACTAACATCCAGAGTACTCAGTATGTGGAACACACTCTCCTCCCGCACCTCTATAGTAAACTTCGTAAACTTTCCTGTATATAATGTAGACTGTAGTTAATGCTGTGGCTGAAACTTGCTTATTATTATTATTATTATTATTAACATCTGACCTTCATGGACTCAGAGACTCATCATGGGGAGGTACACACTATTGCACACAATGCTCATCCAACTGTGCTTTAAGGTGATTCAATGTGTCTACATTCACAACACACTAAGGCAATGCATTGCACTCACCAACCACTCTCCATGCAAAGAAACCTCCTCACTCCTCTGTTCACACCCTCCTTATACAGTTTCCAGCAATGGCTTATTGTTCTGTCTCACCCCTTTCCTCTTATTCACAAGACTATGCTACTTACATTCTCTCAATCTGTCCTTGTACTCCATATTCCAAAGACCACTGACCACCTTTGTGAATCTTCTCTGGACCCTTTCCAACATATCCTCATCACTATGAAAACCTGGACACCAATCTGTGCACAATAATCCATATGAGGCCTGATGAAGGCCTTATACAATGGCATCATGACCTCTTCATTTCTGCATGTCGGGGTCCTCCACATCATTGCCATTATCTGATGTGACATCTTCACAACTTGTGCAATGTGGACCCTGAATTTCAGGTCCTTGTCTACCATCACTCTTCCTAGATCTCTCATCTCCTCTACTTCCTTTTAGGTTTCCCCACCAAGTGCATACTTTGCATTCCATCATTGTTTACCAAATCTCAAAACTTTACACTTTGCAACATTGAACTGATAATTCCACTTACCTTCCCATTCATGCAATCTATTCAAGTCTTCTTGTAAGGCCATAACATCGACTTGACTGCAAACAGCTACATCATCATCGTCATCTGCAAACAGTTGCATATCACTAGTTAAATTCACCCCAATATCATTAAAATACAAATGGAACAACAATGGCACCAAAACTGACCCCTGCAGCACACCTAGTAACCTTTCTCTTTCGGGATACTGCACTCCCATATACAACTTTTTGTTACCTATCTGACAGCCAATCACTGATCCAACTCAGAAGTGTGTTATCCAATCCCATCTGTTTCAATTTATTTAAGACTTTATCATGTGGCAGTCGATCAAAAGCCTTTCCAAAATACAAGTACACCACTGTGTATGCATCTCCCCTGTCCAAGGTATTTGCACCTTGTTATAGCACATAAAGAAGTTAGTGAAACATGATCTCCCCCTTAACAAACCAATGCTGATAACCACAGAGAACAACACTGTTGTTATCAACCCATTTCTGTATCCTACTTCCCACCAATCTCTCCAGGGCCTTCACCACAACTCCAGATATACAGACTGGCCTATAATTTGAAGTTACAGCTTTATCACCACCTTTATGCAGTGGCACAATTTTACCCTCCTTCCACTCCCTTGGAACGCGTGATGTTGCAAGAATTTTGTTAAACATGCATGCCAATTCTACTGTCAATAGTTCTCAAGGCAAAGAAATTTTTCACAACTGCTTTGAATGCCTAGCAATAAGATTTTACAATAAACTGCCAAATGTAATAAAGTAAGAAACCTCAAAATATACTTTCAAAAAAGATTTAGACTACCTCATGGGACTAAATAATGTTGACTTTTATTTTAAATGTATATTATAAGAGATCACTGTAACTTATATATTATGTCTAATTACGTGTAATATATTATTACCAAATATATACCAAGTTATGTGAACCCTCAAAGATACAGTCTTTTGATTTGTAGTGACTCTTTTGCCTAAATTTAATTTTTCTAATAACCAGAATGGCTACGGCCTTTTATTACACAAACTACACAGTTCCTTATATTTCTATTTCCTGTTTTTTTATCTTAAGTCGTTTCCTTAATATATCAGTTTCTACATTACTGTTCAAGTGGCTATATTATATTTCAAGTAGTTATATTAATTTATAATATATATATAGTATTTTTTCAATGTTCCATTATTACTTGTATTGCTGTAAACAAACATCACCATTGTAATATATTATTAGTTGTATCACTACTGCAGTCTTAATAAATTTAAATTTAAAAAAATATGAGGTGAGAAAATAAGATGTTTTGAATGCATTTAGGGGTGCTTAAGGGTCAAAGCTGTATAACTGAGAGGAGAACTCAACATAGCCTTTAAAGAAATGGGGAGAACCGACCAGGGCTTCTGACCTAATGTCCAATCCTCACCTTCTCGTGGTGCACCCTGTTGGGTATCTACCTGGATACTGAACGAACGAGTATGGGCTGGTAATTTGGGATTTAGCAGACCAAATTGTTATTGGTCTGCTAAATCCCAGATATTCTTATTGGCTTAAACCAATATAGAAAATGATGGTACAACATGACAAAATTTCATGCCGGCTGGGGCATCGCCTGGTTAAACAAAGCCCCCGTTGTTTTTGCGGAACCAGGGTGAACAGCGAAAAGTCAGCTACTGGAACAAACTCTAAAACACACCCCAACTCAATATCACCAGAGTTGAAGATCAGTACTATCAGCATAAGAAGCCTGAATGGCAAAGAAATGGAGCTAGCTGAGGAATTAGATAAGTACCAGATCGATATAATAGGGGTGATTGAAGCAAAAAAGACAAAAACTGGTGAGATCTTTCTGAACAATAAATACAAAATCTTATATTCAGGAAATGACGATCATGGAAAAGAAGGAGTAGCCATAGTATTCAACACAAAATACGAGGATAATCTTCTTGAATGGTAGGCAGTCTCAAGTAGAGCAATGTGGGCAAATATCAGAATGGGGAATTGGACAATGAGACTTATTTGTGCATATGGTCCCACAGAAGGTAGAAGTGGAGGAAATTTTTGAGGCTTTAGAAAAAGCAATTGACACAAAGAAAAAGGAAAAGTTGGTTCTTGTTGGAGATCTAAATAGCAGAGTAGGAAATGACTGTCAGACATACAAAACTATTTTCAGAAAATTTGGAGAAAAGTGCAAAGCCAATAATAATGGCAAATACCTGTTGGATTTCTGCTCAGGACATGCACTGGTTATTACTAACACTATGTTCCAACATAGAAATGTACACAAATTCACATGGACAGAAGAGGCAAGGAATAAGAAAAGTCTCATTGACTATGTTATTGTTGATAGTGATGCTTTCTTCCTGGTGCAGGACACCAGAGTGTACAGAGGATTTGAAATTGTTTATTTATTTAGTCTTGAGCAGGATAAAATTGAATTTCATACTGAAAAGAATAACACGTAAGAAAGTTTCAAAGGGAATAAAAGTTGAGCAGCTCTCAGATGTGAACTGTAGACTAAAATACACAAAGGTTATTGAAGAAAAAATGAAAGAGTTTGCCCGCTAGAGGGCCAGACGGATGGTTGTGTTTTCAGAGAGCTCCCGAAAGCTAAGTACAATTTTGAGTAAAAATTAGAATATAGGTTAAAATCATAACATAATATTGCCTAATTTTGGTAGCTTGTTGTGTCTGTGGGATTTTGGTGTGAATTACGTTATTTAATTTAGTATATAACGTTACGTTTCCTAGATTTGAATATGGCGCCAATGCAACGTAAGATAATGGCGTCCAAAAATACGACGCCATTGTTCAAAATCTATAATGTGAGAGAGTTTGTCCAATGTGATGTGTGTGGGATGTATGCATTCCTGAATGAGGCTGGAATTTGGATTGAAAGTGATAGTGGTGGGAGAATGTGCAGAAAGTGTAAGCAAAGTGAGGAGTTGAAGTATGTGTCAGGTAGTGAGATAGTTATGGTTGAAGAAAGCCAGAATTGCCAGAATGTGAGTGAAAATAGTGGCTTGACAGAGAATTGCGATGTACAAGATGGCAATGAGAGCGGTGATCTAAGAAAGAGTGAAAGCAACCATACTGAGAGAGAAAATGGTTTAAATGATAAAAATAATGAGGAATTATTTGTAGGAAGTGAGATCACTAGGTTGCGTGCAGTGATACAAAATGCGCAGCGGCAATTAGAGTACCTGCAAAACTCTTTCCAGAGTGATTCGGCTAACGTAAAAAAACAGTGCAAGAATGAGAGAATTTCTGAAATGAAGGAAAGAGTGTTGTATGGTGACTCATTATTAAGAGGGGTGATAGATGGCACTGTAACTAAATCGTACTTACCAGGTGCGAAATTTAAGGATGTAAGTGAGAGTATTAGAGTGCAAAAACAGAGGGTGAAAGAATTAATAATTGTGGCGGGTACGAATGAATTGAAAGGTGATAAATTTTTTATGAGAGAGGCCTTGAAAGTATTGTTAAAGGTAGCGAAAGAAAAGAGTAACAGAGTTAGAATGGTTAGTCTGTTGCCGCGGTATGACAGAGAGGAGTTTAGGAGGAGGGCCATAATCACAAATGACATTATGCGTAGGTTATGCAGACGGTGTGGTGTGGAATTCGCGTGGACGAGTGGAATGAGTTTGAAGGGCGAAAGGACTTATACAAGATGGATGGCCTGCATTTGAATGGACTTGGTGTGCGGAGACTGGAAAGAGTGTTGCAGAATGAAGTGAAAATGGATGTGCAAAACCAGGGAAACTAGAACTACCAAGGAGGGGGGGGAATGGATATGCAGACATCAGTGAGACAGATGAGTGTAAGAATGTATATAATGTACCCGAGCCAGCACTAAGGACAAAAAATGGGAATGGGTCATTTAGAATAACGCATCAATATAGAGATGGGATTAAGGGATCACTGCATTTCATGTATACTAATGCCAGGAGTATTAGGAACAAGAAGGAAGAATTTTTGGCCTTGATTGGCTCTTCCTGGCAACAGGCTATTGGCATTAGTGAAACATCGCTGACGGAAGAAGATATAGTTAGTGGGATAAAATGTGTAGGTTATAGTGTGTTTAGGAGGAACAGAGAGAATAAAATGGGGGGAGGAGTGTTATTGATGATAGCTGATGAACTGCAGCCAAGGAGAATTGAAGTTGTATCGCAGGATAGTGAAAGGAGCTCATTTGAGGCTATTTGGTGTGAGATTGAGACTGGCAGAATAAAATATACAGTTGAGTGCTGCTATAGACCAGGTGATGGAATAGATGGTGGAGATAGTATGCATAGGGAAATTGATGAAATGAGTGGAAGGAGGGTAATTATTATGGGGGATTTCAACTATGGTAACATTGATTGGAAGGAGGAGAGGACACATGTGAGGAAGGAAAAGGATTTTATTCAATTATTAAGGGATAACTATCTGAGACAGCACGTAATTGAAAATACTAGGGATGTGACAGTGCTTGACCTGGTAATAGCATTTGAGAATTTGACTGTAATGAATATGACCATGTTGCCACCCATTGGTGAGAGTGATCATAAGGTCTTGACCTGGGAAGTGGCTAAAGGTGTGGAATTTTCGATTAAGACAGAGTATATGTGGAATTATCGTGCTGGCAAGTATGAAAAGCTTAGGAGATTGCTTGGATCAGTGCCATGGCATGTACAACTGCAAGGGCTGGACGTCAATAGAGCATGGGAAGTGGTCAAGGAGCATTTACAGGAGGTAATGCCTGATTGTATACCTAGGGTCCGAATAGTAAAACAAGTAGGGGTTAAATGGATGAATAACACCATTAAGTTTGAGTTGCAAAAAAAGAAACAACTGTGGAGGGAATTTAAAGAAAGGGGTGACCTGCAGGCACACGAACGGTATAAAGTGCAGGCCAGAAAGGTAACGAGTGTGGTAAAAAAAGCAAAAGCAGATTATGAAAGGAAACTAGCTTTGCAAGCAAAAGAGAATTCCAAACAGTTCTTTCAATATGCTGCAAGCAAGGAATAAACTGTACATGGCAAAATG
Organism: Typopeltis vanoorti; assembly: GCF_054136105.1. NCBI lineage: Eukaryota > Metazoa > Arthropoda > Arachnida > Uropygi > Thelyphonidae > Typopeltis > Typopeltis vanoorti. Next base: position 3,296,499 of record NC_143563.1, read on the forward strand.
ATTTTAAGGAATGACGATGGTAAGGAGGTCACTGAATCAGTCGATATAGTGGAGTTACTAAGCGCGCACTTTGCAAAAGCATATCATCCAGGTGGTGACATTGAAAAAATGAAGGAACCATTAGTTTATACAGGAATAGTGATGAATGAAGTGGAGGTGACTAGTCTATTACAGAACCTTAATGTGAACACATCTGTGGGATTGGATGGTATACCGGCACAGGTCTTGCGTGAAGCGGCTAAAGAATTATCAGTGACCTTGACATTTTGTTTAATCTGAGTCTCAGGTCTGGTTTAGTCCCGAAGGTGTGGAAAGAGGAGAAAATAGTTTCACTGCATAAAGGAGGATCCAAGACTATGGTTGCAAATTACCGACCGATCAGCATATCAGGAGTTGTTGTCAAGGTCTTAGAGAAAGTAGTCAAGGGAAAAATACAGGAATGGATTGATGAAAACAAAATACTGTACAGGGGACAGCATGGCTTTGTGAGGGGTAGATCATGCTTCAGTAACTTGCTCAAGTTTTATAACAAGGTGATGGCTGAACTGGATAAGGGAAATGGGTTTACAGTGATACTGCTGGACCTGGCAAAGGCGTTTGACAGGATACCACATGGAATACTAATCCGTAAACTACAACATATGGAAATGGATATAGGATTGGTGAGATGGAGATAGGTGGTTGGTTGATGGAGAGATATCAAAAAGTAGTTTATTCAGGAGTAGAGTCCAAAAGACGGCCCGTGACTAGTGGTGTGCCGCAGGGTTCTGTTCTTGGACCACTGCTGTTTAATCTGTTCATTAACGATATAGGGAAGGATCTAAGTTGAACAATTCATTTGTTCGCTGATGATGCAAAGTTGGGTAGGGCAATAGTGAATGCAGAAGATGTCAAAGTCTTGCAGAATGACTTAGATAGATTGGAGTTCTGGGCTAAGGAGAATGGATGTCAATTTAATGTGACAAAATGTAAGGTTATGCATTTTGGGGTGAAAAGATTAGCAGCAGTATACCACATTGGTGGAACTGTACTCCAAGAGATTGATGAGGCCAGGGACTTGGCAGTGTTGGTGGATAGGGAGATGAAGTTTAGGGGGTACATTGCAAAAGTAGCTAAATCAGCTCATCAACTCACTTGGTTGTTGAAAAATACCTTGACGAGCAGAGACAAGCAAGTTATTGTACCTCTGTACTGAGCCTTGATAAGACCTCATCTCGACTACTGCGCCCAGATTTGGTCACCTTGGTTCCTTCTTGATGGGGAGGAGGTGGAGAGGATCCAGAGGCGAGTGACTAAGATGATAACAGGTCTATGGAATGAACCATATGAGAACAGGTTGAAGATTTGTGGGTTGCAGAAACTAGTTGATAGTCAGAGGAGGGGAGATATGATTGAGACATTCAAATTGCTAAAGGGATTCTATAGGATTAATTCAGAGGATATTTTTGAGATCAGGAGTGGTGGTGGAAGAACTAGGGGACATCTATGGAAGCTGGGCAAAGAGTGTGGTTAGCAGGGGTGTTAGAGCTGGGTTCTTTACTTTTAGAGTGGTAAATGAGTGGAATAAGCTGCCAGAGTCTGTTGTGGGTGCTATGACAGTGAACGAGTTCAAGACAAGGTATGATAGATACTGTGAGAATGTAATCGCATAGTTGCGTGGACATGATGTTTAGGGCCTCCCTCGATGAGTCTAAGGACTCCTGGAGTCGCCCGAAATAATAATAATAAAAAAAGAGTTTGAGAACAGGAACCAAATCTTGTAGATTCAGTGGCAAGCCTTGAGGAAAACCCTGATTGATTCAGCCAGAGAGGCATGTGGTGAGGTTGTCTACAAGAATAGAAAAATCAGAACTCCATGGTGGACACAGCAAGTTAAAGAGGCAGTGAAAAAAAGAAGAAAGCATATCAAATGTTCCTGGCAAATAAATCAGCTTGTATTCACTACAAGACAAATGTAAGAAAGCTAAACACTGTATAAAACTAGCTAAACAAACGTCATGGGAGGCCTTTGACAAGAACATAGAAAATAAATATCAAGAAGGTGGTAAGATATTCTGGAGGTTATTGAAGAAGCTCGAAAAATTGTAAATGAAACAAACAGTGATAGCACAGTGGTAAAAAACATTCAACAGGCATACAGCCAGGAAAACATATCCATACTTGAAGTAGAAAAAGCCATCAAAGCTTGAAATGTGGAAAGGCAGAAGGAGTAGACGATATTTGACCAGAAATGCTGAAATATGGTGGTATAAAAGTCTTACAGTGGCTGCACTGCATAGTTCAGAAAGACTGGAGAGAGGGATGAATTCCCGATGGGAGTAGAGCTCTAATAGTACCCATATATAAAAAGGAAAATAAAACTGAATGTGAGAATTACAGAGGTATTTCCCTACTGAGTGTTCCTGGCAAGATCTATGGAAGCATACTTGAGAAACAATTGAGAAGAATTGTGGAAGAAAAGCTTGGTGAAAACAAACTGGATTCAGGCCAAATAGAGGCTGTCAGGATATCAGATCTTCACTTTACAACAAATAGTGGAGAAAGCATGGGAATATAACAAAGATCTGTATTTAAGTTTTGTCAATCTGGAAAAATCATATGACAAGGTGCCAAGAGAGAAGCTATTCAATATGCTACAGTTATATGGAGTCAATGTGGCATTATATCAAGCAATACTTAGTCTGTATTTGAGTTGTAAGTTGGCAGTTAGAATTGAACGAAGTACAGGAAGATGGTTTAATTTTAAATCTGGTGTGAGACAAGGATGTACATTATCCCCTCTGTTATTTATTATCCATATGGATAACATTAGGAAGGAAAGTGGTATTAAACATGATATCAGAATTGGAGGTGTTAATGTCAGCTCTTTGCTTTATGCAGACAATGTTATACTTATCAATAAATCTGCTATGAGTCTGCAAGATTCCTTGACTAAATTGAATAATTGTTGTAATAGATATGGTATTAAGGTCAGCAATAAAAAGACAAAGACAATGAAAATAGGCAGAATCATTGAAAATGTCAACTGTGTTGTGAATGGAGAACCTGTGGAACAAGTAAAACATTTCAGCTACTTAGGCACGATTTTTACTGAAGATGGTAAATTAAATATGGAAATAGACAACAAAATCAATAAAGCTGGTATAGTAGGAAGTCAATTGAATAAATTCATATGGAATAAGAGAGAAATCAGTTGGAACACTAAATTAGCTGTATACAAGACAGTGTTCAAACCAGTTTTAACTTATGGATCTGAGAGTTGAGTCAGAAGTAAAACACTTGACCAAAGACTAGAATCCACAGATATGAGAGTTCTGAGAAAGATTAGAGGCATGAACAGATGGCATCAATGGCAATATCGTATTAAAAACGAGAATATTGGGAAAGAACTTGGCATTGTTGGCATCCAAGAATGCATTAGCAGAGCTAATCTCAGGTGGTATGGTCAATTAAACAGAATGGGCTAGGAAAGATTAGCAAAACAAGTGTTCTCTGCCAGGTAGGCAGTAAAACGACCCAGACAAAGACCAAGATATAGGTGGATTGATACGGTACAATGTGCCTTAGACTATAGAAATATAAGATCTGATAATAATAATATTGGAGTCTTGACAAGTAACAGACTGATTTCTAGGAAAATTGTAGATAGGCAGTTAGTAATGATGTAAATTTTTCATGTAGTACTATCATATCCTGTACACCCCTTGAGGGTACGTGTCAGGAATTTGATGATGATGACGATGAATGCATTTAGAATGAGGCTGAAAATTCACTTGCCACTTGTCTCTGATAACTCACTTGCAGGAGTGGGCGAGTGAATTTCTGGAGCCCTGTTATAACTAATTTCTTGATACGTAAAGGTATCCTGGAAAAGGCAGTTGATCTAGATTCTTTATTTGGAGAGTGGTGAATGAGTGTAATGGATTGCCTAATGCATAAAGAAAAATGGCTACCAGGACAGTGATGTTGAATGATATCAACATATGGAATTTAGTGCAATCTAGCATGTGTTCTTGTTGCCAATAGTGAATAGTTTGTAGTATGAAAGTGATAATGGAGAGAACATTTGTCTGAAATGTTCTGCAAATGATTATAAGAAATGTGAGTCATGTTAAGAGCTAAAGAATGAAGTGATTGGGATTAGAGATAATAGGTGGATTGCCATGTAGTGGAGAATGCAGCAGAAACAGTGAATGATAGGGCACAAAATATGAATAAGAGTTTAAAGGAAGTGGCTGAAAATAATAATGTGGATAATGAGATGCCAGCAAGGAAAGAAACTATATGCTTATGTGGACTCCTTCACAGGACAAAATGTGAGCTCAAGCAACTGGAGAAATAAATGGTATGCATCGGACAGCAGGAAGGAGAATTAAAGAAAGAATGAATGGGAAAAGAGTAAAAGTGTGAGAAACTGGAAAAAAAACAGAGATTATTTTATGGGGATTCACTGATAAGAGGAATACTTAATGAGAAAGTGACAAAAGAATGTTTTCCAGGTGCAAAGATAAAGGATGTCAGTAAAGCTGCAAGTCTGCAGAAAAAGAAGTGAACAAACTAATTGTTTAGGCGTGTACAAATGATTTGAAGGTGAGAAATTTACTATGTGAGAAGATATGAAAGAATTGTTAGAAGAAGCAAAAAGGAAGAGTAAGAAATTATAGATCGTGTGTCTGCTGCCTTGGTATGATAGGTCAGAATTGAGAAGAGATGAGAAATTTTGCTGGACAAATGGTGTGCAGTTTATAGATAGATGGAGTGAATTTGATGGACGTAACCTACATATGAATCACGGATTTACACTTAAATGCTTTTGGAATTAGATGGTTGGAGAAAGTGTTGTTCAGTGAAAGGTTGGAAGTGTAAAACAAGGAAAAAAGCAATATCAGGGGGAAAGCAATCAAGTATGCGTCTAGCCACTCCTGGGACAAATGAGTATGCGTGCAGGAAAGACAATGTGGAAATAGCCACCCCTGGGATAGATAAGTATGAGTGCTGAAATGATTGTGAAGAAATAGGTGCAGTTTCTCAAGTTTCGAATCTGAATGGGAAGGTAATGACATCATGTAAGTGTAACTGTGGCCCAAAGAGAATGTTGAAATGCATGTACATGAATGCCCGAAGTATCAGAAATAAAAGAGAGAAGTTTTTAGCATTTGGTCAGCTTAACTTTCCCAAAAATTATTGGCATCAGCAAGACCAGGTTGTCAAAGAATGATGTAGTTATAGGGATAGAATGTAACTGATATTGTATTTTTGGAGAAGATAGAAGAATTAGGGCAGGAGGAGGGGTATTATTAATGATATCTGATCATGTGCGAGGTATATGCGAAACTTTTTAATTTCTTTTTTCACAAAATAGTTCATTTGAGAATGTCTAGTGTGAGATAGAGGCCAATAGGACAAAATATATTCTTGGTTGCTGCTATAGACGTGGGGGGGGGGGGTCCAGAAGTTGGGGATGACATACCTCAGCAGATTAGCACAAATTACCTGAAATAGCACGTGATGGTGTGGATCTGGTAATAGCATCAGAAGTGCTATCTATAACTGCAGTAGCAACTTCACCTCAGATCAGGGAATGTAACCTGAAGTCTTGTCCTGGAGGTTGCTCAACATGTGGAAATTAAACTCAAGAAAGGGTTTATGCAGAACCACAAAGCAGGTGATTTTGACAAACTTAGGAGCCAACTTGCCATATCATAAGAAATTACATGGAATGAATGTTATTAGTGTATGGGAAGTGGTCGAGGATTGTTTGGGCGAGACAGTATCAGAGTGTATACCCAAGGTCAGGAGGATAAACCTAGTAGGTATTAAGTGGATGACTAACAATATAAAGCAGGATCTGAACACAAGAAAGCATTGTCGAAGGAATATAAACAAGGTGATTAGCATACCCAGCAAGAAGGGTAACTAGTATGGTAGGGAACTAAAACAGATTTCGAGAGAAAACTAGGTAAGCAGGCCAAAGTAAATCCAAAAGAGTACCAGCAAGAAGGGTAACTAGTATGGTAAGGAACTAAATCAGATTTCGAGAGAAAACTAGCTAAGCAGGCCAAAGTAAATATTATTATTATTATTATTATTATTAAACAAGACCTCATGGAGTCAAAGACTCATATAGGAGGTCCTTTTATCTTACACACACATCTCATCATACCGTGTCTTAAACACATTCAAACTACTTGCAGACACCACGCTCTCAGGCAAGGCATTCCAATCACTCACAACTCTGCACGAAAAAAACCTGCCTCTCACTCCCTTACTCACACCCTCCTTATACAGTTTCCAGGGATGACCTCTGGTTCTCCCCTGATCTCCCACTATTCTCTGTAGAACTTCTCCACCATTGATCCTATAACAACCCCTTACCAACTTGTAGGTCTCTATCATATCTCCCCTCTTCCTTCTCTCCACGAGACTCTGCAAATTACATCTTTTCAATCTTTCCTCATACTCAATATTACAGAGGTCAGAAACTACCTTAGTCAGTCGCCTTTGGACCCTTTCCAACATCTCTTCATCCTTCTGAAAACCCGGTGACCAAATCTGGGCACAATAGTCCAAGTGTGGCCTAATCAAAGCCTTATACATTGGAACAAGTATCTCCCTACTTCTACATGTCAGTGTCCTCCGCATCATTCCCAGAAGTCTTTGTGTTGTCTTCACAATTTTGGCGATGTGTCCTCTAAATTTTAGATCCTTATCCACTATCACCCCCAGATCTCTTATTTCCTCTACTTCCAACAATATATTCTCACCAAGCATAAATTCTGCATCCCATCTTTGTTTTCCAAATTTTAAAACTTTACATTTTGCAACATTGAACTCACATCCCCATTTGCTTGCCCAATCACTCAATTTATTCAAGTCTTCTTGCAAGGCCACAACATCTTCACTACTCTTTATGGTTCGTCCCAACTTTGCATCATCTGCAAACAACTGAATATCTCCATCCAAATCTTCACCAATATCATTAATATATAAGTTAAATAGTAATGGCCCTAAAACAGACCCCTGAGGCACTCCACTAGTGACTTTCCTTTTCCTGGATATTGCACCCCCATACACAACTTGTTGATACCTATCAGATAGCCAGTCTCCAATCCAATGCACTAATCTAATATCCAACCCCATCTGCTCTAGTTTGACTGTCAACTTATCATGAGGTACTCTATCAAAAGCCTTTGCGAAATCCAAGTATATTACTGTGTATCCTTCTCTTCTGTCCAAGGAAACAGTCACTTTATTGTAATAAGTAAGTAGATTACTAAAACATGACCTCCCTTTAGCAAATCCATGCTGTCCATCAAAGATTATACCATTGTTGTCAACCCAACTCTGGATCCTAGTTCTCACAAGCTTCTCCAACAACTTAACCACAACACCTGACACACAGATTGGCTTATAGTTTGATGCTTGAGTTCGATCACCTCCTTTATGAAGTGGCACAATCTTGCCCTCCTTCCACTCTTTAGGAACTTGACCAAGTGCAAGACTTGTATTAAAAAAATATGTCAAGGCAGGTGTCAACTCTCTAGCACACTCCTTCAGAATACGTGGTGATATATTATCAAGTCCCACAGCCTTATTTACATCTAGTTTACTCAACTCCCCAAACACCTCTTGCTCACTTACAGTCAGTCTCTCCTCCCCATCATCAACTGCTCTTAAACTCTCCATGAAGTCACATTCACAAGATTGAAAGATCTTTATGAATTGCTCATTAAGTATCTCCACAACACATTCTGCAACAGCTGTCTTTATACCATTTCCTCCAATCAATGTCATCCTTCCATAATCATTCTTTCTTTTGCTGGCTACATATCGAAAGAACTCCCTAGGATTCTTTTTGGCTTCATTAGCTAACTGCTGTTCATACCTCTCTTTAGCTACTCTCACCAACCAAGTCACCCTCCTTGCCTGGTCATTGTAGACCTCATGAAATTGGTTACTTCCACTTCTCTTATGCTGTCTCCACAATGCCTTTTTTTTCTGTATCGCATGCTTAATCTCTTTATTCATCCATCTCACACCTACCTTAATTAACCTTCTCACCCGTGGTATACATTTAGACATTGCATCTACTAAATAGTTTTTGAAAATCCCCCAAGCTGCATTGATCTCTTTTCCAGCTAACTCCTCATTCCATGCTACATCTGCAAGCTGTCTCCTGAGCTCTTCATAATCACCCCCCTTGTAGTTCCACATATACCCTTTTTTCACAGGGGTCCTTGCACTGCTGGCAACCACCCAGGTAATCACCTCATGGTCACTTTCACCAATTGGTGGATGATTTGACACCTCATTTATAATTACATCCTCCGATGAGATGACCAAATCCAAAAACTCAAGAAACTCATTTTCTTTACTTCCAGTCGCTATCTCTTCAATCCAGTCTATATTGCCATAATTAAAATCACCCATAATGATCACCCTTTTCTTATTTGCTTGGCTTATTTGACTATACATTTCACTATCACCACCATCCACATTACCAGGTAAATGCAAAAGAGTTTTTTTTTCTATGAAGCAAGTAAGAGAAAGAATGATTATGGAAGGATAACTTTATTCAAATTTGATGGTAGGAAAGTTACAGAAGCAGAAGAAATAGTTCAGCTACTAAGTGATTGCTTTGCAAGGATATATCATCCAGGTGGTGACTTTACAGTTACTGAGGTGACACACACAAACACACACACACACACACACTGATGTTAACATAGAGATACATGAACAGGAGGTATTCAGTATATTGAAAAATATCAATGTGAATAAAGCAGTGGGCCTGGACGGTATGTCATTTCTTGTGCTACAGGAATGTGCAATGAACTGGAAAGAGGGTAAGATTGTTTCATTACATAAAGGTAGCTCCGAGACAGGAGTAGCAAATTACAGATCAATTAATATCTCTGGAGTGGTGGTTAAAATATTGAAAAAGTTAATTAAAAGTAAAACTCAGGTTTGGGTGGATAGGAATGTGATATTCCACAGGAGACGGCATGGGTTTGTAAAAGGCAGGTCCTACCTCACTAATTTATTCACATTTTATGACAGTAGTATTGGATAAAGGAGATTGCTACACAAGATACTATTGGGCTTTAAAAGGTCTTTTGACAGAATACCACATGGAAGACTATTATATAAGTTGGAACAAATGTGAATGGATAGGTAGGGACTGACAGACAAACATCAGAGAGCAGTGTATGGTGGAGTGGAATCAAGGCAACCTCATCTGCCTTGATTCCACTTGGGGCACTCCACTAGTCCACTCTCCTCTTCTTCTTCTGCAGCTTCTCCCACTTAAGTGGGGTCACTGTTGATGATGAGTCTCCTTCACATCCTCCTGTCTTGGGCTGTCACCACATCCAAGTTCTTCATCCTCGAGTCCTCCTCTACCAGCTCCCTCCATCTTTTCTTTGGCCACCCATGCTTCCTCCTTCTTTGCACATCCATCTGCATGACCCTTCTTCCCACATATTCGTTCTCCCTCCTCATCACATGACCAAACCATCTCAACCTTGCCTTCTGTATCTTCGCTCCTAAGTTCGTAACTTTCACTGTTCCCCTCACAGTCATTTCTCAGATGATCCTTTCTGGTTACACCACACATCCACCTAAGCATTCTCATCTCTGCTACTTCCATCCTGCTGATGTTATTTTTTCTCAGGGCCACAGTTTCTATAGCATACGTCATAGCTGGCCTCACTACTGTCCTACAGATTTTGCCTTTCAGATTGATCGGCACCCTCTTATCGCATAACACTCCAGCCATCTCCCTCCAGTTCCTCCAACCCGCTTGTATACTGCATCCCACTTCCTTCTCAGCCCCTCATCTTCTTCCACTGTTGAACCTAAGTATCTAAAGTCCCTCACCTTCCTGATGACATTTCCTTCCAGCTCCAGATCTGTCTCCTATCTGCTGCCCACTGTGCAACACATATACTCTGTCTTACTTCTGCTCGGTCTCATACCTCTCTCTTCCAGTAGTTTTCTTCATCTTTCCAGTTTAGTTCCTGCTTCTTCTCTTGAATCTGCACACAGCAAGATGTCATCTGCATACAACATTGTCCAAGATGCATCTTCTCTCACCTCCTCCGTCACCACCTCCATCACAATGTTAAACAGAAACGGACTTAATGCTGACCCTTGATGCAAGCCAACTGTTACTTGAAAACTTTCTCTCTATCCCAGATAGGTCCGAACACTTGTCTTCACATTTCTGTACATCTCCCACACCTACCTGATATATTTCTCCGGAACCTTCTTCTCCCTCAGACATCTCCAGACTTCTTGCCTTGTCACTCTATCGTATGCTTTCTCCAGATCAATAAATGCCAGATGTAGCTCCTGTTGTTTCTCTCGAAACTTTTCCATCATCTGCCATAACCCAAAGATAGCATCTGTTGTTGATCTACCAGGCATGAAGCCAAATTGTTCCTTTGCAATCTCCACCTCCTTCCTCAATCTTCCATCAAGAACCCTTTCTAGGATTTTCATTGTGTGGGACATCAACTTTATTCCTCTGTAATTTTTACAGTCTTGTGCATCCCCTTTACCCTTGTAGATGGGGACAAGGGTACTCTCCCTCCATTCCTCGGGTATATTTTCCTGTTGGCAAACTTTCATGAACAGGTCCCACAGCAGGTCAATTCTCTCTTCCCCCAGTGCCTTCCATGCCTCCACTGGAATCCTGTCGGGGCCCACCAATTTTCCATTCCTTATCCTCTTCATGGCCTCCATCACTTCCACTCTACTGATGTTCTGCACCATCCTCTCAGAAGGCTGCCCATCTTCTCTGTGAGTCCTTGCATTTTCTTCATTCAAAAATCCCTCAAAGTATATTTTCCATCTGTTTCTTATGTCCACATCCCTCCATAATACTCTTCCTTCAGCATCTTTAGAGGCACTCCACTAGTCCACTACCCTTTAATTTGTACATTAATGATACAAAACTGTCTCAAGGGCTCACTTTAGTGAGTACGGGCATGGTAAACCCAAGGTACCTGATGCTGGACCATGCCTTACTTCATGTAATATACATCTGTTATATTATCTGTAGACTGGTTCCCCCCCCCCCCCTTTTTTTTCTTTACTTCTTTCTTTTCTTCTTGCTCCTTCCCCCCAATGCTATTAGAGTATTCAAGGGCTAGGGTTGAATCTTTCCTATTTTGCTATTTTATCTTATGTGGAAAGGGAAATTGCAACCTTTCTTCTTGCAATGACTCCAAAATGCTAATATGGTTGTGCCTTATAACACATCTCATGCTGCATTGGCTGTCACACAGAATAATCAGAGCCATGTTCAGGGATTAGGCAGAGGGTCCTGTTCGAGAAGTATATTACAGTCTCCATTCAAAGTCAGTGATACTGTGAATGAGCAACACAGAAGGTGCAAGATTAATCTTAGAAGGGAATTTTACATAGTCACATGGAATGTTTAGGGTCTACAGATAGGTACTCTTGAGATTGTCTGTAAAGAGATGGATAGGTATAAAATTGACTCCTGGGAATTACAGAGACCAGATGGAATGGAGGTCACTACAAAAGACAGGATGGTAAGCTAGTTATTTACTCAGGTGGTGACTCAAAACATCACAGGGTAGCTGTAATACTGAAGACAGGCAAGAAGCCTTCTTGGTTATAACCCCGTTAATGATATGATAAATGCAAAAGTGGGAAAGCATATGAGAGTCAAGCCAGAGTGTGGCATGTTTGATCTGGGTGAACGTAACACCTGTGGTGAAAGACTGTTGGAATTTGCCCATGCTAACAGATTAGTTATTACCAATACCTGCTTCCAGAAACACCCACAACAGACTGATACTTGGACATCTAACATTGATAGGTCAAGGCACCAGATTGATTACATCTTGGCTCTCCAGAGGTGGAAGACAAGCATCTCTGATGTACATACTTGTCCTGAGCAGATTGTGGTACAGACCACGAGCTAGTAATAGCCAAAGTAAGACTAAGACTCCGAAAACTTCCAGGTCAGGCACATCCCACTAGCTTGGATGTTAGAGTAATTCCTAGTGGATTCACAGAAGAAACATCAACTCGGTTGGATGATTTTTTGGAGACAATGAGGAGAACTCACCAGAAATGTTTTGAGAAGGAGTTAAGGTGATAATACATGACACAGCGAAGAAGTATCTCGGCCCAATAAGAAGACCAAGAAACCCAAGGATATCAGATTCAACTGGGACTAATCAAAAGAAGGCGGCTGGAGAAACAAAGAGACACAGGGACTGAAGAATACAAGAGATTACATAGAGAAGTCAGAAGAGTCATCAAGCAGGACAAGGAAAAGTTCTATACCAATAAATGTCAAGAAATAGAGTTCCAGGTGAGGAGGCATAATTATAAAAGGATGTTTTATTTAGTTCATGACTTAAAGCACAAGTTTAAACCTAAATTGAATGTCATCAAAGACAGGAATGGAGCATTACTAACAGAGGAGTTGGAAATCAAAAACAGATGGAAAGAATACTGTGATGAATTGTACGGCACAGTGGATAAAGAAAATGTAGAGCCCTCTCACCAGGAAAATTTTGATTTGGAACCTCCTTCACTTAGGCATGAAGTTGAAAGAGCAGTTAAGCAGCTTAACAGGTGCTTAACTGCTCTTTTAAGCAGTTATGCACCTTTTAAGACCACAGAATGTTTCACAGATTGATTACAAGGATGTGGGAGACAGGATAATGGCCTAAAGACTGGAAGAAGTCAGTTTTTATACCACTACATAAGAAAGGTGATATGAAGGCATGCAAGAATTATAGAACTATTAGTGTAATATCTCATGCAAGCAAAAGTTTCATTGAAGATCATGCTAAATAGGATTGAGGCCAAAGTTGAGGTAGAGATGCCTGAAGAACAAGCAGGTTTTAGGAAAGGTAAGGGCACCAGAGATCAGATCTTTTGCTTTAGACAGATCATAGAAAAATATTAAGAATTCAGACTCCTTCTGGTAATGTGTTACTTATACTACTCTAAAGCTTTTGACTGTGTTGAGCATGTGAAACTGTGGGAAGTAATGAAAATAATGGGTTTTCCTCAACACACTAACTTTTGTGTTAGTGTGTTTCATTAAAACTTTCTTTTTTTTTAACGAAAGCAGTGTATGGAATTCAGTAGTAGATAAATTACTACTACTGAATTCCATACACTGCTGGGATAATTAGCTTCTAAAGAGTGTTGCAGCAATTCAAAATGTAGTTTGTTAGCATCGTCACTTCATTTCACCGTAAACACTTGCTGCAAAACAATACTTCATAATTGTATAATCATATATCTCTTTCATATGGGGTTTCCCCCTTTCCTCCCCTGTCCCTCAGGATGGGTTGAGCCCTCCTAATGAGAAATTAAGAATGTATTTTATGACTGTAGATCCGTGTGTGTTCATGGGGGATGGAAAAACCCACGTTTCCAGATGAAAAAACCCACTACCTTCATATGAGACCTGCTAACTCACCTTTAGTAGAAAGAGACTGGAATTGAACCCGTCTTTCCGACCAAAGAGCTTTGTCTATGCCGACTGAGCTATGAAGGCTCATTTTTGAGAGTTATGCTATGCCACAATCTAATTAACAAGAAATTTGTTAAAGTATCATACTGTTTTATTTAATTCAACTGAATTAATGAATAAAAATGTGTCATATTTTGATTAATAAAAGGCATTAGAGTATTTATTTAATTCAACTGAAATTTACATTAGACAAACAATTAATATGAATTGATTTAAATATACTATTAACAAATTATTTTCAAAATTATTTATACTAAAATTACACCCAAATTATCATTTCCCCCCCCCATATAACAAATGTATAACACAGAGAAATCAAGAGAAAAAATTTTAAAAAATAAGCAAAGGAAGATATAAATTAAGTTATACCTTTGCACCAAGATGTCCAGGATAGCCAGGAAACCCTGGTATGCCAATCTTTCCCTATAAAGAATTATAATTTAAATTATATTATGTAAAATAATATTATTTAGAATTATATAGAATTTCATATTAAAAAGAACAGTCTGTAAGAAAGTTTTAAAATGAATCACAGTTCAGTAGCTTTCAGATGTGAGCTGTAGACTTAAATACACAAACAGTATTCAAGTAAAAATGAAACAGTTTGTAAACAAGAACCAGCTCTTGGAGATTCAGAGGCAAACCTGAAGAAACCCTGACTGATTCATCCAGAGAGGCATATGTGAGGTTTTCTCCAAGAATAGAAAAATTAGAACTCCAAGATGGACACAGGAAGTTAAAGAAGCAGTGAAGGAAAAGAACAAAGCATAGTGAAAGTTCCTGAAAAGTAAGTAAACTTGTCCTCTTGTAGAATATAGAAAAAATCTTAAGAAAGTGAAGCACTGTGTAAAACAAGCAAAACAACAAGGGAAGTCTTTGGTAAGAACATATAAAATAAATATCAGAAAGGTGGCAAAATATCTCAAGGTTATTCAAAATATCTTAGAAACAGAGGAAATAGTATATAGAAGGAATCAAATATGATAAAGGTGATATAAAAATTGAAAATAATGATTAGGGAATGGGATAAAGGGATTGTAGGGAGAATAGTTGGATAAGAAGAAGGTTCTCAGATGGATATGGATAAAAAGAAATGGCTCAAGGAAAGTATGTATAAGTCATATTTAATAAGTGGTATCAATGAAACTTGTTATAGATCAATAAATGGAATGACATGTTTGTATACAAATGCTAGAAGTATCAGAAACAAGGGAAATGAAATGGTTACGCTGATTGAGTTCGTTCACCCAAAAGTTGTAGGAATAAATGAGACACGGATGGATGAGAATGACATGCTGACTAGAAGAGAGATGGAAGGGTATGATGTTTATAGAGAAGATAGAAAGGGTAAAAAGGGAGGAAGAGTGCTGTTGATCATAGAAAAAGAGTCATGATTCAAGGTAGAGATACAAGAGGAAACTAACGTCAGTGGTTTTGAGACAGTATGGTATTAGAATGAAATACTTAATCAAATGCTATAGACATGGTAATGTGGAGGATGACCATGAAATGTAAAAGCAAATTAGTCAAGCAGATAGGAAAAGGATGATCATTATGAGCGATTTTGATTATGGCAATATACATTGGGATGATGATATAGCAACTGGAAGTAAAGATAATGAATTTCTTAGATGAGTCAGAGACTCATTTATGAGGTCCTTTTGTCATACACACAGCTCATCATACCATGCCTTAAACACACTCAAATTCTGTGCAGACACCATACTCTCAGGCAAGGCATTCCAATCACTAACAACTCTACATGCAAAAATCTGCATCTCACTCGTTTTTTCACACCTTCCTTATACAGCTTCCAGGAATGACCGCTTGTTCTCCCCTAATCTCCCACGTTTTCTGTAAAATCTCTTCAATATTGAGAACTTGTAGGTCTCTATCATATTACCCCGTCCTCCTCTTCCTCCTATCCACTTGACTCTGTAAGTTGCATCTTCTCAACCTTTTCTCATATCCGACATTCCATAGATCAGAAACTACTTTAGTCAGTTGCCTCTGGACCATTTCCAACATCTCTTCATCCTTTTGAAAACAAGGTGACCAAATCTGTGCATAGATTCCATGTGTGGCCTAATCAGAGCCTTATATAATGGAACAAGAATTTGCTTACTTCTACAAGTCAGTGTCCTCCACATTATTCCCCGAATTCATTGTGTTGTCTTCACAATTTTGGCAATATGTCTTCTAAATTTTAGATCATTATCCACTATCACTCCAAGATCTCCTATTTTCTCTACCTCCAACAATATATCCAAAACAAATAAATTCTATATCCTTTCTTTTAAGCTTACACGGTGATCCGAATGAATTTTTGAAAATTATGGAGACAACTACCATGTTTGAATAAAAACTTTAGTTTAATATGACTAAAACCTACATTCAACGTTTCAAGCTTTATGTCAAGGTCATATTCTGCAGCATACAACTATACACAGAAAACAAGCTACACTACAATCAAACTGGTTTGTTAAAGTTACTGAAAAACAAACTTTTACAAACTGTTAAAGTTTGTTAAAGTTAGGTCAGTAACTTTAACAAACCAGTTTGATTGTAGTGTAGCTTGTTTTCTGTGTATACTGAAAAACAAACTTTTACAAACTGTTAAAGTTTGTTAAAGTTAGGTCAGTAACTTTAACAAACCAGTTTGATTGTAGTGTAGCTTGTTTTCTGTGTATAGTTGTATGCTCCAGAAGATGACCTTGATATAAAGGTCAAAACGTCGAATGTAGATTTTAGTTATATTAAACTAAAGTTTTTATTCAAACATGGTAGTTGTCTCCATAATTTTCAAAAATGCATAAATTCTATATCTCATCTTTGTTTCACAAATTTTAAAATCTTACATTTTGCAGCATTGAATTGGCATCCCCACCCACATGCCCATTCTCAATCTGTTCTAGTCTTCTTGTAATGTCACAATATCTGCTCTACTGTTCATAGTTTGAACAGTAGAGCAGAGCTTCCCTCTCACTCTCTTTGCTCATGTAGTGGTGAATAGCATGAGCAAAGAGAGTGAGAGAGAAGGAATGCTAGATGGACAGAGAGAGATAGAGAGAGAGAGATACTTTGAGAAGTGTGGATGCTGGATGCAGAAGTGAATATGTGAGTACACAAGAAAGAATTGAGATGATCTGTGATGCAGAGGAAGCATTTAGGTCTGGGAAAGGTTATATGATCGGTGGTAATAGAGGGGAATGACTGGAGACAAGGAGTATGGCATTGCCACATTTGCCATACCCCATAGTGTCAGTGTCTCTTACTATAAAATTAGAAATGAGTTATTTGAATTGTTTAAAAATGCTATAAGTATCCAAAATAAGATTAATGAAACTTTACATTGATTAAGGTCAAGTGAGATGATGTTTTTTTTTTTTTTTTTTTTTTTTTTTTTTTTTTTTTTTTTTGTGAAGGCAAATAAAGCAAACAGGATGGAGGAGTGTTGTTAATTTGTAGCAAAAGAATTATGCCTAACAAAGGTGGAGATGAAAGAGACAATTGTCGCAGTGGTTTTGAGGCTGCATTATGGCTGATAGAGGTGAACAATATGAAATATTTAGTTGGGCATTGCTATAAGACCTGGTAATTGGGAGGGTAGTGAGAAAGAAATTTACAGGCAATTTAACAGCAAATAAGAAAAGAGCAATCAGTATGGATGATTTTAATTAGGTTAATATAGATTGGAATAGTTAGCATCTGGGGCAAAGAAAAATAAACTTCCTGATATGAAGGAGTAAGATATTTTTTTTTTGTCATTTCAGTTGAGTGCCAAATCTTCTTCTGGCTGGTGAGATAAACCACCAAGTGATCATCAGAGTGGTGGCCAATTATATGAGGACTTCTGTGAGAAATGGATATATGTCAAACTATAATAAGGGTGGTGATTATGAAAAGCTCAGGAGACAATTTGTAGATATATCGAGGAATGAGGAATTGATTAAATGAATTCACCCTCCACAATGAGAGTGAATTCATTTAAGCAATGTTACAATGAACTGTGTATGTGACAGTGGAATCTTCTATGACAAGTTTTGGCTCTATGGAGGTCTTATGATAATAATAATGATATTATTATTATCAACAGACCTTCATGGAGTCAAGAGATCCATCATGGGAGGTCCCATTCTCACATGCACAGCTCACCATACATAGACTTAAATGTATTCACTATCCCTGCACTCACTACACTCTCAAGCAATGCAAATCATTCACCCACCACTCACCAGGCAAAAAATCTACTCCTCACCACCTTGATCACACCCTCCATATACAGCTTCCAGAGATGGCCTCTTGTTCTCCCCTGTCTCCAGATATTCTATGAAAAATCTCATCCATGTTAATCTGGTAATTATCTCTTACAAATTATACATCTTGATCATGTCTCCCCTCTTCCTTCTATCCACTAAGCTCTGTAATTTGCATTCTCTCAGTCTGTCCTCATATTTCACATTTCAGAGAACAGAAACCAACTTACTGATCATCCTCTCCAACATCTCATCATCCTTCTGAAAATTTGGTTGCCACCAAGCAACCAAATCTGTGCACAGTAATCCATATGTGGCCTAATCAGAGTCTTGTACAATGGAATCAAAACATTCTTACTTCTACACATCAGTATTCTCTGCATCATTCCCGTAATTTGCTGTGTCATCTCACAATTTTAGCAAAATGTCCATGAAATTTCAAGTCGCTATCCACCACAGCCCTCAAATCCTTCATTTCCTCCATCTCCTCCAAAATATCCCAATCAATCCTATACTCTGCATCCAATCTTTGCTTCCCAAATTTTAAAACCTTACACTTTGTGATATTAAACTGACATCCCCACACACACTCGCCCATTCAGATAGTATGTTTAGGTCCTCTTGCAAAGCTACATCTGCTCTACTTGTCATGACTTTCTCCAACTTTGCGTCATCTGTAAACAACTGTATATCACCATTTAAGCCATTTCCAATGTTATTTACATAGACATTAAACAGCAATGTCCCCAAAACAGACCCCTCGGGCATGCCAGTAGTGACATTCCTATTCTGCGATATCACTCTCCCATACACAACCTGTTGATACCTATCAGATAGCCAATCTCCAATCCAATGCACTAATCTAGTATCTTACCCCATCTGTTCCAATTTAACTACTAGTTTGTCATGTAATAATCTAAATATACTACTGTATATGCATCCCCCCCCTTGTCCAATGTATTTGGACAAGGCTAATTTCTGCTGCTGTCAACCCAATACTGAATCCTTTTCCTCATTAGCTTCTCCAACACTTTGACCACAACTCCAGACAAGCAGGTTGGCTTATAATTTGAAGCCTTAGTCTTATCACCTCCTTTATGAAGTGGAATAATTTTTCCATATTTCAATTCCTTTGGTACCTGGGCTAATCTAAGACTCATGTTGAAAATATACTTTAAAGGTATTGTTAACTCTCCAGAAGATTCCCACAAGACATGGTGATATACCATCAAGTCCCATGGCCTTGTTGACATCAAGTTTACTCAATTCATATACCTCCTCCTCACTCACCATCAGTGGTTCCTTCCCCATTCCCACTACTCTCAAGTTCTGTATTACAATCACAAGGATGAAATACTTTTAACAAACTGCTCATTTAACACCTCTATTATATCCTCCTCAGTGTTTATCTTTCTCCCATTATCACTGACCAACATCAACTTCCCATAATCATTCTTCCTTCTATGGCTACAATCAAAAAACTCTCTAGGATTTCTTTTAGTGTCATTTGCTAACTGCTGCTCATACTGCACTTTTGCTACCCTTATGGAGTCACCTTCCTTGCTTGCTCTTTGTAAACCTCATGTACCTGATTATCTCCACTCATCTTGTGCCACCTCCATAATGTCTTTTTCTACCAGATAGCATGCTTCACCTCTTCAGTCATCCATTTTACACCTACCTTATTTAATATCCTGACCTTCAGAATACTCTCAGTCATTGCCTCTTCAAGATAATTCCTGAGTACAGACCAAGCTAGACTGATTTCCTTCCCATTTAATTCCTCATTCCATGACATCTCTGCAAGCTTCCTCCTGAGTTTGCCATAATCCCCTGCCTTGTAGTTCCACATATAACTCTTTTTCAAAAAAAAAAGTCATCATAGGGCTTGCAACCACCCAAGCGATCACTTCATAGTCACTTTCACCAACTGAAGGAAGATGTGACACTTCATTTAAAACAATATCTTCTGATGAGATAATCAAATCCAAGATCCTCGATCCACGTGTGTCCTCTGTTATGTACTGCTTAAGGTAGTTATCCCTTAAAAACTCAAGAAATTCATTCTCTTTGGTTCCTGATGCTGTCTCTTCATTCTAGTCTATATTACTATAATTAAAATCACCCATAATGATCACCCTTTTCTTATTAGCCAGACCAATTTGTCTGAACATTTCCTTCTCACTGCCTTCCACATTACCAGGTCTATAGCAACATCACTACTAAACATTTCAACCTGTCCACCTTCACTTCACACTATACTGCTTCAAAACCACTGTCAGTATTTGCTCCTAGCATCTCCACTGTATATGGGCACAACTCCTCAGCCATCATCAATAACACTCCTCCTCTTTTTTTGCTTTGTCTGTCTTCATGAAAGACTACATATCCCTCCATCTCTATTTCTTTCAGAATGTCATCCTTGTTCAACCATGTCTCAAGAATTTTTGGGCATATGAACTCTATCGATGATACAATTTCATTCCCCTTCTTTCAAATACTTCTAGAATTTGTAAACACTAGCACATTTCTGTTTCTATAACAAGTCCGACTAACCTCACTTCTCAGACATAAATCTTCTACACTTTCTCCCATCCATTCCTGTCTGTCATCACTGATATGTGATGACAGACCCTTCCCAAACACCTTCCCAAATACCTAAATATCAGCTCTACATCCTTGAATGTCTAAATCCTTCCTTGCACACTCATACATCTACTCTGAAACCATTATCTACACTTATCACGCAGTGCTCTCCTTTCCACACTGAACTCTCCTGCTTCCGTGTTCCTTCTCTCCATTCACAAAGTTGCTACCTTAATCTCCTGCTCTTCCACAACACCTCTTGCTTCCTCAGGTCTTACATTCACTTCACTCATTCTCTCTTAAAGCAACAGTTTCTCCAACTGATCACACCAAATCCATTCAAATGTAGCCCATCTCTTTTATACAGCTCTATCTATCCCTCAAACTCATCCAACACATTCACAAAATGAAAACTCCTTTCTCTGCACACAACTCTGCTAGCATACCATTCAAAATCTCCATTTGCTTTTCAACTCATCAGTATCGTACCTGGGCAACACTCTGACTATCTTACACACTACGCTCTTATCTTTCACTCTCCTTAACAGCCTCAACATCTCTGCTTACATTCTTCTTGTTTCACCAACTGAAGGAAGATGTGACATTTCATTTAAAATGATATCTTCTACCAACTCTTTTGCTCGTATACTCTTATTAATGCTTCAACCACCTTGCTCATTCTACCTCCTGCACTTTGTGCACCTTTTCATTCACCACACCTGTTATTATTGAGTCTACATACTTGCACTCTCAAAATATTCAATAATTCAGCGCCTCCATAGCACCCTTCGATTGGAAAAGGCCTAAATTTGATTTTCGTCATGATGGAGGAATCTTTACATGGACTTTTTCAATCAAAGGTGAGTTAGCCAATCTAATATGGAGGTAGTAGGGTTTTTTCTCCCAGAAACTCAGTTTTTTCATGCCACATACAGACAAATCGGCCCTTCAGAACACATGCAATTTACAGACAAAAAATACTAGCTGTGGTGGGCAGTATATGGCGCTGATGTCGATGATTTTTTTTTTTTTTTTATGTTGGGCCCATACACAGGAGGTTGATTGGTCAACCTATAGTACATTAGTACTGTGTATGGGTGGTGGGTTGGGAAACAAGGAATTTGTTTACATTTGATTTGAATGACTTTAAATTGTATTCGTTGGGAAACACAGCAGGTGGGAGACTGTTCCACAGTGCAGCAGTTGCAGGGATGAAGGAAAAGGAAAAGAAATTTGTTCTGTTTCTTTCTAGGTGTGCTGTGAAGGGATGTTGTGCAGCAGTGCATGTGTTCCAATGAGCTTAGTACTGAGAGGGGGAATTATTGATGTTATTTCAGATGAGCATTTCCCATGGAAATATTTGTAGAATATACTTACTGCAGAGACCAAACGTCTCTGTGAAAGTGGGGGGAGAAAGTTGGTAAGGGATGGATCATTGATAAGTCTAACTGCCCTCCTCTGTATTGAGTCGAGCATTTTGAGAGAGCTTTTAGGGTCCCCACCCCATATGTGGGAGCAGTATTCAATAGTTGGGCAGATTTGTGACTTGTGTAATATTAGTAGCTGTTCAGGGGTAAAGTAACATCTTGAGAGGAAGAGAAATCCTAGTTTTTTTTGAGGCTGAGGATGCAATGTTTGAGCCTCGGTGATTCCAAGGAGCGAGATCTCAGGCTGTCTGGAAATTTGGGTATCGGCGAAAAGGATACTGGGAAAAAGTTGTTCTTTTTCATGGGAAATAGTACAGAACTGGGTTTTGTTGGCATTGAAATTTATGAGGTTATCCAAATCCCATTCTAGGATGGCTTGGAGATCAGAGTCGAGAATGGTGGTGGTGGTTGATGTTCTGTAGGATGAGGTGAGTTGTGCAGGGTAAGGCTTATTGAATGCAAGCGAGGAGTGTAGTGTGCTGTCATCTGCAAAATTGTGTATTGGGTTGGAGGTCAATTGCAGTAGGTCGCAGGAACAGGGTTGGTGAGAGGACAGAACCTTGTGGGACCCAGCATTAATTGAGTGGTGCAAGGATAGGGAGCCATCCACCATCACATACAGTGTGCATCCAGACAGAAAACTGGCAATCCATCTACAGAAGTCCTGAGTCAGACCGAATGATGGTAGTTTGCCTAGTAGGCCTTTGTGCCAGACCCGGTCAAAGGCTTTGGAGATATCTAGTGCAACCACTTGAGATTCGCCAAACCTCTCCATAGCATTTGTCCAGAGATGGGTGACGTATGTGAGTAGATCTCCTATTGATCAGCAGTGGCAGAATCCATACTGGCAGTCATTTATTTGGTGAGTGTCTTCAAGATAGTGTAGGAGGTGGGAATTGATGATTTTTTTCATTACCTTTGACAGGACTGAGGTAAGCAAGAGAGGACGGTAATTGAATGGCAGTGACTTGTCACCCTTCTTGGGAATGGGCTGAATATAGGCCAATTTCCAGTTTGTGGGATAGATTCTAGTGGAGTAGGAGAGTATATATAGATGACATAGGATAGGGGTCAGTTCTGGAGCACAATTTTTCAGAACAATTGGGGGAATGCCATCGGGGCCAGGAGACTTTTTTGTGTCTAATTGGGACAGTATTTTTCTGATTTCATCCTGGCAAAAGGATATAGGATTGGAAAAGGAAAAGGATTGGTAGTAGAGTTCAGTGTAGTGGTGGAGACGGAGAGTTGTACAATAGGTGTCCTCCCACGATGAGTCTTCGGACTCCTTGGAGGTGTCGCGAATAATGATAACAATATTGTTTTCAAATCTTTCATCCCATTCTTCCTCACATTCCCATGCAAATCCATAATTCTTCTCGGTTCATTCCTGATTAAATGCATGATTTAATCTTTTGCCTCATCTTCACCAACTCCACTTTAATATCTTACTACTTAACATTTGTTGCTAGCTCTCATACCACTTCTAACTTGCCATAATCTACGCATGCTGTTGTACCATTACTGCACTTACTCCCGTAGTATCATATGAACACATTACAAAAATCAGCTATTATTACAAAATATGCAGCATTGTAATTCAGTATAACTAGCACCTTATTATAAAATGTAAATTATTAAAATCCCACTTATCCTTAACTTATATTTCATATTTCATGCTAACTTCTGCATGACTTCCCCCTTTCTCCCCCAACAATACACAGTATCAAGAACAAGACTTAAAATAATTGATATGACAAGTGAAACAGATAAGAGAACCTGTGGCTACCTGGTTCAAGTTAATTGTATCCCAAACCCGCAGTAAACACTAAGCTCAAAGGAGGAGAAAAATATGGATATTTTAAAAATAGCAAAATCTTACTTTTCCAACTTATGTTATGTAATTTTTATTTACCTTTTCACCTGGTGGTCCTGGTGGTCCCATTTCTCCTCTGGGTCCTTCAAATCCCTAAAACAGTAAAAGCAAGTTTCAGCAGAAATAAATCAATAACAAAAAAGTATATACAAGGCTCATCTAAAACAAAGTATTCTTTCCAAAAATAAAATATTAAAATAAGTTATATTATAGAGTTCTATAAGATTTCACTAGCAGTTCATTACAAACAAGCATTAAGAATTTACCAACATACAGAAGTAGCATTACTTAAAGAACACATATTAGCACAAACAAGGTTTGAGCATTCAAAAATTGGCATCCAATCATTGGCAAAAATCAATCAAATTGTCGTTTTTCTCTTCAAGCAAACATGTGGAATATGTGGACAGACTTTCCTATGAGAAATCAGAAAGCATTAGTACACTAAGCAAATAAAGAATGAAGAAGAAGCTTTCAAATCTTATCAAAGAAAGAAATGACTATAGTGACAGATTATAGATTACAATGAAATAGTCATTAACAAGTACACCAAACAGTTATCTGATTTTGAAATGAAGATCCTTTCCTGTAATTTAAATATTGCAATTTCTCCCATTAAGACTCGGAAATTAGATATTATGGCAAATATGGAATAAAGCTGCCAAAGAATTCGAAGAGAAACTGCAGATTTTCTTCATATCCAAAGAGCCTCTGTACACTTACAGGCTATTAATGGAATCAAGTGGCCAGCATGCTTCCCAGATATCATCCCCCATAGAACACATTCGGGGTGCAATAAGGAGATCCACTGCTGCATGAAATTCCCCTCCAGAAAACAACCAAGGCAATTATCCTTGATCTGAAGGAGGAGTGGGCCAGTTTGCCTCAAGAACTCCCGAATCGCTTGGGGCTAAGCTTGATATGATATTGTGCGAGCTGCAATTTAATTTGTATGAAGTCTATCATAACACTCATTGAACTCATTGACCGTTCTTGCTCTCACCACTCTTATCAGGCAATGCATTCCATGGTTCCACCACCTTCCATGCAAAGAAACCAATCCTCACCCTCTTGCTCACAGCTTCCTTTCATACTTTCTAGGGAAGGCCGCTTGGATCGCTCCTTCCTGCTATTCCACCAAGTGAAAGAACTCCCCAGTGTAATTGTCTCTCAACAGTTTAAAAGTCTCAATCATATCACCTCTCCTTCTTCTATCCACCAAACTCTGTAGTCCACATTCCCTGAGCTGATCCTAATAATTAACATTGTACAGTCTTGAAACCATCTTTGTTATCATCTCCACCACCTTCAATGCAAAAAAACCACTTCTCACCTTCTTGCTCACAGCTTCCTTTCATACTTTCCAGGGATGACCCTTTGTCATTGTTCCTTCCCACCATTCCACCAAATGAAACAACTCTCCAATGTCTACCCTGCAACTGCCTCTCAACAGTTTAAAAGTCTCAATCATATCACCTCTCCTTCTTCTATCCAAAAAACTCTGCAGTCCACATTCCCTCAGTCGATCCTCATAGCTCATATTATACAGTCCTGAAACCATCTTTGTTATCTGCCTCTGTACCCTTTCCAGTCAATTTATCCCTTTCAAATCCTGGGGACCAAATCTGAGAACAATAGTCTAAGTTTGGTCTGATCAGGGCCTTATACAATGGAATGATAACTCTTTTATTATTTTGTCCTTCTCAGTATTGTAGCAATTCTCTGGGTTACCTTCACCACCTTTGCAATATGCTCCCTGAATTTCAGTTTTCTGTCGATCATCACCACAAGATCTCTTGTCTCTCCTACTTCCCTCCAGTACAGCTCCTCCAATCGAGTATGCAGTCCCCCACCGATGTATCCCAAACTTCAAGACTTTACATTTTGCTGCATTAAACCGATATTTTAATGCACGTCAAAGAGTCTGTCAGTTCTTTAGCACATTCTCTCAAAACTCATGGTGAAATACCATCCAGTCCCACAGCTTTACTGACATCCAGAGTACTCAGTATTTGGAACACACTCTCCTCCTGCACCTCTAAACCTCGAACCTGCCCTATCACTCTAGTATTAAAATTTACTCCTCCAGGATGAAATATTGCAATAAAGAGTTCATTAAACAACTCCACTATGTCCTCTGCATCAGTGGCCCTATTCCCATTTTTATCCCACAATGTCATTCTTCCGCAATCATTTCTTCTCCTACTGGCCACATAGCGAAAAAAATTCCCTAGAATTTTCTTTCGATCTTAGTGCCAATCTCTTCTCATATTCCAGTTTTGCCTTCCTCACCATACTAGTCACTCTCCTGGCCTGAGTCTTATATTCTTTATGCATCTGCTGTCTACCCCTCTCCTTATATCTCTTCCATAATCTCTTTTCACCTGCAGTTCCTGTTTATATTGTTTGTCATCCACTTTACACCAAATTGTGTCCCTTCTTCACTCATGGAATACAACTTACTACTAACAAATATTCCTTCACCATTTCCCAAGTACTAATGATATCCTGTCTTTCCAATTCCACCCTTCATGGAACTGCCCCAAGTTGATATCTAAGACTATTATAATAAACCACCTTATAATTCCACATATGTTCCCTTTTCTCTGATATTCTTGCATGTTTATTCATCTTCCATGTCAAAACCACATCGTCACTTTCTCCAACTGGCAAGAGAGATGACATCTCAGTTATTATCAGCTCTTCTTGCTATGACCAAATCCAAAACTCTTGATCCTCTTGTTCCCACTATTACACGTTGCCTAAGACATTTGTCCTTCAAGAATTCTAGAAATTCCATTCCCTTATTACTACATGCATTTTCCTCTTCCCAGTGCTGTAGTTAAAATCTCTCATAGCAATCATTCTTCTTGCACTTGCCAAGCTCTACTGCCTAAACAGCTCCTGCTGCCCACCCTCTGTAATCCTTGGCTTGTAGCAAAATCCCACTTAATATCCTGTCTTGCCCACCTCTACCTCACACCATATGCTTTCAAAACCATTAGTATGACTGCCTTCCAAAGTCTCGACTCTTAGAGGACATAAGTCATCACTTATCATAAGCAGTACTCCACCACCAAGTTTTCCCCACCTATCCTGCCGAAAAATGCTGTATCCTGTTACTTCTATTCCTGTTACTATATCATCTTCTGTCAACCACATCTCAGTGATCCCAATAATCTTTGGCCAGGCTGACACTATCAGCACCACCAATTCATGTCCTTTATTCCAGATACTCCTGGCATTATTATAAAGCATAAAAATGTCACTGCTTCTATACTTAACATTACTCCCTCCCCCCAGATCCCAATGGACTCAGTGTTACCTGATGTTGTCCCCTTCCCCCAAGCATCCATTCCCACATGGGGCCACTCCTGCTACCATCTTCTTTGTGTAATATACTTTAATAATATGCTGGCAATAAATTTATGTCCACATTTGGCTTAGTCAGGAAAATCTCTTCATATACAGGTAAAAGTGTAGCTTGTCCTTAGCTTTTGGACACCAGTGTATTAGTCTCACTTTATTTCAAGTTCAAAAGGAGTGAAAGAAAGGCAAAATTGTACAAGAGTTCTGATAAAACAGTAGTATTATCTTTGATGGACTGCATGCATTTGATACAAGAAGATCTTCTTCTTCTTCAAGTGTCATCTCCTAGAAGGTGGTTGGCAACCGTGTCACGGAACCTTTTTCTTTCTTTTGCTGCTCTGGAACATTTTTGGTAATTCAAGCCAGTCCAGTCCTTAATGTCTTCGAACCACATTCTCCTGGGTCTACCTCTCCCTCTTTTTCCATCCAATTTTCCTTCTAATATTAATTTCTGAATGCCTTCTTGTCTGGTTAGATGTCCAAAATATTTAAGTTTTTGCTCTTTAATTATTTTCATTAATGTTCTTTTCATTTTTGCTTTCTTTAAAACATCTTCGTTTTTCATTTTCTCTGTCCATGGTATTTTCAACATTCTTCTGATGGTCCACATTTCGAAAGCTTCTAATTTTTTCTCTGCTTCTTTATTTAGAGTCCAAGTTTCACTGTTGTAGAGAAGGCTTGACCAGATATAGCATTTTATTAATCTTTTTCTTGTGTCTATATTAATGTCTCTGGATGTTGGAACAGTTTTCATATCAGTAAGGGCTTTTCTTGCTATCTCTATTCTTCTTTTTATTTCTTTAAGGGAATTTCCTTTGTCTGTAAACATTTGTCCCAAATATATAAAAGACTGAACCGGTTCAATCAATTTTCTGTTAACAGTTATGTTCAGTTTCTTATTTATTGGTTCTTTTGATATATAATCATGCACTTTCTTTTCTTTAGGTTAATAATTAGTCCCATGTCAAAGCTTCTGTTGTAAATTTCTGTGATTAAGTTTTGAAGATCATCTTCAGATTCAGCTATAAGAACTGTGTCATCTGCATACCTGAAGTTGTTGAAGTTCCTACCTCCGACTTTTACACCCTTCAGTTGTGAAATATTTTTAAAAACTTGCTCACTATATATATTGTACAGTAAGGGTGATAAGACACATCCTTGCCTTACTCCTTTTTTGATTTCGAAGTTGCCAGAATATTTATTTTTATATCTTATTGAGGCCATTTGATTCCAGTGTATATTTGTAATTATACGTAGATATTTTCCTTTTAACCCATTATTCTCTAGGATATGTATTAATTTCTTGTGATCTATTGAATCAAATGCTTTGGTGTAATCAATAAAACAAAGATATATGCTTTTCTGGTTGTCAAGGCTTCTTTCACATAATGTTTTCAAATTGAAGATTCCTTCTCTTGTACCTTTGCCTTTTTGAAAACCTGATTGAGTGTCTTCTATTTCTACTGACAAAGTGCCTTTTATTCTTTCTAGGATTATTCTCAGTAGTAATTTTGTAACATGGCTTGTTAAACTTATTAGTCTATATTCTGTACATTCAAAAGTTCTTGGAATTTTGGGAATAGTGACAATCCTTAGATCATCAGGGATGTATCCTGAATCATAGATGTTATTAAAAATAATCTTTAGATCATTAAGTGTGTTTTCATTTATTTTATTTAACAATTCAATAGGGATCTGATCAGGACCTGGTGTTTTACCTGTTTTCATTTGGCTTAGAGCATATTCTATTTCTTCATATGTAATTGGTTCACCATCTATATTTTGTATATCTGGTGCGTCTGTGCGATCAGAGTCAAACAGTTCTTTTCCATATTCTTTCCATCTTTTTATGATATCTTGTGTCTCTAGTCGCATTTTTCCATTTTGATCTTTTATACAAGGATTATGGTTGAAATTTTTCTTTTTATTTATCAGGGCTTGGATTGATTTATGCATTTCTTTACTATTGTGTTTCTTGTCCAATTCCTCTATTCTTTTACAATTTTCATTTCGCCACTTGTCTTTAGCCTTCCTGCATTCATTTTTTATAATTTTACTGAGTATTCTATACTGTTGTGTACTTTTCTTTTTTCGTCTTTCATTCATAAGTTTTAGTATTGATTCAGTCATCCAGGGTTTTTTCTTATTGTATTTAATTTTTGGGATAATCTCGTTAGCTGTCTATTGCACTTCTAAAATTTGACCACCTGTTTTCAATTTCCTCTGTTACAAAGTATATTGTCTTCTGTTTTATATCCTACATGATCTAATTTCTTCCTAATTTCTGAGTTAAACACCATTATGTTGTCAGGTATATTCAGAGCTGTGAAGTCAAGTCTTTCAGTATGATTGTTTTTAGAAATGTTTTTTAGTTTAATTTTTAAAGTGGACACAACAGGGTTATAGTCTGAACCTATATCAGCACCTGGGTATGTTTTTATGTTGGTTATATTATTTTTGTATCTATTATTTATCATTATGAAATCTATTTGGTTTCTTATAGAGTTATCTGGGTTTGTCCAAGTATACAGTCTGCACTTTGGATATTGAAAGAAAGTATTCATTATGTGCAAGTTGTTTTGAATGCAGAATTGTATCAATCTCTCACCTCTTTCATTTCTGTTGCCTAGTCCAAATTTTCCAACAACTGGATTTTCTTCCCCTTCTCCAACCTTTGCATTCAAGTCACCCATCACTATGAGTATCTCATTTGATTTTACATATTCTATAGATTTTTGTAAGTTATTATAAAAATCTTCTATTTCTTCATTGTGATTCATCGTAGGGGCATAAACCTGGATAATTATGATGTTAAAAGGCTTTGCGGCTAATTTAATAAGTATTATTCTTTCGTTTATGGGCCACAGCCCCATTATTACACATTTAAAGATGTCTTTCTTAATCACGAAACCTACTCCATATTCATGCTTCTCTCCACCAGAATATACAAATGTAAATCCATCTTTCTCTAGTTTTCCCATGTTAAGCCATCTTGTTTCATTAATTCCCATCACATCAACTTTAAGTCTTTAAAACAAGAAGATCAAGTTTTAGTAATTTACTCACTTATTACATATAGTGATAGCTGCACTGGTCAAGGGAGATAGATTCAGAGAGGTATACTTAGATTTTTCAAATGCTTTTGATAAATTACACATGATAAGTTGAATTATCAAACTAGATCAGATGGGGTTGGATATTAGACTAGTGCATTGGATTGGAGATTAGCTATCTAATAGATGTCAATAAGTTGTGTATGGGGGGGGGGGAGAAATATCCCAAAGGATGACAGTCACTTGTGTAGTGTGCAAGAGGTCTGTTTTAGGGCCATTGCTGTTTAACCTCTATGTTAATGATTTTTTCGGGGGAAAGAGTTGAATGGAGAAATTCAGTTGTTTGTAGATGATGCAAAGTTGGCACAAACTAGGAAGAGTAGAACATATGTTGTTGTCTTACAAAAATTCATGAATAAGATGAGTAAATTGGGACTGTAGTGGAAATACCAGTTTAATGTTGCAAAATTAAAGGTTTTAAAATTTGGTAAATAAAGATGGGATGTAGAATTTACTCTTTGTAGGGATATATTATTGGAGGTGGAAGAAATAAGAGATTTTTGGGTGTTTGTGTATAAGGATCTAAAATTCACGACACATTGCTAAAATTGTGAGGAAAACACAAAGAAATGGAATGTCGAGTATTCCACAAAGAAGTGGAATGGAATGGAATGTCGAGTATTCCACAAAGAAGTGGAATGGAATGGAATGTCGAGTATGAGGAAAGATTGAGAAGATGCGACTTGCAGAGTCTGGTGGACAGGAAGAGGAGGGGAGATATGATAGAGACTTACAAATTATTAAGGGGCTGTTATAGGATCAATTCTGGAGAGGTTCTATAGAAAATAGTGGGAGATCAGGGGAGAACCAGAGGTCATCCCTGGAAGCCGTATAAGGAGGATGTGAGTTGGGGAGTGAGAAGCAGATTTTTTTCACACAGAGTTGTGAATGATTGGAATGCCTTGCCTGAGAGTGTGGTGTATGCAGAGAATTTGAGTGTGCTTAAAGCACAGTATGATGAGCTGTGTGTTTGATAAAAGGACCTCCTAGATGAGTTTTTGACTCCATGGGGTCTTGGGTAATAATAATAATAATAATAACAACAATAATAAATCTGCCAATGATGCACAGGACACTGACTTATAGAAGTAAGGAGATTCTGGTTCCATTGTATAAGGCCTTAATCATGCGACATGTGGACTATTTTGCACAGGTTTGGTCACCTAGTTCTCCAAATGATGAAGAGATATCGGAAAGTGCCTCCATAGCGCAATTGGAAGAACAACAGTACATTGCACTCGTCAATTAGAAAAGGCCTAAGTTCGATTCTTGTCGTGATGGGAGGACTCTTCATATGGACTTTTTGAATTGAAGGTGAGTTAGTCAATCTCATACTGAGGTAGCAGGGTTTTTTCATCCAGAAACGCGTGTTTTTCATCCCTCATATAGACAAATTGGCCCTTCAGAACACATGCAATTTACAGACAAAAAATACTAGTTGTGGTTGTGGATAGTAGATGGCATTAATGTATATGATTGGTAGTAAAGATTCTGTACAGTGGTGGAAACGGAGAGTTGTACAGCAGGTGTCCTCCTGCAATGTGTCTTCGGACTCCTTGGAGGTGTCACGAATAATAATAAAGGGCCCAGAGATGATTGATTAAGGTACTATATATATAAAGAGCCAAAGGCTTCAATTCGGAGATGTAAAATTATTTAAATTAAAGGATAGTACATCCCATATTGTTTCACAGCTGAATAAGAAACTCGAAGAGTTTCATGCCGAATATAGCAACTATATAAAGTTCGGTGAGTCCAAGCGTAAGCAAATACCTGGATAGTGCAACACATAACCCATTCGGTAGTGCAACACTAAGGCAACTCATAGTAAGGGTGGAGCAAGTTCTGATCACTATTCTTGGTATTTACCAATAATGTGAAACCCAGCTACTAGGAGCTGTATTACTGTTCTACATTATGAGAGGTCACTACCCAGACCGGTTTCAACCTTTATTGAGGTCTCCGATCAAGAATAGTGATTGGAGATTGCTCCATCCTTACTATGAGTTGCCTCAGTGTTGCACTACCAAATGAGTTATGCCTTGCACTATCCAGGTATTTGCTTACGCTTGGACTCGCCGAACTTTATATAGTTTCTATATTCGGCATGAAACTCTTTGAGTTTCTTTTTCGGCTGTAAAACAATATGGGATGTAATATCCCTTAATTTAAATAATTTTATGTTGTTGAATTGAAGCCTTTGGCTCTTCATATATTTAGTAATTTATTAGGACACCTTCTTGGCAATTCTTATAGTAGCGTATGTAAGCTCTGTTCGCCACAAACTTGGTTATTATCTAGGTCTAGCTACTCACTGATGACACTCAATAAAGGTTGAAACCGGTCTGGGTTGTGACCTTCTCTCATAATGTAGAACAGTAATATAGCTCCTAGGATCTGGGTTTCACATTATGGGTAAATACCAAGAATAGTGATCAGAGCTTGCTCCACCCTTACTATGAGTTGCCTCAGTGTTGCACTATCCAAGTATTTGCTTACGCTTGGACTCGCCGAACTTTATATAGCTTCTATATTCGGCATGAAACTCTTTGGGTTTCTTTTTCGGCTGTGAAACAATATGGGATGTAATAGGAAGTTAGTAATGATCTAAATTTTTCATGTAGTACTATCATATCCTGTACACCCCTTGAGGGTACATGGCAGGAATTTGATGATGATGATGATATCCCTTAATTTAAATTGATTAAGGTAGTTTCTGATCTCTCGAATGTTGAATATGAAGAAAAGTTGAGAAGATGCAATTTACAGAATCTAGTAGATAGGAGGAAGAGGAATGATATCATAGAGATGTACAAGTTCTTAAGAGGTTGTTATAGGATCAATGATAAAGAGATTTTTAATAAAATGTTAGGAGGTTGGGGGGAATAGACAAGTAGTCATCACTGGAGGCAGAGGCTCCATAAGGAGGGTGAGAGCAAGGGCATGAGAAGTACTTTTTTTGCATGGCAAGTTGTGAATGATTGATTGGAATGCTTGACAGTGTGCTGTCTGTAAAGAATTTGAATGTGTTTTATACATAGTATGATGAGCTGTGTGTGTGTGTGTGTGTGTGTGTGTGTGTGTGTGTGTGTGTGTGTGTGTGTGTGTGTGTGTGTGTGTGTGTGTGTGTGTGTGTGTGTGTGTGTGAGTGAGTGAGTGTGTGTGAGTGAGTGTGTGTGAGTGAGTGAGTGAGTGAGTGAGACAAAGGAACCTCCTACATGAGTCATTGATTCTATGGGGTCTTAGAATAATAATGATAATAATATGCAGCCTTATATCACATCTAATCAAATGACCATATTCAAATTCTGATTCTGAAATATCCTAAGTACTTCCAATTCATCAGGCTCTGCTGAATATACATCAGTTCCCGTCATATCTACCACTGCAATATCTACACCTGGAACACAGAACTCTTCTAATGCAGTCACTCATTTAACTCTAAGTATTTTATGTTTCAGTCACCAACCCACCATCAAATATGTTAATGTTATCCTTTTATAGACATTCTTTCTTTCTTTTACTTACCAAATAACAACAACAACAAAAAAAATCTATTCAGGATTTCCTGGGGCTTGCTTAGATAATTTCTTCTCATAATATGATTTTACCTTCATTACTTTACTTGATCACCTTTCCTGCCTATACCTTGTACTGACTGATAATCACCTTTCACTTTATATGCTTTCCATAACAATTTATTTTTTATAAAGCTCGTTTAATGACTTGAACATCTGCCATGAACTGCTCACATTCCTCTCTTGAACATGCTTATGCCATGACACTGTTTCAAGGTGTCTCTAAGCTTGTCATAATCATCTATCATTAGTTCCACATTTTTAACTGAAAATTTAATGAGATTTTCATACTTCCAAATCAAGACTGCATTGGTCACTGTCTCCAATCAGGGGTAATATAGTCAAGTCATGATCCCATGACTAGATCCACCACTCTAAAACAGAGATTCCCTCCATCATTTGTTTATTATGTCT
Source organism: Typopeltis vanoorti (assembly GCF_054136105.1). Taxonomy (NCBI): domain Eukaryota; kingdom Metazoa; phylum Arthropoda; class Arachnida; order Uropygi; family Thelyphonidae; genus Typopeltis; species Typopeltis vanoorti. The sequence goes on from NC_143563.1 coordinate 3,330,646, forward strand.
TAGTAGGTGAATAAATTCCTTTTCTATCTTTCTCTTCATGTGAGCTTTCTTCAATCATTTTGTCTCCCATCAGTAATGTCACTATAATAATTACTCATCCAGTACTCATCATGTTTTGTCAATGCACAACTTCATTTCATCTCTGGACTATGGCAGCAATCACCAATATATCATCATCATAACACTAATTCCGGGTATAGACCATATTGGTCTGTTCTGGTCTCATCATCCATCCAATATCCTTTTTTGCTCCTGCCTTCTCTTTCCAATCGGTTCATATATTTTAGTATTTGGTTAGGATGTCAGGTGTTGGCCATTTGGTTTACATGTTCAATCCATTTTTGTTTATAATTGTTTAGTTTTTCTTCTATTGATTTTGTTTTTAGTTCTTTTAAAATGTCTTCATTCCTTTTTTGATCTAATAATGTGTATTTTGCAGTTCTTCTCATAAATCTCATTTCATGTTTTTATTCTTTGTTTATCTTGTTTGTTTATGGCCCAAATTTCACTGCCATATAATAATGTGGGCACTGATAAAGCATTGTATATTTTCAAGCATGTTTCTTTTTGTACTATATTTGGGTTGAGTGTTCTATTTATCAGGCCTATAATCTGTAAAAATTTTGAAGTTTTTAATTTTATGTCTTTTTCTCGTTCATATGATATTTCACATCCAAGATAACTGAAAGTATTTATCTGTTCTATTATTTTATTATTAACACGTTCGTTGCCACGCTACTCAGGCAAAGTTTGTTCCCACACGCCAAGCGCTTTTGCGTCTTCAAGGTCACTACGAGTAATCTCGTAGCTGGCTTATCAGACAAAATTTTGTTTCATACGCCAACTCCGAATAATCTCGTATCACCCCCACCCATATATTACATGCGCTGAAGAATGTGTTTGTTGCGTCTAGCCTCTAAAAACTTTCAGTTTCGCCATGACCAGTAAAAGAAAACTTACTGATAAAGAATTAGAAGTTTACGCTAATATGAGTGATGATGAATTTAATGAATTCATCATCGCAAATGGATGGATAAGAGGGAAGTTCTTTCCATTTCAAATATGCACAAATTTGAAATGGTTGAAGCAAAAAATCAGAATGGTAAAATTCAATTAAAACCAAATAAATATCATTAGGGACTATAATTTGGGTATGTCAGGCATCTATCTTTCTGATTTTTCTTACTATTTCCCCCTTACGAAAGACAATTAGATGGTCAAAGAAATTGGCAATACTCATTTTTGATATATACATTCAAAATGCACAGAAATTTTATAATATAATTACTGGAAATGCAATGACTGCGTTAAAATTTAGAGATCAATTTATCTCAATTTTTGTTGGAATGGATGAGCTTACAGCATCACAGAATAACAGCAGGAATCGGGATCTTCATTATTTGGAAATTTTACCACCTACGGAAAAAAATATTCACCGACAAAGCCATGCTGAGTACGTACACAACACAAACAATGATGTGAAACACGTTATTATTGTCCTGTTTGCCAGGAAAAACCACCATTGTGCGTGGAAAATTGTTTTAAAGTGTATCATTCGTAATTTGAATAAATTGTTTTTTATTTTATTGATTTCATTTTATTATTTTTATTGATTTTATCAGTTTTAAATTGATTTACAAATTACGTGCTATACGACGGATTAGCTCGTGCTTCGCATAGGAGGTTGGTAATCGACATACGAGTATATTCGTAGTTGGCTTCTGAGGCACATATATAACATACTATATTTTAGTTGAAATTATTTCCCTTCTATCAAGCCCCCAGACGCGCTTTCTTCAGAATCCAAGGGTCCAAATTAATGTAATTATACTAAGGTTTAACTCGTGTTTGGCATAGGAGGTCGGTAAATCGACATATGAGTATACTTGTAGTTGGCTTGTGAAGCTCATATACGAACTACAAGTATACTCATAGTTGGCAGCGAACGTGTTAATAACTATTTTGCTTCTAACTGTAGTTTGTCCACAAAATGCCATTGTTTTAGTTTTATCTATGGAAATTTTCATTCCAAACTGTTCTACTATAATGTTTAAATTATATATGGCTCTTTGTAAATTGTTTTCCTTATCTGATATTATTACCTGATCATCTGCAAATAATAGCATATTTATTTTGTTATTCCGGGAAATTTCTATACCTTGATTGTTTAAGGTGTTCCACTGTATTAATATTTCATTAATGTAAATATTGAAAAGTGTTGGAGACAGAAGGCATCCCTGTCTTACTCCTTGGTTTATAGATTGTTTTTCAGACAACTTTTCATATATTTTTATTTTTATTTCATTATCTTTATATATATTCAATATTGCATTTAGTAAAATATTAGGTATATTTATTCTTTGTAATATATCAAACAGTATATATCTTTTTACTTTGTCAAATGCTTTTCATAATCTATAAACAAAATATGAGTTTTCAAATTAAATTCTCTTCTTTTTTCTATAAGTAGCTTTAAACAGAAAGCTACATCCATTGTAGAGCGTACTTTTCTAAATCCATTTTAATAATCTTTTTTCACTATATATTTTTAGTTTTTCATTAAGTATTCTGCTATATATTTTGTAGCATGTATTCAATAAACTAATACCTCTGTAGTTAGTAGATTTTGATTTATCCCCTTTTTTTAAATATAGGTATTACTATGCTTGTATTCCATTCTATTGGTATTTGTCCATTTGTATATATTTTATTTAAACATTTAGTAATCTTTGATGAAATTTTTTTCCAGCAAATTTATACATTTTGGAGTTTATCCCATCTTCTCCTGCTGATTTGCCATTTTTGATTTTATTTAGGTTGTCCTTTAATTCTTTCATTGTTATCTTATCATTTAAGGTATTTTGTAATTTTCTGGTGTAATTATCTTTTATGTCAGTATTATCCGTCCAAAGATCTGTAAAGTAATCCAAGATCTGTAAAGTAATGAGAAAGAAAGGAGGAGTCAGTTTTAATGCTAGAGGGATTGGGCAGGTTCAAGGTTTAGAGGTACAGGAGGAGAGTGTGTTTCAAATACCGAGTACTCTGGATGTCAGTAAAGCTGTGGGACTGGATGGTATTTCATTTTGAGTTTTCAGAGAATGTACTAGGGAACTCACAGTGCCTTTGACCTGGCTTTACAATGAAAGTCCGGCTGTGGGAAAGGTGCCCATGGAATGGAAGGAAGGTAAGATAGTGCCATTGCATAAGGGTGGGAACAGACTGGAAGTGTCTAATTATAGGCCAGTTTGTGTGTCATCAATAGTTAGTAAGATCTTGGAGAAAGTAGTGAAGGACCGTATACAGCATTGGGCAGATGAGGGTAATGTTATCTGTGAGAGACAACATGGATTTGTGAAGGGGTGCTCTTGTTTTGGCAATATGCTAGTCTTTTATGATAAAGTTACAAAAGCATTAGATGAGGGAAAGGCATATACTGCCATTTTCTTAGACTTAGCGAAGGCACTTGACAGGGTGCCACATGATAAGCTGATATTTCAGTTGCAGCACATGGGTCTGGATGTCAGATTGGTCCCCCCCCCCCCACCCCCCCCCCCCCCCACCCCCCCCCCCCCCCACCCCCCCCCCCCCCCACCCCCCCCCCCCCCCACCCCCCCCCCCCCCCACCCCCCCCCCCCCCCACCCCCCCCCCCCCCCACCCCCCCCCCCCCCCACCCCCCCCCCCCCCCACCCCCCCCCCCCCCCACCCCCCCCCCCCCCCACCCCCCCCCCCCCCCACCCCCCCCCCCCCCCACCCCCCCCCCCCCCCACCCCCCCCCCCCCCCACCCCCCCCCCCCCCCACCCCCCCCCCCCCCCACCCCCCCCCCCCCCCACCCCCCCCCCCCCCCACCCCCCCCCCCCCCCACCCCCCCCCCCCCCCACCCCCCCCCCCCCCCACCCCCCCCCCCCCCCACCCCCCCCCCCCCCCACCCCCCCCCCCCCCCACCCCCCCCCCCCCCCACCCCCCCCCCCCCCCACCCCCCCCCCCCCCCACCCCCCCCCCCCCCCACCCCCCCCCCCCCCCACCCCCCCATCCACATTTCAAGCCTTTGATTGCTTTTTCTACTTCAAGTATGGATATGTATTCCTGACTACATGCCTGGTCAGTGTATTTTACCACTGTGCTGTCATCACTGCTTGTTTCATTTAGCAGTTTTTCAAAGTAATTACTCCATACTTCAAGGATATCTTTTTCTACCATTTTCATGTCTCCTTTATCATCTCTAACTCCTTTTACAGCACTCTTTCCTCCATTCCTAAGCTTCTTCAACAACCTCCAGAATATTTTGCCACCTTCTTGATATTTATTTTCTATATTCTTGCCAAAATCCTCCCATGACTTTTGTTTAGCTAGTTTTACACACTGTTTAGCATTCTTGCATTTGTCTCTATATTCTCTAAGAGCACAAGCTGACTTATTTGACAGGAACTTTTGATATGCTTTATTCTTTTCCTTCACTGCCTCTTTAACTTCCTGTGTCCACCATGGAGTTCTAATTTTTCTATCCTTGCAGACAACCTCACAACATGCCTCTCTGGCAGAATCAATCAATGTTTTCTTCAGAGTTTGCCACTGAATCTCCAAGGTTTGATTCCTGTTCTCAAACTCTTTCATTTTTTCTTCAATAATCTTTGTGTAGTTCATATCTGAGAGCTGCTCAACTTTTATTCATTTTAATACTTTCTTGCACGTTATTCTTTTCAATAAGAAATTCAATTTTATCCTGCTCAAGACTAAATAGTGATCACTTCCAATTTCAAATCCTCTGTATACTCTGGTGTCCTGCACCAGGGAGAAAACAACAATAACATAGTTAATGAGGCTTTTCTTATTCCTAGCCTCTACTCTCCATGTGAATTTGTGCACATTTTTATATTGGAACATGATGTTAGTAATAACCAGTCCATGTCCTGAGCAGAAATCCTACAGATATTTGCCATTATGATTAGCTTTGCTCTTTTCTCCAAATTTTCCCAAAATATTTTTGTATGTCTCACAATCATTTCCTACTCTGCTATTTAGATTCCCAACAAGGACCAACTTTTCCTTTTTCATTGTGTCAGTTGCTTTCTCTAAAGCATCAAAAAATTCTTCCACTTCTACTTTAGTAGAACCTTCTGTGGGACCATAGGCACAAATAAGTCTCATTGTCCAGTTCCCCATTCTCATATTTGCCCACATTACTCTACTTGAGACTGACTGCCATTCAAGAAGATTAGCCTCATATTTTGTGTTGAATACTATGGCTACTCCTTCTTTTCCTTGATTGTCATTGCCTGAATATAACATTTTGTATTTATTGCTCAGAAAGATCTCACCAGTTTTGGTCTTTTTTGTTTCAGTCACCCCTATTATGTCGATCTGGTACTTATCTAATTCCTCAGCTAGCTCTATTTCATTGCCATTCAGGCTTCTTACATTGATAGTACCGATCTTTAACTCTGGTGATGTTGAGTTGGAGTTTGTTTTCAGATTTGTTCCAGTAGCTGACTTTTCGCTGTTCGCCCTGGTTCCCTGGCGAACACAACGGGGGCCTTGTTTAACTGGGCGACGCCCCAGCCGGCATGAAATTTTGTCATGTTGTACCATCATTTTTTATTTTGGTTTAACCAATAAGAATACAATTTGGTTGGCTAAATCCCAAATTGGCAGCCCATCCTCGTTCATTCAGTATCCAAGTAGATACCCAACAGGGTGCACCACGAGAAGGTGAGGATTGGACATTAGGTCAGAAGCCCTGGTCGGTTCTCCGCATTCCTTTAAAGGCTATGTGGAGGTCTCCTCTCAGTTATACAGCTTTGACCCTTAAGCACCCCGTATTAACAGATAACTGTACATTATTTGTTCTTGATTACTAACATGTAGACACAGTTGAAAATGTTTAATACAATCCATGATACATTAATCAAAATATTTTGCAATTAATCCATCTTAATTAAACGATGTGTTAAAAGTGTTAAAAGAGCTCAGGAGACAGCTTGTGGATGTAGCATGGAATGAATAGTTAGCTAGAAAAGAGATCAATGCAGCTTGTGGGATATTCTAGAACTATCTAGTAGAAGTAATGTCTAAATGCAATGCAAGGATCAGGAGTTTTAACGCTGTGTTAAAAGTAACGATAGAAAGGGTAAAATGAAAGGGGAAGTGCTATTGATGATAAAGAAAGAGTTATGTCCATACAAAGTAGAGATGCAAGAGGGAAATAGTGCCAGTGGTTTTGAGGCAGCATAGTGTGAGATAGAGGTGAATACAATAAAATACTTGGTTGGATGTTGTTATAGACCTGGTAATGTGGATGGTAGTGACTATGAAATGTATAATCAAATTAGCCAAGCAAATAAGAAAATGGTGATCATTATGGGTGATTTTAATTATGGCAATTTAGACTGGGATGATGAGATAGCAACTGGAAGTAAAGAAAATGAGTTTTTTGAGGAACAACTACCTCAGACAGTAAGTAACAGAGGGTACACAAGGATTGAGGGTCTTGTATTTGATCATCTGATGAGATGATCAAATCCAAGACCAACTGGAAGGTGATTTGATACCAATGAGGTGTCAAATCACCTTCCAGTTGGTGATCATGACTATAAAGTGATTACCTGGGTGTTTGCCAGCAGTGTGAGGATCTCTGTGAGAAAAGGGTATATGTGGAACTAGAAGGCTGATGATAATAAAGAGCTCAGGAGACAGCTTGTGGGTGTAGCATGGAATGAGGAGTTAGCTGGAAAAAAGATCAATGCAGTTTGTGGGATATTCCAGAACTATCTAGTAGAAGTAATGTCTAAATGTATTGTGAGGATCAGGAGGTTACATAAGGTAGGTGTGAAATGTATGAATAAAGAGATTAAACATATGATACAAAGAAAAAAGGCATTAAGGAGGCAGCATAAGAGAAGTAGTAATAACCAATTCCATTCAGATTACAAAGACCAGGCAAGAATGGTGACTATGTTAGTAAAGGGCAAAGCTGAAGTATGACCAGCTAATGAAGCCAAATAGAATCCTAGGCAGTTTTTGGATATGTAGCCAGCAAAAAAAAAAAAAATTGATTATGGAAGAATGGTATTGATTGGCAAAAATGGTATAAGAACAACTGCTGCAGAGGATAAAGTTATTTAATGAACAGTTCATAAAAGTCTTTCATTCTTTTAAATGTGACATCATGGAGGTTTTCAGAGCAGTTATTATTATTATTATTATTCGTGACACCTCCAAGGAGTCTGAAGACTCATCGCGGGAGAACACCTATTGTACAACTCTCCTTCTCCACCACTACACCAAACCTCTACTACCAATCATCTACATCAGCACCATCTACAGCCCACCACCACAGCTAGTATATTTTGTCTGTAAATTGCGTGTGAATGGCTGATTTGTCTGTATGCTGGATGAAAAACCTGAGTTTCTGGGAGGAAAAAACCCTGCTATCTCCGTATGAGATCGGCTAACTCACCTTTGATTGAAAAAGTCCATATAAAGATTCCTCCCTTCATGACGAGACACGAATTAGGGCTTTTCCAATTGAAGGGCGAAACGTACCATCGTTCTTCCAATTGTGCTACGGAGGCTATTAGTTGACGATGTGGATGAGAAACTGTAAGTGAGCAAGAGGTGTATTGGAAATTGAGCAAATGCAATGTTAATAAGGCTGTGGGACTTGATAATATATCACCACATATGCTGAAGAAATGTGCCAGGGAGTTGACATCTGCCTTGATATATATATTTTTAATATGAGTTTTGCACTGGGTGGAAGGAGGACAAGATTGTGCCACTTCATAAAGAAGGTGACAGAACTCAGGCATCCAACTATAGGCCTTGTGTGTCAGGTGTTGTGGTTAAGTTGTTGGAGAAGCTGGTGAGAACTAGGATCCATAAGTGGGTTGACAACAATGGTATTATCTTTGATGGACCGCATGGATGTGCTAAAGGGAGGTCATGTTTTAGTAATCTACTTACTTAATACAATAAGGTGGGGCTTCCTTGGACAGAGGAGAGGGATACACAGTAATATACTTAGATTTTGCAAGGGCTTTTGACATATAACCGCATGATATGGTGATAGTCAACCTAGATTGGATGGGGTTGGATATTAGATTAATGCATTGGATGGGAGACTGGATATCTGATAGGTATCAGCAAGTTATGTATGGGAGAGTACTATCATGGAAGATGAAAGTTACTAGTGGTGTGCCTCAGAGGTCTATTTTAGGGCCATTGCCATTTAACCTTCCCACCGGTTGATGAAATAGTGAGACCAAATTGCACTTCTTATCCATGTTATTCAATAAGTGTTACAGAATCGTATCCAGATTTAGCTGGATGTCTATAGATGTCATGGCTGGTTGTGGGGTTAACCTGTATGTTAATGACATTGGTGCAGATTTGGATGGAGATATTCAGTTGTTTGCAGATGATGCAAAGTTGGGATGAACTATGAATAGCAGAGAAGATGTTGTTGCCTTACAAAAAGATTTGAATAAATTGAGTGGTTGGACATGGAGATTCAAGTTCAATGTTGCAAAATGTAAGGTTTTAAAATTTGGGAAACAAAGATGATATGTAGAATTTATGCTTGGTGGGGATATATTGTTGGAGGTGGAGGAAATAAGAGACCTTGGGATGATAATGGATAAGGATCTGAAATTTAAAGGACACACTGCTAAAATTGTGAGGACAACACAAAGAATTCTGGGAGGGAAGCAGAGGACATTGACTTGTAGAAGTAAGGAGATTCTTGTTCCATTGTATAAGGCTTTGATTAGACCACACATGGATGTCTGTGCACATATTTGATCACCGGTTTTCAAAAGGAAAGAAATATTGAAAAGATCCAGAGATGACTTACTCCAGAGGTCACAAACTACCTTAGTTAGTTTCTGACCTCTGGAATGTCGAATATGAGAAAGTTGAGAAAATGCAATTTACAGAGTGTAGTGGATAGGAGAAGGGGGGGGGGTGATATGATAGAGACCTATAAGTTAGTAAGGGGTTGTTATAGGATCAATGTTGGAGAGGTTTTACAATGGTGAGAAATCAGGGGAGAACCAGAGGACATCCCTGAAAGCTGTATAAGGAGGGTGTGAGCAGGGGAGTGAGAAGCAGATTTTTTGCATGCAGAGTTGTGAATGATTGAAATGTTTTGCCCGAGAGTGTGGTGCCTGCAGATAATTTGAGTGTGTTTATGTGTTTGTGGTATGATGAGCTGTGTGTATGACAAAAGGATCTCGTAGATGAGTCTTTGACTCCATGGGGTCGTGGATTAAAAACAATAATAATAATATTTTCAACTATGTCCACATGTTACTTATTAAGAACAATCCATTTATATATAATATTCATCCAAGCTTGATTTGCTTCCTCAGTCTTTAGTAAAAGGCTGGTTATATTCCACTAATTCGAGCCCTACCCAAGGGCCTATGAGTTGTGAAAATACCTTCTGAATGTGAATGCTGCCAAACAAAACGGGCTTTTGCAGCTGCCTGATTTTTAATTCATTTAACTCAAGTGCTCCTAGATTTTTTTCAATGTTTTAGGGATGGCGCCTAAAGCACCTATTATTGTGGGAACAACTTTCATTTTCTTTTACCAGATTTGTTCAACTTCGACTTGCAACTCACAATACTTTGAAATTTTTTCAATTTCTTTGTCATCGATCTGACTATCTCCTGGTGCTGATATTTCAATAAACTGAACACCCTTGTTTTCACTTTTTTTCGACCACTGTTATATCGGGTGTATTACATTACAAGCTATCATCAGTCTGGATTTTGAAATCCCATAGTATTTTAGCTTTTTCATTCTTAGTCACTTTCTGGTGCTTCCAATAGTCTTTAGATACTTTAAACCCGTACTTTTTACATAAATGTCAGTGAATTATCTTAGCTATGTAATCATGCCTTTTTTACGGTACTCAATTTGTGCAATTTTGCTGCGCCCACTTATAATGTGGTCTACTGTTTCTTCCTTTTCTTTGCACAATCTACATTTACTGTCTTCTTGAATTTTTTATATTTTTGCCTTCATAACATTGGTTTTAATGGCCTGTTCTTATGGTGCAAAAATTTCCGATTCTGTTTCTTTCTTTAGTGCTCCATTTCTCAACCATTGCCAGGTCAAGTTGCTGTCAGTACTGTCCTCTATGCTGTTAAGGTATTTTCCATGCAATGCCTAATTTTTCCATCTTTCGGTTCTCACTTTTTCTTGGTTGGTTTTGTATTCCAATTTTGTCTCCATGGGTTTAAATAAACCCTCTTTCCTTATCTTAATTAGAAAATTTTCTGTTTACTGCAGATAATCATTCAGATTTCGTTTTTCTTCTTCTTTAAGAAGAAGAAAAAAGAAACAAGGAATAACTTGCTTTACTTGTAATAATCCTCTGCCTGATTTTTTTTGCATGATAGATAGAGCCTATCAATGTCACTGCAAGGATTGAGGGTATGATGCATTGTCATTAATTTTCGAGTTTTTCAGTTTAAATCCTCCACCTCTAGCTGGGTCCATTCAACAATGCCTGCTGAATATCTCAGAACAGGTATGGCCCAGGTGTTAATTGCTTTTATCAAATTTCCAGCATTAAGCATTTACTTAAAGAGTTTCCTTAGTCGCCTTATGTATTCTGCTCTAGTTTTTTCTTTGATCTTATTGTGCAGAATTTCTGATGCTTATAAAATTCCCAAATATTTAGTTATTTTCGAATTTTATTGTCTTGATTTTTTCGCCATTGAGCAGCTCGATTTCGTTCAGATCCTCAAACTTTCCTCTTGTTATTCCAGCAATTGTGCATTTGTCTAAGCCAAAATCCACTGATATATCTTGACTGAATATGTGCACAGTATTAAGCAATGATCCAAGTTCATTCTCTGATTTTGCATACAACTTCAGATCGTCCATGTATAAAAGGTGAGATATCTCTTTGCACTTTTTTGTGCAGTTTGATAACCATGAGCCATTTTATTTAAAATTCTAGTTGAGGGGATCAATGACAAGAAAAACAATAGAGGAGATAATGAGTCTCCTTGAAAGATACCCCTTTTTATGTTTACCTCTCCAATTTCCAATATATATATATATATATATATATATTGATTCCATATAAAAAGGCAAAGAACCTACAAGTATATCAGTGCCATGTATAGGGGTGCAGGTAAGGATTAAAAAAGAAGAAATTTACTGAATGTTTTCTCACAATATCATTTCAAGATATTCTGAGAAAATGCATGTAATAAAGTCATTTCTTCAATCTATCAGATGGGAGATTCCATGAAGTACATGGAATCCTGTGTATCCCAATGTGTTTTATTGGAAAACACAGAAAATTCTGAGAATAGGAATGTGTTCAAAAGAAGTTCTAGTATTAACTTGTTTTAGAAATTGTTCTATATGTCTTAGAATTCTCGTGATATGCACAGTGCAGTCCCTAAGTTTTAAAACTTGATTTGTTGTACTGGAGTGATCTATAGGCAAACATATTAAGTAATACAAACTGTCTACATCCCCAGAGAATGAGGTTAGTTTACATTCAGTAATGTACAAGTTATGATGTCTAGTGTTAAGTGTATTTTCTTTGTATATCATGGATATGAAAAATGAACAGAGAATTGTAATTAAATTTTGTTTTAAAGCAAGTCTTTTGGCTACAAAAATCCTAGAAACAGTACAAAAGGTGTATAGGATGGAGCTCTGAACCAATCTAATGTCTTCAGGTAGGATTCACAATTTTGTGATGGAAGAGAGTTGGTAGAAGATGATGAGAGAAATGGCCATTACATGTCGACTCAATCTCAGGAAAATATTTCCACTGTTGCTGAGTTGATGAAGAATAATCATTGAATCACATCAAGGACAATAGCAGAGACTTAAACATCCCTAAAAGAATCATTCTTTACATCCTGAGTGAAGATCTAGGAAAGAGGAAGTTGTCCCACATCCCTTGACAGCTGATTAAAGAGAAAATTGAGTCACGTCTTATCAGGACATTGCTGCGATGGCAGATGCAGAAAAAACTTTCTCTGACAAAATCTTTATGGGAGATGAGAGTTGGTGTTTCGCCTACAATCCTGAAACAAAGTGACAGAGTTCTGAATGGGTTGGTGAGACATCTCCCAGATTGAAGAAAGTCAGATTCTATAAGTCATGTATCAAAACAATGTTAATTTTTTTTTGACTCTCAAGTTGTGGTGCACAAAGAATTTGTACTGGAGGGGAGAAGAGTGAATGTGGAATTTTATAAAGAAGTTAAGGATCCTCTTCTGAAACGTATTCAACGTGTTCAGCCCACTGCATCCTGATCAAGATTTTTTCCTATTGCATGATAACATGCCCCCCCCCAATACTAAGCTACAAATATGTGCCACTTTTTTGCACACAAAAGTACTCCCAATCCTGTATAACCTGTTCACTCATCAGATTTAAATCTCCTCTGGACTATTTTCTGGTTCCAAAGTTGAAAATGAAGCTGAAAGAATACCAATTTGAAGATATTCCAGCCATCCAAGCTGTAACCGATGATTTTAGACAATCAAACAAGTGCAAATTTCTGTGGCTCTCCAAAAACTGTACAACTGCGTTAAAGCCTGTATAGATGCCAATGGATAGTATTCCAAATGTCAAATATGTTTTATCGTTCTCTCAAGTGATTGTGATTTTTTATAATTTTTGTCCTAAAACCTATGGACTGCATGCATAGGATAAGGAAATGGCACAGTTATAATCCATTTTTGTAATCATATAAATTGATTTCTCAGTGAAGAGTAATTTATTAGTAATGGAAAGTTTTTCACTTGGTTATAAATTAAATTAAAGATGCCAAGAAATTATATTCTTGTTTAATCCTTTATTCAAGTGTAAACAAACAAAGATTGTGCATGAAGTATCCTCCCGACTAACCACTTGTATATAGAAGCTAATGACTTCATATTAACTGCCTTAGTATCTAATGCAAAGCACACATACTTTTGGGTATGTATGATAACATGCATTATGGGAAGGGCCACTACCCAGACCACTTCCAACTTTTTATTGAGGTCTCATCAGTGGGAGAGAGACCCAGAAGAGATACCAAGGTGGAAGTAATGCAAAAGTCATATATTTTCCATATACATCTGCTTACACTTGGATAAAGAATTAAACAGAATATATTGATCAATTCATTGTCTTTTCAGCAAACTGTGTGAAATGTAATTTAGCTGTCTCTCTCTCTATATATATATCGTGTGTATACTGCAGATGATGACCTTAATATGAAGGTTGAAACGTTGGGAAATTAAAATAATTACTTATAACACAATTGTAGAGTCCATAATTTGTGTAAAATAAATGCGATCACCGTGTAACACTAAAGGAAAGGATTCTGATAATTCATGGAGATTCGAAGCACAAGCGATGCAATCACTATGGCAAGTTGAAGATTCATGTTTCTGTTTTGAATAACCGACTGGATTTTTAGGTTGATCAGTTCATTGTCTCTTCAGCATCCATGTGAAATATAATTTAGCTTGTCTCTGTATATATATATATATATGTGAATACTCCAGATGATGACCTTAATATGAAGGTCAAAACGTCAGGAAATTAAAATAATTATTTATAACACGGTTGTAGCATCCATAATTTGTGTAAAATGAATGCTGATCACCGTGTCACACTAAAGGAAAGGAGTGTAAAATAAACAGAATATAATTTCTTGGCACTTTTAATTTAATTTATAACCAAGTGAAAAACTTTCAACAACTTGGTCTGATCCAGAGTATTTTAATAATAATGTGTTATTCCTTTTCACATGTGGGAAATATATGATTTCTGCATTACTTCAACCTTGGTATCTCTTCTGGGTCTGGCTCCGGTTGATGACATTTTAATAATGCTCATGTTTCGACTTGATTTAATGGAGTAGAGTGGCTTTGCTTGGTGGTAAATTTTTGCTTTTCGCTGAGTAGTGATGAGAATTTTATAAGTTTTAAGGGTGATCCTTTTGGGTCACTCGGTGAGATTTAGAGCTATCGTGTAGATTACTCAGAGATTTTGGAAATGTATCCTGCATTTTAACAGTAACTCAATAAAAGTCGAAACTGGTCTGAGTCGCAGCATATTCCAAAATGCATAGCATTATACACACTCAAAAGGATGTGTGTTTTGCATTATTATTATTATTATTTTATGGGAACCTCCATGGAGTCCAAAGACTCATCGCAGGAGACCCAAACTATCTACACAATCTATCATACCTCTTGTTTAACCCATTAACAGAAAAAGCACTGACGACTCTGGCAACCCATTCCGCTCATTCACAATTCTCCAAGCAAAAAAATCTAGCCCTACCACCCCTATTAACCATATTTTTATTCAACTTCCAGGGATGACACTTTGTTCTGGTCCCTCTAGCCAAGTGCTGAAACATTTCTCCTGCATCTATCCTATAAAACCCTTTAAGCATCCTAAATCTTTCTATCATATCCCCTCATCTCCTACCAACCAACTTCTGCAATGCACCTCCCCCCCTCAATCTATCTTTTTTTTTATTATTATTATTACGGGTATCTCCATGGAGTCAGTAGACTCATCGCGGGAGACCCAAACTAGCAAAACAATATCTGTCATATCTCTTCTTGAATTCATTTACAGATGAAGAGCTCACAACAAAGTCAGGCAATGAATTCCACTCATTCACCACCCTCCAGGCAAAAAACCTTGTTCTGACACCTTTGTTAACCACACTCTTCTTTAATTTCCAGAGATGACCTCTTGTTCTTCCATCATTATCACACAGCTGAAACATTTCCCCTGCATCAATCCTATAAAAACCTTTTAGTAATTTGAATGTTTCTATCATATTCCATCTTCTTCGCCTATCAACCAATCTCTGCAATCCACAAGCTCTCAATCTATCAATGTAGGGAGCATTTTTTATATCACTCACCAACTTGGTCACTCTTCTCTGAACCCTCTCCACAGCCTCCTCATCTCCAAGGAATCCAGGTGACCAGACCTGAGCACAGTAATCCAAATGTGGAAGTATCAATGCTTTATAAAGGGGGATAATAACCTCTTTATCTCTGGATGTCAGTGTGTTCCTCAACAACCAAGTAATCCTATGTGCAATCTTGGACACCTTAGCAATGTGTCCTCTGAACTTCATCTCCTTATCTACCAATACCCCTAAGTCCCTAGCCTCCATAGGAAACATTCCACAGACCACTCACCACTTGGTCACTCACCTTTGAATCCTCTCTACCACTTCCACATCCCCCAAGAAATCCAAGAGACCAGATTTGAGCACAGTAATGAAGATGGACGTATCAAGGCCATATAAAGAGGAATAACAACTTCCTTATCTCTACTTGTTAATGTGTTCTTCAATAACCAAATAATCTTATGGGTTACCTTAGCAACCTTAGCAATATGTCATCTAAACTCTAACTCTCTGTCTACCACCATCCTAAATCTCTATCTTCATCTATTTCCTGCAGTACAGTGCAATCAATGTGATACACGGCTTGTAATCTGTTTATCCCAAAATGCATAACTTTACATTTCTCCACATTAAACATGACATTAAACTCTCCACACTGCCTTGATTAATTTTTACTCTACCTAATTTTGCATCAATAGCAAACAACTAAATATTTCCTTTCAAGTTATTTCCAATATTATTTATGTACAAATTAAACAGCAATAGTTCCAGCACTGAACCTTGTGACACACCACTAGTCACCTGTTTTCATCTTAGTTCTGTTCCTCCATATACAACTATTTGATATCTGTCCAGCAGACACTCTCTTATCCATTTGATCAGTGTCATCCCCATCCCCATTTGTTCTAATTTGCATGACATAGTTCCATGTGGTATTATGTCAAATGCCTTTGCAAAATCCAGCAGAATCATCATTTAGTCATTTCCTTTACCCAACTCTGTTCTTACTCTCAGATTAGGTGGTAAAATTACTGGAAAAATTGGTCAAAAATAGAATTTAAGAATGGGTGGATAAAAATATGATACTGTATGAGGGGCAACATGGTTTTGTGAAGGATCAGTTATTAAATTACTAAGGCATGACTGATCCATCACAGAACCATGTTGCCTCTCATACAGTATCATATTTTTATCCATTCATTCTTAAATTCTATTTTTGACCAATTTTTCCAGTAATTTTACCACCTAACCTGAGATACTCATTGGTCTATAATTTGCTACTGCTGTTATCCAAGGGAATTATTTTGCCCTCTTTCCACACTCCCTTGGAATTCTACCAGATCCAAGACTTAAAGGCATGCCCGTGGTCTTGCACATTCTTGCAAAACACGAGCTGATATCACATTTAACCCCACAGCTGTATTTACATTATTTACATTGAGATTCTGCAATATCCCAGAAACCTCCAATTCATCCGCCTCTGTTCCCACAACAGTTTCTGTTTCAGTGTTCACTCAGTGAATCAACTATTTTATCTGCTCTTGTCACCTCTCATCCATCATCACTCATTAAGGTTAATCTTCTATAGTCATTCTTCCTCTTACTTGCCACATAACAAAAGAACTCTTTGGGATTTCCTTTGGCCTATTTGACTAGATTCTTTTCTGTAGTGTGCCCTCCCACGATGAGTCCTTGGACTCCCTGGAGGTGTCACGTAGTAATAATAGTAATAATCTGATTTTGTCTTCCTTGCCATGCTGGTCACCTTTCTCTTTATATATCCTCCACAGCATTTTCTTCCTCTACAGCTTGTGCTTAATGATATTACTAATTCATCTAACTCCTAACTGATTAACCCTACTCACACCTTTAGTATATAATTTAATATTGCTTCCTCTAGATCAGTGCTTCCCAAACTGTGGGTCACGGCCTCCTTGGGGGCCATAGGTTTTGTTCAGGGGAAAGCCATGAAATAATGAAAACAAATTTAAAATGTTTTAAGACTAAGTAGATTTTTTTTATCTTAAAAGAAACGTATTTAATTTTTATTATTTATTATTTCTTTTTTGTTATTTTTTATATTTTTATGGAAAAAAAAACCACACATTGGTGCGGGTTAACAAAATTTGCTTCCTGCGTATTTCTGTGCTTAATAAATATTAGTAAATATATGCTTATTCATATAAGTTTAATTTCAAAGCAGAAATCTAAGAATTGCAGTTTCAAATATTTCACCTGATACTGACTTTTTGTGTAGCAGTATTGAAACACATCCATCACATTAAATTGTTATTAAACTTCTTTTATGTTTTTAATTCTTTCTTTCTTTATTACTATTCATTTTATGTTTCCTGTTCTTGTACTGCAAATGTATAACAACAATATATCTATCTATATAAAAATATGAGATAATGTGCCATGTCAAATGTGTATGCGAGATGCTAAAATGTAATATTTGCATTTGATTTTTGCAATATTTGCTGTGTATGTTTTGCATTGAATACAATAAATATTATAATAATATATGTCTGTATTACAATTTTTTTTCGAGGGGGCCGTGAAATATTTTAATTTTTTTGAAACTGATGACACCAAAACATCTAGAAGTTTGGGAAGCACTGCTCTAGATGACCCTTAGCTGTCTCCCATGCACTACTAACATCCTTGGGATGCTAAGTCAATTAATATGAAGTTGTTGGCCTCTATATACAAGTAATCTAGTCATGAAGATACTTCATGCACAAAATTTATTCACACTTGAATAAAGGATTAAACAAGAATATAATTTCTTCGCATCTTTTATTTAATTTATTAGTAACTGTTTTGAGTAGACATTTTTATGAAACTGATGGAATAGAAGTAGAAAGTTTTTTCACTTCATTATAATTTAAATTAAACTTGCAAAGAAATTCTAAACTTCAATTCCCTATCCACCAACACTCCCAAATCCCTGGCCTCATCAATCTCCTGGAGCACGGTCCAATGCGATATACTGCTGCTATTCTTTTCACCCCAAAGTGCATAACCTTACACTTTGTCACATTAAATCGACATCCATTTTTCCTAGCCCATTCCTCCAAACTATCCAAATCATTCTGTAAAATTTTGACATCCTGTACACTCACAATTACTCTACCCAACTTTGCATCATCAGCAAACAAGTGAACACTTCCTCTCAAATCCTTTCCTGTATCATTGATGAACAAATGGAAAAGCAGTGGTCCAAGAACAGAGCCCTGTTCTTGGACCACTTGGACAAATATAAAATTAACAAAGTATATATTTTACAGTTAGGAAATTATTATGTACATGCATATATGCATGCTATTGATATAATATTGATTTAAAATGAAATTGCATTACAAAATGAAAACAATGCTACCTTATCACCTTTCTCCCCAGCTGATCCACGAACACCTTGGTCTCCCTAAAAGAGTAAAATTATATATATAGTAAGTACAGTGTTGCTATTAAAATATTAAATAGCCATTTAGTATATCAGCACAGAACCTACAAGGAAAGATCAAGATACTATTGTGTGTGTGTGCGCGCACACACACTTCCTCTCAAATTCCTCTCAAATTGATTCATAGTGATGAATCAAAATGTTTACAAATTTCCCATGTGTCTACAAAGCTGAAATTTTCATTATTATTTATTTATTTAGCATTTGGCTAAGAAGAATACATGCATATGCCACCACCACACACACACACAAAAAAAAAACATATGTACAAGACAACAGACTGCATAAAAGATATAAAAGAGTACAACAGCATGAAGTGACACTGTAGTCATATATACGTATAAAAATATACAAATAAGCTTAAAATTAAAATTGAACTCTATATTACAATATATATATATGGACCTCTTACCTTGAACAAAAGTCACTAAATTTCATGTTCCAGTTTATCAAGTGCATTCATATATAACTATAAAAGTTCTCCATATTAACACATGCTTCACTGAAGTATAGAGAATTCTCATCAGTTTGAAAGATATAACACTATAATTTGCAAATCACAATATGCACATATTTCAATTTATTATTTATAAAGATTACTTCAGTCTTTATAATACTTATGAAGAGAGAGAGAAATTATAAAGAAAATAGCTATAAGCATGCCCATGAGCAGTACAAGGCACAGACCAGAAGAGTAATATTATGGTAAAGAAGACTAAAACTAGTTATGTTTTGAGAAAGCTAGCTGATGAGACAAGAGAAAGCCTAATGAGCACTTTTACTATGTTGAGTAGGAGGAAGAAATGACTAATGAAAGGATTACTTTAAAAAGTGCTGATAGTATCGATGTAACAGAAGCAAATCAAACAGGAATTACAGAGTGAGCATTTTTCAGGGTGTACCATTTAATTGGAGATATCACAATGACAGATGTGACACTGATGTGATACATTTGCCAACATGTCATCTAATCCCATTGTTGTGTTTGCATTGAAGTTCTGCTATGTTTTAAGCATGTGCATTACAAGAATGTACAAGGGAATTATCAGCTCCTCTAATCAAGCTGTTTAATTTAAGCCTCAGCAGTGGGAAGGTACCAATGGAGTGGAAAGAGGACAAAATAGTCCCACTGCATAAAGGTTGCTATAGAACAGAAGTAGAAAATTATAAGCCAATCAGCATCTCAGGAGTGGTGGGTAAGCCACTGGAGAAATTGGTGAAAGAATTCGTGATTGGGTGGATAGTAATATGATGCTGTATAAAGGACAATATGGTTTTGTGAAGAATAGGTCTTGCCTATGTAATTTATATACTTTTTATAATTAAGTGACAATGGAGTTAGATAAGGGAAATGGCTACTAAGTGATACTGCTAGACTTTGTAAAGGCATTCACACATAGAATGCTATTACATAAAGTGGACAAATGGAGATGGATATGAATCCAGCCTGGTTGGCCGAGTGGTTAGCGTATTTGCTCTCCAGCCAAAAGGCTGCAGGGAAATAAGGGAAATGGCTACTAAGTGATACTGCTAGACTTTGTAAAGGCATTCACACATAGAATGCTATTACATAAAGTGAACAAATAGAGATGGATATGAATCCAGCCTGGTTGGCCGAGTGGTTAGCGTATTTGCTCTCCAGCCAAAAGGCTGCAGGTTTGAATCCTGCCATGGGCATGGATGTTTGTGATTGTCTGTGATAATACTAGTGATGGTGGTGGGTAGTAGATGGCATTGGTGTAGACGATGATGGTAGTTGCGGTTCGTTGTAGTTGGTGAATTGAGTAGTGGGGACAGAGTTGTAGAGTAATTACCTTCCCTCAATGAGTCCTTTGGACTCCCTGAAGGTGTCACGCAATAATAATATGAATCTGGTGATTTGTATTAGTGTGAGACTGATAGACAGATATCAAAGAGTGGTTTATGGAGTAACACAGGACTCAGTACTTGGTCCTCTGTTTTAATTTATACATCAATGAATATAGGAAATGAAACATTCAGTTGTTTGCCAATGATGCTTAACTGGAAAGTCTGTACCTCACTTTCGTTGATAAATGAAGGCAATGCAGATATCCTGCAGAAAGACTTAAACAGACTAGTGACATGGGCAAAGGTAAATGGCTGCCAGTTTAATGTGGCCAAGTGTAAGGTGATGGAATTTGTGAAGAAGAGATACAAGCTGTGTACTATATTGATAGAAGTGAACTACAGGAAACTGATGAGGACAGTGACTTGAGAGTGATTGTGGAAAGAGAATTGAAATTTAGAGGGTATATTTAAAAGGTAGCAAAAACAGCCCATCAGATTACATAGTTATTGAAGAATGCACTAACAGCAGGGATAGAGAAGTTATTGATTCCCATATAAGACTAATAAGGCCACATCTGGACTACTATGTGCATATCTGGTGACACAGATTCTATGGGGACAAAGAAGTAGTGAAGAGGATCAAGAGGTGAGTGACAAAGATTGTTGCAGGTCTATGGCATGTTCTTTATGAGAAGAGACTAGCAGTCTGTTTGCTTCAAAAAACTAGCTTAAAGGTGAAAAAGAGGAGTAATGATAGAAGCATACAAGTTGTTAAAGGAAATTTATTGGATTGAAACCACTTTCTTCAGCACATGACGGGCAGGGAGAGAAAACAAGGTGTCATTCATGGAATATATGTATGAGCATGGTTAGCAAGGATGTTGGGAGTAGATTTCTGCATAGAGGATAATGAGTGGGTGGAATGGGTTGCCAGTGGCAGTTGAGAGTGCTTCGTGAATGAATGAGTTTAAGGAAAGCATGAGGGGTATTGTGTGAATAATGGCTAGTGTGTGAATAAGAGATCCTCCATGATGAGACGTCTGACTCCATGGAGATACCTGCATAATAATAATAATAAACTTTACAATGTTCATTACAGAGTTTATGACATCAGCAGAGACAGATATGGTTGCCTATAAATTCTTTTAATGATGGGTCAAAGCTGAGTTTCTGAAAGCTACAAACAACTGAATGACAGCCAATTTATAAAAGCGCACACATATACTAAAAAAAAAGTTCCTTCAAATTAAATCTTTTGCCAAAATCTAGAAAATGATACATAACTCAGAAATATTTAATATGTGTAACAATATAATTTCCAAATTACAGAATTTTTAATTTCATGCATGTTAAAACTTCAATAATGACCACATTACAATTAACTAAAATGTTACATATATCTGTATATGTATGTAGGTTATATAATATTATTATTATCATACATGTATCTCCACAGAGTCAGAAGACTCATCATGGGAGATCCATTATTCACACAATAACTATCATACCCCTCCTTAAACTCATTCACTAACAAAGAACTCTCAGTCACTTCTAACAACCCATTCCACCACTCCCCACTGTCCAAGTATAATGTCTAGTCTTAATATTAAGACTAGACATTAAGACTACACAATTTCCACCATGACCAACTGTTCTCTCCCTTTCTGCCATGTACTGAAAAAAGTCTTCGTTTCAATCCTATAAAACCCCTTTAGCAACTTTTCCATCTATTCCATGAACATGTAATAATCTTTGGATCACCTCTGGATCCTCTACACCACTTTTTCATTCCTGGGAATCTATAAACTTCAATCCCCAAGTCCCCCATCCTCATCATTTTCCTGAAGTCCAGTTCCATCAATACAGTGCACAGCTTGTGGTCTCTTTCAATGGGTAACCCCTTGTTTACGCTTTGACATTTGGCATTTACACTTTGTCACACTTAACTGGCAGCAATTTACCTTTACCCATACTACCAGTCTATTTAACGCTTTCATGCCGAGGTAATCAGAACTTTCTCGACACCACTATAACCATCTGGCAGAAAGAAAACACCATTTCCTCACGTAATTTCATGCTTGCGTATCAATAAATGTGTCACATATCATGATGGACCTTCTATTGTATACAAATCTATGTAGAGGGGAAAACTAATGTGTTTCTTATAGGATACAGTAGAAAAAAATAATTAGGGAGAATGTTATGTGGGAGCTATGACGGTGAGTGAGTTCAAGGCAAGGTATGATAGATAGTGTGAGAATGTTGTATAGCTGTGTGGACATGATGTTTAGGGCCTCCCTCGATGAGTCTAAGGACTCCCTGGAGTCGCCTGTAATAATAATAATAATAATGTTATTGTTATATTTGTAATTACGAAGGCATGTAAATATGTGAACCATCATTGATAAGCCATATGTGAATGGAAATACTTTCATTATTGGCAAATGAATTATAAATAATTTACATTTATATTACTAAAATATGTGGGTTATAACTTGCTGGGTAGAGCAAATAATGTGTGATCTTATAAACTCTAGACATGCATATGTGCATTTATTATGGCATAATAATAATAATAATAATAATAATAATAATAATAAAACTTATGAAGAGAGTGTTGATGGAGCAGAAAATCATCTCATAAAATTTGTTGTGCTTGTTAATGTATTACTCGTGGAAAGGCTTAGACGTTGGTTATGCATTTTTTACTAAATAATTTAAGCACATGTTTTACTAAATAATTAAGAACTTGTGTTCTGACCAAAGCTAAACCACCAAAAGCCAAACATGCCCAGTAAGGAAATTAAATCTCTACTAGAATTAAAGAAAAACAAGAAAATAATAATCACCAAAGCCGATAAAGGGAATGCCACAGCATTGCTTAACCAAAAGGATTACACAGGTAAGCTGAAAGCTCTATTGTTAAATCACGCTACTTACCTCCCTATCGAGTACAATCCCACCAACTCACAAATTAGAAAACTCCACAGGCTCCTTAAGAAGGTCACTTCTTGGCCTGTGGAAATCACTAACAAATTAAAACCATTTAACTCCATACCCCCCCCCCCCTGTATTTATGGAGTCCCAAAAATACATAAGGAAAATATGCCATTCATCCCATAGTGGATGGCATTGATTCCCCCACATACAAACTAGCTAAACATTTGGCCAAAGCTCTCTCACACTATACTGGCAACATACCTTCACACATAAAAAACTCAGCCCACTTCAAAGCCAGCATAGAAAACCTTACACTCAAACACACTGACATAATGGTCAGTTTTGATGTCTCCTCCTTATTCACAAATGTCCCACTAAAAGAATCTTTAGAGCTAATCCAAGCCAAATTTCCTCCCGATATCACAGCCCTATTTCAGTTCACTATGAACTCAGGCTATTTTGTTTGGCAAAAAAAAATTCTACAAACAAATAGAGGGGACAGCCATGGGTTCTCCACTCTCCCCACCCTAGGCCAACTTTTATATGGAGACTTTGAAGAGAAAGCCTTAAACTCTGTCCCACAAAAACCAACCATTTGGCTTCGTTATGTTCATGATGTGTTCACTATTTGCCACATGGCTCCGATGCACTCCTCTCCTTCCTAACACATTTAAACAACCAACACCCAAGAATCAAATTCACTCTGGAAGAAGAAAAAAACAACTGCCTTCCTTTCTTAGACACACTAGTCACCTGCCAGCCTGATGGAACCTTGGTTTTCTCAGTCTATAGAAAACCCACCCATACATGCAGATACATTCACCAACAATCCCACCAATATCCAATCCCACCAATATACATTCACCAACAATATCACACAATTCAGCTGTGTGATAGTGATGGAAGAACAAGAGGTCATTATTATTATTATTATTATTATTATTATTATTAAACAAGACCTCATGGAGTCAAAGACTCATCTAGGAGGTCCTTTTATCTCACACACATCTCATCATACCGGGTCTTAAACACATTCAAACTCCTTGCAGACACCACACTCTCAGGCAAGGCATTCCAATCATTCACAACTCTGCACGAAAAAAACCTGCCTCTCACTCCCCTACTCACACCCTCTTTATATAGTTTCCAGGGATGACCTCTGGTTCTCCCCTGATCTCCCACTATTCGCTGTAGAACTTCTCCACCATTGATCCTATAACAACCCCTTACCAACTTGTAGGTCTCTATCATATCTCCCCTCTTCCTTCTCTCCACTAGACTCTGCAAATTACATCTTTTCAATCTTTCCTCATACTCGACATTCCAGAGGTCAGAAACTACCTTAGTCAGTCGCCTTTGGACCCTTTCCAACATCTCTTCATCCTTCTGAAAACCAGGTGACCAAATCTGGGCACAATAGTCCATGTGTGGCCTAATCAAAGCCTTATACAATGGAACAAGAATCTCCCTACTTCTACACGTCAGTGTCCTCCTCATCATTCCCAGAAGTCTTTGTGTTGTCTTCACAATTTTGGCGATGTGTCCCCTAAATTTTAGATCCTTATCCACTATCACTCCCAGATCTCTTATTTCGTCTACTTTCGCTCCTCTTGTAAACATCGATTTTATAAATACCGTTCGGAGAAGTGCAGACAATTCCGCCCGTACTTATGTGATTAACAAGGGTGTCAGAACAAGGTTTTTTGCCTGGAGGGTGGTGAATGAGTGGAATTCATTGCCTGACTTAGTTGTGAGCTCTTTGTCTGTAAATGAATTCAAGAAGAGATATGACAGATATTGTTTTGCTAGTTTGGCTCTCCCGCGATGAGTCTACTGACTCCATGGAGATACCCATAATAATAATAATAATAATAATTTATACAGACAAATATATATGAAGAATATATAGGAGGGAAAATTCGGACATACCTTGTAGGATGTTGCTGGCTGTCCTCTTATTCAGCGGCATCCCAGTGTGTGGCGATATACATTCATCTACTGTTAAAGGAAGGAAGTATGACTGAAAGTAAGGGGGTGGTGGAAAAAGTGGGGTTAGAGAGATGCCTTGCCTCACCAATAATTGGAGAATTATTGGTGAGGCAAGGGATATGTGAATGTTTTGAAAAACCAGGTTTTTTTATTATTAAAGGTGGGCAGAGAATTCTTTGGTAGGGGGATGAAAATAGAAAATTTTTTGGGAAAGGGGAAGTATATGATGGGATAAGACCAGGAATGGGAGTAACGGGGTATGAGCCATTTTGACAGTGCATCATCTTCGGAGCTTGTGGGGGAAGTGGTGAAGACAGCCAGCAACATCCTACAAGGTATGTCCGAATTTTTCCTCCTATATATTCTTCATATATCTGTCTATATAAAACATCAGTAATGCCCTAAAATTTGAGTAAAAAGCCAATGACATTATAAAAGGGACACTCCTAAATAAAAATAGGCTAAATAGCCATAAAAATAATGTTTACTCAAAGGAGTAACATGGGAATTTTCTCAGAAATAATATCTATTTATTTCTATTTTTTTATTTTATTTGCGAAGATCAGAATATCTTTTTCATAGTAACATATATGTATAAATAATTTCCAATCATTGTTTGAATTATCAGCACTTTCACAAATCCTAAGTTCATTACATTAATTTTTTTTTCTTTTTTGTCAGTGGCTCTCTATCTTACCAATAATAGATATCTTGCATATTCTAGTATTCTGTAGGAGATCAACAGATGTAATCTACTTCTTATAATACATGCACTGCTTGGAAAGACGTCAACAGATACCATAGGATGAGGAGCAAACAGACATGGCACCCACCTTAATAAGATATAGGACCTCTTTTTCCTGCAATGATTTAGCAATCCTACAGGACATTCTTTCCACAAGCACACAATAGTGATCAATCGGAATTTTGGACCATTCTTCCTGTAGACATGTAATAAGGTCCTGGATTGTTGTGGGGCAGATGTCCCTTTACCTCATCTGACATTCAGAGGAGCAATGCCCATAAAAATACCTATAGAACTGCATGCATAGCAAACTGAGCACCTATGTTAAAGTGATGACGGGAGTCTGTGAGAGAGGGGTCATCGATTAAGTGTATTGTCCTCTTCTAAATAGCATCAAGAATTCTTAGAGAAGTCTTGGATGCTCCATCCCAAATGTGGGAAACGTTGGACTGATCTGAGTGTTAGGAGTAGAAAGAAAAAAAGTAATGCTTAGAATGGAAAAGAACACCAAGCTTTTTAGAGGCTAAGGAGGCTATGTGAGTAATATGTTTGTGTCAGGAAACACTGGATCTGACAGTCAACCTAAGAAGAGAAAGCTGATCTTGAAAGGAAACTGGAACATCATCAGAAATGAGACGGAATGTGGAAGAATTTTTCTTGTGGGTAATAAGCCTGGCTTGAGTTTTTTTGGCATTAAAATTTACTAAGTTGTCTTCACTCCATTTCAGGATGTTGAAGAGGGCAGTGTTCAAATCACAGTTATGGAAGATCTTGAGTTGTCTAAAATGTTGCACTGCAGGGTTTATCAAATGATAAAGAGGAATGAAGAGTACTGTCAACTGTCATTGGTGAAGCTGTGAACAGGATTTGAAGTCAGAGGTCATTGATGTAAAGGAGTTTGATAGTTTGAGTGAGGGTGAGAGCACAGAACCTTAAAGCACTCCAGGATTGATGGAGAAATCTAATAAGAGGAAGCCATCCACCATGACACACAATGAATGACCAGTGAGAAAGTTGGCAATCCAATCACAGAGCGTAGAAGGGAAGCCATTAGATGGAAGTTTGTTCATGAGCCCTTGATGCCAGACAAGATCAAATGCCTTAGAATCATCGAGAGCGATAATATTAGTTTCTTCAAATCTTTCCATGACCCGAGTCCAAAGGTAGGTGAGATTAGCTAGGAGGTTGGCTGTAGAACAAGAATCTATATTGATGATTGCTAATTAACTGATGAGTCTCCAGGTAATGAAGAAGCTGGTAGTTGATAACCTTCCCCATCACTTTTAAAAGTACTGAGGTGAGAGCAATGGGATGATGATTAAATGACTGACTTTTGTCTCTCTTTTTGGGTACAGGTTGGATGTGGGTTGTTGCCATGCTGTTGAGTAGATGCCAGTAGAATATGAAAGTTTATATAGTCAATACAGAATGGGTGTCATTTATGGAACACGAGTCTTGAGCAAAAATGGAGGAAGATCATGTGGACCAGGAGCCTTATTAGTATGAAAATTAACGAGGGTTTTTCCGAAGTCCTTTTGGTGAAAGTTCACAGGAGCCATGTAGTGGACAGTTTGTGGAAGTATGAGAGGTGATTTGCCTTAGTTGTCCAGGCTACAGTTGGAGGAAAAAAATGATGCCAAGTGGTCTTCTATTTCCTTGGGTGAGGTTACCATAGTGCCATCAGGATGCAAAAGAGGTGGCAACATGGAAGAGCAGAGTTTATGCCCCACAGCCTTAGCAAGGGACCAGAAGACATAATTGTCAGTTGAGCAGGAGGCACGTTTATTACATTTCATTATTATGAAGTCTGCTTGAGAATAATTTATAACTTTTTTTTTTACACATGTTTCTAGCTGTTGTGTAAGCTGAATGAAAAGCTGGCATTTTTAATTTAAGCCATTGAATATAAGCTGCATGGATGGCAGAGGCATATTTTTTTGAGAACCAGGACATGGATACAAGTTGTGGGTTTACAGCGGAGTGGGGAATGAAGGCTCACATTCCAGTGAGGACTATTTCGGTTACCAATTCAGGGCAGGAGTTTAGATCATGAGAGCGAAAGCAGTAATCTGCCAGTGAAAAGCGGCATAAAAATTCTGGAGGTCATCCCAGTTGCCACAATTATAGTGCCATATGGCGGAGATCAGCTGGGTGAAAAACAAACTGTAGAGAAGGAGAGATGAATAAGACTGTGATCAGAGTTGCCAAGGAGAGAGAGCAAATGTCAAATGGTATATTTGGAGTGAGAATTGGTAAAGAAAAGGTTAAGAACATTAGTAGAATGATGAGGACTGTTTGATATGCTGGTTAGTAGATTGACTATTGATGACAGAAACTAATATGAGAATAAAGGAAGATGAAACAGAGGTGCTCAGCATATTGAAAAATCATCATCATCAGACTATGTGAGCAGACAAATGACTGGAGATTAATGTTGCAAAGTGCAAGGTCTTGAAATTTGGTAGGCAAGGCTGGGATGCGGACTATACAATTAATGAAGAAATTCTAAAGGAGGTGGAGGAGATGAGAGCTCTGGGAGTGATAATGGACGATAGTGGACAAAGACTTGAAGTTTAGGGGTCACATTGCAACAAGAATTCCAACAGATTATGACAACAATGAGGAGGACATCGACATGCAGAGGCAAAGAGATTGTGATTCCCCTATATTTTAATCAGGCTTTAATCAGGCCACATATGGACTACTGTGCACAGATTTGGTCACCTGGTTTTCAGGGAGATGAGGATGTATTCGAGACGGTACAGAGAAGTTTTACTAAGTTAGTGTCAGGTCTATGGAATGTCAGATACAAAGAGAGATTGATGGAATGCAATTTACAGTCTTGTGAATAGAAGAAGAAGAGGGGACTTTTTTTTACGTTGTTACCACCCAAGAAAGGTTTGTACTGTGGGTGGCTGAGGATTTTTTATTTTCCATTTTTATCAATTTTATATATTTGATTGATTGAGACATAAATGGTGAGGAGTTGTTACCAGATTAATGTAGAGAAGATATTTCATGGAGTAGAGGGAAGCAAGAGTAGACCTAGAGGTCATCCATGGAAGCTGTATAAGGAGAGTGCAGGCAAGGGAAAGGGAATGAGAAGCTGGTTCTTTTCATGGAGAGTGATTGTTGAATGGAATGCATTGTCTGAAAGTGTAGTGACTGCAGAAACTGTGAATGGTTTGAAGGCATGGTTCTATGATCTTTTGCATGAGAGAGAGTATAGACCTCCTATGATGAGTTCTTTAACTCCACAGAGGTTCAAGAATAACACTCCCCGCTTAATTTATCCTTCTGACCTTGGATATGCTGTCTGATACCGCTTCTCTCAAACAATCTCTGATCACTTTCCATTGAATACTGACATTCTCTCCCTGTAGTAGCTTCTTATTCCATGCCACTGCTCCTCTAAGAGGCTTCTGAGTCCATCACAATTACTAGTTTTCAAGTTCAACATAAAATACTTGACAGAGAATTCCAAATGTTGAGCAGCTTCCCAGAACAAGACTGCATGGGCACTCTCTATGAATGGAGGTAGAGTGTCTATCTTGTTTACGGATATATCTTCTGAAGCTATTACCAGAACAAGCTCCCAAACACCTGGTTGCCTCTATAGCATGTTGTTTGAGGTAATTATCCCTTAGGTGTATAAGTTCCACTTTCATCTTGCTATGCTTCCTTTTGTCCTGTTGTCCTCTGTCATGTACTAGACAGACACAAATGAGCCATCTCTCCCAGACCTAAAGTCCTCTGATTCCTAATTGTGTTCGTTGTAGTTCCTCAGCTATCATCAGCAATAACCCAACTCCTGTCCCATTCCCCTCTATCTCCCTGAAAATACATTACTGTGTAATTATATCATTTTCTGTCAACCAGGTCTCACTGATGCCTATAATTTTGGTAAAGTTGAGCTGACGAATGCCAAAGCCTCCTCTCCCTTATTTCTGATATTTCTCGCAGAAATAAGGGAGAGGAGGCATGACAACCAAAGGTTGGTAACTTAATTGTGTATATGAGTAATCATAAATGGACTAATGATCAATTACCAAATTAATTCAGTAAACAAACCAATTTAGGTTTTCAATAAAGTATAGTGGCAGTGTTACGCTAAACAATGAAATTAATCTACACTTTAAATTTGGTAAACTGAATGATTTCATAGAATATTACTTGTATCCAGTGTGGAAATATGATTATGAAAAGTGTATATCATATTGATATCTTCCACACATAAAACAAAAAAAATTATCTATATTCTTCAATGTTATAATTCAAGGGCTGCCTAGATATATACATATCTAGGCAGCCTGGTGCCATCCATAAACAAGGGTTAAGAGGGAGAAGAGGGAGAGCAAATATTTTTTTTTCCCCGAGAAGATCGATGTTGTTATTGGGGAAGACTTCACAAAGAAAGCCATTCCTGATAATACAGATGGATGAAATGAAGGATGAGGGGAGAAGCATGTTTGGTAGATATGAAGTTTGACCATTAAAGAATATTAAGCAACTGCTACTTCTCATGTTTAACAGGCTTAGGTGAGAAGGATAACCCTTCTCACTGAATCAGTGAGAAGAGTTATCCTTCTCTGCACAGCATCAAGAATTTTTATTGAAGTCCTTGATGCACCAGCAAAATATGGAATTATATTCTCAAGTTAGACAGGCATAAGAATTGTAGAGGGTTAGTAGCCAGCTGAGCAAAAATTAGCACCTTGAATGAGAAAAGGATACCAAGTAGTTTAGATGCTTATAAAGCAATTGATGTGATGTGTTTATTATTATTATGATGTTGATTCACAGACAATGATGTCTACATAAGGCAAATATGAAAGAGGAAAACAATTACTTGGAAGCAGAGCAGTGCAAGGTTGAGATTGCTAGGAAGATACATCCAGTTGGATGCTGCTATAGGCCAGGGAGGGAGGGAGGTAATTAAGAAATGTACAAGCAATTAGAGCCAGTAACAGAAAAGGTTAGACATAAACACTAGTCTCAGAGGAGGGATTTAATTGTCTAGTGATTTTTGTGTTATCAATGGTAAGATAAAGAGGAGAAATGAAAACACAGTTTTCATTTCTCCTCTTTATAGAAAACAAGGATCTTAGTAAACTTTGATCTACCAGATGTTTACCAAGTCCCTTGTAGTTGTAAACTATCCTAAAATCGCCGATCAGAATTGTTGAACATAAGGATTATATCCATTTCTGGCTACTGGTGTAAGACACTACCTTAACCTCAACAAATATGGTTCCCAACTTTGTGAAGCTCTCATCCTCTGCACTTTAGCCCAACAGCCAATGATGCCCAATTCAACCCACTGGGGGGGGGCACTATTTAGGATTTCAGGTTTACTCTCAGTTGACATACTTCATCTTCATTACTTAGTGTAGTCCCTGAATGCACATATCTTATTATATTTTTTTCCTTAGTGATGACAATTTAACTTGCCATAATATTAATTAAATTTATTTGTTAATGTATTAGTCTATGTTGTAATATTCTTAAAAAATACAGTAATGAATTGTCAACATATAACTTGACCACCCAAATATAAGGTGCATACAACCATCTGTTTTCTGTTTACCAATTAAAAATGGTTGCCGCATGCTAGAAATTAATATTAATAAATAATATTAAAACTATTTTGGGTGTTTATGTAAAATGAGAATCTCCCAAACTTTTGATAGAGAGACAATTACCATGGTTCAGGTTTAAACACTTTTTTAAAAGAAAGCTGTGAATCCTTTTTACCTTAATCATAACAATTGTCTCTCTATGATAAATTTAGTTTAATCCTTTATCCCAGTGAGAGCAAACAAAGTTTGCACCTGAAAATATCTTCAGGACTGAATATAGTGTTCAGTCCTGAAGATATTTTCAGGCGCAAACTTTGTTTGCTCTCACTGGGATAAAGGATTAAACTAAATTTATCATAGTCTAACCTAGTGAAAAATAAATTTTCAATTGTCTCTCTCATTCTCAAAAGTTTAGGAGATTCTCATTTTATGCAAACATCTCATTCTCTTATTTCTGATACTTATGTCATTTGTAAGCAAATGTAATATCTCATTTCCAGGTCTATAACAAGTTCTACTAACACTGCTTTTCAGACATGACTCCTCCACTTATCTCCTTATTCATTCCTCCCTAGCACTACATAGGCAACGTGGATACTAGATCCAACGTTATTTCAAACCCAAATGTTTGTTTGTAGAAACTATGACAGTTTTGTAAGTTGACCTGACAGCTTAAGAGAATACAATTCTTGGCATCCCAGAGTTGCCTTAGCTTGAACTACTTAAAAGACACAAATGCTGTCCAAGCATCAATATATTCACTTTTTATTAGAGTATTTAATAAAGGTTTCACTGGCCTGACAGCTGTTTTGAAGTGATTGGTTCTCGCCAGAGACCAGGCACTGAATAAGTAAAGTACCTCTCTAAAAGCAAGCTATAAATTAGAAGCCATTCATATTGGAGGTTTAATGGAATATTATCAGCATTGAGAAAGGATTAAAACTAATTTTAATCATTCCAATATATCATCTCAGTCACAGAGACATCTTCAGGGATTGCAAATAACATTTTGTAGCAACACACAGAAAAACAACACAATAAGTAAAACAAGTGACTGAAACTAAAGTCCTAACTAGGTGGTGCACCCTCTATGGGCATTTGCAGGTGGCCTAGGATGTAAAGAGGGATCTCTGATAATTAATGTTTCCCAAATTTTGGGAACTTTTATGCAACCGTATTTGTTTAAATTAGATTGATTCCTGAGTGCAGATGCAGATTCAAAAAACAGTCTTTCTTTTTTGAATTTTTTCAGGAGATCCTGTGGGTTGTATCCAAAACATGGTCTGCAAGGCCAGATTGACCATAATCATGATTGCAGATGTATGACTTGTGGTCCTCTAACTAGATGGTTGCTGATCTGCCTGTCCATCTGAAGTGAGCCAGCTTACAGGAACAAGGTACTCTGAGCCTCTGCTACTAATGGCTCACAAAAAGGTAAGCTAGTTTGAACATGGTTAGTAGTGGGAAGGGGACCAATCGTTCGATGCTGTTGGCACACTCTCCCTCGATGAGTCTTTGGACTCCCTGGAGGTGTCACATAATAATAATAATAATATACTCCAGGCACCGAGAGATGAGGGAACTGATCTTTGGTGGAACGGATAAGGGTAGCAAGTTTTACTGTGGAGCTTAAACGCTGTATGGAGGCTGTACTTTTTTAATGACCTGGCTACTTTTTCTGATGTGCCACGGATGTAAGGATGTAAGGTATGGTGATAACATTTCTGAAGTCCTTCTGAAGAGATGCTTGGGGAATGTGGAAGGAATTGATTTTTTTTTTAATTCTGTAATCACTGTAGCCATTGGAATGGAAGGTGTTGTATATGTTTTTGAGTTCAGTTGAAAGGGCGGTTTCACTGGAACAAAGATTTTAGGCTCTATTGGTTAGAGTTTTAATAATGCCATATGGTTGAGAGGGGTGGTGGTGGTGGTGGTGGTGGGAGAGTTTGTGAATGTATCGGCCTGTATGAATGGGTTTTCTATATACAGAGAAAGAAAAGTTACCATTAGGAAGGCACGTTACTAAGGTATCTAGGAAGGGTTAACTACTGTTATTTTCCTTTTCCATTGTAAACTGGATTCTTGGATGTAGGCTATAGAGATGACTGAGGAAGGAGTCTAATGTGTCTGGGCTATGAAGCCAAATAGAGAATACATCATCTACGTATCTTAGCCAGATAGAAGGTTTAAGTGGGGGAAAAGTCTATGGCTTGTTTTTCAAAATTTTCCATGTAAAAATTGGCAAGAGGGGGGTGAGAGTGGGGGGGGAACATGGCAGTTCACTCTATCTGCTTGTAGATTTTGTTCTTCCAAGAAAAATAACCTGAATTGATGGCAAAGGAAAAGAGCTCTAAGTTATCAGAAGGAAAAACGTTTTTTAAGAGTGTTAAGGTGTCATTTAGGGGATATTGGTAAACAATGAGGTGATGTCAAAGCTGACCAATATCTCTGTATTATTTAAAGTAAGATTTTCAATTAAGTTTTTAAAGTGGGTAGAGTTTTTTACATAAGATGTGGTAAGACCAGTGAGGGGGGAGGGAGTGTCAGAGAGTTAGCTAGACAATTTGAAGCAAGGTGCATTAGTAGCATCTACTATAGGTCTTAGGGGAGAATTAGGTTTGTTGATGTGGATTTTAGGTAAACAGTATATCCAGGGGAGATGAGAACTGAAAGGTTTGAGTCTTTTTGTAATGTCAGGAGGCCAGGAGGACACTTTTTAAATAAGTTTATTTAAATTTTTAAATTGAGTTTTTGTGGGATCATGTTCAAGTGGTATGTAGGTAGCATGCTCCTGGAGAATAATATCCATTTTCTGATTATATTCTGAGACATTAAGGATGACTGTGGCATTACCCTTATCAGCTCAGGTGACGACAATAGCTTTTTTTTCCGTAATTTTTCAAGTATATAGAGTATACAGAGTACCTTGTTCCTGTAAGCTGGCTTACTTCGGACAGACAGGCAGATCAGCAACCATCCAGTTAGAAGAACACAAGTCATACATCTGCAATCACAATTGTGGTCAATCTGGCCTTGCAGACCATGTTTTGGATACAACCCACAGGATCTCCTGGAAAAAAAAAACCACCATGCTCCACCATAGTAAATTCAAAAAAGAAAGACTGCTTTTCTGAATCTGCATCTGCACTCAGGAATCAACCTAATTTAAACAAATACAGCTGCATAAAACTTCCTAAAATTTGGGAAACATTAATCACCAGAGATTCCTCTTTACATCCACGGTGCCTGCAAACACCCATACAGACAGGACTTTAGTTTCACTCACTTGTTTTACTTATCATTGTATTGTTTTTTTGTGTGTTGTTAGAAAAAGTTATTTGTAATCCTTGAAGATGTCTCTGTGACTGAGACAAAATATTGGAAGCATTAAAATTAGTTTTAATCCTTTCTTAGTGCTAATAATATTGCATTAAACCTATAACATGAATTCTTCACAGCACTTAAAGCCTCAACACACAGATAAATTACAAACCATTAGGAAAAAGAAAACCAGGCCATCCTCTTAAGAGATTCACTTCTAAAGCTGGAAGCCACTCTAGGCCTAAATTCTTGACAAGCATGATGATGATGACCTCTCTAAAAATTAGGCAATCACCCCCCCCACACACACACACCCAGACCACTCCCAATGAGTGACCGAAGGATCGTCCAACTTGGCAATGGTTCCATTTAGTGACAGGCTTTCCCTACCATTGAGCAGAACCTCTCATATTCCAGGGAAAAAGCATCCACCAACACGGCCCCGATAGAGGCTACGCCAGAAAACGCCTACCCTGGGAGACTCAAATGCTCTCTCAAGGCAAAACCTCTGAAATCTTAAGCCCTCCTCAGTGGGAGCCAGACCTGAAGAAACCTTAAGAGAGCAAAAACTCTCATTCAGTACTAAGGAAATCAAAATGTCAGCATTTTGATTTCCTTAGTACTTTTATGTATTTTTTGTAAGTGAATTCTCAGTCAGTGTGTAAAAGTTCTGTAGAACCTATGAAAATTTCGTAAGTTGACCTGACAACTTATGAGAATACAATCCTCGATATCCCACCATTTTGAATTAATGTTGGATCTAGTATCCACTGTGTAATGGATACTAGATCCTATGTAATGGGTACTAGAGCCTATGTAATTTTATATCACTGAAGCCTTTCTTTAGTAATTCCTGAAGTATTTCTTAGTATTTAGTAATTCTTACTATTTCCTTAGTACTATACAAGAGGTTTTGCTCTCTTAAGGTTTCTCCCTGGTCTCTGAAGAGAACAAGCCAGTTTTAAACAGCTGTCAGGCCAGTGAAACCTTTATCAAATGCTCTAATAAAAGACAAATATATGGATGCTTGGGCAGTGTTCATGTAAGTAGTGCAAGATAAGGCAACTCAGAGATGCCAAGGATTGTATTCTCATAAGCTTTCAGGTCAACTTATGAAACTGTCATAGTTTCTACAAACATTCAGCTTTGAAATAATGTTGGATCTAGTCTCCATTTTGCCTATATAATTTTACATCACCAATATGAAGTCTTTTGGCACTTTCTTTAGTAACTCCCTATCACTAACTATCCCATAATTTTATCCAAATTCAAATGTTTCCTCTTTTGGATTCCAGAACATTTCATTGCTTTCTGGTCTGCTCATATCTTCTATATCCAGTATCCACACTTTTCATAAATGTCTCCCTATCCAACTTGCTCCTGCCGATTTTCCTCGCATTCATTCCTGTTCTTTCATTCTTTTCACTTACACTACTCACCTCTTCATTCATATGTAGTTTTCAATCTCCACTATCCTACTCTCCTTCTCTTCAACAGCACCTCTAACTTCTTTTGATCTTCAATTCATTCCAGTCATTATCATCCCTTCCAGCAAAAACAGCTTCTCCAATTGACTCACATCAAAACTATTTAAATGCAGTCCATCACTCTTATATAATCTATCCATGTTTCCCCCAAACTCATCTCACACATTCATAAATTGCATTCCTTTCTCTTCACAGCTCTTCTAACATAGTATTAATAAGTTTTGCTTGTTCAACTCATCACTATCAACTTTTATACTCCACTGTTATTTTTCACTCTCCTCAACAACATCATGACATACATTCTTGTTCCCTACTAAATAATTTCTTCTTGCTGCCAATACTAATCCTTTTGCTGACTTACTTCCCATATCCAATGTGTCAATCCCTTTGCTCTTTCTACCTCCATAAAAATAAATCTTGTGAATATTCTCATAAACACATCTCCAGTAAACAAATGTTCAAATGCCATGACTCTTCAGTCATTCATTACCTGTTTCATATGGCCATTTTTCATTCCATTTTTCTATACTCTACAATGTATATTTACAATTCTCTTCATTTTGTTTTCCATAAACCTCTTGTTTCATTTTCATCAACTCCACTTTCAAGTCTTGAATCACTTTCTCCACTGCCATCCACACTCACTATTTCCATCAGACTCTCTCTATCCTACCATCAGTTGCACTATCTTTCTCACCACCAGTCTTGCAAGCTATCTTAACTACTGCTCGCACCTCTCTTACTTACCCTGAGTCTCACATGCTATTTTACTATTAATCATGTTTTCTTTTTCACTTTCTGTCTTGCTTACTTTCATATCTGCAATTATAATCTCTTGTTCTTCCTACTACTCACATTCTTACACTCCACACTGCCTTTCAAAATCACATATTTTGCATTCTCCACTCTAATTCAAAAATAAACATCCTGTAAATTTCCACACACACATTATGTTAATCGCAAAGTATCATTCTCAAAAAATTTTCACAACTTATGTTATTCATCTTTCACACCAATGTCACTCTCATCACTATCAATAAATAAAAAATCTTATGATTTGACAAGAACTAAAATGATACTGGAAATATTTTCTGTTGAATATTTAATGCTAGAACTTGAAATACTAGTTAATTTGTCAAAGTAAGATAGTAATTTACCTTAAACATAATGATCCATTTAAGTTTATACATTAAATTCTTAATAGTGCATATAATTTTGAAAGAATAATCAAAATGAAAATAATAATTACCTTTACTCCTCTCTGTCCTGGAAATCCCATTGCACCCTGACCACCTTGAGCACCCTAAGTGATAAGTATATTATATGGTATATTACTTATTACTCTATATACCAATATAAAGTAATAAGTAATAAAGTAATAACAATATAAAGTAATAAAGTAAAATCATATAAAAAGTGCAAAACATATGTTCAATAAATTAGTCAGCATATATTTTATTATTATTATTATTATTATTAGAGCTCCATGGAGTCTAGAGACTCAGGGTGGGAGGTCCACACTAACCGTTATTTACACAAAGCTTATCAAATGTTCTTTAAATTAATTTATAAACAAATTAACAACACCGTCCATTCCTTCACTACATTCAAATCAAAATGCATAGAACTAATCATGCATTT
Source organism: Typopeltis vanoorti (assembly GCF_054136105.1). Taxonomy (NCBI): domain Eukaryota; kingdom Metazoa; phylum Arthropoda; class Arachnida; order Uropygi; family Thelyphonidae; genus Typopeltis; species Typopeltis vanoorti. The sequence continues at coordinate 3,368,536 of NC_143563.1, forward strand.
ACACAATTTCTAAAAGGATATTATATCCTTTTATTATAAACATTACATCTAATATCTAAACATTACAAGCCATATGGCTTATAATGCACTGACTCATGTGAAATGAGGTAGACTGGAGTTCTCTAGGATATTAAAATATGTTATAAATACAGCTATAAGGTTGGATGAGATATCAGTACATGTGTTGGAGAAAGCATAATAGGATTAATATTCTTAATCCTATTATGTATATATATATATATATATATATATACATAATTCACATATATATATATATATGATTAATAATCATATATATATATATATATGTGAACAATTTTTTACCTTGGGGATAATATGTTATAAATACAGCTATAAGGTTGGATGAGATATCAGTACATGTGTTGGAGAAAGCATAATAGGATTAATATTCTTCATGACATGGCTGGTCAGAGTTCACATAGATAGAGTAAAGGAAGGACAACATGGTTCTGCTACATAAAGTAGGCTGCAAGAAAGCTAGAAAATTGTAGAATAATCAATATATATATATATATATATATATATATATATATATATATGTATGTATGTATGTATGTGAAAAGTTTATTACCTTGGGGATAATATATATTAAGAATACCAAGTAATTTTATAAACTTGGTTTTTTTACTCCTTCTCCCAAGTAAGTAAAACAGTAAAGTTTGCGCCTGAACGTAGTTCAAGTCTAAAGGTAGTGCAACACCAGGGCAACTCGTTGTAAAGGTGGGTAAAGCTTTGATCATTATTCTTAGTATTTTCCATAATGTAAAACACATCTCACTAAGAGATGTATACTGTTATACATTATGGGTGTGTGGGGGGGTCACTACCCAGACCAGTTTCAACCTTTTTTGAGGTCTCCTCAGTGAGTAGCTAGACCCTGAAATACCAAGGTTTTTAGTAATACATAGCCTTATCAACTTTACCTATACGAGTTGCCTACTCTCATTCTTCTAAGAGATCAGACAAAACTGAGTACTGGCATTGAAGTTTACAAGGTTGTCCTTTCCACACTGGGATATAGCTAGGAGATCTGAGTTCAGATCCTTGGTCATGGTAGTTCTTGAAGATTCTAATACTTGAGGACTAACAGGTTTGTCAAAGGAAAATGAAATCTATGGATAGATTGGATGCCCGTGAGAGCAGGTCATTTATATACAAGAGGAAGAGAGTGGGTGAAAGAACTGAACCCTAGGGCACTCCTGTACTGGTGGGGAAATCTGAGGAGAGTAAAGCCTCCACTATGACACAAAGTGAGCGACCAGAAAGAAACTTGATGATCCAGTTGCAGATTGGGACAGGCAGACTATAGATAGCAATTTGGTGAGTAGGCCCCTGTGCCAAACCCGATCAAATGTCTTTGAAATGTCGAGGGCTACCACATGGGATTCTCCAAATTTCTCCATCACTTGAGTCCATAAGTGGGTAGAGAAAGCCAGAAAATCAGTCGATCTTCTTGCTTTCTTGGTGGTCACTGATTAGTTGTATGTTTCTAGATGGTTCAAGAGTTGGTTGTTGATGACCTTCTCCATAATTTTTTAGAGAACAGAAGTGAGAGCAATTAGACAGAAGTTCATTGGCTAACTTTTATCACCTTTCTTTGGGATGGGCTGGATGTAGATCTGTTTCCACGTTGTCGAGTAGATACCAGTTGAATAGGATAGATTGAAGAGGCAATACAGGATAAGTGTTAGTTCTGGGGCACATTTTTTAACACAATTGGTGGGATACACTCAGGGACAGATGCTGTGTTTGTGTTCAGGTTGTTAAGGATTATTTGGATTAATTTTGTCAGAAGATTATGGGAGACATGAAGGAAGCTGTTCTTTGAGAAGCAGAGGGAACTTTCCAGGTCATCAGTACAGGTATTGGAAGAGTAGAGTGATGCAAGTAAGTTGCATCACTCTAGATGGCAAGGGAACAGAAGGAGTAACTGCCATTTGGCAGGAGGCAAGTTTGCAGCATTTGGCCCTTTCAAAGTCTGACTTGGACTTGGTGATGATTCTTTTACAACTGTTGCAGGCTGCAGTATAGGCAGAGAGCGCAGGCTGGAATTTTGGTCTTGAGCCAATTGTGGTAAGCAGAGGTTTTTTCTTTTACAGCATTGGCAGTACACTTTTATGAGAATTAAGGCTTGGATGGTGGCTGAGAGTTTGGACTGGAATAGGGGATGAAAGCCTTCATTCCTCTGAGGATAATTTCTGTTATTTGGTCTGAGCAGGTGTTTGAATCAGAAGAGCTGAAGCAGTAATCAGACCATGGGAAGGAGGTATAGAAGTCACAGTGGTTCTCCTAGTTTGCATCCTTGTAGTGCCAAAGGACATGAAACTGTGAACTGGTAGGTGTAGGTTGTTCTGCAGCAGAAAAGTTTCTGAGTTTCCAGGAGGAGAACCAACAATCACAGTTTGTTAGGAAGAGGTCAAGTGTGTGTTGGCAAATTGGAGGGGGTTGTCTGGTGCAAAGATTGATGATTTAGGTCATTGCTGATGGCAAACACCTCAGCGTCCCTGCCTGCTTGATCAGTGAAACTGGAGAAAGGGAGCCAATATGAGTTGTGAACATTGAAGTCACCAAGAAAGATGACCTTACTATTGGTGTACTTAGACTACAGAAAGTTGAAGAGGTCAGAGTGATGAGTTTTGAGAACAATAGAGGGAACATATGAAAAGGGGAGGTTGATTTGGTAGACAAATTTTGAGCCAAAGCAGATCAAATAGTGGGGATTCAAGGATTTACAGTCTCTGGAATGATATGTCAGTTCTCACGAAACTACAAGTGCCACCCTTGTGGTGGAAATAGCTGTGTGAGGTGTAGTTTGGACAGTCGAGATATACAGTGGCTGTTGAGGTTGCTAGCTGGGGTTCTCAAAGGAATAGTAGTTCTGCTTTAGATAACTGCAGGTGGTGGTGCACTGTTTAGGCTCCAAATGTTGGTGAAGTGGATGTAGAAACTTTTTTTTTTTTTTTGGTAAGAATTAGTGTTGGTGGGTTGTTTGGTTGATTTCTGTTGCCTTTTATGATTTTTTTATTTGGATGTTTGATGTTTTTTTGAAATATTTTGTGTGGGAGAATTTTTGAGATCTGCAGTAAAAAACACATTTATTTCATCACAGGTTCGTTGTGTTTAGTAAAGAAGAGATAATAAGGAAGTCGAGCATGCAGTGAGAGGTGAAAGTCTCGGTCAACCCACACAGAGGAGTCAGTCTCCTGTCCATATGTAGCCTCAACAGTTCCCCCTGTAGCCACAGTATTTGGTCTCCCTCCAGTCACAAACTGGCAAAATATGTGGTTGCAGGATTTTTCAAGAGCTGATCCAGAAGCTCTTAAAGAAATTCCTTTAAAAAAAATAAAAAGAAGAATAAAGATAGCACGAAAAACTTTTATTGATATGAAAACTGTTCTAACATCCAGAGACATTAATATAGACAAAAGAAAAAGAATAATAAAATGCTATATCTGGTCAAGCCTTCTCTACAACAGTGAAACTTGGACTCTAAATAAAGAAGCAGAGAAAAAATTAGAAGCTTTCGAAATGTGGACCATCAGAAGAATGTTGAAAATACCATGGACAGAGAAAATAAAAAACAAAGATGTTTTAAAGAAAGCAAAAATGAAAAGAACATTAATGAAAATAATTAAAGAATGAAAACTTAAATATTTTGGACATCTAACTAGACAAGAAGGCATTAAGAAATTAATATTAGAAGGGAAACTGGATGGAAAAAGAGGGAGAGGTAGACACAGGAGAATATGGTTTGAAGACATTAAGGACTGGACTGGCTTGAATTCCCATAAATGTTCCAGAGCAGCAAAAGAAAGAAAAAGGTTCCATGACATGGTTGCGGAATATACATACATACATGCATCAAACCACCTCGTTAACGTTCATACTCAGAGTATGCGAACACGTGTGCATATCAACGGGTTTCTTATTGTTCTGCATGTGCTGGTAAGTACGATGCGCTGAGGCAAAGGTAGAGAGGGTAGGAGTAGGGGTCCCAAAAGTCGGCGTAGCGTTCGCTAGTTTCTCACAGGCGGTTAGGTGGTAGTTTCCATCTAAAATTTAGAAACTTCTCTCGCACCCCTGGAAATGCTCTCTCACCCAGGGGTGCACACACCCCTGGTTAAGAACCACTGTTCTGGGGGATGACACTTGAAGAAGATCTGGAAGCCTCCAGATTCATCACTACCTGGTTTGGTCCCATATATTAACCAGTGGCTGGCCTGTGGAACCATTTTACTGCTGTTCCCTTGAATGGGGAGGGTCCAGACCCACCTACATTGAGATTGGTATGTCTTTGAGGGTATCACTCTCACTACACGAGAGAAGAGTGTGTGTGGGGGGGGGGGGGGACAGAAACTGGAACCCATGCTCTAGCAACCAAACATGGCTGTAGCCACTTCAGGTCTCTAATAAGCAAGGTGATGGTATTTCACCAGGTGATGAAAGACATCTACTATCTACCATCTGGGCCATCATCAAGAAGAGGAAGGTCCTCAAGACTTTGTCTTAAGTGTGACCCTCTTCAATATTAAATGAACACAATTACTGAACAGCTCCTCCCACAGTAGGCAATATTACCTATATGTGGATGACTTCACATTTCACTGTCACTATTGCAATATGGGGATCATTGAAAGAAAACTTCAACAATCAATGGATCATGTCTCTTCACTGACTCTTTGTCATGAGTTCAGGTTATCAACAGAAAGAACTGCCTGTGTACATACACTTCTGTCAGAAAAACACTCTCCACCTCAATCCTGATTTAAAAATGGGACAAACTATTGTCCCAGTAGTACTAGAGACCAAGATTTTGGGACTCATCGCTGACAGAAAGCTAACATTCTTAACACACATTCATTATCTTTGGGAAAACTGCAAAAAAAAGCATTCAGTATCCTTCATGCTCTTTCCTCTAAAGAATGGGGGTGCTCATCAATTTTCCTTGCTCCACATTTATCATGCACTTCTATGATCAAAGCTTGATTATGGATCTCAGGTTTACAGTTCTGCAAGGAAAAGCATGCTCCAGTGGTTGGACCCCATCTGTCATTAGGACATCCGAAAAGCTACTGGCACTTTTCACACAACACCCATTCAAAGATTTTATGTTAAATCAAATCAACTCTTCCCCCATCATCAGATGAAAACATTTCCCCTCTTAATTATGCCCTAAAAATAAAGTCTCTTCCTGATCATTCTACATGGACTGCTCTCTTTTCTCTACGTTGGAGGTCCTATATCACACACGATCAAACTGATATTCATCCTTTTGGTATGCACATTAAAGAGGCTATGGAAGTTACTGGCATGAATGTTGACGACAATTTCTTTTTTCTCTGTATTGCAAGCCTAATTTCTTCATTCACCTATTTCACACCTACCTCATTTCAACTTCTGATCTTTGTAATACATTTAGACATTCCTTCTGCTAGAAACTTGGTGATCCAGATCATCAATATCCTCCCAAGCAGCATCAATCTCCTTTCCGCTCAACTCTCCATTCCATTCTACAATTGCAAGCTGTTCCTTGAGCTTCTCACAATCCTTGTAGGTGTACATATACCCAGTGGTGAGTTATGGAAATTTTAACAAAGGGCTCGCATCGTTGAGCAAAAAAAAAAAAAAAAAAGACCTAACTTAGCCCCCTTATAATACTTATATTGCGAATTTGTAGAGCTTCTGACAGATATGATAATTCCTGTAGGATATCAATCATTAACGCTAGATCTTTTAAAAATTCAAAATTGAGAAGTCGGTTTAAAAGGCCCTTATATATCGTTCAAAGCTAAATGCTTGCATAAAGCTGGGTAATTTCTCCACAAAGCAAGAGCTGTTCGTAAGCTGCAAGTGCCAATCGTGGTCCTAACACATGGCCGATCTTTAAAATTTCGATACCAAGGTCTTTTGCAATCGTATTTAATACTCGTTGATTTTTTGGTGATTGACGATAAAAATCATATAATTTATCCATAAATATTTCAAAATGATTTATTTCTTTAATGTTTTTTATCAAATCATCTAATGCTAAGTGTAAAAGATAAGAGCAATGCCAAATCACTACATTTAGAATTTTTTTTAGAAGTTTGATTGCAACACCTGATTTGTTTCCTAACATTACACTACCTCCATCAGAACAAAATATAATGAAATGATTTTTTATATAGTTATCAGAAAATGCATATAAATTTAAAGTAGCAATTATAGTAGCATGTATACATTCCACGGTGGTATTTTCTAGTTCTATAAGATTATTAAACAAGAATAACAAGGGCCTCGTAAATTTGAGAAAAATTTAACAAAGGGCTTGCGCGATCCCCTTTATATACCCTATGATCATGCAGTGGTGAGCATATACCATAGGGTATATGCAAATCCCCTGCATATACATTATCCTCACATAAGTCCTTATATGGTAGGAAACAACCTAAGAAATACTTCATGGTCATTCTCACCAGCTAGAAGGAGATTTGACACCTTATTTATAATCACATCCTCTAATGAGATGATCAAACGCAAGACCCTCAATCCTCATGTGACCCTCTGTTACATACTGCCTGAGTTAGTTGTCATTCAAAAACTCAAGAAACTCATTTTCATTACTTCTGGTTGCTATTTTCTGATCCCAATCTATATTGCCATAATTAAAATCATCCACAATGACCACCCCATTCCTATTTGCTTGGCTAATTTATTAAAACAACTATTACTATTTTCCCCTTGCATCTCTATTTTGTATAGACACAACTCTTTTTCTATCTTCACCAGCACTCCACCTCCCCTTTTACCCTTTCTATCTTCATGAAATACATCATACACTTCCATCTCTATTCCTGTCAGAATATCATCCTCATCCAACCAAGTCTCACTTATTCCAATAATTTTTGGGTGAATGAACTCAAACAATGTAACCATTTCCCTTGTCTCTGATACTTCTACCATTCGTATAAAAACATAACAGCTCATTACAGGATCAATAACAAGTTTCATTGATTCTACTCATTAGATGTGATCTCATACTTTCATCGAGCCATTTCTTCTTCTCCTTACTCATCCCAGAACCTTCTTCAAATCCAACTGTTTCTCCTGCATCTCAGGTCATCTCCTTCCTTTTTGTCTGCACATGCATGATGTTGATGTATCAACTTTTCTCATGTTGTGTTCCTCTATCCACACTGTGTCTTACCATTTCCCCTGTTTGGCTTGTGCACTTGTTCTCTCATTCTCTATGCTCATGCTACTCACTGCTTCATTCATAAGCACCATTTGATCTCTTCTTCCTTACTCTCTTGCTCTTTTACATCACTTCTTACTTGCTCAGATTCGTTCTCTACACCGATTACTATCCCTTCCAGCAGCAGCAGTCTTAACAAATGACTCACACCAAAACCATTCAAATGCAGTCCATCAATTCTTCCTTCAAATTCATTCCACACATTAACAAACTGCACTCTTTTCTTTTCATACATTTCTGCTAACATATCATTCATAATTCTTGCTCTCCATCTCATCTCATCATTGCCATAGCTGAGCAACACATACCCGACTATCTTTCCTATCACACTATTATCTTTTATCCTTCTGAAAAACCTCCTGATATCCAATCTTGCATTCTCCTTGTTCACAGGCAAGTAATTTATCTCTAATACCACTATCTCTTCTCCTGGAAAACAAACCTTGTTCATCTTGTCATTTACCACACCCCTAATAATTGAATTGCCACAGAACGCTACTCGTGGCGTTAGAGTCTTTCATTACCTTATTCATACCGAGATCATTTATTTTCATCTTCTTCACTCTTTCATACATATATCAAATTCTCTTTGTTTCACTCCACATCCACCTCATCTTCACCAAATCAACTTTCAGATCATGAATCCTTTTTTGCTATCATTCACGCTCATTATTTTATCACTAGTCACACACACACACACACACACACACATTTGTTTGCCATCAACCCTGCTTGACACTTTACTATTAATTGCACTCTGTTTTTCAACATCATTATTGTCCACTTTATAGTTAATTTCACTCTGTTTTCAATGTCATTACTGCAGCTGCCAGATCAGCACATAATTTTTCATCTCACTGTTTAACAGTCCCATATACTGAATACACACAGTTTATAGGATTGAAGTTAACTGCCCAGTGGTAATATTGCTAGCAGGAAACACTGTCCAATTAATTGCATGAGATTAAGCTGAAATTAAGCATTGGCAGTCTAGTCAATGTAGGAACAGACAAGAAGAAGTTGTTCTTTCTAGACTCCCCATTAATCAAAGTCATCTTACACATTCTTATTTAGGGCTGATGGCCTACCAATGTGTGAGAAATGCAACACCTGTCTCACCATTAGTCATATTCTGGAGGAGTACCTGTACTTCACACAAGAGATGTTTCAACCCTCTGGTCGGAAAGACCTAGGTTTGATTCCCATCCATGACGTGAGGAACAAAGGTCTCTTTCGACTAAAGATGAGTTAGCAGGTCTCATTTGGAGGTAGACGGCTTTTTTTTCACCTTGAAACTCAAGTTTTTCATCCCTCAGAACAGGCAAACCTGCCCTGTGAACACACATGCATTTACAGCCATGAATACTTACAACAATATATGGAAGAGATAGGGTCCTCACCACATGCCATTATGCCTGTAGTCAACCATGAATCACATCATGTAGCTAATCTCCTGGATAGGAGATGACATGTGAATGGGATGGGAGTTTATCTTCCTATAAATATTTATTTATTTAATTTTTTAATAACCTGTGTACTGCTGTAACCTGTGATCTGATGTAGTATGACCTTTTCAGTCCCTGCACCATAAAACAACTAATCAGTCAATTATCATAAATTCAATGATAAAAAATGTCACTACATTTTTTATCATTATAAATTAAGTCAACTATTGAAATTGCAGTTGTCTTTTTATCTTTGATGTTTAACAATCTGCTATAAGTCTATACTGGTGAAGATGAAAAACTGCCTAAAATCAAATCTTCCAATTGATACTTATTCTGTGAGTAGGATACATATCAATCTGATATGAAAGAAATGTACAAATGTGCTGCATAAATTAAAAAATAATAATAATAATTCCAGAAATATTAACATTATAATAATTAATTTAAAAATATCAACTCAAGACTTTTTTCTACTTACAACATCACCTTTAGGACCTGATGATCCTGGTTCTCCTGGTGAGCCCTGAAAAAGTAAGTATCATATATTCATTTTTTCTTTTTAGTAATAATATTTTCTATACAAGCAGACCCTCGGTTCACACCACAGTTCCATTCCTGAGAAAACGGGTGTAAACTGAATCAGTGTAAAATGAACCCAATTTTAATGAAAGGTATGAAGTTATGTTTCGTGCAGTCAAAAAATATGCACATGAAGTATGTGTAACATTATTATATTTAAAGCCTTGAAAATACATACATATGATAAAGAGCCAAAAGGCTATTTTTCCGGCAACATAAATTAAGTTAAGGGGATAATAAATCCCGTATTATTTTATTTTACAGCTGGATGCGAAATTCGGAGATCACAATCCATCCATCGAAATCCATCGCAATCCATTTGCCTAGTGTTGTACTACCCAAGTGATGACTTACATTTGAACTAGCCGATAGTTCTTTGGCTTGAAACTCTTAGATATCAATGGATTTCGATCTCCGAGTTCCGCACACGGCTATAAAATAAAATAATATGGGATTTATTATCCCCTTAACTTAATACATGCATATATATTTGTTAAAATAAAATTATTAATGAAAACAAAACAAAATTATATACAAAAAATATGAAACTTCGAAAAGATATTACATATTTCTATGTTGAAGTTCCTGGTTTCGGATCACCTGCATTTTTTTTAAAAAAAGTATCTAGTGTTAACTGCCTAGATTTTGTTTTTCTTTCTTTAAGGAGTTCAGTGTAAGGTTGAATAGATGTGATTACACTCCTTTTTACGTTCACACTCTGTTCCCAATCATGGTCCATTTTACAGAGTTCATCAATCAATGTCTCTATGCTTGTAATGATACACTGTAAATCGGCCATTTTCATATATCTCAGAGGACCTTCTTCATTTTCTTTCTCCTCTTTTGGATTTTGACTTAATTGTTTGGCTAATTCTTTTAATTCTTCATTGGAAAGCGGTTTATCATGACTCTCTAAGACTTCTGTCACATCTTCAGCTGTAATATCATACAATCCCACCTCTCGTGCAAGCTTGGTAACATCTTCAATAACATCCTCCTCTTGCTCTAATTCCTCGAAGTCGTGCATAAATACTGGAAGAAGTTTTCGGCATGCTCCTTTTAAACACTTTGCTGACACGTCGTTCCAAGCTGCCTCGATGTTGTTAATGCCCTTCAAAATATCGAATGACTGCCAGTAGTCTTTAATAGCTTTTCCTGAAGTGTCCAAGACTCTTACCATTTCCATAAATGTTATACAGAGGTAATAGGTTTCGAAGATTGATATAATCCTCTGATCCATCAGTTGCAAAAGTGATGTTGTGTTTGGGGGGGGGCTTGTAAACAACCTTGACATCCGATGGTGTTCTTACTTCAGCAAGGTTTTGAGGATGTCCAGGGGCATTATCCAAGAGAAGCAATACCTTGGCTGGCAAATCATTTTCTTTACAGAAGCAAAGCACAGTAGGACAAAAAAAATTTGTGTACCAACCTATAAAAACGTCTTGTGTAACCCAAGCTTTCTTCTTCCATTTCCAATAGACTGGCAGCATTGCTTTTAGACCCTTGAAGGCACGTGGTGTCTGTGAATGGTACACCAACATTGGTTTAAGTTTCAAAGTTCCGGAGACATTTGCACCCAACAAAAGCGTGTCTATCTTTTGCAGCTTTAAAACCTGGAGTAGAATGTTCTTCACAGGATATGAAGGTGCATAATGGCAATTTTTTCCAGTAGAGTCCAGTCTCATCAACATTAAAAATGAGATCAGGAGGATAACTTCCTTGTTCTACAAAATCTTGAAATTCTTTACGAAAAGCAGCTGCTGCCGCAACTTCTGCACTTGCTGCCTCATCACATAATTTAACTATGGTTATGGTGGGCAGTAGATGGCACTGGTGTAGATAATGCAGTTAGCTGTAGTGGGTGCCCTCCCTTGATGAGGTCTTTGGACTCCTTGGAGGTGTCACATAATAATAATAATAATAATAATAATAATATCAGCAACACTACTTATAATTCTTTTCAAGATTGTATAACAAGCAAGCAATTGAAGATCCTAAGTCAATCCACATGAAATATCATTAAGAAATGAGTTAAGCAGCAAAGGGCCTCAATGAAAATATTAGTGGCAGTGGTGGTGGGCAGTAGATGGCATTGGTGTAGATGATGTGGTTCACTGTAGTTGGTGGCTGAATGGTGGAGATGGAGAGTTGTAGAGTATGTGCCCTCCCATGATGAGTCCTTGGACTCCTTGGAGACGTCATGTAATAATAATAATAACGATAATAAAATCATTCTGCGATAATCATTCTACATTTTATTTGCATCATATCACATCACAGGTGACGTTGAAAAAATGAAGGAACCATTAGTTTATATGGGAATTGTGATGAATGAAGTGGAGGTGAATAGTCTATTACAGAACCTTAATGTGAATACATCTGTGGGATTGGATGGTATACCGGCACGGGTCTTGCATGAAGCGGCTAATGAATTATCAGTGCCCTTGACCATGTTGTTTAATCTGAGTCTCAGGTCTGGATTAGTCCCGAAGGCCTAGAAAGAGGGGAAAATAGTTCCACTGCATAAAGGAGGATCCAAGACTATGGTTGCAAATTACCGACCGATCAGCATATCAGGAGTCGTTGTCAAGGTCTTGGCGAAAGTAGTCAAGGGAAAAATACAGGAATGGATTGATGAAAATGAGATACTGTACAGAGGACAGCATGGCTTTGTGAAGGGTAGATCATGCCTCAGTAACTTGCTCAGGTTTTATAACAGGGTGACGGCTGAACTGGATAAGGGAAATGGGTTTACAGTGATACTGCTGGACCTGGCAAAGGCGTTTGACAGGATACCACATGGAATTCTAATCCGTAAATTACAACATATGGGAATGGATATAGGGTTGGTGAGATGGATAGCTGGGTGGTTGATGGAGAGATATCAAAGAGTAGCTTATTCAGGAGTAGAGTCCAAAAAACGGCCTGTGACTAGTGGTGTGCCACAGGGTTCTGTTCTTGGACCACTGCTGTTTAATCTGTTCATTAACGATATAGGGAATGGTCTAAGTGGGACAGTTCATTTGTTCGCTGATGATGCAAAGTTGGGTAGGGCGATAGTGAATGCAGAAAATGCAAAGTCTTGCAAGATGACTTAGATAGATTGGAGTTCTGGACTAAGGAGAATGGATGTCAATTTAATGTGACAAAATGTAAGGTTATGCATTTCGGAGTGAAAAGATTAGCAGCAGTATACCACATTGGTGGAACTGTACTCCAAGAGATTGATGAGGCCAGGGACTTGGGAGTATTGGTGGATAGGGAGATGAAGTTTAGGGGGCACATTGCGAAAGTAGCTAAATCAGCTCATCAACTCACTTGGTTGTTGAAAAATACCTTGACGAGCAGAGAAAAACAAGTTATTGTACCTCTGTACCGAGCCCTGATAAGACCTCATCTCGACTACTGTGCCCAGATTTGGTCACCTCGGTTCCTTCTTGATTGGGAGGAGGTTGAGAGGATCCAGAGGCGAGTGACTAAGATGATAGCAGGTCTATGGAATGCACCATATGAGAACAGGTTGAAGATTTGTGGGTTGCAGAAACTGGTTGATAGGCGAAAAAGGGGAGATATGATTGAGGCATTCAAATTGCTAAAAGGATTCTATAGGATTAATTCAGATGATATTTTTGAGATCAGGACTGGTGGTGGGAGAACTAGGGGACACCCATGGAAGCTGGGCAAGAGCGTGGTTAGCAGGGGTGTTAGAGCTGGGTTCTTTACTTTTAGAGTGGTAAATGAGTGGAATAAGCTGCCAGAGTCTGTTGTGGGTGCTATGACAGTGAGCGAGTTCAAGGCAAGGTATGATAGATACTGTGAGAATGTTGAACAGCTGTGTGAACATGATGTTTAGGGCCTCCCTCGATGAGTCTAAGGACTCCTGGAGTAGCCCGTGGTAATAATAATAATAATAATATTCAAAGAACTGTTTGCATTTATCTTTGGCCTGCTCTGCTAATTTACTATTCTAGTCAGCTATTACCTTTCTTACCATAATGGTTACTTTTCTGGCCTGAATAAAAATAATAATACTGAATTAATTTTCCATGTGATCCCCACTCAGCACAAAGAAGCAAATTTGGCTGAAATTTGGTTGAATGGACAGATCTGTTGACCTGGCTTTTCAATAAGTCTGGCCATGGGAAAGCTATCAAGGAGTGGAAGGAGAGTAAGGTAGTGCCATTGCATAAGAGTGGAAGCAGATTGAAAGTGCCAAACTATTGACCGGTTTGTATTTCATCAGTAGGTGTTAATTAAGATATTGGAGAAATTTGTGAGGGATCATTTACTGCACTGGGCAGATGAGAATAATGTTATATGTGAGATTCAGCATGAATTTATTAAACAGTGCTCTTGTTTTAGTAATATGATTGCCTTTTATAATAAAGTGACATGAGTGGTTAATGAGAGAAAAGCATTTGACAGGGTACCACGTGATAAGCTGATATTTAAGTTGCAGCACATGGGTTTAGATGTCAGGTTAGTGAACTGGATTCAGGATTTGCTGTCTGATAGGTATCAGAGAGTTGTGCATGGTGGAGCAGTATTATCAAGGAGGAAGAAGATTACAAGTGGGGGTTCCACAGGGCTCAGTACCCAGACCTGTATTGTTTAACCTTCACATGAATGACATTGTCAATGGATTGTAGAGGGATATTCAGTCGTTTGCAGATGATGTAAAACTCTGATAAATTATTAGTAATAGTGCAAATGTGGCAGCCATTCAAGAGGATTTGAATAAACGAGACAGCAAATGAATGGGGGTCGGTTTAATGCAGCTAAATGTAAAATCTTGAAGTTTGGGATACATCGATGGGAGGCTGCACACTTTGTTGGAGGAACTGTTCTGGAGGAAGTGGGGGAGGCAAGGGATCTGGGGGATGATGATTGATAGATATCTGAAATTCAGGGAACATATTTCAAAGGTGGTGACGGTGAATTCAATAGGATTGCTGCAATACTGAGAAGGACACTGACCTGCAGAGATAAAAGCGTTGTCATTCCATTGTAAAGCCCTGATCATATCACTTATACTATTTTTATTCAAATTTGATTCCCAAGATTTGAAGGGGGATAAATTAACCATGGAAAGAGTGCAGAAGCAGCTAGCCTGGCTGGTCGAATAGTTAGCGTATCCGTTCTCCAGCCAAAAGGCTGCGGGTTTGAATCCCACCGTGAGCATGGATGTTTGGGATTGTCTGTGGAAATTCTAGTGGTAGTGGTCGGCAGTAGATGGCATTGTGTAGTTGTGGTCAGTTGGTGGAGAGAGTTGTAGAGCAGGTGCCCTCCCTCGATGAGTCTTTGGACTCCCTGGAGGTGTCTAATAATAATAATAACAGTATTGCCTGATAGAATGGTGAAAGCAAGAATGGTGAATGAGTTCAAGGAGTGATATGATTGATTATGATATATTTTGAGTTTTCTAGAATGGGCCTCCTGTGACTCCATGTAGACCTGAATTATAATAGTCATAATAATAATAATAATAATAAATTCATCACATGTTCAGCCAGCCTGGTTGGCCGAGTGGTCAGCATATTTGCTCTCCAGTCAAAAAGCTGCAGGTTCGAATCCTGCCGTGGGCATGGATGTTTGTTTGTAAAAATACTGGTGGTGGTGGTCAGCAGTAGATGATGAATGTAGTTGCGAGTGGTGAGTTGCAGAGTAGGAACCCTCCCTCGACGAGTCTTTGGACTCCCTGGAGGTGTTATGTAATAACAATAACAATGTTCAAGTCAGAAAGCTTTGACATGATTTAAATCATATTTTCGACTAATTAGTTAACTGTTGGATAGTGGAAGTATCTGTTTTCTAGATTGGCACCTCATATTCAGTCATTTGGCTTACTTGCATGGGTCTACTGTGTTTCTTGACTCCATGTAACAGTATAATTATAACAATAATCTTTATTCATTAGCAAATTCGATAATATTTTCAGGTTTACAACTAACAGTATATATGTCTGACTTAGAAAATGTTTTGGTTTCTGCTGTATTCCCCATATGGTTTAATTGAATGAAGACTACACATTGAATTAAAGAAAGGTTTAAAGGTCGTACAGACAAATTTGCATTCAGAAGACATGCAATTTACAGACAAAAATACTGATGTTGGTGATGATGGTTGGTAGGTGGCACCGATGGTAATAGTAGGCGAATTAAGTAGTAGTGGAGGGGTGAGATGTATTTAGCAAAGTAGAGTAATGTGTCCTCCCACAATAAGTCCTTGAACTCCTTGGAAGTGTCAATAATAATTATTATTTTCCCTCCAACCTACAGTATTTATGTGGTATATGTCTCCAACCTTTTGGTTGAGATTAAAATTTTTAAAAATAATAAATAATAAATAAATAAAATGAATAAATAAAAATTTTAAAAATTTTAATTAATTTAAGAATAAAATTTAAAAAATCTTGAATTATACATATCAATTTTTGTTTACAGAGCCTGTGTAGCTCAGTGGATGTGGTGTTTCCATACTACGGCGCTTGGCTACACATAGGAAGACTTCTTGGTTTCGAATCTAGTCAGTGACTAGAAAAAAATTTTCTAAGCCTTTTTTCGACTGGTTCCCGAGTTAGTCAATCTCTGGCACGGGCAAGCAAGTTTTTTCTCCCAGAAACTCAGGTTTTTCATTCCGTAAACTCAAGAAAATCAACCATAGAACCCACATTATTCAGACATAAAAATACGAGTGTTAGGGTTAGGGACCACAAGATGGCGGCACTTGTTGAGCCATCTCTATCCACTGTGTGCCACTTAATTAGGGATAGCCTTGGGCCAGCTATCCCTGAGTGGGTACTAGTGGAGATTGAACTGCCCACTCAGTCTCCAAAAGTTAGATAGGGCTAAAACGGCCTCGCCTACTCCCTATATATGGAAATAAAAAGGCATTAGTTCATTTTTTTGTTGTTGTTGTTTACTGCATTTAAACCTAAAATCAGTATGGTGGTAGTGGAAAGTTATAATTTAGAAATTCTGCACTAGACGCTAAAAGTTTATTTTTCACTTGGTTAGAGTATAATAAATTTAGTTTAATCCTTTATCCAAGTGTGAGCAAACAAAGTTTGCGCCAATTTTGCATTATAGGAGATACTGAGACAGGAGTGTTGGTAGCTTGCTCCACCTTTGCAACGAGTTGCCCTGGTGCTGTATCACCTTACCCCAGTCCTGAAGATACTTTCAGGCGCAAACTTTGTTTGCTCACACTTGGATAAAGGATTAAACTAAATTTATTATACTAGACGCTAAATACAAAGCTTAGCATATCTCTGACCAAAGAATTAAAATTATCTCCCATCCATTATTCACAACTGAAGCTTGTGAATTATGCCATTGGCTTCTGCTTTAAAATTCAAAATCATACTCAATCCTTAAAAAGTTAATTGCACTAATTGAAAAAGATACGTGTTAATAGATTCCTTTTCAAAAATCACTATACTTACAGGCAATCCATCCACTCCTGCAAGACCAGGAAGACCAGGTTTTCCTCTTGGACCCTAAAAAAAAATTACGACTTAGCTGAATATAGTATTAAACATTCAGGGAAAACATTAAAACAGAATAACAAAAATATAGCATGTTGGTATAAATATGTGTCAAACACAGTAACATATTAGGGAATAATACATAAAGTCCTGGCTTGTTGAATTAAATGTTTGATAATGAAATGTATGCACAGTGTATATATATATATATGTATATATTCATTTTTTAAATTAACTGACTTAAACCCGAGAATTATAACACAATGACATTTATTTGAAAAAAAACGCAACATGTTTCGTCAAAAATGACTTCTTCAGGCGATAAGAACATAGAAAAGATAATAAAAGACACTTAAATTAACATTGACACACTCCAAAGCTATACAATTACAAAGTCATAATATTCGACTGTAAATTACAGTTATGAGCTTGAACTACAGTCCAAGTTAATGTTCTATTGTTGTGCACCTGTGCGTGTGTGGAATCACGCGATCTCCAGTATCTAATAATAGAGTTGAAAGAGTCAGCCAAATTATAGCTAAGATTATTATTCAAATGCAAAGGGGCTAAGGTGATTTCCCTTGACTCGACAATGCGGCGCTCTATTTCATCATGGCAGACGTGTAGGTTTGAAGTCAATGTCCAATTTATTTCATGTTTCCAATTTATTTCAATGAAACAATTCTTGCAATCAACGATGCAAAACCTCCTTCTGATAATATATCCCCTAGTGAGAGACTTGCAATTAAAAATCTACGGATTAACAAGGACATTGTCATCTTAAAGGCTGATAAGG
This sequence comes from Typopeltis vanoorti, assembly GCF_054136105.1. NCBI lineage: Eukaryota > Metazoa > Arthropoda > Arachnida > Uropygi > Thelyphonidae > Typopeltis > Typopeltis vanoorti. The sequence goes on from NC_143563.1 coordinate 3,386,100, forward strand.
GGAATGCAACTGTAGTTCTAGATAAAATAGACTACCGAGAAAAAATCTTAGCACTGTTAAATTCAGATAATTATTTGGAAATTGAGAGAGACCCAACAAGAGAAATACACAATAGAACAAATAATCTCCTACAAAAGACCACAGAAATTCCACGGAATACACGGCTTTATTTCATGTTGGTGGCCTTCGTTGTTCGTGTTTATTGAAAGCAGGACATGGCCCGACAGAGCAGTTGCTCTGGTTCTCTTATAAGCAATGTCTCTCTGATGCTCTTCGAGACGTAGTAAGATAATTTCTCTGTCTGCCCATAGTAAGGCTTTCCGCATTCACAAGTGACCTTGTATACACCTGGGAATTGTAGAAGGTTGTGAGGTTGTTTATAGTTCTTGAAGCGTGATATTATTTTTGGCAGAGTCGAGAAGCACGCTTTTATGTTAAACTTCTTTAGAATTCTGCTCAGCTTTTTGGATAGTGTGCTGATATATGGCAAGACGATATGACCTTTGGAGTCGTCCTGTGTCTCTACGTTGTTACGTTGACGTCGGGATAATTGGTTGTTAATACTTTTTAGAGAGTAGCCATTGTTTTTAAAGGTCCATTTAAGATGTTGTAGTTCCTTTTTCAGTTCTTCTTCATCTGACAGTACAGATCTTGCACGATTCGCTAGAGTTGATATAATACCCAACTTTTGCGCTGGATGGTGATGGGAGGACGCATGCAAACATCTGTCTGTGTGTGTTGGCTTTCTAAAAATAGAGACTTTAATTGATTCAGGCGTCTTGGTGAGTTTAACATCTAGGAAGCAGATGGAACTATTTTCTTCAATCTCCATAGTCAATTTTATATCTTGATGGCGGTTGTTTAAGTGGTCGAGAAACTTGTGAAGATTCTCAGTACCATGCTCCCATGTGAGGAATATATCGTCCACATATTGAAGCCAAATTTTTGGTTTTAAAGTAAAAGAGGAGATCGCCTTTTCTTCAAAGTCCTCGAAAAAAATGTTGGCTAACATAGGAGAGAGAGGGCTTCCCATAGCTAATCCTTTGATCTGTTTGTATAGTTTTCCTTCGAATTCAAAATAGCCAGAGTTCACACAGTGAGATAACAGAGAGAACATTTTATTTGAAATCTTGTTTTTTAAAATATGGAGAACGTCCTGTGTCGGAACGTTCATAAAGAGTGCTACCACGTCAAAGCTCACCATGATATCAGAAGATTTTAGTTTTAGGTCCTTTATTTTAGAGACAAAATCTGTTGAGTTTTTAATATAAGAAGAAGATTTTCCCGCATAAGCTTTTAATGATGACGCCAAATATTTGGGTAACCTGTATGTGGGTGAGTCAATGCTGTCTACTATAGGTCTCAGTGGATAGTTTTCTTTGTGTACCTTCGGGAGGCCATATAACCTTGGAATGAGTGGGTGTAAAGAGCAGATGGAGAGCCGTGTATTCCATGGAATTTCTGTGGTCTTTTGTAGGAGATTATTTGTTCTATTGTGTATTTCTCTTGTTGGGTCTCTCTCAATTTCCAAATAATTATCTGAATTTAACAGTGCTAAGATTTTTTCTCGGTAGTCTATTTTATCTAGAACTACAGTTGCATTCCCCTTATCAGCCTTTAAGATGACAATGTCCTTGTTAATCCGTAGATTTTTAATTGCAAGTCTCTCACTAGGGGATATATTATCAGAAGGAGGTTTTGCATCGTTGATTGCAAGAATTGTTTCATTGAAATAAATTGGAAACATGAAATAAATTGGACATTGACTTCAAACCTACACGTCTGCCATGATGAAATAGAGCGCCGCATTGTCGAGTCAAGGGAAATCACCTTAGACCCTTTGCATTTGAATAATAATCTTAGCTATAATTTGGCTGACTCTTTCAACTCTATTATTAGATACTGGAGATCGCGTGATTCCACACACGCACAGGTGCACAACAATAGAACATTAACTCGGACTGTAGTTCAAGCTCATAACTGTAATTTACAGTCGAATATTATGACTTTGTAATTGTATAGCTTTGGAGTGTGTCAATGTTAATTTAAGTGTCTTTTATTATCTTTTCTATGTTCTTATCGCCTGAAGAAGTCATTTTTGACGAAACATGTTGCGTTTTTTTTTCAAATAAATGTCATTGTGTTATAATTCTCGGGTTTAAGTCAGTTAATTTAAAAAATGAACATATCCCAACCCCGAGTTAATAGTACGTTTCATATATATATATATATATATATATATATATACACAATAATTGTGTATATCTATATGCACATCTATATAAATATGTATATCTATATAAAACAGACAGAAATGCTTATGAGTGTTAGTTAATAATGATGCAAACTATTTCTAGCCACTTAAATGGATTCTGAATCACTCTTCTAACGTATATCTTGCTAGTGATGGATGGGTGCAGGAAGTTGCTTATATTCATAATACTTCTTCAGAATATTTAATCCATTTGTGTTCAACGGGATACAGGTAATAGAATAGTGCTGATAATATGTCTTATAATTTATGTTCTTCAAATCATTCTTCAGCATTTTTAGCTCAATGGATAGTAATATCATCCTAGAAAATTTAGTTAAATATGGCCAGTGATGTAATCATAAGCTGTGCATGGCTGGATAGCAGATGCAGTAATGTTCATGCAATGAAGAATATCTGTCTCATTGATTCTTCATACAAAATACTCAATGGATTAATACTTATCAACAGCTTGAACAGCAAAGACAATGCATTCTGGATTTAAACTCATCAAATTCCTAAATTATTGTTTATATACTGTAAATTTTTAATATTTTGGATCATAAAAATTATCTGCTAATTCATCAGCAGAAAGTTTTTACCTTCACTCATCATATTGAACATCACAGCCAGCCTGCTGGTCGAGTGGTTAGTGTATCCGCTCTCTAGCCAAAAGGCTGTGGGTTCGAATCCACATGTGGGCATGAATGTTTGTGATTGTCTTCGGAAATACTAGTGGTGATGGTTGGCCGTAGATGGAGTAATTGCAGTCAGTTGGTGGAATGAGAGGTAGAGGCAGAGTTGTGGAACAGACTCATCAAGGGATAAGTCTTTGGACTCCCTGGAGGTGTCTAATAATAATAATAATAAATATTCTCACAGAAACCGATATTTCATAACTTTTCATAGTCTAACAAATAACCTCTGCCATAACTTACCTATTTGCAGATAATTTAGACAATTTGCATCAATATTCCAATATTCATCTGTGTGCTTCAATTAGAATCATTTTATATATAATAAAAAGAAGTAGGTGCTTTCCTAGCAAGAGAATGTATCACATTATTTGTTAACGACAAGGAAATGGTACAATAAAAAGTTTATTACTAAATTAACAATATCTATGCATCCTCTTTTCTTTAAGAAGTGCAAAACTGAGCCACACATGGTATGCTAGTGCCTCACATATGGATAATATGTTCCATATCTTTTCCAAAAGAAAAGCATGAAATTAAAACAGATAACAGAAATGAATACAACAGATTAACCAGGGAAATTAGAAAACTAAGTAAAAGAGACAAGAATAACTGGTTAGAAGAAAAATGCAAAATGGCAGAGAAGCTATCAAAAGAAAATAACCTGGATTATATAAACAAATAGATCAAATTAGTAAGACACAGACAACAAAAATGATGATGATCAAAAACAAAGACAAGAGGGACAACTAATAAACAAAAAGAATGGTCAAATGGGAAAGATTACTTTAGAGACTTATATAATAAAAACAGCTCTCAGGATGTTATTATTCCAGTCACTGAAATGGAAGAGGAAACAAATATCTTTATGAAAGAAACAATAGCACACAGCATAGATAAACTTAAAACTAGGAAAGCACCAGGCATTGATCAGATATACACAGAATTCTTAAAAGAAGGAAAGGAACTGTGTCTGATAGTGTGTGTGTTGGATGAGCATTGTGTGTAATAGTATGTGTTGGATGAGCACTGTGTGCAATAATGTGACCTCCCACAATGAGTCTCTGACTCAATGGAGGTCAAATGTTAATAATAACAATATTTATTTGAAAGGATCTACAAAGATGAAGCAACACCTACTGATTGAACCAAATCAGTTATAACCCCTATATACCAAAAAGGAGATAAACAAGAATGTAATAATTACAGAGGCATTAGTCTGCTCGGTATTCCAAATAAGGTTTTTACAAAAGTACTCCAAAAACAAATTAAGCCATATATAGAACTAGCATTAGAAGAACAAGCAAGGTTCAGACCAGGACGAAGCACAACTGATCAATAATTCACCTTAAGACAGCTAATAGAAAAGATGCTAGAGTACGACCAAAGTTGCTACATAAATTTCATAGACTTTTGTCAGGCATTATTTGATTCAATCCATAGAAGAGAACTATTATTATTATTAAGAGAGACCTCCAGGGAGCCAGAGACTCATTGAGGGAGGTCACATACTACACACACCAACTATCATACTTATTCTTGAATTCATTCACACTGCTTACACTCACAACATCCAAAGGCAATCCATTCCAACCACCCTGAGAGAAATATCTAGCCCTCACACCCTTCTTGGTGGCCTCCATTCTCAGCTTCCAAAGATGCCCTCTTGTCCTTTTCCAACCTTTCATAAATTGAAAAATTCCATCAATTGAAATCATGTATGACCCTTTCAGAATTTTGTAAGTCTCAATAATATCACCCCTCTTTCTCTTGTTTACTAGTGTTTGCAGTCTACAAATGCTCAGTCTATCTTCATAATCAGTATTCCACAATCCTGATATCATTTTTAACACTCTCCTTTGTACTCTCTCTAATATATCAGAATCACAACGGAAACCAGGAGACCAGACCTGCACACAGTAGTCCAAGTGAGGTCTTATCAAGGCCTTGTAAAGAGGCAAAATAACATCCTTATCTTTACATGCAAACGTTTGCCTCACCATTGCAATTATCTTTTGAGTTGTATTTGCAATCTTTGAAAAATGGCCCCTGAATTTCAACTTCCTATCTATTAACTCCAAGATCCCTAGCCTCATCAGTTTCTTCTAGCCTAATCCCACCAATATAATATGACACTGGATATCTAATCATGCCAAAGTGATTTACATTTACTCACATTGAACTGACACCCATTTTCCCATGCCCACAATTCCAGCCTAATCAAATCATTCTACAAGTTCTGCATAGCAGCATTCCTGATTACCCTACCTATCATTGCATCATCAGCAAATAGCTGTATGTCACTTGTTAAATCCTTCCGAATATCATTAATGTACAGATTGAATAACAGTGGACCAAGCACTGATCCTTGTGATACACCACTTGTTACCTTAAACCTTGCAGACTCAGATCCCCTTTATACCACTTTTTGATATCTGTTAATCAGCCATCCTCTTATCCATTCTAATATTGTATAACCCAAACCCATTTTCTTCAATTTATGCAACACTTTGTCATGCTGTATTCTGTCAAAAGCCTTAGCGAAATCCAAAAGTATCACAGCGTATCCATTTCCCTTGTCTAGTTCAATGGTAACATTGTTATAGAACAGTGGTGTTCAACCTTTTTTACTACGTAAACTACTTTTCTATAAAAAGTTATACGGCGATCTACTCTCTTATATAGATCACGTTCCCCCAACCTGATATCTGATTATGCACAAATAAACAACTAAAAATTTTATTTGTGTATCTAAAAATTTATTTATCACTTTTAATTATTTTAATACAAAAAAAAAATATATATATATATATATATATATATATATATAGGAATTAAATATTTATTTCTCTATTTTGGAAAACCAAAGTTAGAAAAAACAACAGATTGATTACAAACTCACAAGTTACAGGAAATGCTGGTTGATTAAAAAAAAAAAAAAAAAAAGTTAATATGGAATTTGGCATTGTTTGGACCTCACAATATTTTCATAGTCAAGTTGATATGAAGAAGTGGCCAATCACCGACAATCATCCAAATGATCATTTGTAATTTGGTTTCTTAATTGCTTTTTTATGACAGTCATATTTGAGAAAACGGATTCTGACAAGTATGTCGATCCGAAACACGACAGAATTTTTCGTGCAATATCAGTTAATATTGGGAATTTTTCATGTGCATACTTCCAAATTACCTTCATTGTTTATTGATTTTAAATGTAAACTATTCTGAATGTTTATTATCTCAGGTTCCACTTCAGCTTGGTTTATATCAGACAGCCCACTAATTTTATTTGAAATTTCTGTGATGTTCAAGTTTTCTTGAAATGGATTATTGATAAAAGATACAATCATTTCAGTTTTATTAAAATCTTTAAATCTTGAATTTATTTCTACCTCAACTAATTCTATTTCATGAATAAATTCTTTTAAATCATAGCAAAGCATTTCTTGAATTTGTTCAAAAAAGTTTAATAAATATGGGAGATGTCTAAATTCATGGTCATTTATATTTTTCTTTAATAAAAGTAAGTATTGTTGGAAAGTTTTTATTGAACTTAACATGTTGATTAAATTTTTATCTCTACCTTGTAACTCTAAATACAAATTGCTTAATTTCGTACAGAAATCAACTAAAAATGATAAGTGTAACAACCATCTTTCATCACTCAACTGTGGATAAATATATCCTTTGTCATCGAGAAATTTTTTATATCGTTAATTAATATAAGAAATCTTTCTAAAAATTGACTTCTGCTGAGCCAGTGAACATTATTGTACAACAGAAGTTCCTATCATCATCTGCCTGTAATTTAAATAACCGCTGTTGCAGGGCTTTTCCTCGAACAGAATTTACAATTTTAAATGTAATATCCAAAACATCTTTACTACACAGTACTTGTTGGTGAATAATACAGTGGTACATTAAAAAATCTGGATATTTGTCATCGTTTTTACATAATGAAACAAAGCCTGATTTATTACCTATCATTGGAGGAGCACCATCAGTAGTAATAGACACAAGTTTAAAAAGCGGAAGTTTGTGTTGTTTCCCAAATTCATCAAATGCCAAAAAAATGTCTTCTCCCCTAGTCATTCCCAATAATGGTATAATTTTCAAAAGTTCTTCTTTACTTGAATAATCTTGAAATACCATTAACTGAGCAATATCAGTGAAGTCATTTGATTCATCAAATTGTAATGAAAATGCAACACACTGATGAATGTCTGACATTAACCTGGCCTGGAAACTTTTCTCCGGCAATTGGAACTCTTCCTTTCAGCAATTTGAAACCTTGTCTGCAGCCTAGAAGTATTCTTTCTCTCTCTAGCAACGTCTCGAACCTAGAAGCTCCCTTTCTGGAAGCGGGAGGAAACTCCTCTCTCAAGCAACGTGGATCTGGGCAGTCTCTCTGACGGCGACTCTGGACCGGGTGGCCTCCTCTCTAGCAGCAATTCTGGAACCGGGACCCCTTCAGTCCCTTTTTATTAAGCCTCCTCTGAGACCTCGAATGAAGTTTGGCAACCCCCAAAGAATTGGTATGAGCCTTTCATCTTAAGTTTCAAATTCAGCATGCCTTTTGTTCTCCTCCGCTTTCTTTTGATTGTAAGTTGCTGGCCATCAGAAAGTTGTTTGAACTCTTTCTGACTGACTTCGGAGATGTTTACACTTGGAGCCTGCAAGCCCTTCTCATACATACAAGTTTCAATAACAATGCTGCCATGTACAGCTTTGGTGACAAAAACATTGCCTTTGTTTTTAATACTCTAACATATTCTTATTAAAGCAGTATATACAGTTAGCTTCAAAAGAGTTATTTACAAAAACACCTAATACAAACTATACCGAGATAAACAAAGTTTATTTTTTTACAATATTAAAATGGACTTAACCTAAGTAAAAAATCGATGTAATGTGCTTTGGAATATTTAATATTTAAGCTACAATAGAGTTTTTACACTTTGCTTATAATCATATTCACTCGGCTCACTGTTTGACTTCCACTGATCCAAATTAATTCATTTACCTGGACTTATAAGAAAATTACTGATTTGACAATTTTAATGAAAAATAAATAAACAATAGCAATACACTTAAAGCGAATTAAAAATAATACAACATAATGATAAATAAAATATTATGTTTTCAGTTTTAATTAAATTTGTAAGTAAGGAGGAATACACAAGAGATCAACAGGTTGAACACCCCTATTATAGAATGTGAGCAAGTTGCTAAAATATGACCTTCCCTTAGTAAACCCATGTTGTTCATTGCAAAGTAGAGATTCACTGTCAAACCAATTTCTGAATGTGAGCCCTAACCAATTTTTCCAAAATCTTCACCACCACTCATGAGATACTAACTGGTCAATAGTTGGATACATCGGAGTTACTATGGATACTATGAAAGAATTTTGAATTCCCAACAAAACTATAAGAATAATAAAGAATCTATATGAGAAATCTGAAAGTGCAGTACAAGTGGAGGATACCTTAACCAAATGGTTCTACATAGAGAGTGGAGCAAAACAGGGATGCAATCTGTCACCGGACCTGTTCAATCTTACCCTGGAAGAAGCAACTAGTAAGGCCTTAAACAAAGAAGACTCTGGAATCAAAATATATGGGAAAAATATAACAAACTTAAAATTTGCAGATAACATTGCATTACTTGCAAGCATGGAAGAAGATCTACAATGAATTTCTGATAAAATAAAGGAAGAATGTATGAAACTGGATTAAATCTAAATATCGACAAAAAAAAAATTGTATATAGGAAAAAGAAACACCAATCTGAGAAATGAAATTGATAGTAACAATTTACAGCAGATAGAAAACTTCACTTAGCTTGGAGAAGTCATTGAGTACAACAGTGAAATTACAAAAGATATAAACAGATGTATTAGCCAAGCATTCCAAACTTTTGAATGACTAAATAAAATATGGATATCAAGAAACATCAAACAAGTAACAAAAGTAAGAATCTATGAGACAATGGTCCACCCAATACTTCTTTATGGAAGTGAATACTGGAATCTCAAAAAAGCTGAAAAGAAAAAAATATTAACTATTGAAATGGGTTGGCTAAGAAGATTACTTGGAGTATCTCTGCTGGATAGACTAAGAAAAGAAGACATAAGGAAATGACTAAAACAAGAAATAACAATAATAGACAAAACCCAAGAATGAAGGCCATGTGATCAGAAAGACCATGGGAACAGAAAGATTACCAACTGAAGCCCTGTATACAATGATGGAAGGTAAAAGATCTAAAGGGCAGCCCAGAATTAGATGGATAGACAAAATAAAAGAGGACCTGAAAACTAAATCACAACAAGTGATACCAAATTGGACAGAATTGTTCGGACTCCCCAGGGACAGACAGAAGTGGAAAGAGTTCATTTGGCCTCATCATCATCCACATAGATGATGGAAAAGAGAAGAAGAATCTTGTCCATAAATAGTTCATCAGAAACTTTTATTTCTACATGTGTGCATGTGCACACACACACACATGCTACTCACTCTCAAAACATTTTCTATATATTTGTCATGGATGACATTACTCTATTAATTATTGATGCTATAATGAAAATATAAATTATAATACAAATTATACAACTCCATAAAAAATACACAACTGAATTGAAGAGACTCTGTAGCTCAGTCAGTTTCAAATATTATTTTTGGTTAAAAAAATTACCTGGAATATCTCTGCTGGATAGACTAAGAAATGAAGACATAAGGAAATGACTAAATATGCCCTTTGGTTGGAAAGACCTGGGTTCAAATTGCATCAAGGACATGAAAATCCTTATCTGAACTTTTCAAGCAAAGGTGAGTTAGTTGTTGTCATATTTAGGTGGCAGGATTTTCCTACCTGGAAACTCAGAAACCCAGAATCTCCTAGAACACACCCAATTAACAGACAAAAATACATTATAACAATAGTTTCATACTTGCTTCATAGCGTGGTGCCATACTGCCCATATGGGATTCACAGCAGTTGTATCAGCATATGCTAATTAACATGTTCGCTGCCACGCTACTTTGGCATGGTCTGTTCCCCTACGCCGAGCAGTTTTACTTCTTCAAGGTCAGTACGATAATCTCGTTACCGGAGGTAAACGTCCTACGAGTATACTCGTAGTTGGCTTGTACAGAGCATATACGTTCTATGAGATTACACAGTTTTGATGCTAGCCCCACAAGCCAAGGATTTTCTCTTCTTCAAGGTCACTACAATAATCTCGTTCCCGGCGGTAAGCGTCATACGAGTATACTCGTAGCTGGCTTGTGAAGCAGGTTTACCCACTACGAGTATACTCGTAGTTGGCAGCGAACGTGTTAATTCATCAATTAGCAACCCAATCTATAGCATACACTCGTAAAAAACAAGAACAAAAATGACTACAACAAAGTAACTTAATATTATTAACTAAACTTGAAAAATCTTATCAGCCTTCTGCTCCTGCTCTAATCACACACAGATGTGCACACATCATTTCCCTCTAGTGTACATTCAGTTATATAATGTCCATTCTACTGGCTTCTGCCCAGTAGAGTGTTTTCCACCTTTTCTACTTCTAATAATAACTCTTCTATTCTTGTACGTGAAGCAGCCAAAGAATTGTCAGTGCCCTTGACCATTTTGTTTAATTTAAGCCTGAGGACTGGGTCAGTCCCAAGGGGGTGGAAAGAGGGGAAAATAGTTCCACTGCACAAAGGTGGTTCCAAGGCTGCTGTTGAAAATTACCGGCCAATCAGCATAACAGGAGTCATTATCAAGGTCTTAGAGAAAATAGTCAAGAGGAAAATACAAGATTGGATAGAAGAAAATGGGATACTGTATCGGGGACAGCATGGTTTTGTGAAGGGTAGGTCATGCCTCAGTAACTTGCTCACGTATTATAACACAGTGACGGCTGAACTGGATAAGGGTAATGGGTTTACGGTGATTCTACTGGACCTTGCCAAGGCCTTTGACAGGATACCACATGGAATTCTAATCAGTAAATTGGGGCATATGGGGATGGACATAGGGTTGGTGAGATGGATAGGAGGGTGGTTGACGGAGAGATATCAGAGAGTGGTTTACTCAGGAGTAGAGTCCACAAGACGGCCTGTGACTAGTGGTGCGCCACAAGGATCTGTTCTTGGACCACTGCTGTTTAATTTGTTCATAAATGATATAGGAAAGGATCTGAGAGGAACAGTTCATTTGTTTGCGGATGATGCGAAGTTGGGTAGGGCAATAGTGAATACAGATGACGTCAAATTTTTGCAGGATGATTTGGATAGATTGGAGGTCTGGGCTAAGGAGAATGGATGTCAGTTTAATGTGGCAAAATGTAAGGTTATGCATTTTGGGGTGAAAAGATTGGAGGCAGTTTACTGCATTGGTGGAACCGTGCTCCAGGAAATTGATGAGGCACGAGATTTAGGAGTGTTGGTATATAAGGAATTGAAATTTAGGGGACACATTGCAAAAGTGGCCAAATCAGCTCATCAAATCACTTGGTTGCTGAAGAATACGTTGACAAGCAGAGACAAGCAGGTTATTGTTCCTCTGTATCGAGCCTTGATAAGACCCCATCTAGACTACTGTGCTCAGATTTGGTCACCTAGGTTTCTTCTTGATGGGGAGGAGGTGGAGAGGATCCAGAGGCGAGTGACCAAGATGATAGCAGGTCTGTGGAATGAACCGTATGAGAACAGGTTGAGGATTTGTGGGTTGCAAAAATTGGTTGATAGGCGGAGGAGGGGAGATATGATTGAGACATTCAAATTACTGAAGGGTTTCTATAAAATTAATTCAGAAGATATTTTTGAGAACAGGGCTGGTTGTGGGAGGACTAGGGGACATCCATGGAAACTGGGCAAAAGTGTGGTTAGTAAAGGTGTTAGAGCTGGGTTCTTTACTTTTAGAGTAGTGAATGAGTGGAATGCGCTCCCTGAGTCTGTGGTGGATGCTGTGACAGTGAATGAGTTTAAGGCGAGGTATGATGGGTACTGTATGAATGTCAAATAGTTGTGATGAATATGATTTGGGGCCTCCCTCGATGAGTCTAATGACTCCCTGGAGTTGCCCGTAATAATAGTAATAGTAATAATAATAATAATAATAGTAATATAGCCTCCAAGGGAACTATGTCCACATAAGGTAGACATGAAAGAAGGAAATAGTGGCAATGGTTATGAGGCAGTGTGGTGTAATGTGGAAGTTGACAGGAAGACATATTTAGTTGGACATTGCTATAGGCCCATGAATGTGGAGGATCATGATGAAGAAATGCATAAACAACTTGGATTAGTGAACAATGGAAATGTATTTATTATGGATGATTTTAATTATGGTGGTATGGATTGGAATGAAGAGATAGCATCTGGAAATAAGGAAAATTAATTTCTCGGGTTTTTGAGAGATAACTATCTCAGGCAGCACATAAAGGAGGGCACATGAGGATTAGAGTTTTATATCGGATCATTTCAGCAGAGGATGTAATTGTGAGTGGGATTTCACACTTTCCTCCAGTTGGTGAAAGTCATCATAAGGTGATAACACCTGGGTTGTGGCTAGCCATATGCAGCCTTTTGTGAGGAAAGGATATATGTTGAATAATAAGATTGGTGATTATGACAAGCTTAGGAGACAGCTTGTTTTTCCCACCAACTGCTGCTGCTCTCTAAGAGCTCTCTTCTATGTTTATCAGATAGGCTCTTCTCTCAAGAACTTGCTTGTCAATTATACCAATACTCTCTCTCTGTTTACTATCTTCGAAACTTTATTCAATCATATGTTCTTGTGAAGAATTCTGTTTCCATTATCAACTGTTATTAATAGTAAAATGCTATTCCTATAAAAATATATACACAAATTAATGAAAATAACAGTAGTAGTGTCTGAGATGAGAGAACAGCAGTGTACGAAGGACAGGGAAATGAGGGGCAGGGGTGGGATGGAATCAACAGGAAGACATGGTATGAGGAGAGTGGATGTTGTATGGGGATGATTAGCATAGGAATAGGATGACCTAGTATGTAAGGGGTAGATGAGTCTAAAGTTATATATAGGTAACTATGATTATTCGGCATGAGCAGGTGTAGGGAATTCACAATCGACAAGTACTGGGTAGGACTGGTTATAAACCTAAAAGTGAATTGTTGTGTTCATGTACAAATGAAAAGAACACCATAAATAAGAGAGATGAAATTGTTTCATTGAATGAGTTTATTTGAACAAAAATTATTAGAATAGGTGCAATATGATTGAATGAAGATGATATCCTGAAATAGAAATGGAAGGTATGATGCTTCTATAATGACAGAAACGACAAGAAGGGAATGTTGTTGATGACTGCAGGGGAATTATGTATGCAAAAAGTGGAAATCCAAATGGGAAGTAGTGTCAAAGTTTTAGCCAGCATGGTGTAAGGTAGAGATTTCCAGGAAGAAATATTTAGTTGGATGTTGCTATAAGCACGTTGGGTTAATGATCAAGGGAAGGGTGATCACTATGAGGAATTTTAATTATGGTAATATGGATTAGAATGAAGAGATAACAATTTGGGAATAAGGGAAATGAATTTCTTGAGTTCTTCAGAGACAACTATCTTAGGCAGAACATAAATAATAAAAGCATGCGAGGACTGAGAGTCTTTAATGATGATTGTGAGTAGAACATTGCATTTCCCTATCAGTCAGAGTGATCATAGAGTGAACATGTAGGTAGTGGATAGCCACAGCCATATGAAGACTTCTGTGAGGAAAGGCTATATTTGTAACTAAAAGGTAGTGATTATGATAAGCTTAGGAGATAGCTCAAAGTTATAGCATGGAATGAGGAGTTAAACAAGAAGGGGATAAATGCTGCTTGGGCACTGACCAAGAGATTTAACAACAGCAATGTGTCAATGAATTTCAAAGGTCACAAGGCTGAATATAGACTGGAACATGGCAGAAAGGAAACAGAATTTATACACCTGCTGAGAGATACTTACTTAAGACAGCATGCGATGGAGGGGAGGGGGAGGAGGAGTAGGAGAGTATTAAACCTGGTCACAGGATCACAAGAGCTCTCCATAACCACGTTGACAACACTGCCACCAATTGATGAAAGTGACCATGTAGTCTTGACTTGGGAAATTGTAAAACATGAGGAATATTCTATCAAGAAGGAGTATTTGTGAAACTACAAGGCAGATGATTATGACATACTTAGGAAGAAGCTTAAATCTGTACCATGACATAAAACACTGCAGGGTAAGGATGCTAGTAGTGCATGGGATATAGTTAAGGGTCATTACAGGAAGCAGTATTAAATTGTATACCTCGGGTAAGGAGGGTTAATCGGGTAGGAGTTAGATGGATGAGTAATATCATTAAGCACGAGCTGCAGTCGTGCTTAATGGGGAAATAAAAAAAAAGCTGTAGAAGGTATATAAATGGAAAGGTAACCAACAAACTCATGAACAGTACAAGGCTCCGGCAACAAAGGTGAGCAACATGACAAGGAAGGCAAAATCAGATTATGAGAAGAATTTAGCTAGGGCTTTGCAGGAATGTGCAAGAGAACTGGCAATGCCTTTGACTAAGCTGCTTAATTTAAGTCTCAGCTCTGGTAGAGTTCCAAGGGAGTGAAAAGAGGGCAAAATTATTCCTTTGCATAATGGAGGTTTTAAAACTACAGTAGCAAATTATAGACCAATCAGTATCTCAGGTGTGATGGTAAAAATATTATAAAAATGCAGTTAATGAACGTAACAGAAATTTAGCAATTGTATAAGGGAGAGTCATTACAATTCACGTTAGGTCTTACCGAATAACCTTCTCTATGAATTTTGCTGCTTCACTTTTCAAAAGCAAATTACCTCCATGTAATTTATCAATGAAAGGCTTTTCAATGAAAGTCTGGCTGCGGGAAAGGTGCCAAGGGAATGGAAGGAAGGCAAGATAGTGCCATTGCATAAGGGTGGGAACAGACTGGAAGTGTCTAATTATAGGCCAGTTTGTGTGTCATCAGTAGTTGTTAAGATCTTGGAGAAAGTAATGAGGGACCGTATACAGCATTCGGGCAGATGAGGGTAATGTTATCTGTGAGAGTCAACATGGATTTGTGAAAGGGCACTCTTGTTTTAGCAATATGCTAGCCTTTTATAATAAAGTTACAAGAACATTAGATGAGGGAAAGGCATATATTGCAATTTTCTTAGACTTAGCAAAGGCATTTGACAGGGTTGCCACATGATAAGCTGATATTTAAGTTGCAGCACATGGGTCTGGATGTCAGATTGGTCAACTGGATTCAGGACTGGCTGTCTGATAGGTATCAGAGAGTTCTGTATGGTGGAGCAGTTTCAAGGAGGCAGAGAGTTACAAGTGGGGTCTCACAGGGCTCAGTACTAGGACCTATATTGTTTAACCTTTATATCAATGACATTGCCAGTGGATTGCAAGGGGATATTCAGTTGTTTGCGGATGATGCAAAGCTGGGAAGGATTATTAGTAATAGTGCAGATGTGGTAGCCCTGCAAGAGGATTTGAATAAGCTATAGATGGGCAAATGAATGGGGGGAGAGGTGTCAGTTTAATGCAGCAAAATGTAAGGTCTTGAACACTGATGGGATGTTCATCGATGGGAAACATCGATGGTATGCTGCATACTCTATGGGAGGAGTTATACTGGAGGAAGTAGGGGAGACAAGAAATCTGGGGTTGATGATTGATAGAAACCTGAAATTTAGGGGACAAAATGCAAAGGTGGTGAAGATAACAGAGGATTACTGCAATTATGAGAAGGACACTGACTTGCAGAGATAAAACAGTTATCATTCCGTTATATAAGTCTCTGATCAAACCACACTTAGACTATTGTTCTCAGATTTGGTCCCCAGGATTTGAAGGGGATAAATTAACTGTGGAAAGGGTACAAAGACGGATGACAAATTTTCCTATCAACAAAATTTCTCACTTGTTGCCATCTACAAAAGACAAAAGACTGAGACCTCTATCATGGCATTTACCAAATACTTTGTGAATTTAACTTAACATATTTTGGACAAACAGGCTGTTCTGTGGAAAAAAGAATGAAGGAACATCAGTATTATATTGAATACATGAAACCTCAAAAGTCTTGTCTGGCACAATATAGTATTGGCACTAAACACAATATCCAGTGGGAAAAAGCTCATCTTCTGGATAGATGCAAGTTCAAATATGAACGGCTTTTCAAAGAAAGTTCCAAAGCCCTTTTACATCGGACAAATCTGAATTGAAATGATTCTCTCTCTCTCTCTCTCGTCTCTCTCTCCCCCCCCAAAAGTTTGGGAGATTCTTGTCTTATGTTTGGTAGATTCTTGGGAGTTTGGTTGATTCTCCACACAAGAGATCAGTGGTACGATAGAGGGCAAAAATAGCTAGAGAAATATGAATAAAATAATGAGAGTGGGGAGTACGGAAAGGTTGAATAATTGTGAAGTTTTCAGAGATGGTCTCAATTGGAAGGATGAATGGCAAATAAGAGTAGGTGACTTGCAGAGAGAGAGAGAGACAGATGAGCTGAAAGAGCAGACGGAATGTCTAGAGAATGAGATGAGAAGTGTAAAAGAGTAGAGATTAGGCAAATGGAAGCAAAAAATGCAAGGCGAATCAGAGTAGGAGCGAGAGAGAGATATGGGAATGATAGAAGAGGAGAGAATAGAAACAGCGGAAGAGAGGGAATGGGAGAGAGTTATGGGAATGATAGAAGAGTAGAGAATGGAAACAGTAGGAGAGAGAGAATGAGAAAAATGTAAGGAAGCACTAGAACCACAGATAGAGTGATGTCAGGAAGGCAGGTAAGTAGGGGAACACAGAGAGAGTGAAGGATGCATGTGAGCAATCGAGGAACAGGGTGGTAAGAGATGTAATGTATGGGGACTCGATGATCCGTGGTGTGCAAGATAGGATGCGTCAGGAGTGTTTGCCTGGAGGAATGATAGAAAGTGTGGCTATGGCAAATAAGAAGGGGGAAAGGTTGGATGAGATGATTGTGATGGTAGGAACAAATGCCTTGAGAGGTAATGTAAATTGGGAAGAGAGAGATATGAGATTCTTGCTTGAGGTTGTACGAAAGAAGATGCAGAGAGGAAAGATAGTGTGCGTGTTGCCTAGGTATGATGTGACGAACTGACCAGAAAATCAGTAATACTGAATAACATAATAGCGAGAATGTGTCAAAAAAGAGGATTGGAACATGAGGATGGAATTGAAGAGATACCGCTTGCATTTGAATGAGGAAGGACGTATAGATCTGGAGAGATTGCTGTTCTGAACGAGTCAGTGTCAATGCAGAGAAATTAGAATGCCCAGGGTGGATGGTAACAGGAGTGGCCTCTAATAGGAATGGGTACTTGGGAGAAGGGGAACGACATCAGGTAATGCT
Source organism: Typopeltis vanoorti (assembly GCF_054136105.1). Taxonomy (NCBI): domain Eukaryota; kingdom Metazoa; phylum Arthropoda; class Arachnida; order Uropygi; family Thelyphonidae; genus Typopeltis; species Typopeltis vanoorti. The sequence goes on from NC_143563.1 coordinate 3,403,467, forward strand.
GAGCCCAGTGGAGTCTAGAGGGGATACTGCTGGATACAGAAACAGCATCATTTTTATGCTTTATACTAATGCCAGTATACAGAATAAAGGAGAGGAATTTGTGGTGCTGATAGCATCAGCCTGGCCAAAGATTACTGGGATCACTAAGACGTGCTTGACAGAAGAGGATATAATAGCAGGAATAGAAGTAGCAGGGTACAGCATTTTTCAGCAGGATAGGAAGGGAAAGCATGGAAGTGGAGTACTGCTTACGATAAGTGACGACTTAGGTCCTCTAAGAGTGGGGGCTTTGGATGGAAGTGACACTAATGATTTTGAAAGCATATGGTGTGAGGTAGAAGTGGGCAAGACAGGATATTTAGTGGGGGTGTTGCTACAAACCAAGGAGCTCAGAGGGTGGGGATTAGGAGCTGTTCAGACAGTTGAGCTTGGCAAGTGCAAAAAGAATGATTGTTATGGGAGATTTTAACTACAGCAGTATAAATTGGGGAGAGGAAGATACATGTAGCAATAAGGGAATTTAATTTCTAGAACTCTTGAGGGACAAATGTCTTATGCAACATGTAATAGAGGGAACAAGAGGTTCAAGAGTTTCGGATTTGATCATAGCATCAGAAGAGTTGATAATAACTGAGATGACATCTCTCTCACCAGTTGGAGAGAATGACCATGTGGTTTTGACTAGGAAGATGAATAGACATGCAAGAGTATCAAAGAGATAGGAATGTATGTGGAATTATAAGATAGGTGATTATAATAGTCTTAGACATCAACTTGGGAGAGTTTCATGGAGGGAAGAATTGGAAGGCCAGGATATCATTAGTGCTTGGGAAATTGTGAAGGAATATTTGTTAGCAGCAATAGTAAGCTGTATTCCACAAGTGAAGAAGAGGATAAAATTTGGAGTAAAGTGTGTGACAAATAATATTAAACAGGAACTGCATGCAAAAAAGAGGCTACGGAAGAGATATAAGGACACAGGTGAAGAGCAGATGCATGATGAATATAAGACACAGGCCAGGAGAGTGACTAGCATGGTGAGAAAGGCAAAACTGGAATATGAGAAGAGATTGGAAGATCCAAAGAAAATCCTAGGGAATTTGTTAGCTATGTGGCAAGTAGGAGGAGAAATGATTGTGGAAGAATGACATAGTGGGATAAAAATGGGAATAGAGTAACTGATTCAGAGGACATAGTGGAATTGTTCAATGAACACTTTATTGGAGTATTTCATCCTAGAGGAGTAAATTTTGATACAAGAGGGATAGGTCAGGTTCGAGGTGTAGATGTGCAGGAGGAGAGTTTATTCCAAGTAGTGAGTACTCTGGATGTCAGTAAAGCTGTGGGACTGGATGGTATTTCATCACAAGTTTTGAGAGAATGTGCTAAAGAACTGACAGCCTCTCTGACCTGGCTTTTCGATAAAAGTCTGGCTATGGGAAAGGTGCCCAGAGAATGGAAGGAAGGAAAGATAGTGCCATTGCATAAGGAAATTAGTAGACTGGAGGTGTCTAATTATAAGCCAGTTTGTGTGTCATCAGTAGTTGTTAAGATCTTGGAGAAATTAGTGAGGGACTGTATACAGTATTGGGCAGATGAGGATAATGTTATCTGTAAGAGTCAATATGGATTTGTGAAGGGGCGCTCTAGTTTTAGTAATATGCTAGCCTTATATCATAAAGTTACAAGAGTAACAGATGAGGAAAAGGCATATACTGCCATCTTATTGGATTTAGCGAAGGCATTTGACAGTGTTACATTCTGAATGAAGAACCTTTAAAAGGAAACTATTCATTCAGGTTTCAACAAGTCAGAAAAATTAGCTGAGAGAAAAAACTTGTACTCGAGCAGAAGAAATAAAGTGCTGACTGTAATTAGAAATAGAATTACCTCCTTTTAGTAGAATTGTAATACCATGTAAAGAACATTGTGTATAAATTAATATTATATGAATGCATCATGTATACAATGAATGGGTAAATTAGATGTAAAAAATAGTCCAAAGATCACAGGCAGGCCTGAGGCATTGGCAATCTCGGAAAGCGGCACACATTCGTTTCCTGGAAGATGCTGAAAGAGATCTCACGATGTGCCGAAATCCCCGTAGACGAAGAAAGTAGTGGGAAGAAAAGATTGCAGAAAGTAAGACGGCGCTATTGCAGCTAGTAACAGGGTGCTAAAAAGGGGGGGGGGGGGAGAGTGAAGGGAAAATAAAAAGGGTTTGCACCCCATTTTCGAGGCATTCTTTTGCCTATTTTGCTGGATGATGATTCGACTTCTCCCATGGACCGGAAGTTCCTGATGGTGTTTCTTGGCGATAGTACAATCTCAGACGGTGCGCCTTTCCCTTCGATGTCTGAATTTCTGCCGGTACTAAAGCATGCAATGTCGGCATATGCTGTCTTCACTCCTTCGCCGAAAATTCTGATGGATTAATATCGCAGACGTATCCTGTAGAAACGAGGATGGCCCGAACCAGATCGAGAACAAACGAGGGATAAACGCCAGGTGTAGAGTATAGCTTAATCTGATGACCATAGTGACCTACCATGTGGACGCAGGCTTATGGAAGTATCGAGAGGTAATTCAAACAAAGAGGAACAGTTCAGATGGAGCTAGAGATCCTGCCCCAAGAAATGGTAAAGTACAGATTTTGTTGTATAATTACCCAGTCAGTAAAAGGGAAAGATCACTGTAGTGTAATAATCGAGTATGGACATTATTTAAGAACTTAAGTGATTATTTAGCAGTGGCTAATGTCCATAAGACAAATTGTCTGGAATGATTATAGATGATTGTGACTAGTTTAATGTGTGAGACTAACATAGTAGGTAGAATATTCATTAGAAGCGTATGATGTTGTGTTGAATCGCTAACTTAAAAGAAGGATTTATTGTTCATGCATTAGAGTATTAATCAGTTTGATACGGTTTGATTTAGCATGTCATTGAATTAATTGAAAGTGAGATTGGTCTAAGTGTATATGTCTTTAGATTCCAATAAATATGTTTTTTCTTCTATACCTGAATTCTGTCTGTGATATGAATCAAAACTACCACTCACTAATCTGAACCATAGCAGGAGGGAAATGAAAGAAAGGTATAACATGTTGTTATAGAGGTTACGACTGCAAACCGAATTTATTTAGCCACAGTAAAGCGTTTAATTTATGAGTTTAAGCACTAAATTTATTCACCATGTGCACCAAAAGTCTGAAAAAGTCTCCCTGAATAAGAGTCCCCTCTATTCTAAGATATTGGCAGGCACAGCTTTAAAAAAATAAATTTGTCAATATCTGAAGAGGAGATGGCCCCAGAAAGAAATTAGAGGATTTGTTTCTTTTAGCAAGGAATAACCTTTAACAGTCAGGGTAAGCACGTGAGTAAAATTAGGAATCGGCTAGAGATATAGAATTTGCTCTCCTTATAGATTGAACACGTAAGAAGCGATACAGATATTAGAGTCAGGAAAATTTTGTAAGTCTTGTAGTTATTGTAGAGAAGTAAATTCATAAAGGAAGTAAATTATTATAGGAAAAGTAGGAGACGACAAAATATAACAACAGGGTGCCACATGATAAGCTGATATTTAAGTTGCAGCACATGGGTTCAGATGTCAGGTTGGTCAACTGGATTCAGGATTGGCTGTCCAATAGGTATCAGAGAGTTGTGTACGGTGGAACAGTTTCAAGGAGGCAGAGGGTTACAAGTGGGGTCCCACGGGGCTCAGTACTCGGACCTACATTATTTAACCTTTATATCAATGATATTGTCAGTGGATTGCAGGGGATATTCAGTTGTTTGCAGATGATGTGAAGCTGGGAAGGGTTATTAGTAATAGTACAGATGTGGCAGCCCTGCAAGAGGATTTGAGTAAGCTAGACAGATGGGAAAACGAATGGGGATGCTGGTTTAATGCAGCAAAGTGTAAGATCTTCGGGTTTTCTGACACCTGATGGGATGCTGCATACGCTATTGGAGGAAGTAGGGGAGACAAGAGATCTGGGGTTTATCATTGATAGAAACCTGAAATTCAGGTGACATATTGAAAAGGTGGTGAAGGAAACACAGAGGATTGCTGCAATAATGAGAAGAACGCTGACCTGCTGAGATAAAAGAGTTATCATTCCGTTGTATAAGACCCTGATCAAACCACACTTAGACTATTGTTCTCAGATTTGGTCACAATGATTTGAAGGGGATAAATTAACTGTGGAAAGGATACAAAGGTGGATAACAAAGATGGTTTCAGGACTGTACAATGTTGGTTATGAGGAGAGGATCGGCTGAGGGAATGTGGACTGCAGTGTTTGGTGTATAGAAGAAGAAGAGGTGATATGATTGAGACTTTTAAGCTGTTGAGAGGTGGTTACAGGGTTGACACTGGGGAGTTCTTTCGCTGGTTGAACAGGGTGAAGGAGTGATGACAAGGGGCCATCCCTCGAAGTTGTGAAAAGAAACTGTGTGCAAGAAGGTGAGGAGTGGTTTCTTTGCATGGAGGGTGGTTGAACCATGGAATGCACTGCCTGATAGAGTGGTGAGAGCGAGAACGGTCAATGAGTTTAAGGAGTGGTATGATGGACTTTGTGTTTTCTAGGAGGGACCTCTCGCGATGAGTCTTGATAGACTTTGTGTTTCCTAGGAAGAACCTCCCGCGATGAGTCTTCTGACTCCATGCAAGCCTGAATAATAATAATAATAATGTAACCATCAAAGAAATAATTTTTTAAATTATTTAATAATATTTTATTAATATTAATTTCTAGTATGCAGCAACTGTTTTTAAATTGGTAATCCACCGACTCTTATGTACTTTGTATTCCATTCTTTTGAACTGCTTGTTGTCTACACTGATGATGTACTCTAAATTTCAGTACGAAATATTTGTACCGTTAATTCCTTAAAGTTAATTACTGTGGTTATCCTGTAATTTATTATTTATTATAAAAATTGCTAAAAAATATAATTCAAGAATGGGTAAATAAAAACATGATATTTTATGAGGATCAATATGGCTTTGTAAACAGTCGGTCATGCCTTAGTAATTTCCTAACTTTTTTAACAGAGTAGCAGCTGATTTGAATAAAGAAAATGGCTACATGATGATTTTGCTGGATTTTGCAAAGGCATTTGACAGAATACCATATGAAACACTGTTATGCAAATTAGAACAAAGGAGGATGGATATGACACTGGTTAAGTGGATAAGAGGGTGACTGCTTTACAGATATCAAAAAGTGGTATATGGAGAGGCAGAATCAAAGTGAAACTAGGTGACTAGTGGTGTGCCACAAAATTCAGTGCTAGGACCATTGCTGTTTGAATCTAACATAAATGATATAGGAAATAACCTCAAAGGAAATATTCATTGGTTTGCTGATGATGTGAAATTAGGTAGAGATATAGTTAATCAAGGCAATGTGGAGAGCTTATAGGCTGTCAGTATGGACAAGAGATAATGGGTATCAGTTTAATTTTGAGAAATGTAAAGTTATGCACTTTTGGATAAATAGATTACAAGCTGTTTATTACATTGATGGCACTGTACTCCAGGAAATAGATTAAACTAGAGATTTAGTGGTGGTGGTAGTGGTGGTAGACTGAGAGTTAAAGTTTAGAGGACATATTGCTAAGATATCAATAAGATTACTTGGCTAGTGAAGAACACATTAACAAGTAGAGATAAGGAAGTTGTAATTCCTCTTTATAAGGCCTTGATACACTCATATCTGGATTACTGTGCTCAAGTCTGGTCCTCTGAGTTTCTTGGGGATGTGGAAGCAGTGGAGAGGATTTAGAGGTAAGTTACCAAGATGGTGAGTGGGCTGTGGAATGTGCCCTATGAGGATAGATTGAAGGTGTGTGAATTGCATTGGTTGATAGGAGGAAAAAAGGGGATATGATAGAATCGTTTAAGTTGCTTAAAGGATTTTATAGGAGGGATGCAGGGGAAATGTTTAAGCATTTGGCTAGAGGGACCAGAACAAGGGGGGGAGGGGGTCATCCCTGGAAGTTGAATAAAGGTGTGGTCAGTAGGGGTGTGAGGACTAGATTTTTTGCTTGGAGAGTGGTGAATGGGTGGAATGGGTTGCCAGAGTCAATTTTGAGTGATTTTTCTGTTAATGAATTCAAGGAGAGGTATGATAGATTGTGTGGATAGATTGGATCTCCTCCAATAATTCTTCGGACTCCCTGGATGTGCCCATATAATAATAATAATAATAATAATAATAATAATAATAATAATAATAATGTATATCAAGTAGATGAGTAAAGAGATCAAGCATTAAATCTGAAAGAAGACGCACTGCTGAGGTAGCACAAGATGAATAACAGCAACATTCGGTTAAATAAGGAGTATAAAGCACGTGCAGAACATGTGACTCAGTGATATGTACAACAACAATGCAGTTTGAGCAGAAATTAATGAATCTCATCAAGAAAAATCCTAGAGAGCTGTTCTCTCCATATGTAGCAAGTAGAATTTATTTATTTATTTGTATGGAGTTCCTCCCCCCTTTTAATCCTTTCCCTTTTAGGAATGGGTTGAGCCCTTCTAATGAGGAATTAGGTATATATATTTTTTATGACTTTAAATATGTGTGTGTGTGTGTGTGTGTGTGTATGTGTGTGTGTGTGTGTGTGTGTTAATCGGTTTTTTTGTTCTGATGGACAAAAAAAACCGAGTTTCCAGGTGAAAAAACCTCTACCTCCATATGAGACCAGCTAATTCGCATTTCGTCAAGAGACCAGATAAAGGTTCCTCACATCATCGATGGATATTGATGCAGAGGGCCTTGACATGCAGTAACAAAGAGGTTATGGATCCATTGTATAAAGCTATATTGATCCGGCCTCATATGAATATTGTACACAGATTTGGTCTTTGTGGTTTTTGTGATGATAGAGACATTAGAATTCAGTCCAGAGAAGATTAACAAAGGTGGTAAGCAGTTTTGGAATTATTATTATTATTATTATTATTATTCGTGACACCTCCAAGGAGTCCGAAGACTATCATGGGAGAACACCTACTATACAACTGTCTCCACTACTACACCGAACTACCAATCAATGCCATCTACCACCCACCACAACTAGTATTTTTTGTCTGTAAATTACGTGTGTTCTGAAGGGCCGATTTGTCTGTATGTGGGATGAAAAATCTGAGTTTCCGGGAGAAAAAATTCTGCTACCTCCGTATGAGATCGGCTAACTCACCTTTGATTGAAAAAGTCCACATAAAGATTCCTCCCATCATGACGAGAATCGAACTTAGGCCTATTCCAATTAAAGGGCACAATGTATCGTCATTCTTCCAATTGCACTACAGAGGCACTTAGCAAAGGAGGCGAATGTGGGGTATGAAGAAAGATTGAGGAAATGCAATTGCAAAGCATCATTGAAGAACTTTTTCATAGAATAGGAGAAGAGAGTAGAACAAGAGGCCATTCCTGGAAATTGTGTATATGTATTCCTGAGAGTGTGATTAATGCAGATATGTTGAAGGAGTTTAGAGCACAGTTTTATTATCTCCGTTTGTGTTAATAATAATCATAAGAAGAAGGACAATAATAATAATATTTCAGCAATATAGTAAATAAACTAAAGTAAATACACAAATTACTTACAGGTGGCCCTTGTGGCCCAAGAGACCCTTGAGGTCCAGGAGGACCCTAAAAATAAAACAAAAATATAAAAATCCTCTCTTTTTGTTAAAAAACCAAAATTGCTATATAACAGTAATCATAAACCCATTCTTAAATTGTAAGAGAAAATTATTTTTATTGTTATTTTGTAACCAAAATATCTCAAATTTAAATAGTAATATCAACTGAAAAAAAGAGCCAAAAGGCTTCACTTCGGCAATGAAAAAAAACGCCGAAAGTTGCCCATCATGAAAGGTTGGCATATGCTTGTATCAGCCGAAACTTTTATAGTCTCTATATTCGGCTATAAAATAATGTTGGATTCAATATCCACTTAATTTGAATAAGTTAATATCAATACTCATGAATTAAATAAATAATTATAAGAATATTTATCTAATTCATGAGTACTGATATTATAATTGCTTACAGTAAGAGATGGTAGCACTTGTTTTCTCGTCTCTTCATCGGTTGCTGCTTCTATGAAACAGCAACCTATGAAATCAGCATCAACCTATGAAAACCTATGAAACAGCAACCTATGCTGCTTCTATGAAACAGCAAGGTCTTGCCTACTCTCTATAAGGAAATAAGAGGCATTAGCTGATTATTTATTTATTTATTTATTTTTGCTTAGAGTGTATATTCACAAATTCAGGAAATGTTGTTCATTTTTTCTTTCCCATTTGAAGAGCCAACATGTAAGAATCCAATTCATGACAGAAACAGAGAATAAAAGCGTTCTGCCCATCCCAGATACCTTAAGTTATTACAAAACAATATTATTATTATTATTATTATTATTATTATTATTATTAAACAAGACCTCATGGAGTCAAAGACTCATCTAGGAGGTCCTTTTATCTCACACACATCTCATCATACCGGGTCTTAAACACATTCAAACTCCCTGCAGACACCACACTCTCAGGCAAGGCATTCCAATCATTCACAACTCTGCACGAAAAAAACCTGCCTCTCACTCCCCTACTCACACCCTCTTTATACAGTTTCCAGGGATGACCTCTGGTTCTCCCCTGATCTCCCACTATTCGCTGTAGAACTTCTCCACCATTGATCCTATAGCAACCCCTTACCAACTTGTAGGTCTCTATCATATCTCCCCTCTTCCTTCTCTCCACTAGTCTCTGCAAATTACATCTTTTCAATCTTTCCTCATACTCGACATTCCAGAGGTCAGAAACTACCTTAGTCAGTCGCCTTTGGACCCTTTCCAACATCTCTTCATCCTTCTGAAAACCAGGTGACCAAATCTGGGCACAATAGTCCATGTGTGGCCTAATCAAAGCCTTATACAATGGAACAAGAATCTCCCTACTTCTACACGTCAGTGTCCTCTTCATCATTCCCAGAAGTCTTTGTGTTGTCTTCACAATTTTGGCGATGTGACCCCTAAATTTTAGATCCTTATCCACTATCACTCCCAGATCTCTTATTTCCTCTACTTCCAACAATATATTCTTACCAAGCATAAATTCTGCATCCCATCTTTGTTTTCCAAATTTTAAAACCTTACATTTTGCAACATTGAACTCACATCCCCATTTGCTTGCCCAACCAATCAATTTATTCAAGTCTTCTTGCAAGGCCACAACATCTTCACTACTCTTTATGGTTCGTCCCAACTTTGCATCATCTGCAAACAACTGAATATCTCCATCCAAATCTTCGCCAATATCATTAATATACAAGTTAAATAGTAATGGCCCTAAAACAGATCCCTGAGGCACTCCACTAGTGACTTTCCTTTTCCTGGATATTGTACCCCCATACACAACTTGTTGATACCTATCAGATAGCCAGTCTCCAATCCAATGCACTAATCTAATATCCAACCCCATCTGCTCTAGTTTGACTGTCAACTTATCATGAGGTACTCTATCAAAAGCTTTTGCAAAATCCAAGTATATTACTGTGTATCCTTCTCCTCTGTCCAAGGAAGCAGTCACTTTATTGTAATAAGTAAGTAGATTACTAAAACACGACCTCCCTTTAGCAAATCCATGCTGTCCATCAAAGATTATACCATTGTTGTCAAACCAACTCTGGATCCTAGTTCTCACAAGCTTCTCCAACAACTTAACCACAACACCTGACACACAAATAGGCCTATAGTTTGATGCTTGAGTTCGATCACCTCCTTTATGAAGTGGCACAATCTTGCCCTCCTTCCACTCTTCAGGGACATGACCAAGTGCAAGACTCGTATTAAAAAAATATGTCAAGGCAGGTGTCAACTCTCTGGCACATTCCTTCAGAATACGCAGTGATATATTATCAAGTCCCACAGCCTTATTTACATCTAGTTTACTCAACTCCCCAAACACCTCTTGCTCACTTACAGTCAGTCTCTCCTCCCCATCATCAACTGCTCTTAATCTCTCCATGAAGTCACATTCACAAGATTGAAAGATCTTTATGAACTGCTCATTAAGTATCTCCACCACACATTCTGCAACAGCTGTCTTTATACCATTTCCTCCAATCAATGTCATCCTTCCATAATCATTCTTTCTTTTGCTGGCTACATATCGAAAGAACTCCCTAGGATTCTTTTTAGCTTCATTAGCTAACTGCTGTTCATACCTCTCTTTAGCTACTCTCACCAACCAAGTCACTCTCCTTGCCTGGTCTTTGTAGAACTCATGAAATTGGTTACTTCCACTTCTCTTATGCTGCCTCCACAATGCCCTTTTTCTCTGTATTGCATGCTTAATCTCTTTATTCATCCATCTCACACCTAACTTATTTAACCTTCTCACCCGTGGTATACATTTAGACATTGCATCCACTAAATATTTTTTGAAAATCCCCCAAGCTGCATTGATCTCTTTTCCATCTAACTCCTCATTCCATGCTACACCTGCAAGCTGTCTCCTGAGCTCTTCATAATCACCCCCCTTGTAGTTCCACATATACCCTTTTTTCACAGGGGTCCTTGCACTGCTGGCAACTACCCAAGTAATCACTTCATGGTCACTTTCACCAATTGGTGGATGATTTGATACCTCATTGATAATTACATCCTCCGATGAGGTGACCAAATCCAAGACCCTTAATCCTCTTGTGCCCTCTGTTACATACTGTCTGAGGTAGTTATCCCTCAAAAACTCAAGAAACTCATTTTCTTTACTTCCAGTTGCTATCTCTTCATTCCAGTCTATATTGCCATAATTAAAATCACCCATAATGATCACCCTTTTCTTATTTGCTTGGCTTATTTGACTATACATTTCACTATCACCACCATCCACATTACCAGGTCTATAACAACATCCCACCAAGTATTTGATTCTATTCACCTCTATCTCACACCATACTGCCTCAAAACCACTGGCCCCATTTCCCTCTTGCATCTCTACCTTGTATGGACATAACTCTTTCTCTATCATCAATAGCACTCCCCCTCCCTTTTTACCCCTTCTATCCTCACGAAACACATCATACCTTTCCATCTCTATTCCTGTCAGGATGTCATCCTCATCTAACCATGTCTCACTTATTCCGACAATCTCTGGGTGCACAGACGCAATTAGTGCAACCATTTCATCCGCCTTGTTTCTTATACTTCTAGCATTGGTATACAAACACAACAACTCATTTCTGGATCTACAGCTAGTTCCACTGATACCACTCACTCGATGTGATCTCTCCATGCTGGACTGGGGCCATTTCCCTTTCTGCTTCTTCATTTTAGAACCCTTTGCAATTCCATCTGTTTCCTTTTGATCCCTGATCATCCCATTACTTTCCTGCCTACACATTCTCTCACCTCCTCTTGGAGCATCCACCTTTCTCACGCTGTGTATCCCTGTCCACCCTGAGCCTCCCCGTTTCCCTGCTCCTCTTGCACACCCATTCTCTCATTTTCTATACTCATACCACTCACTTCCACATTCATTTCCACTCCTTCAATCTCTCCTGTCTTACTCTCCTGCTCTTCCACATCACTCCCCTCTCGATCTGATTCATTCTCTCTATTCACTTCTCTACCTTCCAGCAGCAGTCTCTCCAAGCGACTCACACCATAACAACTCAAATGCAGTCCATCGCTCCCATACAGCTCACTTCGTCCCTCAAACTCATTCCACACATTAACAAACTGTACTCCCATCTCCTCACACATTTCAGCCAGAATATCATTCATAATCCTTGCTCTCCGCCTCATTTCACCACAATCATACCTAGGCAACACACTGACCACCCTTCCTGTCACACTATTCTCCTTTATCTTTCCAAGCAGTCTCCTAACATTCATTTTGACATGCTCTTTGTTCTCTTTCAAATCATTCGTACCAATTAATACAATTAACTCTTTTGCTCGCTCCCGCCTCATATCCAATGCCTCAATCACTCTACTTATTTTACCACCTGGAAAACATACCTTGTGCATTTTATCCTCTAGCACACCTTTAATAATGGAGTCGCCATACAACGCCACTCGCTCATCTTTCGTTAACTCTTTCATGCCATCATGATTTATTTTAATAGTTTTGACCTGAATTCTCTTAATTTCATTCCGCATCCATTTCATTTCTTGCCTCATCCAATCTAATTCACTTTGCGAACCTCGCGACACATTCTCTCTATCATTAAATCTTTCTAACTTTCTAACTCTCGACCCCCTCTTCTCACTTTCCCTCTCATTCATCCTTCTTTGTTTCCGTACTTTCGATCCAACATACGTCCAACGTTCGCTATCATTCTTCTCACTTTTACTGTCATTCATCTTTCTTTGGCTCAGTACTTTCGTTCCAAGATGCGTCCAACTTTCGCCATCAGTCATTCTTTTTTCGCTATCATTCATTCTTTCGATTTTTTTTACTTGCGATTTCTGCACCACGCCATTTCTACTTTCATTCGTTCTCTCAATTTCGTTTCTTTCCGCCTCACTTTCGTCCTTTTTAACATCCGTTAAATCAATATGGATTATTGGCTTTCACTGCCTATAGAAAATATAGCCAAACACACACACACACACACAGAGGTAAACATCCACCAACAGGTATATCATCCCCTTCTAATAATATGATACTATAAAAACTCCAGTTCACAGGTCAAAACTGATACGATCTGTAAACACTGTACTCACTACAGAACTCAACTATATACAAAACAGCTTTTTAGCCAAGGGCTACCCCCCAAACATACGAGATAAAAGAACACTCTCATTTTATACATAGACCCCCCCCCCCAACACCCTCCAAACATAGATTACACAAATCCATTACAATTCCATATACCCAATGAACCTCTGAAAAGGTGGTTAAAATCACAAAAAAAAAAAAAAAAAAAAAAAAAAAAAAAAAAAATTCATGATCTACTTACAAACCAAATAGAAAATTAACATCCCTTCTGCTCGTGAAAAACAGCTCTATCACTGAATTTACTTGGGGTCTACCATGTAACTTGTCGCTGCAACCTTTCCTACATAAGAGACAGAACAACCAACATCAAGATATCAGTAAACCACAGAATCAGAACCTTATAAAGAAGGGTAATAAGTTCACTATCTTTACTTTTCGATGTGTTCTTCAACATCCAAGTAATCCTTTGCCAACTTTTGCAAACCTTCCTCTGAATTCCAACTCTCTGTTGGCTATCACCCTCAAAATAGGTCTCACCCATTTCCTGTAATCCAGTACCATCAATATTATACAAGGTATGTAATCTTTTCATCCTGAAGTACATTACCTTACATTTTTTGAAACATTAAACTGATAATCATTAACTTTGGTTCACACCAAATTTATTTAAAACATGGAGCAGGATACCTTACATCACCATTACAAATATTATCTTGCTTTTTTACATCCCTGTAAAGTACGAAAGGAAGCTGTGAGCAAGAGGGTGAGGAGTAGTTTCTTTGCATGGAGGGTGGTGGAACCATGGAATGCATTGCCTGATAGAATGGTGAGAGCAAGAATGGTCAATGAGTTCAAGGAGTGGTATGATAGACTTTGTGTTTCCTAGGAAGACCTCCTGCAATAAGTCTCTTGACTCCATGGAGGCCTGAATAATAATAATAATAATAATAATAATAATAATAATAATAATAATAATAATAATTAGCAAACCACTGAATATTCCATCATTCTTCTAAATTCCACTCTGCAATATACTACTACTACTCTCTCTCTCTGGTGTCTGTCTGCAACAATCATTATCCTCCTCCAATGACCCTAGGTATGCAGTTTGATACTGCCTCTCTCAAGCAATTCCTGACCATTTCCCATTCACTACTGGCAATCATTCCTTGTAGCTTCTTATGCCATGGTACTGGTTCAAGCTAAAAACCTTAAGTTTACCAGAATTGCCAGTTTTGTAGTTCCACATAAATCTTTTCTTCACTGAGAATTCCACATGTTGAGCAACTTCACAGAACAAAACTGCATGGATGGTCACTTTCTCCAAATGGATGTAGATTTGCTGTAGTTATGGATAGAACTTCTAATGCTATTAGGAGATCCAAGAATCACAAACGTCTGGTCACTTCCATCAATTACTATTTCTGATAATTATTCCTATAGTAACTGTATAAATTCCATTTCCATCTTGCCATGTTACCTTTGCTCTTTCCAGGTCTATAGAAGCACTCAATAATGTATGATGTTCTATTGGTCTCTATCTCTCACTAAATAGCCTGAAATAAACCATCTCCCTCAGGTCTAAAATCCACCATAACTAATATTTTTATTAGTTGATGTTCTTCAGCTATCATTAATAATACTGCTCTTGCCCTATTCTCTCTCTGTCTTCCCTGAAAATACGATATCCCCTCCATTCTATCCCTAAACCTACATCATTCTCTGCCAACAAGAATTATCAGAATTACACATTCTGATAATTTTAACCAAGCCAAGCTGAAAATGCTAAACACTTCTCTCCTTTATCAATATACAATAGCACAGTTATTTTGTTTATGAACACCCTAAGTTTTGAACTTGTTTACTTAGATCTGTGATTTAGTGATTAAAATTATTATGAAATTTGCATTAAGTTATTATTATTATTATTATTATTATTATTATTATTATTATTATCCAGGTCTCCATGGAGTCAAAAGACTCATTGTGGGAGGTTGTTTTTAGGAAATACAAAGTCTATCATACCACTCCTTGAACCCATTAACCGTCCCCACTCCAACCACTCTCTCAGGCAATGCATTCCAAGGTTCAACCACCATCCACACAAAGAAACCACTCCTCACCTTGTTGTGCACAGCCTCCTTTCATAACTTCCAGGGATTGCCCCTTGTCATCGCTCCTTCCCGCCGTTCCACCAAGTGAAAGAACTCTCCAATGTCTACCCTGTAACTGCCTCTTAATAGTTTCAGTCTCGATCATATCACCTCTCCTTCTTCTATCCACCAAACTCTGCAGTCCACATTCCCTCAGTCGATCCTCATAACTCATATTGTACAGTATGTTAAATCAACATATAATGTTATTTATGTTAAATCAACAACAGATAATGCAGTATGAAAAACATAAAAGTTAATGGAATTTGAAAAACAAAAGTTAATGCAATTTGAAAAACATAGCATTTCATATTATTATTATTATTTGTGACACCTCCAAGGAGTCCGAAGACTCATCACGGGAGGACACCTATTGTACAACTCTCCATCTCCACCACTAACCGAACCTCTACTACCAATCATCAACATCAGCATTATCTACTGGCCATAACTGTAGCACAATTGGAAGAACAACAGAACATTGTGTCCTTTGATTAGAAAAAAAAAATGCATTCAATTCTTGTCATGATGAGAGTAATCTTTATATGGACCTTTTCAACTGAAGGTGAGTTAACTAATCTCATATTGCTGACGGAAGATGATATAGTTAGTGGGATAGAATGTGTAGGTTATAGTATGTTTAGGAGGGACAGAGAGAATAAAATTGGGGGAGGGGTGTTATTGATGATAGCTGATGAACTGCAGCCAAGGAGAATTGAAGTATTGCAGGATAGTGAAAGGAACTCATTTGAGGCTATTTGGTGTGAGATTGATACTGGCAGAATAAAATATACAGTTGGGTGCTGCTATAGACCAGGTGATGGAATAGATGGTGGAGATATTATGCATAAACAAATTGATGAAATGAGTGGAAGGAGGGTAATTATTATGGGGGATTTCAACAATGGTAACATTGATTGGAAGGAGGAGAGGACACATGTGAGGAAGGAAATGGATTTTATTCAATTATTAAGGGATAACTATCTGAAACAGCATGTGATTGAAAATACTAGGGGTGTGAGAGTGCTTGACCTGGTAATAGTATCTGAGAATTTGACTGTAATGAATATGACCATGTTGCCACCTATTGGTGAGAGTGATCATAAGGTCTTGACCTGGGAGGTGGCTAAAGGAGTGAAATTTGTGATTAAGACAGGGTATATGTGGAATTACCGTGCTGGCAAGTATGACAAGCTTAGGAGATTGCTTGGATCAGTGCCATAGCATGTACAACTGCAAGGGCTGGACGTCGATAGAGCATGGGAAGTGATCAAAGAGCATTTACAGGAGGTTATGGCTGATTGTATACCTAAGGTCCGAATAGTGAAACAAGGAGGGGTTAAATGGATGAATAACACCATTAAGCTTGAGCTGCAAAAAAAGAAACAACTATGGAAGGAATTTAAAGAAAGGGGTGACCTGCAGGCACACAAACGGTATAAAGTACAGGCTAGAAGGGTAACGAGTGTGGTAAAAACAGCAAAAGCCGATTATGAAAGGAAACTAGCTATGCAAGCAAAAGAGAATCCCAAACAGTTCTTTCAATATGCTGCAAGCAAGAAAAAAACTGTACATGGCAAAATGATTTTAAGGAATGACGATGGTAAAGAGTTCACTGAACCAGT